>NW_027361808.1:19692500-20292500 GCF_039654945.1 Dendrobates tinctorius | reverse complement strand
GCGGGTTGGTAACTAACGTACACAGTGACGCCGCATGCTCGGCGTAGCTGGTGCTGATCGCTGGTGAAGCTGCCTGTTTGACAGCTCACCAGCGATCATGTAGCGACACACCAGCGATCCTGACAAGTTGATATCGTTGTCGAGATCGCTGGTGAGTCGCTATGTGCGACGGGGCCCTAAGGACCATTCATTATGTCACTCACCACCTGACTGCCACAATCCAATCTCGCTGTTCCTATTGATTTTAATGGGGAAAGAAAATAAAGTGCCTGCCGAGGATTCTCACCAGAGTTTGCAGAAGAACCTATAGGTTTGTGGCAAGTCCTGATGTTCAGGATTTTTTTCAATATCTTTTTTGTTACCAAAACACCAAAATACATAGAAATTATATGAAAATAATCAAACAGCTTTTTAGTTGCAGACCTGTGTTATTGGCCAGTATAATTGCAGCTTAAGTCACTGCTTGACATCTCTAGCTGAGGTTTATTTCCCGATAGCAAAAATATTCACCAGCCAGATCTGTATCTTCCCTATCAAGAGGAGAGTATGAAGATCCCCATACACTTCATGCTGAAATCGGTAGATTTAGCAAGCTATATTAGCTGGTTTATTCCACAAGAATTTCCTCAAATTATAAACTTCTGTTCTAAACTTCATCTATCTGTGCTAAAGCATTTAAAATGGATGTCCAGAACTATTTTTTTTTTTATTCAGCCCCTGAAAACTAATAGTTATGTAGTTATTAACAGAGACAACTGCTTACCTGTTCTACTCGGCGCCAGTTTAGAGTAGTCACCATCAATTCATCTGCTCCACGTCGACAGAACAGCTATTCCTCTTCTGGACTGCTCTGTCGATGGGGCGTGGCTGCCAACGTCATGCTGATTGACAGCTAGATCCCCGGCTGTCAATGAGTATGACGTTGCAGTCATGACTCGTCAATAGAACAGAGTGGTAGAGACGCTGCTGCCCTGTCGACACGATGTCAGCACAAGCTTTTTGAATCGTTAGCTGGAGCGATCTTTGACCGCACTGTGCTAGCAGAGATCGACACCAGGAACAACAGGAATGTAGTTGGCAACTAAATGCCTGTTAGTTCTTAGGCCTGTAGAAAAAAAACTAAGTAGTTCTGGATAACCCCTTTTAATATTTGTAAACTAAAAATAGTTGTAGTCCAAGATTCCGCATATATTTTAACCCAAATTTTAAGTTAAAATGGGTTAAGCAGCAATCTGTGCCCCACTGGGATGAGCACCATTTGAAGGAAAACGCTATACTTTTTAGTGGCATTTGGGTGAAAAAGACATTCTCTCCAGCTTATTCAGTGCCTGTAATGCCCCAATATAAAAATTGATAAAAAGTGATTCTGGATGCAAAAGATAAATTTTCTGCATGCCCACACCTCCTCTCATCCGTCACTAACAGCTCTGGTTCAGAATTACCTTTTAAATATATCCAATTTAAGTTTGGGGAATCATAGATAAGATAAACCATAATAATAATAAGATAATACAATATAAACTATATACCGGTACATGAGGAGACTGCCTTCTGAACCTACTTTTATAGTAGTACCTTGTGATAGTACATGAATTGATTTGTAATTCTACAAAACAGGCCAAGCAAAATAAAAAAATTAATCCACTACAAATGTGAATTAGACCTAAACAATGTATTATAGACTTCTAGTACTATGAAATATGAGTGTGAGGAAGATGGTAAATGAAAATTAGCTATTTGACTTGCATTCCTCAATGTGCTTTTCCATTTACAAAGGCCTGCAATGTTCGGTTCGGATGATTCAGACAGAGTACTTTACAAGGCAAAGAAGTCCTACACTAGGAAGGGCATCGAAGTGACATGTAAGTTGGCAAATCCTCATTGTACTGTAAGAGTTTTTTGAATGAATTTACCTGAAGAAGGTCACTCATGAATGTTGAAAGACTGCCACCTGTTGCTGTAGGCTAACATTTTAATCACAGTTTTATTTGCATTTAAAGTGTACTTGACCACTTATATACATGCTGCTCGATCAGGCTCTGGCTGTATGATTTCAGCCAGAGAAAAGCATAATGTAAAAGCCGGACTGGAGACTATTCGGATAGGTTGGTCCCCGGCAGTTTCTCCACTCCCAATGACGTGGAGTAACAGGTCTCTCTCTATATGCACACACAGGGAGAAACCTGTTTCCCCAGAGCAGCAGGTGCAGAAAATCCATGAGGGACCTGCCTGTCGGACTAGTCTCCAGCGCTGCTCATTCCTCAGTGACCTTTTCTGTATGTTTTTCTATGAAACGCCGCAGCATGCCTTATGGAATGTGTAGCATGTATCAGCTCTCAAGTTCACATTAAATTGCTTAAAATGTAATTTTTGTTGTAATTGCTGCTGTTTGCGCACATCAGTCATTCTTTTTTCCTTGTTCCTGCACCTCTGCATTCCTGAGACACAGTCCCTTCTTCCCTCTAAATAATATATACAAATTAGAACAGAATACATTGTAAATGCATACCAAATGATCCTCAATTAAATCATACAGGGACCAGGGGAATATCCCAATTGGTACACTCACTCAGACATAATATACAAAAAAAACTGAGTGTAAACCCAAAAAATAAATTTTTGATAAAAAAAATCAATATTTTTGAATAAAATATTGATTTTTTTATCAAAAATTTATTTTTTGGGTTTACACTCAGTTTTTTGTATATTATATTCCCTCTAAATAAGTCTACTCTTTATAGGCAAGTGGGAGAGATCCCCAGTAAGACGCATTAATGAGAATGCCCACTTGACTAAAAAAGACTAGATTTACACACGTTAGTGGTGGCCATTTCTCAGGAATGGAGAGGTACAGGAACAAAAGAAAATCAATGCCATATTCAGAAAACAGTGGCTTTTACAACAAGTAAAAAATTACTTGTTTATGGCAAGTGACAGGTATTCTTTAAATTGTTTAACATATAAACTAAAAAAAAAATGTTATTCAAAATGCTTTTTCTGTTATTAGTGAGTACTTTGGGTATCAGTGAAGATCTGCAGCAGAAGTTGGAAGATGTGATGGTTGAAAGGAACCTGCTGTCCCTTGGGAAAGTGCTGGGAGAGGGTAAGTATTGTAACTGGTCTTCTAGAGGTTCCAGTGAGTATTGCAGTTTCTTACATAAAGCGAATTTCCTGTATCTTAAAGTGTAACCATCATTTTACCTTTTTTTCATATATCAATAGTACACATGAAAATAAGCAACTGTGTGATAAATCTTATGAGAGAAATCTGCTTTTTTTTCTTCGCTCGGACTGGTCTTTCATTTTCAAAAGTCTCAATTCACAGGTAAAATCTGTATTCAGTGAAAATAGACTTTCCTTTTACTGTGATAGGAGAAGTCAGTTGGTGATGATAAGATTCTACAGTTGTGGCCAAAAGTATTGACACTCCTGCAATTCTGTCAGATAATACTCAGTTTCTTCCTGAAAATGATTGCAAACACAAATTCTTTGTTATTATTATCTTCATTTAATTTGTCTTAAATGAAAAAACACAAAAAGAATTGTCCTAAAGCCAAATTGGATTTAATTCCACACCTAACATAAAAAAGGGTGGACAAAAGTATTGGCACTGTTCGAAAAATCATGTGATGCTTCTCTAATTTGTGTAATTAACAGCACCTGTAACTTACCTGTGGCACCTAACAGGTGTTGGCAATAACTAAATCACGCTTGCAGCCAGTTGACATGGATTAAAGTTGACTCAACCTCTGTCCTGTGTCCTTGTGTGTACCACATTGAGCAAGGAGAAAAGAAAGAAGACCAAAGAACTGTCTGAGGACTTGAGAAACCAAATTGTGAGGAAGCATGAGCAATCTCAAGGCTACAAGTCCATCTCCAAAGACCTGAATGTTCCTGTGTCTACTGTGCAGTGTCATCAAGAAGATTAAAGCCCATGGCACTGTGGCTAACCTCCCTAGATGTGGACGAAAAAGAAAAATTGACAAGAGATTTCAACGCAAGATTGTGCGGCTGTTGGATAAAGAACCTCGACTAACATCCAAACAAGTTCAAGCTGCCCTGCAGTCCGAGGGTACAACAGTGTCAACCCGTACTATCCGTCGGCATCTGAATGAAAAGGGACTGTATGGTAGGAGACCCAGGAAGACCCCACTTCTTACCCCAAGACATAAGAAAGCCAGGCTGGAGTTTGCCAAAACTTCCCTGAAAAAGCCTAAAACGTTTTGGAAGAATGTTCTCTGGTCAGATGAGACAAAAGTAGAGCTTTTTGGGCAAAGGCATCAACATAGAGTTTACAGGAGAAAAAAAGAGACATTCAAACAAAAAAACACGGTCCCTACAGTCAAACATGGCAGAGGTTCCCTGATGTTTTGGGGTTGATTTGCTGCCTCTGGCACTGGACTGCTTGACCATGTGCATGGCATTATGAAGTCTGAAGACTACCAACAAATTTTGCAGCATAATGTACGGCCCAGTGTGAGAAAGCTGGGTCTCCCTCAGAGGTCATGGGTCTTCCAGCAGGACAATGACCCAAAACACACTTCAAAAAGCACTAGAAAATGGTTTGAGAGAAAGCACTGGAGACTTCTATGGTGGCCAGCAATGAGTCCAGACCTAAATCCCATAGAACACCTGTGGAGAGATCTAAAAATGGCAGTTTGGAGAAGGCACCCTTCAAATATCAGGGACCTGGAGCAGTTTTCCAAAGAAGAATGGTCTAAAATTCCAGCAGAGCATTGTAAGAAGCTCATTGATGGTTACCGGAAGCGGTTGGTCGCAGTTATTTTGGCTAAAGGTTGTGCAACCAAGTATTAGGCTGAGGGTGCCAATACTTTTGTCTGGCCCATTTATGGAGTTTTGTGTGAAATGATCAATGTTTTGCTTTTTGCTTCATTCTCTTTTGTGTTTTTATATTTAAGACAAATTAAATGAATATGATAATATCAAAGAATTTGTGTTTGCAATCATTTTCAGGAAGAAACTGAGTATTATCTGACAGAATTGCATGGGTGTCAATACTTTTGGCCACAACTGTATGTAGAGTGGAGGTTGAGAGGGGGAAGAAGTGCTAGAGACAGATTACCTCCCTCCTCCAGTCTATATAGAATGTTATCAGAACAGCTGCCATCTCCTATCTCAGTAATGTAACAATCTGTCTTCACTGAATAGAGATTTTCCCGAGGAATTTAACATTTTGATAATGATTAGTCCTTGAGGAGAAAGAAGCAGATTTCTCTGCTAAAATATACACAAAGCAAAACAATGTTTTGAACTTTTGACTTTCAGGCTCCATATTTCACCATCCACTACTGCTATCTCCTACATAAATTTGTCTTGCAACTATTTAGCATATGATTAGTTATGCAAATTCTTGTCATAAAACTGCATTGTTACTGTTTTGCTCCTAAAAATCTAAATTAAAATTTGTCTTACTTTGTTAGAACTTTCTTAATCCACCTTTGGCATTCAACACAGCCTGAATCCTTCTGGGTATGCTCTCGATCAGATTCAAGTATGTCTCAACTGAAATCTGATCTTGGGTCTCATGTTCCCAAAGTAAGTGCATGCAGGTCTACTCACTTGGAGATGTATGCAGTTTTCTTCAACTCTACTCACAAGTGTTCGATTGGGTTGAGGTCTGGTGACTGTGGGGGCCAATACAATATCTCTACTTCATTATCATTGAGCCATTTCTTCACCAATCTTGACATATGCTTCGGGTCGTTGCCCAAAGTAACTCGTCTTATAGGATACTCACATGTAGCTCAGCAATGAGACCACCATTGATCCTTTTCAGGATTCAACACCTTTGGATGTGAAACAACCCCATATCATCAGGCTTATCCGATAGCCCCTTTTTCCCTTGTTTCTTCCAGACCCATTCGTACCCATCAGACCCTAGTATATTGACTTTCCAAATCACCCATTTCCAGTCTTCTACTGTCCACTTTTTATTGCAAATGTGAGCCAATGATTCTTATGACGATACTTAAGTCGAGGCTTCTTCACCTTTTTTCGGGCCACCATGCCAGACTTATGTAATGTGCATCGCACAGTGCTTGCATGGACGTGATGATCTCACCATTATGAAGCGTACAAGCCACCTCCACTGTCATGTTTCATGTTTATCGCTCCACAACTGGTAGACCTTGTGCTGAGCTGACATGTTGACTTTGATATTTTGCCTGGATGTACAGCTTGGCTTTTGAATGGATGGATGGACTTCATTTCATATTCTTCCAACTGTCATGGCACTTACATGATGCAGTTTGGCTATTTTCTTGGCTGTGAGACCGCTATCAATGAGCTGGATGATGCTATTTCTCTTTTCTTGACAAATTGTCATGCCTGCTCCTCAATTCAAACCAGTGACCTTTCACTTGGGAATCAACCTAATAACACACTGAGCAATTAGGGAATGTGAGAACAGTTTGTAGTATACAGGATGAAAAACACTTTTCCACCATCAGGAGAAAAACAGTAAGGGTCCCGTTACACTAAACAACGCACCAGCGATCCCGACAACGATATGACCTGGTCAGGATCGCTGGTGCGTCGCTACATGATCACTGGTGAGCTGTCAAACAGGCAGATCTCACCAGCGATCAGGAAAAGCGAGGACGCTGGTATCCAAGGTAAACAGCAGGTAACTAAGCGCCGTGTGCTTAGTTACCCGCTGTGTGCCTTGGATACCAGCGTGCTCGCGCTAGGAGCTGGTATCCAGGGTAAACTGCGGGTAACTAGTTACCCGCAGTTTTCCTTGGATACCAGCTTCCAGCACGAGCACGCTGGTATCCAGTGTACACAGTGGGTAACTAAGCGCGCGGCGCTTAGTTACCTGCTGTTTACCTTGGATACCAGCTCCAAGCTTCTGCTTACAGCACTGGGAGCTCGCTGATCGCTGGTCTCCCGCTGCCACACGCAGTGATGCGTGCTGGCCTGCGGGAAACCAACGATCAAACAATGGCCCAGGACATTCCTGCACGATCAGCGATACCCGGCGGGGGGGGGGCGGTCGCTGATGCGTGTCACACACAGCGAGACCGCTGGCGAGATCGTTGTTGCGTCACAAAATCGCTGACTCATCAGAGATCTCGCTAGCGATCTCGCTCAGTGTGAAGTACCCCTAACAATGTAGTGACCTGACAAGAATCTGCAGAACTAATCATATGCTAAATAGTTGCAAGTCAAATGTATGTATGAGATAGCCAAGATGATTGTTTTTCTAAAATACAATTTTTCTGTGTAATCAGAGAAAAAAAAAATTTTTTTTTCAATGATTTGTTAGGTTGACCTGTATCATGACCAGTGGTAGATTTCGATGTGATGCTTCTGCAGCTCCTTGCGGTGCAATCTGCTGCTTATACACAGGTTCCATGATAGAACATATATGACCAGTTATATTACACTCACTGGCCACTTTATTAGGTACACCATGCTAGTAAGGGGTTGGACCCCCTTTTGCCTTCAGAACTGCCTCAATTCTTCGTGGCAGAGATTCAACAAGGTGCTGGAAGCATTCCTCAGAGATTTTGGACCATATTGACATGATGGCATCACACAGTTGGCGCAGATTTGTCGGCTGCACATCCCTGATGCGAATCTCCCGTTCCACCACATCCCAAAGATGCTCTATTGGATTGAGATCTGGTGACTGAGGAGGCCATTTGAGTACAGTAAACTCATTGTCATGTTCAAGAAACCAATCTGAGATGATTCGAGCTTTATGACATGGCGCATTATCCTGCTGAAAGTAGCCATCAGATGTTGGGTACATTGTGGTCATAAAGGGATGGACATGGTCAGCAACAATACTCAGGTAGGCTGTGGCGTTGCAACGATGCTCAATTGGTACCAAGGGGCCCAAAGAGTGCCCAGAAAAAATTCCCCACACCATGACACCACCACCACCAGCCTGAACCGTTGATACAAGGCAGGATGGATCAATGCTTTCATGTTGTTTACGCCAAATTCTGACCCTACCATCCGAATGTCGCAGCAGAAATCGAGACTCATCAGACCAGGCAACGTTTTTCCAATCTTCTACTGTCCAATTTCGATGAGCTTGTGCAAATTGTAGCCTCAGTTTCCTGTTCTTAGCTGAGAGGAGTGGTACCCAGTGTGGTCTTCTGCTGCTGTAGCCCATCTGCCTCAAAGTTCGACGCACTGTGCGTTCAGAGATGCTCTTCTGCCTACCTTGGTTGTAACGGGTGGCAATTTGAGTCACTGTTGCCTTTCTATCAGCTCGAACCAGTCTGCCCATTCTCCTCTGACCTCTGGCATCAACATGGCATTTCCGGCCACAGAACTGCCGCTCACTGGATTTTTTTTCTTTTTCGGACCATTCTCTGTAAACCCTAGAGATGGTTGTGCGTGAAAATCCCAGTAGATCAGCAGTTTCTGAAATTCTCAGACCAGCCCTTCTGGCACCAACAATCATGCCACGTTCAAAGGCACTCAAATCACCTTTCTTCCCCATACTGATGCTCGGTTTGAACTGCAGGAGATTGTCTTGACCATGTCTACATGCCTAAATGCACTGAGTTGCCGCCATGTGATTGGCTGATTAGAAATTAAGTCTTAACACACAGTTGGACAGGTGTACCTAATAAAGTGGCCAGTGAGTGTATATCTGTTGTTGTCTTTCTTTAGGTGAATTTGGATCTGTGATGGAAGGGGAACTGCGATATCCTGATGGGACAACTCACAAAGTGGCTGTGAAAACCATGAAGTGTAAGGGAACTTCATCCTCTTGTTGCTAAGAATGCCGGTATCCAGTTTTGTACATTACATTGCTTTATTTTATTAACACATAGAGAATATTAACAAAATGTACATGTTATTTTTCAAACATAATGAAAATGCAAAACTAAAAAAATCTGAAAATCAAAATCAATGAATATTATCATTATCAAACTGTTTTCACTACATAAGATGGAGCTTGCCTTACACTTATTTTCGTTTCTGGGTAACATTGTACTCACATGTCGGCGTCATTGGTTGTTGTATCCACAGTGGACAACTTTTCACAAAGGGAAATAGAAGAATTTCTAAGTGAAGCGGCCTGCATGAAAGACTTCCACCATCCAAATGTGATTAAATTGCTTGGTAAGGTTTGTATATAAATCCTTTATAAAGGAATATAATTTCAGCTACACACATGCTTTGATATTAGTAGCACTACTAGGACATGGGTTGTCCTGTTTTGTACATCACACTTGGTGGCTCCCTGAGCTGAATTGCTGGTTATCTGGCAGTAAAGTACTAGATAAGCTAGTGCTATGCACTGAGCCTCCCTGCTGCCCATTGTTGTGCCTCTTTGCCGAACCGTGTGCTATCCCATGCTCCGAGCACAGGCGCTGTGCACTGCACAGGGGCACCGACACTGGCTGGATTCAGCTTGTACACTCTACAGCAAGCAGTATATGAACACTGCTGTACTCGTTGCCTAGGTGACAGACCACCGCTGCTTGCCATCTGGCTGCGATGGCTGGTAACCCAGGCAATGAGCAGTAAGCTAGAGAAATAAAAATCCTAACTTTCTTGACATGAGTTTTAATAAGAGGTATATTGCAAACGTGCTTGTTTTAACAAGTTCTTGGAAATTTTACCCATTAATAGTGATGCGAGAGCATGCTATCCGAGCATGGTGTTATCCGAGCACACTCGTGTGCTAACAAAGTGTCTTTGGTGTGCTCGAATAATATGTTTGAGTCCCCGTGGCTGCATGCAGGGATACTCTATCTGCACACGAGCGCGCTCGGATAACACCTTAGCACGCTCGCTCATAACTACCCATTAACAAAGATGAAGCAATCCTTTTTATGAGCTGGCCTGAAAATGTCATAATGACCAACAATTCTTGCCTTTTAGCAGCCATAACTTTTAGATTTTGCTTTTCACCTACGGTTGTTGTGAACTCTCTTGATCTGACTTCTGAGTCGGGGCTCCCTCTGGTGGCTGCCGCGGATAGTGGAGCTGGTCGTTTTGACAAAAGTCTATCACCTGAAGACGATGATTGGAAGTCAGGGGTTAATGACTGGGAGGATTTAAGTGAGCAAGCTTCCTTCAGTTGCTGCTGGTGATTTTTTTGTCTTCCTGTGCATTGTGAAGTCTGCATTTTCCCCTCCTTGGTCTTGCATCATTCAGATAAGTTATTTGTTTGCTGGAATCTTTTACATTTGATGTAGTTTTTGCCGTTCTCTGCTTTCTGCTTTGCTGTGTGGGTTCAGCCTTATTCCCTGCTGGGATTTGTGCTGGAACCCGCTCATATGTCACACCTTATGTCATTCTGTTCAGTATTGCTAATCCCTTGTTATATTAATATCTTTTGCTTTGCTTCCAGTTCACACCAGAATGCTGATCTAGCGGGGGAGAGGTCGTGTGGCCTCAGTGTTTTTGTATATCAGACGTGTTGGATTTTTTAGGGTTTTTGGATGATTGCAGACAGTATCTTTTCTGTCCTGTCCTATCTAGACAGTCGGGCCCCATCATTTGCTCACTCTATTTTCTGCCTGCGTTTGTGCCTCATCTTGTCTCACCATCAATATATGTTTGGGGGCTATCTATTTCTTTGGGGTTCTACTCCGGGGCAGTTTAGCTTTCCCCTTTCTTGCATTAGGCTAAGTTAACTCTTTGGCTGTGCCGAGGCGTCTAGGGCATCGTAGGCACGTCCCACAGATAATGCTAGTTGTGTTAGGTTTAGGGGTCTGCAATCCGCTAAGTTGCCAACTTTTCTGGTTTCCTGGTTGCTTAGCTAATTTCTTGTAATCCTCCTCGGTGACCGAATCATAACAGAATCACCAGCCCCAAAACTGTAGACTCTAGGGTACTCTAAAGAAGGGGAAAAAAAAAGTGTCATAATTTTTTATATTTTTTTTTTCTCTTTTTCTCTGGAGACCGTAGGAGGATTTTTTCTTTAATAGAGATTAAGCAATTGTCCGATCGTGTGGAGCAGCTCGCTGCTGAAGTTCGGGGAATTTCTGCCTATCTCGCTCAATCGTCTGCTGTAGAACCAAAAATTCCAATTCATGATGTATTTTCTGGGGATCGATCTAAATTTTTGAACTTTAAGAATAATTGTTAATTGTTTTTTGCCTTGAAACCTAACTCCTCGGGGAACTCTGTGCAGCAGTTTAAAATTGTCATCTCCCTGTTGCGCTGCGATCCCCAGGACTGGGCTTTTTCTCTGACACCTGGGAATCCTATTTTGGCTGATGTGGATGCGTTTTTCCAAGCTTTGGGGTTGTTGTATGATGAACCTAATGTTATTGATCAAGCTGAGAAAACCTTGTTGGCATTGAACCAAGGTCTGGATGCGGCAGAGTTATATTGTCAAAAATTCCGAAAGTGGACGGTCCTTACTAAATGGAATGATGACACCCTAGCAGCTCTGTTTCGGAAAGGTTTGGCAGAAACCGTAAAAGATGTTATGGTGTGATTTCTGGTCCCCTCTGGTCTTAACGACTCTGTCACTAGCCATTCAAATTGATCGACGTTAACGTGAACGTAAAACTATGCGAAAGGCGGTGCTGCCTTTTGAACAAACTTCTGAGCCCATGCAGTGTGATAGGGTTTTGTCTAGGGTGCAAAGTCAAGCGTTTAGAAGGCGCAATAAGTTATGCTTCTTTTGTGGGGATGTGGGGAAGGTGACTTGACGGATAGACTTGACTGGAAGTAGGAGGGGATGATGTGTACACTACAGACGGAGATTGGTAATGACAGAAAGGTAACAGCAGGGAAAGACAGAAAAGGGAGTGCAGTACCGAAATTTGACCACAAGATGGCAGGGGGGAGTGTAGTTCAGGACTTAACATCAGCTTACAGCTATAGAAACTGCTCAGTCATGGGGGGTGGGGAGATAGGAACCCAGGAGGGAAATTCCCAGTGAGAGAGGGGATAAATAGGACTGGTTGGGGTTCCAGAGGCTAGGCTAGTCCCGGGAGGAGCTCAGCAGAGGAAGACTCAGGACAGAAGATGGAGAACGGTGAAGAGCTCGACCAAGGGACTGACAGGAGAAGACAGTCAGGGGGGTGGCCCTGACACGACATACCGCAGGACAGACGAGGCCCCGGGGATACCGATTGGACGACGACCTCGGGCAGGTGAAGCACTGGTGGTAGATTGGTCTAGGACAGCCCCAGCGAAAGATCCGTGAGGGACGTCATCACGCCTAAAGGAAAGGTGAAAGGTACCCAGGCCTGGAAACGGAGAGCTGTAAAGGAACTGCGGTGCATGGTTAAGGTCGTCAGGAGGACGGCCAATAAACCAGGATCTGTTACAACTAAATTCTGCCTCCGTCTCGTCTTTGCATCGTCCGGTCGTGGTAAGCAGTGGACCACCCTCCAATCCGGCCCCCTACCACAGGGACACCTCTCATGCTATTTCTGTTTGCCCTAAGCGAGAAAAATGTTTTGCCCACTCATTTGCTATGGGCAGTGTACAGCCTAAATTCCTTTTGGCGGTTTCCTTGATCTGCTCCTTGTCTTCATTTTCTGCTAAAGCTTTTGTTGATTCAGGAGCAGCTCTGAATCTGATGGATTTTGACTTTGCCAAACGTTGTGGGTTTCCCATGATACCCCTGCGGACCCCAATTCCTTTGAGGGGTATTGATGCTACCCACTTGGCAGAGAATAAACCCCAATTTTGGACCCAGGTGATAATGCAGGTCGCCTTGGTCTACCAAGACAATTGTAAATTTTTGGTGTTGCATAATTTACATGACATGGGTACTGGGTTTTCCTTGGTTGCAGACCCATAATCCTGTTTCGGATTGGAAATCTGTGTCTGTGGTGAGTTGGGGTTGTCAATGTGTTCTTAGTGACACTCCTGTTTTCTCCACCTCTCCCCAGTCTCATGATGTTCCTGACAATTTGGCTGATTTTTCTGATGTATTTAGCGAGAGTAAGTCCGCGTCTTTGCCTCCTCATAGGAGTTATGATTGCGCGATTGACTTAGTGCCCAGTTATAAATTTCCCAAGGGTCGGCTTTTCAACTTATCTGTACCTGAACATGATGCTATGCGATCTTATATCAAAGAGTCATTGGAGAAGGGTCATATCAGACCATCCTCTTCACCTTTAGGTGCTGTTTTTTTTTTTTTGTGGCCAAGAAAGATCGTTCATTAAGGCCATGTATTGATTATCGTTCTCTTAATAAAATCACTGTGAAATATCAGTATCCGTTACCCCTGATTTCTGATTTATGTTCCAGAGTTAAAGGTGCTAGTTGGTTTACCAAGCTTGACCTTAGGGGGGGTGTATAATCTTATTCGCATCAAGCACGGTGATGAATGGAAGACAGCGTTTAATACTCCTGAGGGACATTTTGAGTACCTAGTGATGCCTTTTGGGCTCACCAATGAATGCCCCTTCCGTCTTCCAATCTTTCATGAACGATATTTTCAGGGACTTTGTGGATAAGCTTTTGATCATTTATTTGGACGATATTTTGATTTTTTCCAGTGATTGGGATTCTCATGTGGAACATGTTCGGACTGTATTCCGGATTTTGAGAGAAAACGCTCTGTATGTTAAGGGATCGAAATGTCTCTTTGGCGTACAAAAAATTTCATTTTTGGGATTCATTTTGTCTCCGTCTGCTATTGAAATGGAATGGCCAAGGTCCAGGCCATTTATGATTGGGTTCAGCCCACTTCCTTGGAGGCCCTCCAGAAACTTTTGGGTTTTGCTAATTTCTACCGTAAATTCATAAGTAATTTTTCTGGTATTGTAAAACCACTGACGGATTAATCTTTATTTTATAATCTTTATTTTTATATAGCGCTAACATATTCCGCAGCGATTTACAGTTTGCACACATTATCATCACTGTCCCCGATGGGGCTCACAATCTAAATTCCCTATCAGTATGTCTTTGGAATGTGGGAGGAAACCGGAGTACCCGGAGGAAACCCACGCAAACACGAGGAGAACATACAAACTCCTTGCAGATGTTGTCCTTGGTGGGATTCGAACCCAGGACTCCAGCGCTGCAAGGCTGCAGTGCTATCCACCGAGCCACCGTGCACCCTTTTTGACCAAAAAGGGTGCTGATGTGGTGAATTGGTCTCCAGAGGCAGTCTCGGCGTTCCAGGAGCTTAAGCGGAGATTCACTGCTGCTCCGGTCTTACGGCAACCTGATGTTTCACTCCCATTTCAGGTGGAGAGAGATGCTTCTGAGATTGGTGCAGGAGCTGTTTTGTCTCAAAGAGATCTGGTAACCTCTAAAATGAATCCTTGTGCCTTCTTTTCTCAAAAATTTTCCCCATCTGAACGTAACTATGATGTGGGGAATTGGGAATTGTTGGCCATGAAGTGGGCTTTTGAAGAGTGGAGACATTGGTTGGAGGGAGCTAGACATCAAGTTGTGGTCCTTTCTGATCACAAGAACCTAATCTAGCTCGAATCAGCCAAGCTTCCGGCACTAAGAATGTTAAGGCGGACGCCCTCTCTAGGAGTTTCTTTGCTGACTCTCTGAGGCTATGTACACATGTTGCGGATTCTGCTGCGGATCCACAGCGTTTCAGGCTCTGCGGGTCCGCAGCAGATTTAGCTGCATTGTACAGTACCATTGTTTTCAATGGTAAACTGAAAAACACTGTGCACATGCTGCGGATTTTTCCACGCGGATTTGCTGCGGATTCAAATCCGCAGCATGTCAATTCTTTGTGCGAAATCCGCAGCGGTTTCACACCTTCTCCATTGTAGAGGTGTGAAACCACCGGCTAATCCGCAGGTAAACCGCAGGTCTTTTGACCTGTGGATTTACCTGCGGATTTTTCCAAATCCGCATGGAAAAATCTGCAGCACCTAAAATTACGTGTGCACATAGCCTGAATATGACAGAACCTACTACCATTCTAAATGAGGGTGTGGTTCTTTCCGCCATTTCACCCGATTTGAGACTTGCCCTGGAGGAATTTCAGGAGGACAAACCTGAACGATGCCCTATGGGGAAATTGTATGTCCCTAATGTCACGGTCACATGTGTCTGGACGCAGCGAGTACCGCAAGGCGATCCCATATGACACACGTGACCCTGGATACGACGCCTCCAGTGGGGTGAATTTAAATAATAAGACTTGCAGCTGGATACACCACCTCCAACTGACGAATTTAGATATTACACATGTATATATACATAAGTCTGGAAACCCCGCCTCCAGTAAGGCGAGTCCCTGCACTCCTAACCTTCCCTATGCCGGTTCCGCACCGGGCGACGCACAGGAACCTTAAAACCCTGACTTGCCCTGCACCTAAACCCTCACTAGGGAATTGGTCGGTGCGGAAACTAATCCCACCACTGCACTAAACACACATAAGGGAAAATGACAATACAGGGGGACACCACTTAGCTTTTTGCTCTGTTGCTTGTGCTCCCCGCAACAGAGCCCCACCACCTGCGTGCATCTTCTCCAACAGGATCCATCACCATAACCGGATCCATCACCATAGTGCAGCCTTGGAGCAGAGTCCACCAGCAGTTGCAGCTGCCCAGTAAACAGAGTCCCAAAGATGAGTCCAGTTTCTGCCAAAAAGTCCAGCATGCTTGAGTCCAACTTTTCTGCCAAAAAGTCCAGCATGCTTGAGTCCAGCTTTCAGCAACCAAGTCCAGCATGCTGAGTTCAACTCTCAACATAGTCGCCACTCCACCAAGCCATGCAAGCACTTCCTGCTGACACCATAAACTGCGACTCCACCATGCCATGCCAGCCCTTCTTGCAGACCCCATCGTTGGACTCCACCAATCCATGCCAGCACTCCTTGCAGACTCCATAGCTGCCACTCGTCCCCTCTGGCAGGGCTGCCCAGGACTCTTGTTCAGCTCCATCTTTCATCCAGGCTTACTTGTGAATGACTAACTTGTGAATAACTATCACCAACAGTGATCAAACACACCTGACACCCTTTTATAGAGCATAACACCTGCATAAATCATGTGCACTTCAACTAAAGAAGCTAAAGTGCGATACCGCTCACCACCACCGGGGCAACATAGAACAAACGACACCACAGCGCAATAATTCCAATGGCCACCGGGGGCAATCAACTCACTTTGGCACACAGCCAAAGGAAACAAAAGTTCACTTTATCCATTTACTCTGTCAGATCCACCCTGGATCATGACACCTGACCAGTGGAGGAGAAGAGTAATGTCTGAAGTTCACTGTTCTGCGTTAGCTGGTCATCCTAGTATTTTTGGTACCAGAGACTTGGTGAGTCGGTCTTTTTGGTGGCCTGCTTTATCTCGTGATATCAGGAATTTTGTGCAGTCCTGTGGGAGTTGTTCTCGGTCCAAACACTGTTCTTGTTCTAGTGGTTTGTTAAGGCCCCTGCCGGTGCCCAGGAGGCCATGGACCCATATTTCAATGAATTTTATTTCTGATCTCCCTGTTTCTAAGAGAATGATGGTTATCTGGGTGATCTGTGATTGATTTTCTAAGATGGTCCATCTCGTACCGCTCCCAAAATTGCCATCTTCTTCTGAGTTGGTGCCCTTGTTTTTACAACAGGTGGTTCGTTTGCACGGTATTCCTGAGAACATTGTGTCGGACAGAGGAGTTCAGTTTGTTTCCAGAGTTTTGAGAGCTTTTTGTTCTAAACTGGAAATTCAGTTGTCCTTCTCCTCTGCATTTCATCCTCAGACCAATGGGCAAACGGAGAGAACAAACCAGACTTTGGAAACCTATTTGAGATGTTTTATATCTGCAGATCAAGATGACTGGGTCTCATTTTTGCCCTTGGCCGAATTTGCTCTAAATAATAGGGCTAGTTCTGCCGCTTCGATGTCTCCTTTTTTCTGCAACTTTGGGTTTCATCCTTGTTTTTCTTCAGGGCAAGTGGAGGCTTCGACCTGCCCAGGTGTGGATTCTGTGGTAGAGAGAATGCAGCAGATTTGGGATCAAGTAGTGGATAAGTTGTCTCATTCTCAGAAGGCCCAACGGTTTGCCAACCGGCATAGGACCACTGGTCCCCGGTTTAAAGTGGGTGACATGGTTTGATTGTCCTCAAAAAATATTCCTATGAAAGTTGCGTCTCCAAAATTCAAGCCAAGGTTCACCAGCCATACCGCAGATCCTAGGGTACTCAATAACTCGCTGCGGAAGTGCGGGGAATTTCCGC
Organism: Dendrobates tinctorius; assembly: GCF_039654945.1. Classification (NCBI taxonomy): domain Eukaryota; kingdom Metazoa; phylum Chordata; class Amphibia; order Anura; family Dendrobatidae; genus Dendrobates; species Dendrobates tinctorius. The sequence continues at coordinate 20,275,377 of NW_027361808.1, read as the reverse complement.
CTACCTTGCTCATTCACATGCTGCTGAACCAAAGATCCCTACTCCTGATGTGTTTTTTGGGGATCAGTCTAAATTTTTGAATTTCAAAAGTAATTGTAAATTATTTTTTGCCTTGAAGCCTAACTCGTCAGGGAGCTCCGTGCAGCAGGTTAAAATTGTCATCTCTTTGCTGCGTGGCGATCCCCAGGATTGGGTGTTTTCTTTGAAACCAGATGATCCTATTCTGACTAATGTGAACGCATTTTTTCAAGCCTTGGGGTTGTTGTATGACGAACCTAATGCTATTGATCAGGCTGAAAAGACCCTGTTGGCATTGAGCCAGGGTCGAGATTCTGCAGAATTGTACTGTCAAAAATTCCAAAAGTGGGCGGTCCTTACTGCCTGGCATGATAATGCCTTGGCAGCTCTCTTTCGGAAGGGTTTGTCAGAAGCCGTAAAAGATACTATGGTGGGATTTCCTGTTCCCTCTGGTCTGGACGATTCTATGTCATTAGCCATTCAGGTTGATATTCATACCAAAACATTGGTGCGTGCCTTTCATCGGGCTCACCCTGATCACCCTGGTGGCGTGGATGAGGGTTCGGTGACCCCTCCTCAAGGGGGAGGTACTGTTATGAGTTCATTTTCCCCTTCACCATTGAGGTCTGATGAACTCCCTCTTCTGGTGAAGGAAGGTAGTGAGGCTGATTACCAAGCACCTGAGCTGGGAGAGGATGACTGGGCGACGGGGATCTCTGACTGGATATAAGGCAGCCGACGCCCTTCCTCCTCGCTGGTGATTTCTCTGTGGAATTCTAGGAGACCAGTCTGATTCCTGCTCCTCAAAAGCTAAGTTTTCTGCTTTGCCTTTTTGCATTTGTGTTTTGGTTTTAGTTTGCCTTGCTTTTCTGGATTCTGCCATTCCCTGCTGGGGTGAGCTGAATTCCTTTTTTGTCGGTTGCTCTGTCTTCAGAAAATACCTGAGTACTGACATAGTCTTTTTGAAGCCTAGCGTCTTCAGGGCCTTTTTCTCTGTCAGTCTGCTGGCTCTTATTTTCATAGGGTTTTTTGCGGATTGCAGACAGCCGCTTTCCTATCCTGTCCTGTCTAGTTAGCTTGGGCCCCATCATTTGCTCAGTCTATCTTTCTATCTGTGTTAGTGTTTTTTCTTCTTTCTTCACCATCATTATATGTTGGGGGCTGCCTAGTGCTTTGGGTTCTGCTCTGGGGCAGTTTAGATTTCCCTTTCTGTCTTTAGGCTAGGCAGTTCTCCGGCTGTGATCGAGGGGTCTAGGGCATCGTAGGAACCCCCCACGGCTACTGCTAGTTGTTGTTGATAGGTTCAGGGGTCTGCAATCCGATAGCTGCCAACTTCTCTGGTTTTCTGGACTTAGCTAGCATTTCTGTTTTTGCCTGCTACGGTGACTCATTCATAACAGAATCACAAGCCATACCGCAGATCCAAGGGTACTCAATAGCAGGAAAGAATTTAAAAAAAAAAAAAAAAAGTGTGTATATTTTTTCCTTTATATCTCTGAGGCCGTAGGGGGAATTTTTTTTCTCTCAATGGAGATAAAGCAATTGTCTGATCGTGTGGAGCAGCTCGCTGCGGAAGTGCGGGGAATTTCCGCCTACCTTGCTCATTCACATGCTGCTGAACCAAAGATCCCTACTCCTGATGTGTTTTTTGGGGATCGGTCTAAATTTTTGAAAATGACGAACCTAATGCTATTGCTCAGGCTGAAAAGACCCTGTTGGCATTGAGCCAGGGTCGAGATTCTGCAGAATTGTACTGTCAAAAATTCCGAAAGTGGGCGGTCCTTACTGCCTGGAATGATAATGCCTTGGCAGCTCTCTTTCGGAAGGGTTTGTCAGAAGCCCTAAAAGATGCTATGGTGGGATTTCCTGTTCCCTCTGGTCTGGACGATTCTATGTCATTAGCCATTCAGGTTGATCGGCGTTTACGTGAACTCAGGACTGCACGAGAGGTGTTGCCACCTGTTGAACAAGTGTCTGAACCTATGCAGTGTGATAGAGTTTTGTCCAGGGAGCAACGTCAGGAGTTCAGAAAGCGTAATAAGCTGTATTTTTTTTGTGGAGATGTCTCGCATATTATTTCTGTCTGTCCTAAACGAGAGAAACGTTTTGCACACACGTTTTCTGTGGGTGGTGTTCAACCTAAGTTTCTTCTCGCAATTACTCTGATCTGCTCCCTGTCCACATTTTCCGCCAAGGCTTTTGTGGATTCGGGAGCAGCCCTGAACCTAATGGACTTGGATTTTGCTAAACGTTGTGGATTTCCTATGACACCTCTGCGGACGCCTATCCCTTTGAGGGGGATTGATGCTACTCCTTTGGCGAAAAATAAACCTCAGTTTTGGACCCAGGTGGTAATGCGGGTCGCCCCAAACCATCAAGAAAATTGCAGATTTTTGGTGTTGCATAATTTGCATGATACCATTGTTCTGGGGTTTCCCTGGTTGCAAATTCATAATCCAGTTTTGGACTGGAAATCTGTGTCTGTGGTGAGTTGGGGTTGTCGGTGTGCCCTTAGTGAGGCTCCGGTTTTTTCCACCTCTCCTCAGTCGCATGATGTTCCTGACTATTTGGCGGACTTTTATGATGTATTTAGTGAGAATGAGTCTGCATCTTTGCCTCCTCATAGGAGTTATGACTGTGCAATTGAACTGAGCCCGGGGTGTAAATTTCCCAAGGGTCGGCTCTTCAATTTATCTATACCCGAGCACGAGGCTATGCGATCCTATATTAAGGAGGCGTTGGAGAAGGGTCATATTAGACCATCCTCTTCACCATTAGGTGCTGGTTTTTTTTTCGTGGCCAAAAAGGATGGCTCATTAAGGCCTTGTATTGATTATCGTGCCCTTAACAAAATTACTATTAAATATCAGTGTTAACGTGGGTAGTCTGGAGCCGGAAACTCCAGGAGTGGACCCTCTGGACCGTGGCACCGAGGGGCCCCGGGCGAGCTGCCAGGTGGAACCGACCCCTATACAGGGACCGTTAGGAGCAGGCCCAGGGGTTCGAGTACCACGGAAGCCGGTACCGAGAGGGGCGGCTCAGGATGGACCGGAGTAGGACTGTGGGACAGAAGTATAGATGACGGAACAGGAACACTGGAGGCAGGACTGGAGTAGGATGGAACAGGAACACTGGAGGCAGGACTGGAGTAGGACGGCAGGACTGGAGCAGGAACACTGTAGGCAGAACTGGAGTAGGACGGCAGGACTGGAGTAGGATGGAACAGGAACACTGGAGGCAGAACTGGAGTAGGATGGAACAGGAACACTGCCAGGACTGGAGTAGGATGGCAGGAACACCGGAGACAGGACTGAGAGGCTGCTGCGGAGAGCAGGCAAGAACAGAACTGCAGGAGCTGAGAGCACACGATGCAGCGAGGCCAGTGTGCTTGGAAACACAACAATCAGGCACCTCCCACAGGGGGAAGCGGCCTGATATGCTCCTATCTGGTCTGCCATTGGTCAGGGAGGTGCTTCCGGGACAGGGCATAGCCGGAGCACAAGAGGCAGGAGGGAGGCGCGGCCGCGGCCTATGGCGCATGCGCATTTCATGCAGGGACGCCGCCGACCGCGCACCTGCCAGAGGCGACCTCCGTGGATGTCGGGCGGCGGGAGGCTGCGGCGTGAGAGCGATTGCCGGGTGAGTACGCAGGGACAGTGTAACAATCAGTATCCGTTACCCCTGATTTCGGATCTATTCTCCAGAGTTAAAGGTGCTTGCTGGTTTACCAAGCTTGACCTCAGGGGGGCGTATAATCTGATCCGCATTAAGCATGGGGATGAATGGAAGACGGCGTTTAATACTCCAGAGGGACATTTTGAGTACCTGGTGATGCCTTTTGGGCTCACTAATGCCCCTTCTGTCTTCCAGTGCTTCATGAACGACATTTTCCGAGACTTTGTGGATAAATTTTTGATTATCTATCTGGATGATATTTTGATCTTCTCCAAGGATTGGGATTCTCATGTGGAACATGTTCGGACGGTGTTCCGGATCTTGAGGGAGAATTCCCTGTATGTCAAAGGATCGAAATGCCTTTTTGGGGTACAGAGGATTTCATTTTTGGGATTTATTTTGTCTCCATCAACTATTGAAATGGATCCGGCCAAGGTACAGGCCACTTATGATTGGGTTCAGCCCACTTCTTTGAAGGCCCTTCAGAAGATTTTGGGTTTTGCTAATTTTTATCGGAAATTTATAGCAAAATTTTCTAGTATTGCCAAGCCATTGACTGATCTGACTAAGAAGGGTGCTGATGTGTTGAATTGGTCTTCGGAGGCTGTTTCTTCCTTTCAGGAGCTGAAGCGAAGATTCACTTCTGCCCCGGTTTTGCGGCAACCTGATGTCTCACTCCCGTTCCAGGTAGAGGTGGACGCTTCTGAGATTGGTGCAGGAGCTGTTTTGTCCCAAAAGGATCCTGTAACATCTAAAATGAATCCCTGTGCTTTCTTTTCCCGAAAGTTCTCCCCATCTGAACGTAACTATGATGTGGGGAATCAGGAACTGTTGGCCATGAAATGGGCATTTGAGGAGTGGAGACATTGGTTGGAGGGAGCTAAACATCAAGTTGTGGTCCTCACTGACCACAAGAATTTGATTTACCTGGAGTCGGCCAAACGCTTGAACCCTAGACAGGCTAGATGGGCCTTGTTTTTTACACGTTTTGATTTTGTGGTCTCTTTTTTTCCTGGCACTAAGAATGTCAAGGCTGACGCTCTTTCTAGGAGCTTCTTTGCTGATTCTCCTGTGGTGACCAAGCCTGCTACCATCTTAGGCGAAGGGGTAGTTCTTTCTGCCATCTCGCCCGATTTGAGACGTGCTCTGGAAGAGTTCCAGGAGGACAAACCTGAGCGTTGTCCCAGTGGAAAGTTGTATGTTCCTGACCAGTGGAAGAAGAGAGTGATGTCTGAAGTTCATTGCTCTGCATTGGCTGGTCATCCAGGTATTTTTGGTACTAGAGATCTGGTGAGTCTGTCTTTTTGGTGGCCCGCCTTGTCTCGTGATGTCAGGAATTTTGTGCAGTCCTGTGGGACTTGCTCCCGGTCTAAACTTTGTTCTCGCTCTAGTGGGTTGTTGATGCCTTTGCCGGTCCCCAGGAGGCCATGGACCCATATTTCAATGGATTTCATCTCTGATATGCCTGTCTCTCAGAGAATGACTGTTATTTGGGTGATTTGTGATAGGTTCTCTAAGATGGCTCATCTTGTACCACTCCCTAAGTTGCCATCTTCTTCTGAGTTGGTGCCCCTGTTTTTGCAACAGGTGGTTCACTTGCACGGGATTCCTGAGAACATTGTATCTGACAGAGGAGTTCAGTTTGTGTCTAGATTTTGGAGGACGTTCTGTTCCAAGCTGGGAATTCAGTTGTCCTTCTCCTCTGCGTTTCACCCTCAGACCAATGGGCAGACGGAGAAAACAAACCAGACCTTGGAGTTGTATTTGAGATGTTTTATTTCCGCTGATCAGGATGATTGGGTTTCATTTTTGCCCTTGGCCGAATTTGCTTTAAATAATAGAGCTAGTTCTGCCACTTTGATGTCACCTTTTTTTTGTAACTTTGGGTTTCATCCTCGATTTTCTTCAGGGCAGGTGGAGCCTTCTGCCTGCCCAGGTGTTGACACTGTGGTGGAGAGAATGCACCAGATCTGGGACCAAGTGGTGGATAAGTTATCTCTCTCCCAGGAAAAGGCCCAGCGGTTTTCCAACCGACATAGGACCGTTGGTCCCCAGTTTAAGGTGGGTGATATGGTTTGGTTATCATCAAAAAATATCGCTATGAAGGTAGCTTCTCCTAAGTTTAAGCCTAGATTTATTGGGCCTTACAAGATTTTGGAGATCATTAATCCGGTCTCTTTTCGGTTGGCTCTTCCTGTCACATTTAAAATCCATAATGTGTTTCATAAGTCCTTGTTGAAGAGGTTTGTTGAACCAGTAGTTCCTGGGGTGGCACCTCCGGACCCTGTATTGGTTGAAGGTAACATGGAATATGAAGTAGAGAAGATACTGGATTCCCGTCTGGCTAGACGGAGACTCCAGTATTTGGTTAAGTGGAAGGGTTATGGTCAGGAGGATAATTCCTGGGTCTCTGCCTCTGATATTCATGCCAAAACATTGGTGCGTGCCTTTCATCAGGCTCACCCTGATCGCCCTGGTGACGTGGATGAGGGTTCGGTGACCCCTCCTCAAGGGGGAGGTACTGTTATGAGTTCATTTTCCCCTTCACCATTGAGGTCTGATGAACTCCCTCTTCTGGTGAAGGAAGGTAGTGAGGCTGATTACCAAGCACCTGAGCTGGGAGAGGATGACTGGGCGACGGGGATCTCTGACTGGATATAAGGCAGCCGACGCCCTTCCTCCTCGCTGGTGATTTCTCTGTGGAATTCTAGGAGACCAGTCTGATTCCTGCTCCTCAAAAGCTAAGTTTTCTGCTTTGCCTTTTTGCATTTGTGTTTTGGTTTTAGTTTGCCTTGCTTTTCTGGATTCTGCCATTCCCTGCTGGGGTGAGCTGAATTCCTTTTTTGTCGGTTGCTCTGTCTTCAGAAAATACTTGAGTACTGACATAGTCTTTTTGAAGCCTAGCGTCTTCAGGGCCTTTTTCCCTGTCAGTCTGCTGGCTCTTATTTTCATAGGGTTTTTTGCGGATTGCAGACAGCAGCTTTCCTATCCTGTCCTGTCTAGTTAGCTTGGGCCCCATCATTTGCTCAGTCTATCTTTCTATCTGTGTTAGTGTTTTTTCTTCTTTCTTCACCGTCATTATATGTTGGGGGCTGCCTATTGCTTTGGGGTCTGCTCTGGGGCAGTTTAGATTTCCCTTTCTGTCTTTAGGCTAGGCAGTTCTCCGGCTGTGATCGAGGGGTCTAGGGCATCGTAGGAACCCCCCACGGCTACTGCTAGTTGTTGTTGATAGGTTCAGGGGTCTGCAATCCGATAGCTGCCAACTTCTCTGGTTTTCTGGACTTAGCTAGCATTTCTGTTTTTGCCTCCTACGGTGACTCATTCATAACATTATGTCATTCTGTTCAGTATTACTAATCCCTTGTTATATTAGTATCTTTTGCTTTGCTTCCAGTTCACACCAGAATGCTGATCTAGCGGGGGAGTGGTCGTGTGGCCTCAGTGTTTTTCCATATCAGACGTGTTGGATTTTTTAGAGTTTTTGCATGATTGCAGACAGCATCTATTCTGCATCTATTTTGTCCTGTCCTATCTAGACAGTCGGGCCCCATCATTTGCTCACTCTATTTTCTGCCTGCGTTTGTGCTTCATCTTGTCTCACCGTCAATATATGTTTGAGGTTCTACTCCTGGAAAGTTTAGCTTTCCCCTTTCTTGCTTTAAGTTAACTCTTTGGCTGTGCCGAGGCGTCTAGGGCATCGTAGGCACGTCCCACGGCTAATACTAGTTGTGTTGTTAGGTTTAGGGGTCTGCAATCCGCTAAGTTGCCAATCTTTCTGGTTTCCTGGTTGCTTAGCTAATTTCCCGTAATCCTCCTCGGTGACCGTTTCTTTTGCCGCTGATTGTGAATACCGTACAAATAAAGTAATTAATTTTTGTAACGCAAAGATCAGGGATCAAAAACAATACCATTTACCTTTTTTTTTTTTCTTACTGGTCATCTTTCTTACTGAGCAACCTGTTGAACTACTAATTGAAAGTACTACGGTCATGTGTACACTTAAAGTGGCTTCTCTTGCCTTAAGATATTGATGATCTACCCTTGTATGGGTCCTCACTATTAGATTGGTGTGGGCAGTGACAGGAACAAGCGGTATGAAATCTGGTAAAGAGGCAGTAATTGGCTCCAGGCAATTAGTGAACAGATTAAATTGAAAAGGCAGAAACAAAGTCAGTTTCACTTTCTCGGTCAAAAAATGCGATCACTGGCACCCTGATAGTGATAGAAATTGAAACAAAGCTCCTTAATATTTGAGTACATTAGCCAAGAACAATTGTTCAGCTGGCCCCTATCTTGCCCGGCTGGCTGCTATCTTGCCCAGCTGGCCACTGTCTTGCATGGCTGGCTTCTATCTTGCCCTGCCATACACAGTAGCGCTCATGTTGCTGAGCTCTTGTGGCTTTTCCCCTATGCTATCTCAGGGAGAACAAAAGAATCGACAGTCTAAAATCAGATATGTTGTATCCTTCTCTTCCTGGACAATCCCCTGTCTCGTGTGTGTGTGTGTGTGTGTGTGTGTGTGTGTGTGTGTGTGTGTGTGTGTGTGTGTGTGAACTTTAGTCTTGCAGATTCCAGAACAAAGCACTGTAAAAATCATTGCATCATTGTTAAAGGGGTTATCCCAGACTTTACTTATTTTCCCTATGGGGCCGAGAACTTACAGGCGGGTAGTTGCTAATTACCTGCCTGATCTGCCCGGTGCCAAATGGTCATGTACTGTTCATGCTTGTGATTCTGCTGCTTTATTTAACCTCATGTCAACAGAGCAACTCTCCCTCGTCTGCTCTGTCGACAGGCATCACTGGAGACTTCATGCTGATTGGTAATTGGGCAGTAGGGAGATAGCATGACATGAACAGTGAGGCCTCCGTCAACAGAGGAGAGCGGAAGAGAAGGAACTGCTCTGTCACTGTCATTCTGAGCTGGTAGACACCGTTCCCGGGCAGAACAGGTAGGTAGTTAGTAGCTATCTGCCTGTAAGTTCTTAGCCCCATGGGAAAATATGAGCAAAGTCCTGGATAACCCCTTTGACAGAATGAACATAATATCTGAGAAATCAATCATTTTTATTGCTTTTGGCTTTTATTTTGGTCACAAATATTTTGACAATACTGTATATGTGTATTCTCATTCCAGGTGTCTGCCTAGAAGTTGGCCCTAGAAGAACCCCCAAGCCCATGGTCATTTTACCATTCATGACATATGGGGATCTGCACAGTTTTCTTCTTTCCTCTAGAATTGGATCTGGACCGCTAGTAAGATAAATAAGTTATATCATTGCAATTCTTATGCATGAAATACCCCTCTATAAATCTGAACATGCCAAAAATAAGTCAATAAATCAAATAATGAAATGACACATAATTAATAGAAAAACTAGGTATTGGTTATTTTTATTTTGTTTTATCACATCTCCACTTTTAGCCTTTCTCTTTAATCCTGGACAGTCCCTTTAGGAGGGCGCATTGATGTTGGAGTCTTTATTAAGCTAAACATTCTCATTGTGTAAGATTAACCACTGAAAGCACCACCCAGCGTTTGTATTTCCAGTGCTGGAGTGGTGCTTCTTATCTCAGGTCCCTGCCTCTACCCACATACTAACCCTCCACCGTCTTCACCTTTTTACAAAGCCGCACCGGTCCTGCGGCGCCATCTTGTGACTACAACTTCTGACTGACTAGAAGTCAGAAGAAACGGCCACAAGTGCTCAATGCAAGTCTGTGTGAGCCAGAACGAAGCCAGAACTAGGCTCTCATAGACTTGCATGGAGTTGTGACCTCTGGCTTGCTCCATGAAGCACTGGAGCAGCTGGCAGGTCACTAACTGCTGGAGACTGATGGGAGCTGTAGTGATAAAAGGTGAAGACGGCGGCAGGTGACTATGATAATGACTGAATTGGTCTACATCTCTATCCTTTTCTTTATTGACACCCAGGAACGTAGAAACTCCTGTGTGACAAAATCTTCTGTTCATCTGTGTTATCCATTCTTAAAAAATTTGTTTAGTTGTGACTGGGATTAGAGGAACACAATCATAATGTTTTATGTATGCCCTTTCCTTTCTATATAACTGAGAAAACTTAAAAAGGTTGTATATGGAGCGCCCAATAGGGCCATGGGGTACCCGGGCCAGATCCAACGGTGCTTCGGGGGTTATCATGGCTGCAGTGACCTGGCCCGTGGCCCTGGGCATCCAATAAAAAAATATGATGTAAGGGGAATTAAATTTATAGGGAACACACTCCTTGACAGAAGTTATGTCGCTTATCCATGTTATGTAAATAAAAGCTTATAACCTGACGTTAAATTCATCCATTGGTTGTATAAATTATTCTTTTGAAAGCTGAATCCCTCCAAAATGTGGTTTAGGTTAAGAAAATAAATTGGCATCAATGCAGAAATATTGATCATTTAATGGACACAGAATGGTCAGATTTTGGCAAGACAAAAGTTTTGTCGTCTGGTCATATAATGCACCCAATCCTAGTTTACATCCTTACCTGTGCTCAGATAATGATCGGTTAATTAGTGGGTGTGTATAAAAAGAAACCCAGCACCCCAGACCTTCACTTGAGCTGCAACTTGAGTTCTGACAACATGCCAAAAATCCACCCTGCAAGCAAAGCCTGGATTATCAAGAGGCTGAAGACCAGATCCACTGCAGAGGTGGCTGGCACCTTTAATGTGTTTCAGCTTCAAGTACAAAGAATTAAAAAAAAGTTTCGAAGAGACTGGAGATGTGTTTGATAAGCCCAGGTCCCCACAAGATAACTGCTCAGGAGGAACGTTTGTTGGTTAGAAAATCCAAAGCAAGCTCCTCTTCCACTGCAGCAGAGCTCCAACAGGCCTCATCACCTCAAGTCCCTGTGTCAACTAGAACAGTTTATAGGATTCTGTTTCAAAATGGCCTCCATGGTCGAATCAGTGCCCAGAAGCCAGCACTAAAAAAAAGGCAAATAAAAAACCGTGTGGCATTTGCAAAGTCCCACAGCCTGCTAAACAGATGGGCGCTGGAAAAGTGGCAGAAGGTGGATTTCTCTGATGAATCTTCAGTAGAATTACACCACAGCCACCGCAAATACTGCAGGAGACCTACTGGAGCCCATATGGATCCAAAATACACCCAGAAAACAGTTAAATTTGGTGGTGGAAAGATCATGGTCTGCGGTTACATTCAGTATGGGGGTGTGCGAAACATTTGCAAGGTGGAAGTCAATATCAATAGCCTAAAATATTAAGAAGTATTAGCTACCTCTTATATTCCAATTCATAAAAGGGGTCAAATTCTGCAGCAGGATGGTGCTCCATCTCATACATCCATCTCTACAACAAAGTTCCTCCAAGCAAAAAAGATCAAGGTGCTCAAGGACTGGCCAGCCCAGTCACCAGACATGAACATCATTGAGCATGTTTGGGGTAGGATGAAAGAGGAAGCTTGGAAGACAAAACCAAAGAATCTAGATGAACTCTGGGAGGCATGTAAGACTGTATTCTTTGCTATTCCTGATTACTTCATTAATAAATTGTATGAATCATTGTTGAACCGCATGGATGCAGTCCTTCAAGCTCATGGAAATCACACAAAATATTAAATATGACTCTAATAGCACCACAACTTCATTCACCAATGTTATGCAACATATTTGTGTTTTAAGTTAATTATTTGTTTGAATATCACATTACTTTCTGTGGCCGACAAAACTTTTGTCTTGCCAAAATCTGACCATTCTGTGTCCATTAAATGATCAATATTTCTGCATTGATGCAAATTTATTTTCTTAACCTAAACCACATTTCGGAGGGTTTCAGCTTTAAAAAGAATAATTTATACAACCAATGGATGAATTTAACGTCAGGTTATAAGCTTTTATTTACATAACCTGGATAAGCGACATAACTTCTGTCAGGGAGTTTAGTTTGTGACGCCACCCGTGGTGTTCGGCAATAAGATGGCCGACGCTGAGATTAAGATCCACTGAGTTCTGATGGTGACGAAGCAAAGATAGTACAGCTCTCCACATGTAGAGCGGGGCCCCAGGCAGATATAACAGTTTGATCAGGTGATGGAATACAAGACTAGAAGGATACAACTTATTTGCAAGAAACAGACTTGATAAACGAGGAGGAGGTGTCGCATTGTATGTTAGAAACGCGTATATCTGCACAGAGATTGAAGCTTCAGAGGCTGGTAGTTCTGTGGAAACTGTTTGGGTAAGACTACAAGGACAGAACAATGGAAAGGACACCATTGTAGGCATTTACTACAGGCCGCCTGTGCAAGCTGAAGATATGGATGAACTCTTTATGCATCAAATGGCCAAGTTCTCCAAAAAATGACATAGTTGTCATGGGAGATTTCAACTATCCAGACATTTGTTGGGAATCTCTCTCAGGCAAAACTAACAGGTCAAGGAAATTCTTATCCTCTCTTGCTGACAACTTTATCTTCCAAAAGGTAGGGGAGAAAACAAGGGGAACTGCTACCTTGGATCTAATCCTTATAAACAGGGAGGAAATGGTTGAGGAGGTAAAAGTGGCTGGGACCCTAGGAGGTAGCGACCATGCTATTTTAGAATTTTGGATAACTAGAGGAGGAAGACCTGTGAAGACTCAGACGTCAAGGTTAGATTTCAGAAAGGCAGATTTTAAGGGATTCAGAAAGAGAATTGGAGGGATCCAATGGCTGGATATCCTTAAAGACAAAACTGTCCAGGAAGGATGGGAAATCTTGAAAAATGAAATTCTCAAAGCACAGTTGTTAACAATTCCGAAAAGAGGGAAGAATAGGAAGCATTTAAGGAAGCCAGGATGGATGAACACAGAACTTAAGCACATGCTAAAAAGGAAGAAAAAATGTTTATAAAATGGAAAGAGGGAGGCATATCTAAAGAAGAATATAATGCTGTCTGCAGAACCTGCAGGGCACAAATCAGATTAACTAAAGCTGACAATGAATTGAGGCTTACAAGAGATGTCAAAAGCAATAATAAAGGATTTTGGGGATATGTCAAAAGTAAAAGAGAAGTCAAAGATGCAAAAGGATTTTAACAGGCTGAAAATGATGAAATGGTAAGACAGGATGTTGAGAAGGCCGAACTTTTAAATTCCTATTTTGCATCTGTTTTCTCTCAGAAAGGAAATGTAACATCAACTGTTCTTCACTGTCCTATTAAGGGAATAGAAGAACCCAGGATATCTATAAACAGAAATATAGTGAGGAAGCACTTAGCTAACCTAAATGAATTCAAGTCTCCAGGTCCAGATGAATTACACCCCAGAGTACTGCAGGAGATAGCAGAAGAAATTTTTGAACCCCTCTCCATAATCTTTGAAAATTCTTGGAGAACAGGAGAAGACCCAGAAGACTGGAGAAGAGCAAATGTTGTTCCTATCTTCAAAAAGGGGAAGAAGGTGGACCCAGGCAATTATAGGCCGGTGAGTCTGACTTCTATACCAGGAAAGATCTTTGAGCAAATTATTAAACAACATGTATGTCAGTACCTGGATAGGAATGAAGTGATTAAACAGAGTCAGCATGGGTTTGTAACTAATAAGTCATGTCAGACTAACTTAATTTCCTTCTATAACAGGATCAATGATTGGGTGGATCAAGGAAATGCTGTAGATATAGTATATCTTGACTTCAGCAAAGCATTTGACAAAGTATCTCATACAATCCTTATTGAAAATATGACTAAGTATGGAATGGACAAGGCAACTGTTAGGTGGATTCATAACTGGCTTAGTGATCGGACCCAAAGAGTGGTTGTAAATGGCTGCACATCCAGTTGGAAGAATGTCTCAAGTGGGGTACCACAGGGCTCTGTCCTGGGCCCTGTATTGTTCAACATCTTTATCAACGATTTAGATGAAGGAATTGAGGGTAAACTGATTAAATTTGCTGATGACACAAAGCTAGGAGGGATAGCTAATACTAGAGAAGAGAGAGAGAGGATTCAAAAAGATATAAATAAACTGGAGAAGTGGGCAGCAACTAACAGAATGGTTTTTAACAGGGAAAAGTGCAAAGTACTACATCTGGGCAATAAAAATGAAAAAAGCATATACAGAATGGGAGGAATAGGCCTAAGCAACAGCACATGTGAAAAAGATTTGGGTATACTAATAGATCACAGACTGAATATGAGTCAACAGTGTGATGCAGCAGCAAAAAAGACAAATGCAATTCTAGGATGTATTAACAGAAGCATACAGTCTAGATCACGTGAAGTCATTATTTCCCTCTACTCCGCTTTGGTCAGACCTCATCTGGAATATTATGTCCAGTTTTGGGCACCACATTTTAAAAAAGACATCAACAAACTGGAGCAAGTTCAGAAAAGAGAAACCAGAATGGTGACCGGTCTGCAAACCCTGTCTTATGAGGAAAGGTTGCAGGATTTGGGATTGTTTAGTTTGCAAAAGAGAAGACTGAAAGGAGACTTAGGAGAGGGAGGACTGGGAGCTTGCATCGCATCCAAATGAAAACCACTTTGGGCTGAGTTCATTGATCCACAGGTGGGTGCATGAATACGCTGGTGAGCACAGCAGATGTCCACAAGAAGAAAAAGTTCGTTCAGCACACCGGCATAAATGAAAAAAACTTTATTAGGCTAATATGCCATATTAAAATGCAAAAAACACCTGACGCGTTTCCGGTGCACAAAGGCACCCTTAGTCATAGGTAAATAAAAACAATATGCATAGAAAAATATATACAGGTTACAAACCAATCACAAAGCTTGCAATTAATTACGAAAAGTGGCAACACATGAAAGGAAAAGTGAACGGTTCCTTGCAATGATACAGATCACTCCAGGATTGAAGTTCCCAAGAGAAAAAAAAAAAAAAGGTACAATAATATAAGTGGATATATCTAAAAGTAATTAAATAACTCCAAGGTAATCTTCCACTGGAAAATGGATTTTCTGCGCAGAAATGAATGATTCCATGCAAAAGGTGTGAATGAGTGCCTATGGACAATATAAAGTTAGTCAGAATCAAAAAGAATTTATTTTTTTTTTTTTATTCTCTGCATGAAATATTTTATTATATGTGCAAAAAACTCCATTTGATTGTTATTAATTCCATATATTGTTTGTAGGTACCTATTTATACCTTTTGCATGGAACCACTCATTCCTGCGCATCTATAAATTATTTTTGAGGTGTAAAAAAAAAAAAAAAATTCTTTTTGATTCTGACTAACTTTATATTGTCCATAGGCACTCATTCACACCTTTTGCATGGAATCATTCATTTCTGCGCAGAAAATCCATTTTCCATTGGAAGATTACCTTGGAGTTATTTAATTACTTTTAGATATATTATTGTACCTTTTTTTTTTCTCTTGGGAACTTCAATCCTGGAGTGATCTGTATCATTGCAAGGAACCGTTCACTTTTCCTTTCATGTGTTGCCACTTTTTGTAATTAATTGCAAGCTTTGTGATTGGTTTGTAACCTGTATATATTTTTCTATGCATATTGTTTTTATTTACCTATGACTAAGGGTGCCTTTGTGCACCGGAAACGCGTCAGGTGTTTTTTGCATTTTAATATGGCATATTAGCCTAATAAAGTTTTTTTCATTTATGCCGGTGTGCTGAACGAACTTTTTCTTCTTGTGAAAGGAGACTTAATAGCTGTCTACAAATATCTAAAGGGCTGTCACATTGTAGAAGGATCAACTTTATTCTCATTTGCACAAGGAAAGACTAGAAGCAATGGGATGAAACTGAATGGGAGGAGACACAGATTAGATATTAGAAAAAACTTTTTGACAGTTAGAGTGATCAATGAGTGGAACAAGCTACCACGAGAAGTGGTGAGTTCTCCTTCAATGGAAGTCTTCAAACAGAGGCTGGACAGACATCTGACTGGGATGATTTAGCGAATCCTGCTTTGAGCAGGGGGTTGGACCAGATGGCCCAGGAGGTCCCTTCCAACTCTACGATTCTGTGATTCTATGATTCTATGGTGAGGTGCAGAGAATAAGCAAGGGACACAGGAAAGTGCAGTTTTCCTTTTACTTCTTGGTAGATGAAAATGCAGTCCGAGGTACTAGTTACAGATGATAGATGGAGTCCGACTAGCCTGGAAGCATTCAGGGGGGTCCACCCTGCCAGGTGGGGTTGGAGCCCTTCCTGCTGCGCTCTCTGTTCGAGCCCCTTGCTGCCTATAGCTAAGCTGCGGCCCTCTCCTGCGTGTTGGCTGTAACCTGTATGGTAAACAGCGTGAGCCTATCACAGGCACTGTCTGTTCACTGGCATCCCTGGACTCTTGGTCTGCTGCGGTGCCTTCAGGTGTTCGGTGTGGCCAGAGAGCTTGCGGTCCCCTGCCCTTCAGATTCGGCTCTCAGGGCGTACAGCACCTGCACAGCCAAGAACTCTGGTGTCTTATTTGTCAGCACTCCACACTGGGGTCAGCTCTGACCCAGCTGCAATTCCCCAGAGCCCTTGTCTCCGCTCCTCTCTCTTCCTTCTCCTCAGACTAACTGCCAACTGACTTAACTCCTCCTTCTGACCAGAGAAAGCAGCTCCCCTGAAGTCAGGTTCAGAGCTCCCCCCTCTGGCCTGGAGCAGGAATTGTCCCGCTTGCTGTGTATTACCTGGCATGGGGACCTCTTCCTTCTTCCAGGCATGACATTACCCTGCAGAGGGAGGACATGTCACCATGGCTACCGGACTCTGGGGTGCCACATATCCATCTTCGGAAATTTTTTTTTTTTTTGCATAAATGCATGTACTTTAAAAAAGCAAAGCAAAAAATACCCAACATTTTGTAATTGGGTGTTATGACAAATTTTGCATCGTTTGCCTTTTATAGTCTGCGGTGCACTGTCTATTGCTAGATGCAGAATGGGCTAACTGAGAATATATCAGTGCGCTCCTTCTGACAGTCAAATGGAAGAGTTTGTAATTCTGTTATCTATCTTTTTCTGAGCTCCTCTCAGCTGATTTATGATAGCAGATCACATCAATGAATGTCCTGGTAAACAAAATGCCTGTGAAAGCTAAAATGTTTGCATGAAACTCAATTGCAAAAATGATTTTTAAGAGCTCATTCAGATGTAAGTTTCCTTGCACAAGTGCTGTACTTGGTTTTCACAGATAGCACTCTGACCTTTGATATTCTATGGGGTAGTTCACTTCCCCTTGACTGCCGGATCCACACAAAAACACAATCATATGACTCATGATGGATATTTGACTTTATGCTGTCTAATATTGATCCAAGCCTTGGATTAATCTCGCGAATGCAATATATGGATCTATGAAAAAAATCGGATAGTGCTCTGATGCCATCTGTGTGCTGTCCCTTTTTTGCAGACTGTTTGATAGAAGGAGCTTGAGAAATCTCAATCACTTTTTTGTCATCCAAGAGAAATTCTGACTGAACTCAGATGGTAAAAACCCCTCTGACATTCTGATGAAATTCGGACCGTTTTTTGTGTAAGAGAAAGGAATGAGTCTGAACGAGGCCTGACACTGACAAATGTCCTGGTACCGCTGATCAGTGAGACTAATATTTGTCATCTGCCTCTCTGAGTTGGGACTTGTTGGACCATCTCTCTCTTCCCAGCATTGGATGTACATACAGTTGGCAGAACACATAGTATTCATTCTTCCTATGTAATTTAATGACACTTATGGTTAGACAGCATAAAATCCATTGATCGGCATGAGTCATATGATTTTTGAACTCTCTCTTCAATATATAATAAATATTCATTTCTGTTTTTTTTTTCCTTTCCAGTGTGTACCTCTGCAGACTCTTGTTAAGTTCATGGTTGACATTGCTACTGGAATGGATTACCTTAGCAGCAAACATTTCCTACACAGAGACCTGGCAGCACGGAATTGCATGTAGGTTTCATCCTTAGGGAAAATCTTCTATAGTTTGCAAATACAATTTAGTGATCACTGATATTGAAATGAATGTAATAGGATTGTCTTTACTATCGGTTGATGACTATTTTGTTCATTAATCATTTCTTTAAGTTCACCCAAAACCAGAGTAAAAGTGAACTTCCTTTACTTTAAATCAAACTATATACCAGAGATCCAGCCTTTCTCCAATGGTTATTTAAAACTTACACTTAATATTTTAAGGAAATATAGATCAACAGTGATGTGGGTCAGAATACAATATAAACGGATTTATACTGTATTGCTATCAGCACTATTTGTGCTGTATTTATAGTATTATCAAGGAGTAAAAATCTGCAACAACTGCTCCATATTTCCATTTAACAACATATTGCAACTTTTTAAAACCTATTCCAAGCCCCAACCATGCTTCACTTGTGGACAGCGTCCACAGGGGACATTAGACCTCTAGTTACAGATTACACCAGGCTTATCAAGCAGAGATGGACAGTTAGTTAGGACTCCGACCGCTTTACAGACAATATTCCTCTATTCTCCTTTGAATCCATGTATCCAGTGATGTGATCAAGATTAATTCTAACTCATTGTATTCTGATCCACCGTAGTTATATTTTAAGGAACTTTAAATTACAGTAGATGCAATTTGTAAAAACCTATAGAAAGGCCGGTAACTAGTGGGGTCCGTTCTGTATATTTGCTGTTTTTTAATCAATTCCGGTCTTCACAATCTCACCCTGCTCAGTTGTCATTAGACATCTTCACTTCTCGGCATTGTGGCCGCCATTGTCCGGGGGGGGTGTTGTTTCTCCCTAACTGAAAGCCCACCTCTCTTTTTGCCATTTGACAGACAAGGGATCATAAGCACATAGACCAAGCCCCTCCTTCACTTGCTGTAATCCATCTTGGTGCCTCAACGACTAGAGGTGGATAATACCTGACAACAGACAGTGGACAAACCACCAATTGTCCCACAACAAGATAAGCTGTCCTATAACTTAGATGATGGAGAAATGATTAACTTTAGGCTCTCAGAATAAGGTGACACCCCAAATTGTTTTTTTTTTTGCAAACAGTATTTATTTATTAAACTGAATGCAAAACCTATAAATATAGAAACAAGACAGAAGAAGAATCAACGCCTTCGAAATGTGGTGCTGGAGAAGGATGTTATCAATACCATGGATGGCAAGAAGAACAAACAAATCAAGCCAGATATGTCACTTGAAGCAAGGATCACCAAGCTATGACTTGCCTACAATGGAAATATCATCTAATGAGAGCAATCACTGGAGAAGGACATCATGGTCAGAAGAATAGAAGGAACAAGGCAAAGAGGAAGACCAGCAACCTAAGATAACGACAGAGAAGACCCTGATGGACCTATCTAGGCTTGCACAATATCCATCTTCCCACAGAGCGTTCATACATCAAGTTGCAATGCCTGTAGATTGAGCTGAAGGCTGATAATAATAATAATTTATTGTACAAAAGCAATACAACATAAATAAACCACATAGATTTGGTATTGCCATAATTGTACCCATAGAATTAACACGATTTAATAACACTTATTGTCTTCAGTCCAGACGTCACATGGATAGCGCTGCAGCCAACAGCTGAGCTCAGGGGCTCTGTACGAGTTGACAACACGAGATGCTCAGAGCCACTGAGGTCCCTTATTAGCTGCAGCGCTGTGGACATGATGCCAGTGCTGCAGAGAATAACAGATACTGGGAGCAGCGGTGGAGACTCAATGCTGGGACAGGGGAGGGTGAGTAAGGCATGGTTGGTTGTTTTTTTAAACAAACTGCAGTCAGAGGGCAGGGGATTTCCAGATTAGGAAAAACCCTTATAATGCCTAATTAGACTTCATCCTTAACAGGTTAAGTGGTGTGCCCCATTACTTTTGCCCTAGTGTACTAGTGATCAGGACTAGATTTGTTTTTTTAAATGCATATTCATTAATTGTAGTCAGAGATTTTCTGCATGGTGAAGAGTTGAATGGTAAATTAGAAATTTCCATAATGCTCTGGTTATGCTTTATTTACATATACCGTAACTATAAAATACAATTATTGATTTTACAAAGTAAATGTGCAGTGTTTTGTATAAGACTCTGAAATGTCTAATTACGTTAATTTTTTAAAATTCTTTTTAGGTTGAGGGATGACATGACTGTGTGTGTCGCTGATTTTGGCTTATCTAAAAAAATATATAGTGGTGATTACTACCGGCAAGGACGTATTGCAAAGATGCCTGTGAAATGGATTGCAGTGGAGAGCCTCGCTGATCGCATCTACACGGTGAAGAGCGATGTGGTAAGATGCTGAATAGAAGAAGCTGTACACATCTTGGTGGAGCAAAAATAACTTGTTTTTCACACCAGTCGTAGTGCTACACACTGGCATTATGTCAAATAGTTCTGTGGTTACAGAAAATGATATCAGTCATAAGGACAAAAACTTTCCAAAACTGTGTAATTTTAGTAAGAACACGTGTCAGTAAGTCTCTGCTTACTCTAGCATCATGTCTTTCATTAATATCGGGGTCATGACAGCTATGACATCCTTTCTCGAACGGATCAAAATGAATCTTGGCAGGCCCTATTGACTTGTAATAGGGTTTCTTGCATTTTGATCACAAGACTAGCAATGCCTATCAAGCGGCGCTGAATGTAAAATCTTTAAAAGGGTTGTTCACTATTGGACAGTCCCTTTTGAATGTTATGTCTAATGGAAGTGAGAGGGCTGCAGCCCACAGGTGAATCCTATTTTTTTCGCATCGGAGCCAAAAATTTAGTTTAGTTTAGTAGTTATGTGACCACTTCTATGAACTTTGCATATTTACAGTTATGTGCCAACTAGCTCCTCTTCCTAATTCGCACAAAGTTCAGTGAAAATCACCCTCTGCTTGATGGAGAGAAGAGGGAAGAGAACGTAGGTGACATGTGACTAAGTATCGGCAAGCAGAATCAAATCCTCACAGTGAGGACACAAAACTCTGTAAGGACACAATTAATGCTCCTAACATAAATACAGATGTAGTTATCCTCAACTGGTCAGATGGCCCAGTGGTTACCATAGCAATATATCATCCAATCTGATAAGTTGTGTATTGCTAAATGTGTACAAAATCAGAACCTATAACAGGAAATACTGTAAATACTGTACATCAACAGAACCAACAAAGATACAGGAATAGATCACTAGAAGGACACAGTACTGAAATACATCACCAGAACCAGGGTCTGCTCAATGTTTTCATGGGCCTTGGGTGAAAGAGTCTCAATGGACCCCTTTAACACATACCATAATTCATGATGCCAAGGTACGGCAGATAAATATAGGTATAGTACAGTGCCAAAGATTTCACTTACTTCTTACATTACATGAGTGATATCTATTGTAAAGTGTACAGTACCATACTTATAGTATAATGCATCCCATAGTCCTCCATATAGTATAATGCACAGCCCACAGTCCCCCATATAGTATAATTCACCCCCTGTATTCCTCCATATAGTATAATGCAGAGTCCATAGTCCTCCATATAGTATTATGCACAGCCCATAGTCCTTCATATGGTATTATGCACAGCCCATAGCTCTTCATATGGTATTATGCACAGCCCATAGTCCTCCATATAATATAATACACCACCATTTCTAATGCACAGCATATAGTCCTCCGTATAAGTATAATACAGCCCATATACTTCATATAATATAATGCACAGCCTATAGTCCTTCATATAGTATAATGCACCTCCATATATAATGCACATAGTGATCCATATAGTATAATGCACAGTCCATAGTACTTCATATAATATAATGCACAGCCCATATGTCTCTATATGTATAATGCACTTCCATATATGTAATGCACAGTCCATAGTTATTCATGTAGTATAATGCACAGCCTGTAGTCATCCACTCTCACGTCGCCGTCAGATACAGGGACTGCTGTTCTGGTCTCAACCACTGGGAGGCGCCGGGTGGTCACGTCACCGTCAGACTCGGGGACGGCTGTTCCTGCCTCGGCCACTAGGAGGCGCCGTGGTTTCCCTGTGGGTGGTGGTGACAGAGAAGGGGCTCCTGCGCAGGCATCTGGTGGGCGCAGGCTCCACTCCTCTGTCAGTCATGAAATGGTTGGTGCATCACCCTCTGGCCTGGTCCTGGGCGCGGTCCAAATGACATCATCAGACTGTGAACCTGTGAGGGATAGTCTGATCCTTCAAATACCTTGGGGCCTGTCTTGCAGGCTGCCAGATATAGTCTTGGTTTCCCCAGTGTGCTAGTTTGTTATTTGCTATCTTTGATTCTGTCCTTTGCCTGGATTTCTGACTCTGCTCCTGCCTGACTATTTTGTACCTCTGCCGCCCTCCTGGTTTAAGACTCTGACCTTGGCCTGGTTTTTGACCCTGCGACTGCCTAATGATTTTGTACCTCTGCCTCCCTCCCGGTTTATGACTCTGACCTTGGCCTGGATTTGACTCTGCTACTGTCTGCCGTTTTGTACCTCTGCTGCCCGCCTGGTTTAGACTTGGATTCCTGACTACGCTTTTGGTCCCGTTTTTTAACCCCTTTCTGGCGACCGTCCTGCTGTGGTCCGCTGCTCTTATTCAGACAGCTACTGTCAGGACCACCGCACTGCACTTGTTCACTGAGCCAGGGTGCGTGTCCTGAGTACAAAGACTGTGCACAAAGATACCTGCGGAGCGAGCAGCAGTGGTGACAATGCATGCTCCAGGACCTGAATCACGTGACTGCTGGGGGCGTGGCCTAAGCCCCACAGAGCTAGGAGCTGCAGGGAAACTCCTAGAAGGGTAACTACAGGACAATGTTACCAAGGAGCATAGACAGAGACAGATACCAGATCAAGCCGGGTCAAAGCACGAGATAGCAGGACAGTACCAAAGGGCTTAGACAGAAAGAATGGTCAGGACATAGCAATAGATCAGAAAACCAGAACAGGTATTAGACGGTACAATAGGGGTAAACTGTAACGGAGTAACGATAGCCAAGCCAGGAGGTCAGAACCAGAAAAGACAATGGTACCAAAAACGAGAGTACAGAGTGAAGGAACAAGCCGGGTCATACACGGGAAGCAAACAAACAATGCAGAGTACACATACACCAGGGGTCAGACACACCAGAATAGCAGTCACGTGATTCAGGTCCTGGAGCATGCATTGTCACCACTGCTGCTCGCTCCGCAGGTATCTTTGTGCACAGTCTTTGTACTCAGGACACGCACCCTGGCTCAGTGAGCAAGTGCAGTGCGGTGGTCCTGACAGCTACCTCCTGGGCTCTGCTGTAAATCCAGATCCCTGTATAGGGGTAAAGGATATCGGGGTTGCTCGGGGTGCTGTCTTACTGCAGCCCAGACTCGCAGACGGGCGTCACATTATATCTGGCCCCAACAAAATCGGTTTTTATATATATCGCATATATATATAAAAGCATTATCCCTGAACTTTTTTTTTCCCTCTCCTGCCTAAGCTGATTGTTTGGCTAAAAGCACCTGCTACCTGCTTCATTGCACAGCCTGGAGGAACACTCCCATCCTCCTACACAAGCATGCTGCAGTCTGGAGACTTCAGGGAAAACGCTGGACAACAGAAATCTTCACTCCTGGGACATCAGTCCCTGGGCAGTTCTGGTCATGCCTGCCCAGTGGCTCAGGTATTGCCCGCAGATGCGGCTAAAGTTTTTTTACCCATCTCTCTGTCATACCTTAAAAAAATCTCTGTGTTTGAAGGCTTATGTGGATAGTGGTTCTGAGGGAAACTTCATGGATTTCTTGGTGGCAAAGAAGCTTGGTGTACCACTGCTAAGGCTTAATGCCCCTATTAAAACCACTGTGATTAATGGCACATCTATTGTCCAGGGTGGAGTGGAGTTTGTTACTGCAGACATTGCAATGTCAGTGGGGACAATACATACTGAACATATGTCATTTTTTGTGATTGATAATTTATCAGCTGCAGTTATTTTGGGTATGCCATGGTTGCGTACACATAATCCGGTCATAGACTGGCACCTTGGTGATATTGTGCGCTGGAGCCCACAGTGTCAGGACAACTGTATATCGATATCGGTGAACCAAGTTAAAATCAAACCTCCCCTTGTACCGTATGCATTTAGAGATTATGAGGATGTTTTTTCTATAGTGGAATCAGAGAAATTACCCCCTCACAGAGAGTACGATTGCCCCATAGACTTGATACCAGATTCTCGTCTCCCAAAGGGGAGAATATTTAATCTCTCTGGTCCAGAGCATCAGGCCATGAAGGACTACATAGCAGACAGTTTACATAAGGGGTTTATTAGACCATCCACCTCACCTGTTGGAGCTGGGTTCTTTTTTGTGAAAAAGAAAGATGGTGGTCTCAGACCTTGCATTGACTACCGTGAGTTAAACGCAATCACTGTAAAAAACCAGTATCCGCTTCCACTCATCCCTGATCTTTTTAATCAGCTGTTGGGAGCCCGTTGGTTTACTAAGCTTGACCTCCGTGGAGCATATAATCTTGTCCGTATAATAAAGGTAGATGAGTGGAAAACCGTGTTTAACACACCCCTTGGCCACTTTGAGTACTTCATAATGCCGTTCGGGATCAGTAACGCACCTGCCGTGTTTCAAAATTTTGTTAACGATATCTTCAGAGATATCTGTGGAGTATATGTAGTCGTTTACTTGGATGACATCCTGATCTACTCTGCTGATCTTATGACGCACGTCCAACATGTCTGTTCTGTTCTCCAGAGGCTTAGAGAACATTCTCTATTCGCCAAATTAGATAAATGCGTTTTTATGGCTGAGGAGGTACAGTTTCTGGGATACATTGTCTCAGCTAAAGGGTTTCGCATGGATCCTGCAAAGATCCAACCCTATAAGGAATGGGTACAACCCAAGTCTCTTAAAGCGCTGCAGCGATTCTTAGGGTTCGCAAACTATTATCGCAAATTTATCAAAGGTTTTTCGGAGATCGCTAAACCACTCACGGATCTGACCCGGAAAGGGGCGGATGTGGTTAATTGGAAGCCTGAGGCACTTCAGGCATTTTCTGTTTTAAAAGAATGTTTTGCGTCTAACCCAATATTGATTCAGCCTGATCTAGACCGCCCCTTTGTTGTATAGGTTGATGCCTCTGAGGTTGGAGTAGGAGCAGTGCTATCAAAAGGCACGGCATCCCTCACTCAACTTCGTCCATGTGCCTTCTTTTCCCAAAAATTCTCTTCCACTGAGAGGAATTATGATATAGGGAATCGGGAACTGTTGGCAATAAAATGGGCCTTCGAGGAATGGCGCCACTTCCTCGAAGGTGCGAAACATAAGATCACCGTGATCAAGGATCACAAGAACCTGATCTACTTGGAATCAGCAAAAAGACTGAATCCTAGACAGGCAAGGTGGGCCCTGTTCTTCTCGAGATTTGATTTTGTGATCACTTTTCAACCAGGTACTAAAAATGTAAGGGCTGATGCCCTCTCTCGAAGTTTTTGCCCCTCACAGGCCGAGGACTCTGAACCAGCTCCATTATTG
Source organism: Dendrobates tinctorius (assembly GCF_039654945.1). Taxonomy (NCBI): domain Eukaryota; kingdom Metazoa; phylum Chordata; class Amphibia; order Anura; family Dendrobatidae; genus Dendrobates; species Dendrobates tinctorius. The sequence continues at coordinate 20,250,245 of NW_027361808.1, read as the reverse complement.
GCCAACGGGATTGTTGTTTCGGCTGTGTCCTTGGATCTTCTGGAGGAGATCCGTAGATCCCCAGAACAAGCCCCTGACACTACGCCTCCCCAAAAATTGTTTGTTCCTGCCACATTCCGCCAGCAAGTTCTGAAGGAATCGCATGATTCTGTCCTTGCAGGGCATCCAGGTATAAATAATACCATCAGACTGGTGACAAGGAATTTTTGGTGGCCAACTGTAATAAAGGATTGTAAGGACTATGTACTGACTTGTGAAATCTGTGCTGGCGCTAAGTTTCCCCATAATCGCCCTGCCGGCTGGCTCCAGTCCTTGCCTACCCCTGAGGGTCCATGGACCCACATCTCCATGGACTTTATTACTGACCTCCCGCCCTCAGAAGGGAAGACGTGTATCTGGGTGGTGGTGGATAGCTTCAGTAAGCAGTGTCATTTCACTCCTCTGTCTGGACTACCTAATTCCAAAACCCTAAGTGAACTGTTCATTATTCATGTTGTACGACTGCATGGCGCTCCTATGAATATTGTGTCCAACAGGGGTACCCAGTTCGTTTCGAAATTTTGGAGGGCGTTCTGCAAACGCATTGGCATTGAATTGTCCTTCTCCTCTGCCTACCTCCCTGAAACCAATGGTCAACCCGAGCGTGCCAACCAAGCTCTGGAACAATATCTCCATTGTTATGTGTCTGAGCATCAGTCCAATTGGGTGGAACATCTGCCGTTAGCAGAGTTCGCCCTGAATAATCAGTACCAGGAGTCCATCAAGACTACCCCTTTCTTCTGCAATCTTGGGCTGCACCCACGCTTTGGCTCATTCTCTGCTAAGATGTCAGAGATCCCTGGGGTAGAAAGATCAAATCATCAGTTAAAGACCATTTGGGCAGAAGTGAACACAAACTTGAAGGGGGCTCAGGTTAGACAAGCTTCGGCTGCTAACAGACGGCGATCCAAAGGGCCGCACCTGGGAGTTGGAGACAAAGTCTGGCTTTCTACCAGGAATATTAGGCTTCAGGTGCCATCTGCCAAACTGGGTCCCAGGTTCATTGGTCCGTACGAAATTATTGAGGTGATTAACCAAGTAGCTTTTCATCTAAAACTCCCTCAGTCATTCAAACTGCCAAATGTTTTCCACAAGTCTCTCCTCAAATTGTACCGCTCCCCAATTCGTCCTGTCCGGTCCCCTCCTCCAGTTTTGGTCGGGGGTGCCTTGGAATACGAAGTCCAGGGTATCCTTGACTCTCGTTTAGTGAGAGGGTCCGTGCAGTATCTGGTGCACTAGAAGGGCTACGGTCTGGAGGAGAGGTCCTGGGTCCCTGCTGGTGACATTCATGCCAAGGGGTTGATCAGCAAATTTCACCTCCTTCACCCTAACAAACCAGGTTTTGAGGGTCCGGAGGCCCCTCTTAGGGTGGGGGTACTGTCACGTCGCCGTCAGATACAGGGACTGCTGTTCCTGCCTCAGCCACTGGGAGGCGCCAGACTGTCACGTCGCCGTCAGATACAGGGACTGCTGTTCTGGTCTCAACCACTGGGAGGCGCCGGGCGGTCACGTCACCGTCAGACTCGGGGACGGCTGTTCCTGCCTCGGCCATTAGGAGGCGCTGTGGTTTCCCCGTGGGTGGTGGTGACAGAGAATGGGCTCCTGCGCAGGCAACTGGTGGGCGCAGGCTCCGCTCCTCTTGTCAGTCATGAAAGGGATAGTGCATCACCATCTGGCCTGGTCCTGGGGGCAGTCCAAATGACATCATCAGACTGTGAACCTGTGAGGGATAGCCTGATCCTTCAAATACCTTGGGGCCTGTCTTGCAGGCCACCAGATATAGTCTTGGTTTCCCCAGTGTGCTAGTTTATTTGCTATCTTTGATTCTGACCTTTGCCTGGATTTCTGACTCTGCTCCTGCCTGACGATTTTGTACCTCTGCCGCCCTCCTGGTTTACGACTCTGACCTTGGCCTGGTTTTTGACGCTGCGACTGCCTAATGATTTTGTACCTCTGCCTCCCTCCCGGTTTATGACTCTGACCTTGGCCTGGATTTGACTCTGTCTGCCGTTTTTGTACCTCTGCTGCCCGCCTGGTTTAGACTTGGATTCCTGACTACGCTTTTGGTCCCGTTATTTAACCCCTTTCTGGCGACCGTCCTGCTGTTGTCCGCTGCTCTTATTCAGACAGCTACCTCCTGGACTCTGCTGTAAATCCAGATCCCTGTATAGGGGTAAAGGGTATCGGGGTTGCTCAGGGTGCTGTCTTACTGCAGCCCAGACTCGCAGACGGACGTCACATCCACGTAGTATAATGCACAACCCGTAGACATCTATATAGACTATATCTATATGCACAGCCCATTGTCATCCATGTAGTATAATAGATTTCCTTATAGATTGTAAGTTTGCGAGCAGGGCTCTCACTTCTTCTGTAACTGTTGAAATGTGTTACATTATCTTGTTTACATTGTCTCTACATGTCCCGCTTAATTCTAAAGTGCTGCGGAATATGTTGGCGCTATATAAATAAAAAATAATATTATTATATCATAATGCACAGCCCATAGTCATCCATACAGCATAATGCATAGCCTATAGTCATCCTTGTAGTATAATGCACAGCTCATAGTCATCCATGTAGAAGTATGGCCACCGTATACACACTGATATAAAAAAATAAATAAATGCTCATCTCCCATCGCGTCACTGCCATGCGCCCCGGTCACATTATTATTATTTATTTATTTATATAGCACCATTGATTCCATGGTGCTGTACATAAGAATGGGTTACATACAAATTAGAGAGGACCCTGCCCTTTCGGGCTTACATGCTACAGGATGGTGGGAAAGGAGACAGTAAGTTGGGGGGTTGCAGCAGTTCCGGTGTTGGTTGAGGTGATATCTCCAGTAGTGGTGAGGAGGTAGTGGGGTCTTTGCAGGCTGTAGGCTTTCTTGAAGAGGTGGGTTTTCAGGTTCCGTCTGAAAGATCCGAATGTGGCTGATAGTCGGACATGTTGGGGCAAAGAATTCCAGAGGATGGGTGCTATTCGGGAGAAGTCTTGGAGGCGGTTGGGTGAGGAGCGAATAAGTGTGGAGGAGAGAAAGAGGTCTTGGGACGATCGGAGATTACGTGAGGGAAGGTATCAGGAGATTAGTTCAGAGACATATAGGGGAGACAGGATATAGATGGCCTTGTAGGTCAGTATTAGTAATTTGAACTGGATACGCTGAGGGAATGGAAGCCGGTGAAGAGATTTGCAGAGGGGAGAAGCAGAGGAGTAGCGAGGAGAGAGATGAATTAGTCAGGCAGCAGAGTTAAGGATGGACTGGAGAGTTGCAAGGGTGTTAGCAGGGAGACCACAGAAAAGGATGTTGCAGTAGTCGAGGTGGGAGATGATAAGGGTGTGCACAAGCATTTTAGTAGATTGAGGGTTGAGGAAAGGACGGATTCTGGAAATATTTTTGAGCTGGATGCAACAGGAGGTAGAAATAGCTTTGGATGTGTGGTTTGAAGGACAGGGCAGAGTCCAGGGTTACTCCGAGGCAGCGCCCTTCAGGTACTGGGGAAAGCGTGATGTCATTAATTGTGATAGATAGGTAAGGATGTTCTGTGAGATGGAGGAAAGATGATGAGTTCGGATTTACATAGTTACATAGGTTTGAAGGCTGAAGGAAGACCTTATGTCCATTTAGTTCAGCCTATTTTTAGTGCAGCTGTTCTGCATTGTTGATCCTGGGGAAGGCAAAAAACCCACAGAGTAGCAGCCAATTTTCTCCATAGTGAAAAAAGTTCCTTCCCCAAAGCTGGGTCAACCATCTACCTATAATATTATGTTATTCGTAACCTTCTATACTGTTACTCACAAGAAAAGCACCCATTCCTTTCTTAAATTCATTCAGTGAGTTGGCCATCACCACTTCCTCAGGAAGAGAATTCCAGAGTCTCACTGCTCTTACCGTGAATAACCCTTGTTATGATTGAGTCACCGTAGGAGGCAAAAACAGAAATGCTAGCTAAGTCCGGAAAACCAGAGAGGTTGGCAGCTATCGGATTGCAGACCCCTGATCCTATCACAACAACTAACAGTAGCCGTGGGGGGTTCCTACGATGCCCCAGACCCCTCGATCACAGCCGGAGAATTAAATAGGCCTAAAGAAAGAAAGGGGAAACTAAACTGCCCCAGAGCAGACCCCAAAGCAATAGGCAGCCCCCAACATATAATGACGGTGAAGCAAGATGAAAACACTAACACAGACAGAAAGATAGACTGAGCAAAGACGGGGCCCAAAACTACCTAGATAGGAAAGGACAGGAAGGCTGCTGTCTGCAATCCGTGAAAAACCCTATGAAAATAAGAGCCAACCGACTGACAGTGAAAAAGGCCCTGAAGACTCTAGGCTTCAAAAAAAGCTATGTCAGTACTCAGGAATATTCTGAAGACAGAGCAACCGGCAAAAGGAGATTCAGCTCATCCCAGCAGGGAATGGCAGAATCCAGAAAAGCAAGAAAAACAAAAACAAAACATAAATGCAAACAGGCAAAGCAGAAAACTTAGCTTTAGGGAAGCAGGAATCAGACTGGAGTCCTAGAAGTCCACAGAGAAATCACCCGCAGGGCAGAAGGGCGTCGGCAGCCTTATATCCAGTCAGTGACTCCACTCAGCCAGTCATCCTCATTAGACTCAGGTGCCTGATAATCAGGCTCATTACCTTCCTTAACCAGAATAGGGAGTTCACCAGACCTCAGTGACGAAGGGGAAAATGAACTCACAACAGTACCTCCCCCTTGAGGAGGGGTCACCGAACCCTCAACCACGCCACCAGGGCGATCAGGGTGAGCCCGATGAAAGGCACGCACCAATCTTTTGGCATGAATTATCCTCCTGACCATAACCCTTCCACTTAACCAAATACTGGAGTCTCCGTCTAGCCAGACGGGAATCCAGTATTTTCTCTACCTCATATTCCATGTTACCTTCAACCAATACAGGGTCTGGAGGTGCCACCCCAGGAACAACTGGTTCAACAAACCTCTTCAACAAGGACTTATGGAACACATTATGGATTTTAAATGTGACAGGAAGAGCCAAACGAAAAGAGACAGGATTAATAATCTCCAAAATCTTGTAAGGTCCAATAAATCTAGGCTTAAACTTAGGAGAAGCCACCTTCATAGCAATATTTTTTGATTATAACCACACCATATCACCAATCTTAAACTGGGGACCAATGGTCCTATGTCGATTGGAAAACCGCTGGGCCTTTTCCTGGGAGAGAGATAACTTATCCACCACTTGGTCCCAGATCTGGTGCATTCTCTCCACCACAGTGTCAACACCTGGGCAGGCAGAAGGCTCCACCTGCCCTGAAGAAAATCGAGGATGAAACCCAAAATTACAAAAAAAAGGTGACATCAAAGTGGCAGAACTAGCTCTATTATTTAAAGCAAATTCGGCCAAGGGCAAAAATGAAACCCAATCATCCTGATCAGCGGAAATAAAACATCTCAAATACGACTCCAAGGTCTGGTTTGTTCTCTCTGTCTGCCCATTGGTCTGAGGGTGAAAAGCAGAGGAGAAGGACAACTGAATTCCCAGCTTGGAACAGAAAGTCCTCCAAAATCTAGACACAAACTGAACTCCTCTGTCAGATACAATGTTCTCAGGAATCCCGGGCAAGTGAACCACCTGTTGCAAAAACAGGGGCACCAACTCAGAGGAAGATGGCAACTTAGGGAGTGGTACAAGATGAACCATCTTAGAGAACCTATCACAAATCACCCAAATAACAGTCATTCTTTGAGAGACCGGCATATCAGAGATGAAATCCATTGAAATATGGGTCCATGGCCTCCTGGGGACCGTCAAAGGCATCAACAACCCACTAGAGCGAGAACAAGATTTAGACCGGGAGCAAGTCCCACAGGACTGCACAAAATTCCTGATATCATGAGACAAGGTGGGCCACCAAAAAGAGCGACTCACCAGATCTCTAGTGCCAAAAATACCTGGATGACCAGCCAATGCAGAGCAATGAACTTCAGACATCACTCTCTTCTTCCACTGGTCAGGAACATACAACTTTCCACTGGGACAACGCTCAGGTTTGTCCTCCTGGAACTCTTGCAGAGCAAGTCTCAAATCGGGCGAGATGGCAGAAAGAACTACCCCTTCGCCTAAGATGGTAGCAGGCTTGGTCACCACAGGAGAATCAGCAAAGAAACTCCTAGAGAGGGCGTCTGCCTTGACATTCTTAGTTCCAGGAAGAGAAGAGACCACAAAATCAAAACGTGTAAAAAACAAGGCCCACCTAGCCTGTCTAGGGTTCAAGCGTTTAGCCGACTCTAGGTAAATCAAATTCTTGTGGTCAGTGAGGACCACAACTTGATGTTTAGCTCCCTCCAACCAATGTCTCCACTCCTCAAATGCCCATTTCATGGCCAACAGTTCCCGATTCCCCACATCATAGTTACGTTCAGATGGAGAGAACTTTCGGGAAAAGAAAGCACAGGGATTCATTTTAGATGTTACAGGATCCCTTTGGGACAAAACAGCTCCTGCACCAATCTCAGAAGCATCCACCTCTACCTGGAACGGGAGTGAGACATCAGGTTGCCGCAAAACCGGGGCGGAGGTAAATCTTCGCTTCAGCTCCTGAAAGGAAGCAACAGCCTCCGGAGACCAATTCAACACATCAGCACCCTTCTTAGTCAGATCAGTCAATGGCTTGGCAATACTAGAAAATTTCGCTATAAATTTCCGATAAAAATTAGCAAAACCCAAAAACTTCTGGAGGGCCTTCAAAGAAGTGGGCTGAACCCAATCATAAATGGCCTGTACCTTGGCCGGGTCCATTTCAATAGTTGACGGAGACAAAATAAATCCCAAAAATGAAATCCTCTGTACTCCAAAAAGGCATTTCGATCCTTTAACATACAGGGAATTCTCCCTCAAGATCCGGAACACAGTCCGAATATGTTCCACATGAGAATCCCAATCCTTGGAGAAGATCAAAATATCATCCAGATAGATAATCAAAAATTTATCGACAAAGTCTCAGAAAATATCATTCATGAAACACTGGAAGACAGAAGGGGCATTAGTGAGCCCAAAAGGCATCACCAGGTACTCAAAATGTCCCTCCGGAGTATTAAACGCCGTCTTCCATTCATCCCCCTGCTTAATGCGGATAAGATTATAAGCCCCCCTGAGGTCAAGCTTGGTAAACCAGCAAGCACCTCTAACTCTAGAGAATAGATCCGAAATCAGGGGTAACGGATACTGATATTTAGTAGTAATTTTATTGAGGGCACGATAATCAATACAAGGCCTTAAAGAACCATCCTTTTTGGCCACAAAAAAAAACCCGGCACCTAAGGGTGAAGAGGATGGTCTAATTTGACCCTTCTCCAACGCCTCCTTAATATAGGACCGCATAGCCTCGTGCTCGGGTACAGATAAATTGAAGAGCCGACCCTTAGGAAATTTACACCCAGGGCTTAGTTCAATAGCACAGTCATAACTCCTATGAGGAGGCAAGGACGCAGACTCATTCTCACTAAATACATCATAAAAGTCCGCCAAATAGTCAGGAACATCATGCGACTGAGGAGAGGTGGAAAAAACCGGAGCCTCACTAAAGGCACAATGACAACCCCAACTCACCACAGACACAGACTTCCAATCCAAAACTGGATTATGAATTTGCAACCAGGGAAACCCCAGAACAACGGCATCATGCAGACCATGCAACACCAAAAATCTGCAATTTTCTTGATGGTCTGGGGCGACCCGCATGACCACCTGGGTCCAAAACTGAGGTTTATTTTTAGCCAAAGGAGTAGCATCAATCCCCCTCAAAGGGATAGGCGTCTGCAGAGGTGTCATCGGAAATCCACAACGTTTAGCAAAATCCAAGTCCATTTGGTTTAGCGCTGCTCCGGAATCCACAAAAGCCTTGGCGGAAAATGTGGACAGGGAGCAGATCAGAGTAATTGCCAGAAGAAACTTAGGTTGAACACCACCAACAGAAAACGTGTGTGCAAAGCGTTTCTCTCGTTTAGGACAAACAGAAATAATATGCGAGGCATCTCCACAGAAGAAACACAGCTTATTACGCCTTCTGAACTCCTGACGTTGCGCCTTAGACAAAACTCTATCACATTGCATAGGTTCAGACGTCTGTTTAACCGGTGGCAACACCTCTCGTGCAATCCTGCGTTCACGTAAACGCCGATCAACCTGAATGGCTAATGACATAGAATCGTCCAGACCAGAGGGAACAGGAAATCCCACCATAGTATCTTTTACGGCTTCTGACAAACCCTTGCGAAAGAGAGCAGCCAAGGCATTATCATTCCAGGTAGTAAGGACCGCCCACTTTCGGAACCTTTGACAGTACAACTCTGCAGAATCTCGACCCCGGTTTAATGCCAACAGGGTCTCCCCAGCCCGATCAATAGCATTAAGTTCGTCATACAACAACCCCAAAGCTTGAAAGAATGCGTTCACATTAGTCAGAATAGGATCATCTGGTTTCAAAGAAAACGCCCAATCCTGGGGATCGTCATGCAGCAAAGAGATGACAATTCTAACCTGCTGCGCGGAGCTCCCCGACGAGTTAGGCTTCAAGGCAAAAAACAATTTACAATTATTCTTGAAACTCAAAAATTTAGATCGATCCCAAAAAAATACATCAGGTGTAGGGATCTTTGGTTCAACAGCATGCGAACGAGCAAGGTAGGCGGAAATTCCTAGCACTTCCGCAGCGAGCTGCTCCACACGATCAGACAATTGCTTTATCTCCATTGAGAGAAAAAAAAAAAATTCCCCCTACGGCCTCAGAGATATAGAGGAAAGAATATACACACACTTTTTTTTTATTTTTTAAACACAATTCTTTCCTGCTATTGAGTACCCTAGGATCTGCGGTATGGCGGGTGATTCTGTTATGATTGAGTCACCATAGGAGGCAAAAACAGAAATGCTACCTAAGTCCAGAAAACCAGAGAGGTTTTCAGCTATCAGATTGCAGACCTCTGATCCTATCACAACAACTAACAGTAGCCGTGGGGGGTTCCTACGATGCCCCAGACCCCTCGATCACAGCCGGAGAATTAAATAGGCCTAAAGAAAGAAAGGGGAAACTAAACTGCCCCAGAGCAGACCCCAAAGCAATAGGCAGCCCCCAACATATAATGACGGTGAAGCAAGATGAAAACACTAACACAGACAGAAAGATAGACTGAGCAAAGACGGGGCCCAAAACTACCTAGATAGGAAAGGACAGGAAGGCTGCTGTCTGCAATCTGTGAAAAACCCTATGAAAATAAGAGCCAACCGACTGACAGTGAAAAAGGCCCTGAAGACTCTAGGCTTCAAAAAAAGCTATGTCAGTACTCAGGAATATTCTGAAGACAGAGCAACCGGCAAAAGGAGATTCAGCTCATCCCAGCAGGGAATGGCAGAATCCAGAAAAGCAAGAAAAACAAAAACAAAACATAAATGCAAACAGGCAAAGCAGAAAACTTAGCTTTAGGGAAGCAGGAATCAGACTGGAGTCCTAGAAGTCCACAGAGAAATCACCCGCAGGGCAGAAGGGCGTCGGCAGCCTTATATCCAGTCAGTGACTCCACTCAGCCAGTCATCCTCATTAGACTCAGGTGCCTGATAATCAGGCTCATTACCTTCCTTATCCAGAATAGGGAGTTCACCAGACCTCAGTGACGAAGGGGAAAATGAACTCACAACAAACCCTCTTCTATGCTGGTGCAGAAATTGTCTTTCCTCCAAACGAAGAGAATGCCCGCTTGTTCTTGTCACAGTCCTTGGTACAAACAGTTCATTGGAGAGATCTCTGTATTGCCCTCTGATATACTTGTACATATACTGTATATTAGGTCTCCTCTAAGTCTTCTCTTTTCTAGAGTAAATAGACCTAATTTTGATAACCTTTCTGGGTATTGTAGTGAACCAACTCCATTTATCATTTTAGTAGCCCGCCTTTGAACCCTTTCAAGTTCAGTAATGTCTTTCTTGAGCATCGGCGTCCAAAATTGCAGACAATACTCCAAGTGTGGTCTGACGAGTGATTTGTACAGGGGGAGAATTATGTTTTCATCTCGTGTCCCCAGACCTCTTCTAATGCATCCCATGACCCTATTTGCTTTGGTTGCAGCTGCCTGACACTGGGCACTCCAATTTAGCTTCTTATTGACTAAGCTGCCTAAGTCTTTTTCCATGTCTGATTTCCCCAGCAGTTTCCCATTTAGTAAGTAATTGTAGCATCTGTTTCTCCTTCCTATGTGCATAACCTTACACTTATCTGTGTTAAACACATTGAGCTTGAGGAAGCGAGAAGAGAAGAAGGAGGATATGGCTGATAGATACTCTGGGATTCTGGACAGCAGAGAGGTGACGTCTGGGCCAGAGAGGTAGATCTGAGTGTCGTCAGCATAAAGATGGTACTGGAATCCATGGGACGTTATGAGTTGACCCAGGCCAAGGGTATAAATTGAGAAGAGTAGGGGTCCTAGAACAGAGCCTTGGGGGACTCCAACAGAGAGAGGGTGGGACGAGGAGGTAGTGTGGGAGTGGGAGACGCTGAATGTGCGGTTTGAGAGATATGAGGAGATCCAGGATAGGGTGAGGTCTTTGATGCCAAAGGAGGAGAGGATCTGTAGTAGAAGGCAGTGATCAACTGTGTTGAATGCAGAGGACAGGTCTAGAAGCAGGAGTATAGAGTATTGTCCGCTTGCTTTGGCTGTAAGTAGGTCGTTAGTAATTTTGGTCAGGGGTGCCTCAGTGGAGTGATGGGGGCGGAAACCAGATTGTAGATTGTCAAAGAGCAAGTTAGATGAGAGGTGGAAAGGAAGTTCAGCGTGGATGTGCAGCTCCAGGAGTTTGGAAGCGAATGGGAGCAGTGATATTGGGTGATAGCTGGACATAGCGGTTGGGTCGAGGGATGGCTTTTTAAGGATAGGCGTGATTGTGGCATGTTTAAAAGCAGAAGGGAAGGTAGCGGATGATAGCGATAGGTTGAAGAGGTGGGTTAGGGATGGGATAAGTGTGGTGGTGAGGTTGGGGAGGAGGTGGAATGGGATGGGGTCAAGTGCACAGGTTGTGAGGTGCGATTTGGAGAAGAGGCGATTAAGCTCCCCTTCAGTGATGTTGGAGAGGGAGGTTATGGGGTTTGGGCATTGGTCTGGTATACAAAGGGGTTGTGGTGGTTGAACAATGAAGACTTGCCTTTTTTGGTCGATCTTATTTTTGAAGTGTGTGGCTAAGTCCTCAGCAGAGATGAGGGAGGTTGGAGGGGGCAGTGGTGGGCGGAGGAGGGAGTTGAAAGTTTTGAATAACTGTTGTTGTGAAGGGTTGTGAAGTAGGCCTGTTTAGCAGAGGTGAGGGCAGATTTGAAAGTGAGGGTTGCCCGTTTGAATGCAGTGAAGTCGTCTTGCGAATTTGTTTTCTTCCAACGCCGCTCTGCAGCCCTGGACACTTGCCGGAGCTTTTTAGTGGTGTTATTGTGCCAGGGTTGTCTGTTGGTACGTCGCATTCTGCCATGAACGTCACATGCACGCAAACGTCAGATGCTGACCTCTGATTGACCAGCAGTGTATAATGCTGCTCATGGACCAGATGGGTCTGTGCTCTGCAATACACTTCAGCTAAATATGCTTCCGGCTCCCCATTTGATCAGGGCCCCGGTACTTGACTGGGTGCATCGGGTGGTGACACTGGCCCTGACTAGAACCATCATCAGTACATGAATACATTAGAGCCCATCATCAGTACATTAATGCAGCACCATAATCACCAGCAGTACAGGAATTCATCAACATAAACATTATCTGTACTGGAATAAAACACCAGAACCATCATCAGAACAGGGACACATCACCAGAACCACCATGAGTACAGGAATATGTCACCAGAACCACTGTCAGTGCATCAATGCCTCACCAGACCCACCAACATTCAGAATACATTACAAGAACCACCAACAGTACATCAACAAATCCACCTTAAGTATAGGAATACATCAACAATCTTTTAGGGAAACAGAACTCTGCAGGACACAGCAGGGTTAAATACATTCAGATTCTGACCGCTCCTCCCTATAACCTGTTTGAAACAGCAGGAAGATGCAGCAGTGCTGAGAGTGCTGTAAGAGGCAACTCAGTGAGACGGGCTGACACGAGGAGTGAGTAGAACGGCGCTGAATTACTGGTGTGACACACTACATTGTGTAGTTGCCATTCTCAAGAACTGCAGCTCAACGCCTAAGTGAATGATGGCACAGATACAGTATCCAAGAATGGCCACAACATAATAAATGTTGTTGTACTATTCCGGCTCTTTATATTTTGTACATACAGCCTCAGAGGGAGTTGAAAACAGATGATATATACAGTGCCTTGAAAAAAGTATTCATACCCCATGAACTTTTCCACATGGTTTGAATACTTTTTCAAGGCACTGTATTGATGGTTAAGAATAGATAATTTATAAGTCCTGGGCAACCCCTTTTAAACCAATCATTAATTACAGCTGATAAAATAGCCAAAGATGTGTTCACAATTGCAGACTTCAGAGTTCAAATATACCATAAACCCATGTTAGATCAATATAATCCTGCAGTACGCACTGCACATTAAAATTAGCCTCCTATTGTATTGGAACTTGCATGTATTTTCAGAAGTTTGTTAGCTAATTTCAAAACCTAAAAGTAGAATTGCAAATGCAGCTCTAGACCAGGCTGTATCATGTACAATTAAGGTAACATATTTATAAAGCTTTAGACGTCTTTCATAGAATTCATGGTTAAAATGACAAATTTCTAACTATGTCAATAGTTTGTTGGCAAGTAGAGTAAATAGACTCTGGGTTCCCGGATGCAAAAGTTCTCTGGCATTTGTTCTAAATGTAAACTACTGCTTGTTCCAGAAAGATATAAAAGGGACATTGTGTTTTATATCTGAGATCATTTTCTACACTGTTTCCTTATGGGGTATTCTAGCATAACACAGAAGGGTCGTGTCCTGGAGAGTCTTCAATCAGCACTATAATAATTATGAGTAATGTGCTCTTACTCATTTGATGCACAATTGTCATAAGAATTTACATAAATACAAACCTACCTATTAACTTTCCAGTTTACTTTATATGATGTTTGTCAATCTGGTTGACTACATACTCTGTACATAGCCACTGATCAGCCAAAACAATAAAACCATTTGTTAAACATTGTGTAGCTACTAATTGTGTTACAAAAACAGCTTTAATCCATCAAGGCCTATATTCCATAAGATTTGTAAAAGATGTAATGGAGTTCACCAGGGCCAGACTGGCCATCTGGCAATTTTGGCAAATGCCAGAAGGGCCTGTCTGGTTGTGGGCTGCCCTGTCTGCTACATTTTTAACAGAATCTGTGTTTTTAAGACACCCATACTGTTAAAAGTTGTGATGGAGCACAAAGTCTCTGACTCCATCACTTACCCCAGCAGGCTACCGGTATTATTAGAAAAATTCGTCTTGCTGTAAATCTTGATTTCCTCTAATCCAGGGTAATATTAGTAATATATCCCATCTGGTTCTTGGACGGGGACAACATGGGCCTGTGTGATTTCAAATGCCAGGGCTGAATTTCATCCCCAGTCCGTACCTGGGGTTCACTGATACTGGGAAGTTAGCATCCATATGAATACCAGAATCCAAGGTTTCCACACTACTTCACACTACTTCCTCCAGGTTTCCTGCTTCTTAGAACATCAAGAAATGGCCAGAGCGAGCCTCCCAGCCCCCATGAGAGGCGTGGGCGGAGGCCAACATGACGGGTTGGAAAGTTTAGTGGGGGGAGCCGATAGTAAGGAGGGGGGGGAGTTAAGGGGTATATAGGAGTTGGTTGGGGGCGTTCCCGTCCTCTGTTCCAACTCTCCCACCCCAGAAGCAGTCGCGCTTACCTGGCATGTCAGGCATGGAGCAGGCTCTGGAGCGGTTGCGGGCTGCAGCTCTGATGCAGCCACCAGGATGGCTCGAAGCGCAGGTGGCTGGACTGTTGCCGGGTACCTCCGGGCAGGCGGAGGTGAGGGAGCGTCGATCTAGGCGGGTGAGGCCGCCGGAGCGGCTCTCACTCGATACTGCTCCCCAGGCCTCGCGTTGCCGCAGGAGCCCCTCCCGGGACCCTCCAGGTCAGGTGACGCGCAATCCCCCCTCCAGCACGTCCCGACCTGGGAGGAATCCTCAGGTCCGGCGAGGCCCCGCGGCGGTGACTAGGCCTCCACCTCGGTCCCGGATGGGGGCGGAGCCAGCACGCGTCGGGCGTCACAATCTCCCGGCTACTTCAGGGGGCCGTGGCGGTGACGGGCATGCCGCGCGGCCTGCCTCCCTTCCCAGGCTTCCAGTGAAGAGAAAACAGCTGCACTCTGGGAAATTTTGATTTTCAATGCAAAAAATTTTTTTCATTGAAGACACCACAGGGGAATACTGCCGTGATTGCTTCTTTTTCTCTTGTGCTTTAAGTGAGTTTTGAAAAAGACCCGACATAGGGTCGAAACGTTACCTCAACGCACTATTCCCCTGTGGTGTCTTCGATATGATCTCGGATGTGCGTAGTTTGCTGTCACGCTTGGAGCGGGGCTTTGTCGGCCGTCGCCGGTAGCAGCTTGGGTTGGGTCACTGGCCGGGGAGTCGTCGGGTCAGAGCGGTCTAGAGCCGGGTGCCCGCTCCGGCGAGCCAGTGTCGATGTCAGTGCAAACCGAAAAGGAAAAGGAGTGTCGGGTGCATTTGGACGACCGGGCGCATGGTGAGGTGTATGTATGCTTCGAAGGCTCGTTGGGGGCTCATTTAAAAAAAGAGATGAAAGAGAGTATTTGGAAGGATGAGTACGTTGAAATATTTTCTTTGCTGCCTCTTGATAAATTTAATCTAGATAAGAGCAAAAAGAGGGTAGCAAGAAGGAAGATGAGGAAAAGCGCAGGTGGCGTCTGATTCCTCAGACATTTGTGGGGGAAAAGCCCCGGACAATTGCTCCGCGCTGTTTTGTTACCTAGATGCCATAGGGGAGGCTTACAGAGTATATGGGGGTCAGGCGTGGCTGAGGTATGACGAGTAATTTCGGCAGAGGAAGGCCATACATCCAGCTAGTCGCTGGGACCAAAAGGATATTGGATTGTGGATGCGTGTGATAGCCCAAAACAAGTTCGGGAGCTCCTTTCATGGGGGGGCTGGAAGCACCAGCCAGAGTAGCGGCAACTCCAGCGCGGCAAGTGGAGGCGGGCAAGGGCAGACAGGAACGCACAAGGCAGGGGTGTGCTGGCAATTTAATGACGGCCAGTGTAAGTTTGGAGCGAATTGTAAATTCAAACACCTCTGCTCCAGTTGTAACGGCGCCTCACATGGAGCGTCAAAGTGTTTTAAAAAAGGAAAGCCCAGAACCGGGGGTGGAAATTCGCAAGGGGGAGACTCCTGTGAGTCTGGAAAGGATGGTTCACTTTCTAAATAGGTACCCGGATAGGGATAAAGCGGGGTTGCTGTACGCAGGTTTTAAGGATGGTTTTCGTATACCTGGTCCCCCGTTCTATATTCTGCTAGTATTAAAAGAATTTGCGCTCAGCTCTGGAGCATGCCGCAGTTGTTTCCGAGAAACTCATAAAAGAAGTTTCGTTGGACCGCATGGTGGGCCCTTTCGCTTCCCCTCCCTTTCCAGACTTGGTGGTTTCCCCTTTGGGAGTCGTTCCGAAGAAGGAGCCGAATAAGTTTCGGCTTATTCAGCATTTGTCCTACTCACGAGGGGGGGTCAGTTAATGATGGTATTGATCCGGAGATCTGTTCGGTGGTATACTCTTCGTTTGACGAGGTGGCTCGGTGGGTGCCAAATGTGGTTGTGGTGCCCTGATGGCAAAAACTGACGTTGAATCCGCTTTTCGTCTGTTACTGGTTCACCCTGATAGCGTGAAGCTGCTGGGCTGTTTTTGGAAGGCATGTTTTTTGTGGACAGGTGTTTACCTATGGGATGTTCGCTGTCCTGTGCATATTTTGAGGCCTTCAGTTCCTTTCTCGAGTGGGTCGTGTGTGACGTTTCTGGTTTCGACTCGGTTATTCATTACTTGGACGACTTTTTGTGTGTTGGTCCGGCGGATTCATCGCGTTGTTCCAGGATTTTGAGAGCCATTGAGTGGGTGGCCGATCGTGTCCCTTTGGTGCACGGGAAGACGGAGGGCCCTTGCACGTGTTTGTGTTTTTTGGGGATCGTCATCGATATAGTGGAGTGGGAGTTCAGGTTGCCTGAGGACAAGCTAGCGGATTTGTGGACTGAAGTGGTCCGAGCGCGCCGTTTGAGAAAAATATCATTGCGTGATCTTCAGTCGCTGTTAGGGAAGCTTAATTTTGCTTGTCGTGTTATGCCGATGGGGCGAGTTTTTTTCACGTAGGCTGGCTAGCGCTACTGCGGAGATTCGGGCTCCCCATCATTTCGTTAGGTTGTCGTCGGAGCTCAGGGACGATTTGGCAGTTTGGGAGTCCTTTTTGGAGGAGTACAACGGTCGCTCTTTGGTAATGGCTGAGGTGCTAGGTAACGATGCACTGGAGTTGTTTACGGATGCGGCTGGCGGGATTGGTTTTGGTACCTATTTCAGAGGGCAATGGTGTTTGGAGCAATGGCCTGACACGTGGATTTCGGCTGGTCTGGTGCGCAACATCATGTTGTTGGAGATTTTTCCGATTCTAGTGGCGGTACATTTACGGGGGCGGGATTTCAGAAACCGGCGTGTGCGCTTCAATTGCAACAACATGGGCGTCGTGAGCGCGATTAATGGCCTTACCGCATCGTCCCCTCCAGTCGTTCGAATTTTACAACAATTGGTGCTTGTCAGGAACACCGCACTGAGCTTGCTCACTGAGCCAGTGCGCGTGTCCTGAGTAAAGCGAACTGTGTTCAAAGATACCTGTGGAGTGGGCAGCAGCCGAATAGGTGTGTACTTCAGAACAGCAGGACCTGAAGCACATGACTGCTGGGGGCATGGCCTAAACTCCAGAGAGCTAGGAGCTGCAAGAGAACTCCTAGCAGGGTAACTGCGAGACAAAGTTACCAAGGGGCATAGATAGGGAGGTTAGCCAGGACGTAGCCAATGAGTCATACAAAGAGATAACTGCAAGGCACAATAGGGGCGAGCAGAGAGTAGTCAGATAACAGGCAATGAGTCATACACAGAGAGGGTAGCGCGGTACAGAATCAACAGGCAAACTCACAACGGGGAACAGAACCATATAAACAAGCTATAACAACGAACAGGCACAGTCACACGGAGGTCACCACACTCGGCCAAAGGCAAAAGTATAACTGACAGGGATTGGAGCTTCCCAGGGGTTTAAGAAGCTCTCCCAGAACCAAAAAGAGGCCACAATCATTAACCCAAGGTGTGCAGGTCAAAACCTGCACTGAGCTCCAGACATTAACCCCTGACGTGCAGCTCAAAAACCTGCACTGGGATCATGACAGTGCTATTATGTTTGTCTTTGAATGCCCATGTGACTGCGACGCACGTTCCTGGGGTCAGGAACGAGATAGCTGATTCTCTCTCTCGTTCGCAGTGGGATCGTTTTCGTTCTTTGGCTCCGGAAGCAGAGATCGAGGGTCTAGCCTGTCCGGAAGAGCTGTGGAAGGTGGCTTACTGGCCGCAGAGTCGCTGATTGAATCTTCTTTGGCCCCAAAAACATGGGAGGCTTACCGGGCAGCGTGGCAGATGTGGGAGGAGGTCCTTACGGTTGACCAGGCCAGTGAGTCTGGGGTGGATCAGGAGAGAATGTTGTTGTCCTGTTTGGGGCGGGGTGCTACTGAGGGCTGGTCCTGTGCAAAAGTTATGTGCTTATTGGCTGGTTTGTCTTTTGGTTTTCGTTCGCGCGGGAGCAGGGATTTGACGAAAACATTTTTGGTCAAACAGGCGGCGAAGGGTTTCCGCCGTTTCAGAGGCGGGGGCGATTTAAGACGGCCAGTATCTTTCAATTTATTAGAGCAATTAGGACGTATTCTGGAGTCGGTTTGTTCGTCGCGCTATGAGGTTTTGTTGTTTCACCTGACTTTCTCGTTTGCATTTTTTGGGGCCTTGTGGGTGGGGAGCTTGTTTCTCCTAATAAGGAGTCGATAGGTGGCCTACTGGCCAAGGATGTTGTATTGACCTCAAGGGGTCTGACTGCGAAGGTCCAAAATGGACCAGTCCGAGACAGGCCGCCGAGTGATGCTGGGTGGCGTGCCTGGTTACTCGATGTGCCCTGTTCACTGTTTGCAGAGTTTTTGGGAACTTTGTCCCAGCTTGGGCGGTTCCTTGTTGTGTCACGCCAATGGGGGCAGTTTGTCTCGGTACCAGTTTGTCGCGGTTTTTAAAAAATCCATTCAGTGTTTGGGGATAGATGATTCCCGATTTGCCTCTCATTCCTTTAGGATTGGAGCGGCGACCGAAGCGGCAGCGGGTGGTCTGGGTCCCTCTTCAATACAGCGCATTGGTGGGTGGAAGTCCAATCGGTACCGCAGTTATATTTGGCCTTAGGTTTGGAAAGGGCGGGGGGGTATGGTTGAACTTGTTCATGGGTCGAGTACGAGTCAGTGTGGGTTGCTGTTACATTTATGCTGCAAGTATATTTTGATGTTAGTATTGCACTTTTGTTTCAGGTGGTGAGCCGCTGCTGGTCTGGATTTTTGGTCACTCCTTCATATATTGGCGAGCATTGCGAGCCAATGTCAGGAACGAAGGCAGACAGCTGGGAATCCCCAGGACAGTGGCGGTGGTGTGGTGGCTTTGTTTCAGGGGCCTGGTGTGGCGAAGGGTGTTGCTGGAGATACACGAGTGCACCCGTTCGGACCTTGCACCGGATATCCTCGTTATTCATGCTGGGGGCAACGATCTGGCGGTTTGGCCTTTTCGGGAATTGGTTAAGGATATTAAGCAGGATTGCTTGAGGTTGTGGTTGCTGTACCGGGGGGGGGGGTCACTATCGTGTGGTCTGAGATTGTTCTACGCAGGTGATGGCGGTCTATGAGATCCTTGGCAAAAGTCAATAGGGCCAGGATAAAAGTCAACAGGGTGGTGTCTTCTTTTATTGTTAGGAACAGGGGAGTTGCCGTGCAACATTTTAACTTGGAAAAGGGCGAGGGTGAATTTTGGTTGGCGGACGGTATCCATCTAAACACAGTTGGTTCTGATATTTGGGCCCTCGCCCTTCAAGACGGCATAGAGAGGGCCGTGGCATGGCGGGTCGGGGGGGTCTCGGGTCGTTGAGGTGTTCAAAGCCCCCTCATTGCGGCGGTTTTGGAGGAGGGGTGAGTCCTTGAAGTCGGTGGAAATTGGTTTTGGAGACTCGGTGTGTAGGGTCTCCGTTAAAAGGTATGTTGGTTGTGATCTGGTGAAAGGTGGATGAAGAGTTTTCCGTCAGAAGTGGGTGGATCTCCAAGTAGTTCGTGGACAATATTTCTCAGTGTCCTGAGCCTGTGGGGTAATGGCTGGGAGCAAATTGATGGGGTTTGTTCACAGCATTTTGGGCTACTTCACCAAGATCTTGTGGCTTCAAGGACTCCTCCTTCAGTGTTCAAGTCATTGTACTTATGATATTTATAATATAGTGTTTATTGTTTGTTGGTTTAAATAAAAGACTGCTGGGGCCATAAAAATTCCAAAGATAAAATACTGTGTCCGTGTCTTAGTTAGCGCCAGTATGGGGGTTTTTATGGTCACGCGGGGGTAAGGAGGGGAGATGCCAAGATGCTTGGTCTCCCCTGAGGTAAACTACTTGACAAAACCAATGTCAAGAAATGGCCGGAGTGAGCCTCCCAACCCCCCATGAGAGGCGTGGGCGGAGGCCAACATGACGGGGGGGTTGGAAGGTTTAGTGGGGGAGCCGATAGTAAGGGGGGGGAGTTAAGGGGTATATAGGAGTTGGTTGGGGGCGTTCCTGTCCTCTGTTCCCGCTCTCCCACCCCAAAAGCAGTCCCACCCTCCCTCCCTTCTTTATGACAGCAGAGGTCGTTATTTTAATTTGGGTCATGGCAGTATTGGAGGAGGGGGGAGTCCTTGAAGTCGGTAGAAATTGGTTTTGGAGACTCGGTGTGTAGGGTCTCCGTTAAAAGGTATGTTGGTGGTGATCTGGTGAAAGGTGGATGGGGAGTTTTCCGTCAGAAGTGGGCGGATCTCCAAGTAGTTCGTGGACAATATTTCTCGGTGTGCTGGTTCTCCTGAGCCTGTGGGGTAACGACTGGGAGCAAATTGATGGGGTTTGTTCACAGCATTTTGGGCTACTTCACCAAGATCTTGTGGCTTCAAGGACTCCTCCTTCAGTGTTCAAGTCATTGTACTTATGATATTTATAATATAGTGTTTATTGTTTGTTGGTTTAAATAAAAGACTGCTGGGGCCATAAAAATTCCAAAGATAAAATACTGTGTCCGTGTCTTAGTTAGCGCCAGTATGGGGGTTTTTATGGTCACGCGGGGGTAAGGAGGGGAGATGCCAAGATGCTTGGTCTCCCCTGAGGTAAACTACTTGACAAAACCAATGTCAAGAAATGGCCGGAGTGAGCCTCCCAACCCCCCATGAGAGGCGTGGGCGGAGGCCAACATGACGGGGGGGTTGGAAGGTTTAGTGGGGGAGCCGATAGTAAGGGGGGGGAGTTAAGGGGTATATAGGAGTTGGTTGGGGGCGTTCCTGTCCTCTGTTCCCGCTCTCCCACCCCAAAAGCAGTCCCACCCTCCCTCCCTTCTTTATGACAGCAGAGGTCGTTATTTTAATTTGGGTCATGGCAGTATTGGAGGAGGGGGGAGTCCTTGAAGTCGGTAGAAATTGGTTTTGGAGACTCGGTGTGTAGGGTCTCTGTTAAAAGGTATGTTGGTGGTGATCTGGTGAAAGGTGGATGGGGAGTTTTCCGTCAGAAGTGGGCGGATCTCCAAGTAGTTCGTGGACAATATTTCTCGGTGTGCTGGTTCTCCTGAGCCTGTGGGGTAACGACTGGGAGCAAATTGATGGGGTTTGTTCACAGCATTTTGGGCTACTTCACCAAGATCTTGTGGCTTCAAGGACTCCTCCTTCAGTGTTCAAGTCATTGTACTTATATTATTTATAATATAGTGTTTATTGTTGTTTGTTGGTTTAAATAAAAGGCTGCTGTGGCCATAAAAATTCCAAAGATAAAATACTGTGTCCGTGTCTTAGTTAGCGCCGGTATGGGGGTTTTTATGGTCACGCGGGGGTAAGGAGGGGAGATGCCAAGATGCTTGGTCTCCCCTGAGGTAAACTACTTGACAATACCAACATCATGGTGCCATCTCTTCTTGAAGTAAGCGATACACATGAATCCAGTTATCCACATTGTCTCAAGACCCTGTCTTGGGTTTACCTGCTGTCCTTCCTTGGAGCATTTTTTGAAGATACTAACAACAAATTAGGAACACTAGAAGACTCATTTGTCTGAGCATCTCCATCACAATTTGCCCCTTGTGAATGTTGCTCAGATCTCAACACGTGACAACCTAAACTAAACCTCCTCAAATTGAGAGCTACCTCAAAACATACCGTACCGTATATAATTTGCTACAAAAAACATGAAACAAGACCCCCAGAGTAGGCCAATGCTTTAAAAATATCAATTTTATTTGATACAATACATATAGGGCAAAGCTGTTGGATTAATGGCGCTATATAAGTGAATAAAATAAATGTCATCAAACACTATGTTCACACAAAAGGGAGACAGGCCTCTTTGGACAAATATGTTATTAGCTAAATTCTGATGTAGGTCTGGGGCACAGTGATGTACTGGGATATCTTCACTAACTTACAGAGGTGAACAGAAATATTAACAATGCCATACAGTATATAGATAGATGTACAGTATACAAAATATACCTCATGCAGTAGTATGGCAGTAGTATAATGAAGGGCACATATAGAACATATACCGCATGTAATTGTGGCTAGACAATATGTATAATGAAGGACACATAACATATACAAAATATACTGTATTTGACCCTTTCACTAACATGGGGTTTTCCATTTTTGTATTTCCGTTTTTTGCTCCCCTTCTACCCACGGCCATAACTTTTTTTATTTTTCTGTCAATATGATCATGTGAGGGCTTGTTTTTTGCGGGACAAGTTGTACTTTTGAAAACCTCCATTGGTTTTACATTATCTTGTACTGGAAAATGGGAAAAAAAATTAAAAGTATTGTGAAATGGCAAAAAAGGGCAGTTCCACAATTGTTTCTTTTTTTAAACCATTTTCATTAAATGCTAAAACTCACCTATAGTGTCTCCATTTTTCAGGATTTGGGGCCAGTTGAGGGCTTATTTTTTGCGCGCTGAGCTGACATTTTTATTGATACCATTTTGGGGTGATACAATGTTTTGATCGTCTGTTATTGCATTTTATTGAAATGTTTTGGCAACCCAAAACACTTAATTCTGTTGATCTTTTTTCTCATTACGCCATTTACCAATCGGATTAATTGTTTTTATAATTCGATAGATCAGATATTTCTGAACATGGCAATATCAAATATGTGTATTTTTTATTTTATTGTTTTATTTTGAATGGGGTAAAAGGGGGTGATAACAACTTTTATATTTTCTTCATTTTTTAATATTTTTAAAAACATTTTTGGTCTTGTGACACGGGCGCCGATAGGTGTGATTAGTGACATACTTCCGGTGCAGCCATCTTAACAGCCACGGGTGGAACAAGATTCATCAGCTGACATGTAGAACCACACAAGGAAGGATGATCAAAAGGCAATCATAATATGTATAAAAAATATAATTTTTATTAGGACAACATTAAAATCATCCCACCACATACTGTAGCAAAAGGGAAAGTACAAGGCATTCACTGCTAATAACACTCAAGGATGCTAAGGTCCAGGAAAACAGACACCACAGATGGAATAATAGGACCAAGGAGGTATTAAAATCAGGTATATAGAACACAATATTATCCACTACTGCGCAGTGGTGATAGTTCTCAATGTAAGGAATTGTATGCAGACTAGACAATAGTATAGAATAGGATGGAAAAAAGCTTCCATAGGTTATGTTCACATGTTGCTTTTTTGCAGTGTTTTTTTTAATGCTTTTTTTATGCAAATTTAAAGCTGTGTTTAAAGTACCAGAAAAGTCTATGACATTTCAGAAATCTCATGCACACACAAGGCTTTTTTTCCTGACTGATTTTGAAAACTACTGCGTTTCTGCGAACTGCAGCATGTGTCTTCTTTCACCGTTTTTTTCTGCATATTTGCAGCACTTTTTCACCCATAGGAAAAAATGAGTAGTGCAAAAAACACAGGTATCTGTCTTTGCTACATTTTTGGTGCAAAAATCCTAAGGCAGTTAAATTGTGCTTTTTGGGGGGGCCACTAAACTTTATCAATGTACACAAAAGACGACAAAAATGTAGCAATAAAAATGCAGCAAAAATTCAGCAAAATCTGATTTTGTGTAAGCAGTTTCTTTACTGCCAAAAGAGCAGGTTTTGCCTGTGGGGAAAAAAATGAAGCAAAAACTCAACATGTGGACATAGCCATACAATGTAATTGTAAGATACAAGTCAGTATAAGATATGACAAAAAGTCACTATAACTCTAATAGAAAAAGATATCCTCTGCTGTACACTCTTATAGGAGAGACAGATCCGTACACTGGTCCATTTTTCCTGCTTCCAACACCATCGTTTTCAAGAACTAACTGTTCGTTTTCTGCCTTACATGACCAGTATATTTATACATACATCGTTGATGACATCTTCACTGTGTACAATAGGGAAACCTTCAGAACGTAGTACTGAACCCTCAGTAGCTTGTTAGGTATGTGTCACTGTTCATTTTTTCCGTAGTCAGTTGAAATTTTCAAACTAAGGGATCCTAGAAAAACACATATGAATGGGAGTAGAGTTTTTTTACAATGGGAATTAATGAATGATATACGCAAATGTGTGGCATAGCATGACATGTGTACTGGAGATACGGTAGTCATAGAGAGTTTTGGTGCTCAGATAGGGTGCAAACCCATGAATTTCAAAATAGAGCACAATCCGACACTCTTGTAAGCATTAGACAATATAATTGTGTTGTCATGTGTATAGTGTGTAATTATGTGACAATTTGGTCTATTTGTCCTTCATCACAAATGCGTGATTGTGTGTAAGTTGCTCATGAATATCCGCAAGTTGCTGCGGCTATAATTGTGGTGTTCCCAAGTCCCACCTGGCAATTTCCTGCAGGCACAGTAACTTGCGGATACTTGTCAGCATCTTGTACAGTCACATACTTGTGATGAAAGTCAATTAGACCAATTTGTCACATAATTACACACTGTATAATACATGACAACACCATTACATTTTCTTTATCCATCCATGAGTGCTGGATTCTTCTCTATTTTTGCATGACCTAT
Organism: Dendrobates tinctorius; assembly: GCF_039654945.1. Taxonomy (NCBI): domain Eukaryota; kingdom Metazoa; phylum Chordata; class Amphibia; order Anura; family Dendrobatidae; genus Dendrobates; species Dendrobates tinctorius. The sequence continues at coordinate 20,225,831 of NW_027361808.1, read as the reverse complement.
CAGTAGCAGAAAGTTGTACAGTATGATTATGTGATAATACTGCAATATTTTCATCCAATTACTTGTATCCATTTCCCTAGCTTGCAATAAATGCCAAGCATCTTCTGTGTACTGGGTGCATTCACACTGATGTCATTACCGTACTCCCCAATAATCTCAGACTATAGCATGTTAATAAGTGGATGCAGAACTTTGTGACCATTGTGGACATCATTGTGTTCTTATATAATCTCTTTACAAAACCTTATTTGTTGCGCCTAATAACTATAATCTTTGCTCTCAGCACGAGTAGGATACTGGTATCTGACCTTCCAGTTTGAAAGGCTTCATTCATTTCTTCTGGAAATATCACCCAGATCTTTCTGTCTGTTATCTACAGTGGGCGTTTGGTATCACAATGTGGGAAATCGTAACCAGAGGGATGACGCCATATCCAGGAGTCCAGAACCATGAAATCTATGACTATTTACTTGAGGGACACAGGCTGAAACAACCAGCAGACTGTTTGGATGAATTGTGAGTAAAACTGCCAGAAGCAATCACTGTTTGAAGAAATGAGGTTGTTTTTGTTTTTGTTTTCTATGTGCACATGGTGCGTTTTTGGTGCGTTTTGGCAGCGCTTTTTTCTAACGAAATGGGACAAAAATGCTATGGAATCCTTACACAAGCTATTTCAATGGTGATCCTGAAGTGTTGTGCACATGACTAGTAAATTTCCTTTGAGTATTTGCAGTGCGTTTTTTACTGCAGCATGTCAATTCTTTCTGCGTTTCTGCAGCAAAAAAGCAGGTATAAAAATGCTTAGGGATTTGCTAAATTTTTGCGTGCGGTTTTTCCTGCTTCCTGTGGTGTTTCCCATGCTGTCATCTGTGTGACAGCGTGGGAAACTCCGATTCGGTAGTTCTTATCGTCAGCGACCTTTGGTCATAGTGCTGCAGGGTAACGCTGTCAGATGTCAGCATGACCCCGCAACTGTGACATGTGGTAACGCTACTGCCGGTAAGACCGATTAGTCAGACCGCTGCACGGTACTGCTGTCAGATGTCAGCGTGACCCCACAGCTGTGACTGTGACCCGTGGTAACCCTATCTGTTGTGAATTCACTTTCTGGCCTGCCTCTGGTTGCTAGTGAAGGTAGTGGAGCTAGTTGTATTGACAGAGGAGTTGCGAGTTCTCTTTCCGGGCTCCCTCTGGTGGTTACAGGAGGTAATGGAGCTGATCAAATTGACAGAGGCCTGCCACCTGATAATGAGGACGATGATTGGACATCTGGAATCTCTGACTGGATTTAAGACAGCCGACTCCCTCTATCCCTGCTGGTGATTTTTCCTTCCTCCTGAGGTCTTAGTTTCCAGTTTAGTCCCTGCATGCTCAAGCTAAGTGTTCTTTGCTATTGTTCACATTTGATTTGGTTTTGTCTATTCAGGTTTGTGTGGTCAGCCAGCCCCGGCTGGGGCTGTGCTGAATTTCCATCCTTATGTTACTGTTTATGTCAGTTTGTTTTTTGTCCCTTATTAGATTGGCCTCTCTTTGCTCTGCTTTCAGAATATACCAGAGTGCTGATATAGTGGGAGAAGTCTAGTGACTTCAGAGTTTTTGCTATCAGAAGTGTTGGACATTTTTGCAGGGTTTTTTGCGTGATTGCAGACCGTGTCTTTCCTTTCCTGTCCTTTCTAGTTAGTGTGGGCCCCATCGTTTGCTCAGCCTATTTTCCTACCTGTGTTTGTGTTTTCATCTTGTGTCAACGACAATATATGTTTGGGGGCTGTCTTTCCTTTGGGGTCTGCTCTGGGGCAGTTTATATTTCCCCTTTTCTTGCTTTAGGCTTATTTAGTTTTCCGGCTGTGGCGAGCCGTCTAGAATCATCGTAGGCACGCTCCATGGCTACTGCTAGTTGTGTGGATAGGATCAGGGGTCTGCAATCCGCTTAGTTACCAACCTCTGTGGTTTTCTGTAGCTTAGCTTGGTCTTGTTTTCCTCCTCTGTCACCCAATCATAACACCTATCGCCATTAAGACCATCAGTCAGATTGCTGTGGGATCATGATGTCAGCGTGGCCCTGCAGCTGTGACTGACCCACAGCGATGACCTGCGGTAAAAAGCTTTCCACAGGTCAGCAGGCGTGGGCTGATGAGACTACTGCTCCCATCGGGTTACGTTAGCTTTCACTGATAACAGTGACAGCAGGTATCACTTATGGGAGACATATTCTGAACAGCCAGCGCCTGTGCTCACAGTTAGAAAAAAAAAAGTTAAATAATTACATACATATTCAAATAAAAATTGAAAACACATTATACTCACCTAACACCAAATCCCCGATGCCCTTGTCTCCTAGAAAAAATGTAAAATAATAAACCAACTTATACTCACCAGTCCGCCATATTCAACGTAATCCCCAGTGTCCCAAGGCAATTTCACATGTAGAACAGTCACATCGGGAGATGTGACTGCTCTACCCAGCTGCTGTCAATACACTGACAGGAGGTAATCGCTCCCACAGTGTATCACTGAGCTGCCATGAGAGAGTTGACCGGAGTTCATCAGATGATCAGCTCCTGTGCTCTCACTTACAGCACTTACAGCTCTCACAGCAGCTCAGTGATACACTGCGGGAGTGATTACCTCCTGTCAGTGCATCACTGGCTGTCTTTGAGAGCAGTCACAGATTAAGGTGACATCATCCCCTCTCAAATATGAACCCCACTTGCCACTGCTACAGGGCAAGTGGGAAGAGTCAGACTAAGCACCAGATTTGGTGCATCTTATAGATGTGCCTTTTCTGAGGTGGCTGAGAGCTGATGTTTTTAGTCTGGGATGGGACCAATATACATGGCCCCTTCCTAGGCTATTAATATCAGCCTGTAACTGTCTGCCTAACCTTTGCTGGTTAGATTTTTTAGGGGAACCCTAAGTCAATTTTTTTCTGGAGTCCGACAACTGTGAGCTGATATTATTAGCCTGGGAACCTTTATGGCTATTGGCTCCTTTCCAGAATATTAACATCAGCTTTCCCTCTGCTGGTTTTTAAAATTACGCGGGAGCCCATACAATTTTTTTCTTCATTTTTTTCTTTAAAATTAACAGTTGCTGTTTGATTACAGCCTATGTCTGTTAATGCTCCTACATAGACTGGTGACAGTTTGTGTGTGTATTTGTATTTACTTTTCGGCTTAATAATGAGGGTGTCTATCTGACACATTTTCATTACTAAGCCTAGAGCTAGGTGTCAAGGACAGCTGCTGACACCAAGCACTAATCCCCATTACTCTAAAGCCCCCGTTACACATAACGATGTCCCAGCGATCCCACCAACGATCCGACATGATGGGATCGCTGGGACATCGTTAGGTTGATCGCTGGTGAGCTGTCACAATACAGCCCCTCCAGCGATCAGGACCAGCGACGCTGGACGCTGGTTTCTAATGTAAACAAAGGGTATCCAGGAGCCGCGACTCCTGGATACTCGCTGTTTACCTTGGAAACTGGCGTACACGCTGGTTTCCAAGGTAAACATCGGGTATCTAAGAGCCGCGCGACTCCTGGATACCCGCTGTTTACCTTGGAAACCAGCATGTACGCCGGTTTCCAAGTTAAACAGCGGGTATGCAGGAGCCGCGGCTCCTGGATATCCGATGTTTAGACTAGAAACCAGCGTCCAACGTCACTGATCACTGGTCTCTCGCTGCCACACGCAGCGATGCATGCTGGCCAGCGGGAGACCAGCGATCGAAAAACGGCCCAGGCCGATCGAGCACGATCAGCGATATCCGGCAGGTGGGACGGTCGCTGATCCCTGTCACAAAATTAGCGATCTCGCTAGCGAGATCGCTGTGTGTGGCAGGGCCTTTATGCAACACTGCATCAGCATGAAAAAGGTGGTGTTGAACCAAGAAATTACATCACAAAACTTTTTCTAAATATAGGTACATCTCGTGCATCTCACAAAATTAGAATATCATCAAAAAGTTAATTTATTTCAGTTCTTCAATACAAAAAGTGAAACTCCTATATTAGATAGTCATTGCAAACAGAGTGATCTATTTCGTGTTATCTAATTGTGAGTGGTCGTAACTAGGGGTGGGATTCGGCCAGTTCTCCCCGGTTTGTTAAAAAAGCAGCCGGTTCCCCGAACCAGGGAGATTCAGAGCCTCGATCTGGTACTGCCACTAACTTCTCGGCGCTCAGTTATACTCACGAGCACAGTCCGAGAGGCAAAGCAGAGCTGCTGGGGTTTCTATGGAAACTAGAATGCAGTGCAGCAGTCAATTATTTCCCCCTTACAACTGAAGCTTCACACAACAGGTTCCGCTCCCGGATCTGTGCAACTGCTGAGAAGCATTTCCGGAAGGAACGGGAAGCGCCGACACTGGGGGCCTGTGGTGGGAGACTGCGGCCCTGTCATAGTGACAGTCTGTGTACAGCGCCGCCGAGTGGACGTCACCGGGACTGAGCGGTGCTGGGGTGTGGAGCAGAGTGATCTGTGTGCAGAGGGAGGGGGTGAATGCATGTAACTGCTGTGTGAGCATAGGTCAGACGTGTATGGGGCTGGTGTGTGTTCTGCTCTATTGTGTGTGTTGTGTGGGGTATACGTCATGGGGCCCTAATATGTCAGGGGGGGAATAAGTGACAGGACCCCCCCAGTATGTGGGGAGGGGGATGCGTGATGGGCCCTGGTATGTGGGGGGGAGCTCCATCAGTATCTTCTCTGGCATCTGTGGCCCCTGCAAGGGGGAAAAATTAGGAGACATTGGGGTGCACCCATATTATGCTTGTCAATGACTTGCTGCATTGTGCCCGGCGCCTGCATTGAGTGGAATATGGTGCACATATCGTCCGACTTTGCATGCAGGATAGCCAGGTTGCAGGTGAGAAGGATATACTATGTGCATGATGTAAATATGGGGAGGGTGCGCTATTTAGGTGACATATATTGGTGCCAGGGTGTAAGGGTCAGTCTGTGTGGCTGTATCCTGTACCCACTGCCTGTGCAACGCTCCTCTTCCAGCTTTTTGTGGTCTCCAATGCATTAGTGCCCTGCAGAGAGTGACGGCGATAACTTGTGGTGCTGCCAGCTAGGTGCACTGGCACCTGTATGGGAAGCACTGCAATGCCGTGCATGCCCTCCTGTAAATGCCATGGATGCACTCCTGTAAATGCAATTATCTCAGTGCTCCTGGCAGGCTGGGTCCTCCTGTATGGTGGATGTATAGTTGTATACGCTTAAAACGTATGAAAACACGCGCCATATCCACATATACCGTTATACGGCTATATCTGTATTTTATAGATTTATTTTTTTCTTAATTTTTTTTTTTTTTTAACGGTATCTTTTTTCCCCCACCTTGTTTTTCTTGAACTATCCACCCCCTCGGATAATGCTGCCAACTCTTTGGGGAAGTGTAGAGGGTGGAAACCTTACTTTCCAACCAAATTCAATAAAGCATGCATACGATATAGACAAAGATGTGGCTCACATTGAGAATAAACATACAGTACAGACTAAAAGTTTGGACACACCTTCTCATTCAAAGAGTTTTCTTTATTTTCATAACTATGAAAATTGTAGATTCACTCTGAAGGCATCAAAACTATGAATTAATACATGTGGAATTATATAATTAACAAAAAAGTGTAAAACAACTGAAAATATGTCTTATATCCTAGGTTCTTCAAAGTAGCCACCTTTTGCTTTGATTACTGCTTTGCACACTCTTGGGATTCTCTTGATGAGCTTCAAGAGGTAGTCACCGGAAATGGTGTTCACTTCACAGGTGTGCCCTGTCAGGTTTAATAAGTGGGATTTCTTGCCTTATAAATGGGGTTGGGACCATCAGTTGTGTTGTGCCGAAGTCTGGTGGATACACCGCTGATACTCCTACTGAATAGACTGTGTAAGGTAGCACTGTTATTCAAGTAGGGGATACACGCTTAGCCACCACAAAACCTGATCCGGCACAGGTTTTCCACAAAACAATCATAGTCAATGCGGTTTACTCAGCATCATAAACCCAGAGCAGTAACATAAAGTTCACTTAATCAGCATAGCGTCCATTACAGAGTTCAGCTCTGTTACTCCTGTGGTCACACAGGTTATTCATACACAGGATGTTCAGCCTCAGTTATCTCACCCATGTCAGGGTTTCCTCATAGTTCCTTCATCATGCTGCAGATGTCCATTCCCTCCAGGGAATCATCAGGCACGTGCAGCCATTCAACACCGCGTTCCTTGCTGTCAGGAAGACAGCCCCCATCTCTCCCAGATGGGGCCTTCCAAAACGGACCAACCAGGTCCCTGCATTCACCTCATGTGACCTACCCTGTTATGAATGAGTCACCGAAGGAGGAAAAAACAAAAATACAAGCTAAGTCCAGAAAACCGGAGAGGTTGGTAGCTATCGGATTGCAGACCCCTGATCCTATCCACAACAACTAACAGTAACCGTGGGGGGTTCCTACGATGCCCTAGACCCCTCGATCACAGCCAGAGAACTAAATAGGCCTAAAGAAAGGGGAAATCTAAACTGCCCCAGAGCAGACCCCAAAGCAATAGGCAGCCCCCAACATATAATGACGGTGAAGCAAGATGAAAACACTAACACAGATAGAAAGATAGGTTGAGCAAACGATGGGGCCCAAGCTAACTAAAAAGGACAGGATAGAAAAGCTGCTGTCTGCAATCCGTAAAAAACCCTACCAAAAAATGTCCCAACCGACTGATAGGAAAAACAGGCCCTGAAGTTGCTAGGACTTCAAAATGACTATATCAGCACTCAGGTAAATTCTGAAGACAGAGCAAAGAGACAAACTGATCAGAGACAAAAATGGAACTCAGCACACCCCAAACCGGGGATGGCTGAACTCCAAAAAACAAGGTAAACAAAACTAATAAGTTCAAAAGCAGAGCAAAAACTTATCTTTGGGAAGCAGGAGTCAGACTGGTCTCCAAGAATCCAGCAGAGAAATCACCAGCGACTCAGAAGGGCGTCGGCTGCCTTATATCCAGGCAGAAATTCCTGTTACCCAGTCATCATCTACCAGATCAGGTGTTTCGTAATCAGCCTCACTACCTTCCTTCACCAGAAGAGGGAGTTCATCAGACATCAACGGTGAAGGGGAAAATGAACTCACAACACTACCCTGGCCACGCCACCGGGTCACATGGCTATGACATCATCACAGGTCCTTGAACCATTCACACACTTTTATCACAACGTTCTCAAACACACCCCCTGGGTGGGTTTGTAGGTAACTGGGTCCGCCCGTCTCCCCAGTTACCTGGAGACTTCTCCCTGACACATTGAAACAACACCTCAGCAATATCATTACTGATCAACACACACAAGTCTCCATCTCAAGGCCACCCACCTTGAGATACATAACGGTCCTTCAGGATTCTGCCACTCATCCTCTCTCTTGGGAGATCCACACAGCGCCCCCTAGCGGAAACAGTGGTCACTACACCACAACTGTTAGAATTTGTATTATGGCAAGAAAAAAGCAGTTAAGTAAAGAAAAACAAGTGGCCATCATTACTTTAAGAAATGAAGGTCAGTCAGTCCGAAAAATTGGGAAAATTTTGAAAGTGTCCCCAAGTGCAGTGGCAAGAACCATCAAGCGCTACAAAGAAACTGGCTCACATGAGGACCGCCCCAAGAAAGGAAGATCAAGAGTCTCCTCTGCTGCAGAGGATAAGTTCATCCGAGTCACCAGCCTCAGAAATCGAAGGTTAACAGCAGCTCAGATTAGAGACCAGGTCAATGCCACACAGACTTCTAGCAGCAGACACATCTCTACAACAACTGTTAAGAGGAGACTTTGTGCAGCAGGCCTTCATGGTAAAATAGCTGCTAGGAAACCACTGCTAAGGACAGGAAACAAGCAGAAGAGACTTGTTTGGGCTAAAGAACACAAGGAATGGACATTAGACCAGTGGAAATCTGTGCTTTGGTCTGATGAGTCCAAATTTGAGATCTTTGGTTCCAACCACCGTGTCGTTGTGCGACTCTGAAAAGGTGAACGGATGGATTCTACATGCCTGTTCCCACCGTGAAGCATGGAGGAGGAGGTGTGATGGTGGGGGTGCTTTGCTGGTGACACTGTTGGGGATTTATTCAAAATTGAAAGCATACTGAACCAGCGTGGCTACCACAGCATCTTGCAGCGGCATGCTATTCCATCCGGTTTGCGTTTAGTTGGACCATTTATTTTTCAACAGGACAATGACCCCAAACACACCTCCAGGCTGTGTAAGGGCTATTTGACCAAGAGACAGAGTGATGGGGTGCTACACCAGATGACCTGGCCTCCACAGTCACCAGACCTGAACCCAATCGAGATGGTTTGGGGTGAGCTTGACTGCAGAGTGAAGGCAAAAGGGCCAACAAGTGCTAAGCATCTCTGGGAACTCCTTCAAGACTGTAGGAAGACCATTTCCGGTGACTACCTCTTGAAGCTCATCAAGAGGATGCCAAGAGTGTACAAAGCAGTAATCAAAGCAAAATGTGGCTACTTTGAAGAACCTAGAATATAAGACATATTTTCAGTTGTTTCACACTTTTTTGTTAATTATATAATTCCACATGTGTTAATTCATAGTTTTGATGCCTTCAGAGTGAATCTACAATTTTCATAGTCTTGAAAATAAAGAAAACTCTTTGAATGAGGTGTGTCCAAACTTTTGGTCTGTACTGTATATGGAAGAAAAAAATATGTTATATTTTCATTTTGGGGGGGAGGGCGAAAAAAAAATGTGACTATGCTTCTTAAGTTAGGTTTATAGCTAATTGTGTGTCTTAAATGTTCTCATCATGTAAGTAAAAGCATTTTACTACATCTTGTACAATGTAGTCTATGGGTACGCTGCCATAAATATACAAATATAGGTTTTTGCAATTCTGGCGTATGTGTTCAGCGGAGTGCACTTTATATAGGTGAGCCTAGTGCGGCCAGAGAGGTACATAAAGTGCCACTCTGTCACTGTCTTGATAAAGGAGGGTATGATTCCCATGGGAGTCCTTTGTCAGCCAGTTCACACTGTTCGTTAGAATATCGAATGACACTGGTAGAATATGGTGCACTGTGTGATGTCACTATGTGATGCTAGTAATGGCGCATCACCCTTTGTGATGTCACTATGATGCTATATATGGCACATAATGCTGTGTGATGTCAATATGTGATGCTATAAATGGCACATAATGCTGTGATGTCACTATATGATGCTATAAACTGCACGTAATGCTGTGTGATGTCACTATGATGCTATATATGGCACATAACGCTGTGTGATGTCACTATGATGCTATATATGGCGTGCAGTGCTGTGTGATGTCACCATATGATGCTATATGTGGCTCATAATGCTGTGTGATGTCACCATATGATGCTATATATGGCACCTAATGCTGTGATGTCACTATATGATGCTATAAATGGCACATAATGCTGTGTGATGTCACTATATGCTATATATGGCACAATGCGCTGTGTGATGTCATTATACAATACTCTAAATTAGCACATAACGCTGTGTGATGTCACTATGATGCTATATTTGGCACATAACGCTGTGTGATGTCACTATGATGCTATATATGGTGCGCAGTGCTGTGTGATGTCACCATATGATGCTATATATAGCACATAATGCTGTGTAGTGTCACCATATGATGCTATATATGGCACATAACGCTGTGTGATGTCACTATGAAGCTATATATAGCGTGCAGTGCTGTGTGATCTCACCATATGATGCTATATATGGCACATAATGCTGTGTGATGTCACCATGTGATGCTATAAATGGCACATAACTTCACAGCCTGGCCGGCCAGGCAGTCAGTCAAGTGAGACAGCTGCATAGAAATATATGCAGATGTCACACTCAGGTCAGGAGAGCCGTTGGCCAGAATGTGCACTGTTCTGATCTCATTCCAATTTATTTTTTTTCAACTGTTTGACTGCACCCCTACTTGTATATGTTTGAGGAAAAGGTGTGTGTAAATGGGTGTGGATTAAAAATGGGTGTGGCTAAGAAAATGGGTGTGGCTAAGAAAAATTTGAATCCCACCCCTGGTCGTAACCATGTACTTCTGCACATGAGGAAAGAGACATAGTGAATCAAAAAAACAATACTACATTTCTAATTGGATTTATCAGCTAATATTATTATTATACCTACTACATATTGGGATAGGATCTTTGAGATGGGAATATCCCTTTCATTTTCCCTCTGCACTAAAAGCCTCAGCAGTTCTTCTTTGTCTCTCTGTGCTTCTGACTTTCTCCATCTCCCCCCTCCACTTATCATAGACTTCTATCAGAAGCAAGTATAATTTGATCCTTTACTGAAGACAGATCTGTAGACTGATATGAGCAGCTTTTGAGAGTGAATGATCAGTGTAAGAAAAAGCAAATGACTGATAATTGAGGAAAGAAGCATTTTCTCTAATAAGCTATATTTCAAAATGTGTTAGCTTGTTCTGGACTTTGTTTGCTTCAGTTCAATTACTCATTCTCTTTCCCTTTATCCACAATCTTTCCCATCTCTTGGTTCAACTGTATAAGGTCGGTTTCACATTTGCGTTTCAGGGCGCAGCGACTGCCTGTGCACGGCCGCCGCTAAGCCCCAACCCCTGCCGCGCCTCCGCCGGTAGCTCCGCCTATCGGCGCATGATGCTGCATGCGTCCTGCGTCCCCTATCTTTATCACTGGGGGCGCAGGCCGTGTGCAGTTTGCGTTTGGTGGCGCATGCGTCCTTTTGACGGTGCACTGAGCGCAACCAAATTGCAACAGGTTGCGTTTGGCGCTGGTCGGTGCACCGTCAAAAGGACACATGCGCCGCCAAATGCATACTGCGCACGGCCTGCATCCCCAGTGATAAAGATAGGGGACGCAGGACGCATGCAGCATCATGCGCCGATAGGCGGAGCTACCGGCGGAGGCGCGGCAGGGGGCAGGGCTTAGCGGCGGCTGTGCGCAGGCCGTCACTGCGCCCTGAAACGCAAATGTGAAACCAGCCTAACTGTGTAACTTAGCACAATGACCCCACTGTCACCTCACCACCACCGAAGCGCCCACAATCCCTTAACCTACTGTCTCATTCCCCATTACCCTGTAGACTGTAAGGCTAGTTTCACACTAGCGCTTTTGAGCGCAGCGACGGCCTGCGCACGGCCGCCGCTAAGCCCCGCCTCCTGCCACGCCTCCAACGGTAGCTCCGCCTACAGGCGCAAGACGCTGCATGCGTCCTGCGTCCCCTATCTTTATCACTGGGGGCGCAGGCCGTGCGCAGTATGCGTTTGGCGGCGCATACGTCCTTTTGACCTGCTGCAGTTAGGGTTGCGCTCGGCACACCGTCAAAAAGGCGCATGCACCGCCAAACGCATACTGCGCACGGCCTGCACCCCCAGTGATAAAGAGAGGGGACGCAGGACGCATGCAGCGTCTTGCGCCGGTAGGCGGAGCTACCGGCGGAGGAGCGGCATGGGGCGGGGCTTAGCGGCGGCCGTGCACAGGCCGTCGCTGCGCTCAAAAGCGCTGGTGTGAAACTAGCCTAAGCCTGCAAGGGCAGAGTTACCCGCCTCTGGTACCTGTCTGTCACTGTCTGTTGCTAAATTCAGGTTGTTTGTTTTCCCTGAAGGCTGCATTGCATTATTCAGCTCAGTAAAATAAATTGCATCAATTTTCTTTTCAAATTAATCTACAATTGTGCAGTGTAAAAAGTCTTTATCTTGCTCCACCTTTAGGTATGAATTGATGTACCTCTGCTGGAGAGCTGACCCAGCCGATAGACCTACATTCACAGAACTAAAATATAAGCTGGAGAAGTTTCTTCAAGAACTGCCTCCTGCCATGAACAAAGAAGATGTCATTTACATCAACACCAGTTTACCGGAGGACAGTGAACTTTTCACACAAGATCCAGAGATCAGTGACTTATCCATAGATGTGGATTCCAAGTACGTACAAATCACTCCCTCCAGGTCTGACACCACTATGGTCACTGTGGAGGTCCATGGCAGTAATTTGGATGAACAGAGGTATATCTTGAATAGCGCATCTCAAGAATTGGCAGGTGATTCTGAACAAGCTTGTGCTCCACTTCTACATGACAGTATGCCACGTAACAAAGTGCCATGGTGTGAAAGCAACACTCTTTTGGATGGCAATTCATTGACTGAAGAACTTCTCTATGCTGATGACTCAGCAGAGGACTCCGAAATAGCAGTCTAGAGATCCAAACCAATTTAATACCTGTTTTTCCAAGATCAATCTCCTCTGCGTACAAACTATTTATATGGTCACATTGCTGTCTTAAAGATAATGTCATCCACATCCCTGGTTCAAAAAAAAACAAAACACAATTTTAACTCATAAGAAAATGAAGCTTGAATGCTCTGGGCGTGTCAAAGCACTTCCTAAGCCTCTGCTATCCCTGGCTCTGTCCTCCACCCAGTACCACTTTCCTCTGCCTGCCAACTTAGTTAACATGTAGTTAAGCCAGTGACCTATCAATCATGTAGAGGAAGGTGGAGATTCCTCTGTTATAGGGCTGGGGAGCCAGAGCCTTGGAAAATGCTATCCCACATGCAAAGCACTTAATCCTCATTTGTATATGAATTAAAAAAGCCATTTTTCAGTCAGGAGGCAACTTATTACATGAGTAAAGATGTGAATGATTTTAGTTTTCGAAGAGAAACATGACCAAATAAACAGTAGTGTAGTTGGATTGTTTTGACAGAGTCTCCTTAAGCGTGTTGGTAAAGATGCGAAACCAGTATTGCCTTTATATTTTCGTTAGTTTACTATTTGGGATGCATTATTTGGCATTCAATCAATGTAAATACCATGCAGTATTCTGGACAGAGATATTAGCTGACTGATCTATACATTTCTATTGATGCAGGAAATGGTGTAAATATTCAGCATTTAATTATGGTTTTTAGTGACTCAAGGATTCAGAATTGTGCCTTCGTTTGCTCTCGTAGGGATTGTGTTTCAATAGACACATACTAAAAACCTTTCTACCTCCCCTTCATGTATTTATATTTTTTTTGCAATTTTATATTGATGACCTGGTATGCAGAATAAATGGGTAGCAACATTCAGCTCTGCCCTATTCACATGATTAAAGGGTTTCCCTAATATACACCCAAGTGTGTGTGTGGTATTAGATACTGTTCCTCCATCAAGTGAACAGGGCTTAAGTACCAGACACAGAAATGAAAGGGCCTTCCACTCCATCTTGGTGACCATTAGTGGTCCATGTGATGGACATTGATCACTCATTAGTGGCCTCCTCTATCAATGGGATATCCTTTATTGCAATCCTGTTCCTCTTGCTCCTGAGATGTTAATTTTAGTATTTGTAAACTCCTTCCAAATAAATGTTATATGGATGTCTGTCTATTACAATACAGGGCACTTATGGCAAATGTTTCTGTTTACTGACAGCGAGTATAAGAAATGTATATAATGTGTTATAAAATTATACAACTACAGTACGTAAAAGTGGAAAACTTCTTTATACTAAAACTCAAATATTACTTATCTTCTAAGTTATTTTTCTACCTATTCCTGCTGTCATACAGACAACTAACCCTATTCAATAATGTTCTGTGATGGTTAATCTAAACTAATCCTTTCATCCTAAAATTGTCAGTCAGGACCACACAAATTGCTATATAAGGTACAAGTTTTTCTATTTGTATTTATGAGGTTTTATTCTTAGATTAAACAATGACATATTGGAAACTTTCAAATTAAAATTGTTCTCCTCCCCACCGAATATACTGACCTAAATCATTGTATTATGCAAAACAAATCCAATTATGTATAAAGAATAAAGAAGTGATTCATGTAGCGGGGGCATAGATCAGTGGTCAAGATCTGGTTGCACATTAACCACATGCAATTCTCAAGTAGTTCTCAAGCAACCCCTGGATCCCCTTTTACATCTGTACAGGGGGGCACTGTAGGTTATCGTGTGACAAAAAGCATCTGCATGAGGCACAGAAGAAAACAAAGCTTTGTCCTATAAAGGAAGACTCCACATATGTGGCCATTGGAACAATGCTTATTGATTGCTACATTAGAGCCACATATGAGGTTGCCCAACAGTCATAAAGACATTGTAATGTGATGATCATCTGTTTTATGGAATGAATGCTCTGTCCAGGATAGATCAGCCACTGCTATTTCTATGGGCATTAGGCTAAATGAACACTGTGTTTGTACACTTATCTCGTTGTATATGTCAGGATGTTGTCCCATATAATCTATAAAATATTTATATTACACAAACTCCTCAACAATGAAATTGCAATACCAAGACGGAAAAGTCATGGAGTTATGGAAATCACAGGATGGATAGACATGTTAATAATATGTAAATGATGAAAATGTGGAAACAAAATATCTAAATTTATTCAGTATAGAGTACGAGTGCAGAGCACAGAAATACACATATTTAAATGCCTTGACATTGCATTAATGTGGTTGCTAATGGCTGTCTAAGGTATGTTCTGCCACGCTGAATCTATTTAGGCATGCAAATCATCAAGAGCCACTGCTGGCAGCTCCTTTTGTAATAGTCAACCAATGAAGTCAGTGGGAAGCAAGTCCGGAAATGCTGCTGAACATGGTAGCACATTTAGAACACGCAAGCTGCTCACATTAACACAAGCACATGCGGCCTGATGTTGTGGTGTTGAAATGGTCATACTACTTTTCCACAACCAGGTCAATGTAAGACTCAGTTAGTTTATCTGGAAGGAAGACTAGAGGTGTTTGGCTACTGTAGATTATGACACCACACCATAAACTCAGGAGTACGATCGGTGTGCCGTATGTACTGTCTGAAGGCCTCTTCTTTGGATTGCCCACGTGGTCTCCAGATGGAGACCAGAGGCTGTAATGAGGCAGTGCAGGCATAGTAGGTCTATCCTTTTTATAGATGAGTCACATTTTTGTCTTGTATGCAGTGATATCTGTAGATTCATTGGGAGACCACATGAGCAACATCAAGAAAAGACCTGAGGGTCCCACCAAAAGCTTTCCAGTCATAGGCCTGTCACAGACCAAAAAAATACAATGTTTTCTGTGATGAGTCCCTATGGCATCTATCCAGATTGTGGCCATTGTCTGACATTTAAATCACGAGAAAACTCAGTTACTATTTTACATGGGAGAAATATAGTGATTGAGACGGGGTAGTCCGAGTAGTGGACAAGCCCTTTAACACAGAAAAAGCCATGATCTGTGAACTGCACTAAGAATTATGTTCGCATATACTAGATGTGTGAGTATCTTGTACTCTCTTATATAAGCAATATTTATATACGGTAATCCAAGGAGAACTCCTATAATGGGCCACAATGGCACTTTTGTCCAAAGAAAAAATCAAGGTAATCCCAGACAATTACTTCAGTGTATATCATTAACTGCTTCCGGACCAACCATAGACTTTAAATGTCTGGGTGGTTAAAAGTTCACTGTAGAGTAGACTAGCTACATGCAATTGGGTAGTTGCGGAAGTGGAGCTCTGGCTGGCTTGAGTGCTAAAGAAGTGCTGTATGTGCAGTATTAGAAAGCACTGATAGTGCTTCCCCCTCCATACACGGCGGTCATGTAAACTGAGGGAGCAGGAGCTGTTGGGTCTTATTCGCTCCAGTCACAGTCCCTGTGTCTGGAGCGAATATAGTAGCCCCTATTATAAGGGAAATGTGATAAAAAAATGTAAATATTGACCTTATGGGGGGCATAATGCGTAAAATAAATGAAAAATTAATAAATACAAAATATTGGATAAATGAATAAAATAATAAAAATTCCACTGTCAACCCAAATACCTGCTACTATCCCTGCCCTTGTAAAAAAGGTGTCTAATAATGAGAAATAATTGTAACAGAATAAGAAATGCATTTTTCAATGTATTTTAGTGGTGCGTTTGTGGTAATAAAAATGGAAATAATAGTCATTTATTTCCCCATCGATATCACTCGGTATCAGCATATAAAAAAAATAGAGAATATTTCAGTGACATAAAAATGAAACTCCATATATCGCGAAAGAAAGATACAAAAATTGCTAGAATATCTCTGCTGCAACATTTTACAGCTCTTTAAACTACGTACAGAAAATGAAAATGTGACTGGTTAAGAATGTGGGTAAATGTATAGAACTGGCTAATCTTAACCTTATCTATCATTTCCAAAGGGCCAACAATTTTCCAAAAATTGGAGTTGTGACACAGTGGAGTGGTATCTGTAAATGTGCAATTGTTGAGTTTCCTTTTAATAAGTCAATGAAAATATTGCAGCTACAGCTCTGTATAACTCTCCTTTTCCATATTAATAAGTGGCATTATCTACAGACTGACTGTTGTAAATCTGTAACTGTACCATCTATCCTTTTCATTTCATGTTTATACTGCAGGTAATAAACGTATGTGTGTGCTCTACTATGGAAGCATGTCTCAACAAATGGACAAAAATAAGTTTGGCTTTAACAAGAATTTATTAGTTTACAGTGAGTCAGTAAAAAGTGTCCATCTCCTGGTGCAGCATCTACATGTAAAATAGAAATTAGCACTGTACTTTTCTATTAATCTTGTTGAAATAAATCATATTTTTCCTAATATTTTGCAATTTTTTTGTTAATTAGCTCAACAATACATTTGTGCAACAAAAATCATTTGTGTTGCTTCGCCCTGTCATGCATCTGAAAACCAAGGTTGATATTTTTAATAAAAGAAATAAAAAAAGAGTTTTCGACTTTAAATGATCCTTGACATCCTCTGCCTCCTTCCATTGTCAAGTTCTCAGCTCTTCAAATCACAATATTCTCAGCATAATCGTAATACCATTTCATAAGAAAATCCCCCAAGATTGACAGTATTTGAATCACCAGCCATGGCTAGTTAAGTGTTATTGAACATGCCCCATTTGCTTGTTTTTTCCATTCCAGTGTACAGTAGAATCACACTAAAACTGATGCAAGGAAAACTTGCTCACTTGATGCTTTGCTGCAAGTCCATTAAGTTGCCATTCCTTATATAGTGAGGGAAATAATTATTTGATCCCTTGCTGATTTTGAAAGTTTGCCCACTGACAAAGACATGAACAGTCTATAATTTTAAGGGTAGGTTAATTTTAACTTTGTGTGATAGAATATCAAAAATAAAATCTGGAAAATCACATTGTATAAATTATAAATTTATTTGCATTTTGCAGTGAGAAATAAGTATTTGATCCCCTACGACCATTAAGAGTTCTGGCTCCTACAGACCAGTTAGACATTCTTATTCAACCCGTTACCTGCATTAATGACAGCTGTCTTACATAGTCACCTTTATAAAAGACTCCTGTCCACAGACTCAATTAATCAGTCAGACTCTAAGGGGCCTTTTACACATAGCGATATCGCTAGCAATATCGCTAAAGCATCACCGATTTTGTGACACAGCAGCGATATCACTAGCGATATCGCTACATGTGACACTCACCTCCGACCGGGTCCCCCGCTGTTATCGGTGATCGCGCGAGAACGTCCTGGGCCGTTTTCTCGTTGTCAGCTTCCTGCTGGCGCCGACGAGCGAGCCATGGATGTGGGCGGAAGAAGTCATCATCGCCGCGTCTGACAGGTAAGTATCGACCGCTGCTGCATCGCTAGTGAGATCTGCCTGTTTGGCAGCTCACTAGCGACCATTTAGCAATGCACCAGCGATCCTGACCGGCTAATATTGTGGTCGGGATCGCTGGTGCATCGCTAAATGTAACGGGGCCTTTACTTCTACAACATGGGCAAAACCAAAGAGTTTTATAAGGATGTTAGGGACAAGATCATAGACCTGCACAAATCTGGACTGGGCCACACAACCATACGTAAGGCACTGGGTGAGAAGGAGACAACTATTGGTGCCATAGTAAGAAAATGGAAGAAATACAAAATAACTGTCAATCAACATCAATCTGGGGCACCATGCAAAATCTCACCTTGTGGGGTATCCTTGATCATGAGAAAGGTGAGCGATCAGCCTAAAACTGCATGGGGGAACTTGTTAATTATCTCAAGGCAGCTGGGACCACAGTGACCAAGAAAACCATTGGTAACACATTGCGCCATAAAGGTTTAAAATCCTACAGTGCCTGCAAGTTCCCCCTGCTCAAGATATGCACATGTGCAGAACCGTCTGAAGTTTGTCAGTGAACACCTGGATGATTCTGTGAGTGATTGGGAGAAGGTGCTGTGGTCAAATGAGAGAAAAATTGAGAGAAAAATTGTTGTCTTTGGCATTAACTCAACTCGCCGTGTTTGGAGGAAGAGAAATGCTGCCTATGACCCAAAGAACACTGTTCTCACTGTCAAGCATGGAGGTGGAAACATTATGTTTTGGGGGTGTTTCCCTGCTAAGGTCACATGACTACTGTCACGTCCGCCATGTCTGTTTTGCCTCATGAACCCCTGGAGCGGTGTGCACGCGCACCTTGTGTCTGCTATCCTGCTTTTTCCCTAGAGCAGTGTGCACACTCACTTCATGTCTGCTGAGCTGCAAGATGCCTGCGTTTCTGCTTTGCCTTCTGTGATCTTCTCGTCATGTCTAGAGTCCCTGATCATGTGACGTTTCCTAAGGTCCTGCACTGTCTGGTTCTGCAATCATCTCGTCATGTCTGAAACTCTGATCATGTGACCTTTCCTAGGATCCTGCACTGTCTGGTTCTGCAATCATCTCGTCATGTCTAGAATCCCTGATTATGTGTCGTTCCTAGGATCCTGCACTGTCTGGTTCGGTGATCATCTCGTCATGTCTGAAACCCTGATCATGTGACTGCGCTCTGTGATCCTGGAGCATCTGAACTAGGAAGTTCTCCCCTGGTCCTGACCCGGAATAGGAGGTGCTGTGCCCTATATCAGACCACCCCTTCCTTTGCTCAGGGCCTGATTATTGTGTTGCTTCCCTGCACGGCTCTTGGTCTGTGGGGTTGCTCCCTCTACTCTGTGCCCTTGCACTTTGCTCTGTAGTGCATCTCTGCACACTCTCCGTGCTCGTATTCTGTCTCTTGTCTTGTGCCATGTCTTGTGTTGTCTCTTGTGCCATGTTTGTCTTTGCCTTGCTTTGCCTTGTAGTCCTTCTGCTGTTCTCTGTCTTAGTCTGTTTTGCTATTTCTCGCCTTAGCTATTCTTTGACTTGTAGTCCTTCCTCTGTTGTCTGCCTTGCCTGTTTCGCCATGTCCGGTCTTTGTTATTCTGAGCCTTGTAGTACTTCTCATGTTCTCGTTTCTGCCTGGTTTTCCAAACTCTGTCCTATGGTGCTCTCTTGCACATTTCCATGTCTAGTCCCAAGGTCTTCCCTTGGCCCGGCTCTGGGCTTCTGCCTACCCTCCGCTGCTAGACTCTGTCCTCGCTCTGTCCTGGCTCTGTTTCTGCCTATGTTCCGCTCCTTGTTTCCTTGCCTTGTTCCTTGCCTTGTCCTTGCCTTGAACCCCGGCGTGGGTTCCCCTTGGCCGTCTCCTGTGCTGTGGCAAGTACCTCGTGTTTGTGTACAGCCGTGTGCACTGGCCAGTTAGGTGTGCCTCCTGCGTGGTTCCTAGCATGCAGCCCTTCCTTAAACCTTGGTGTGGCTCCTAGCACGCACCCTGCCTTGAACCCTGGCGTGGCTACTAGCATGCACCCTACCCTGAACCTGGCGTGGCTCCTAGCACGCACGCTGCCCTGAACCTGGCGTGGCTCCTAGCACGAAGGTTCCTTTGCCCGCTTCCTGTGCCTAGGTCATGCCTCATGCTGGCGTTACAGCCGTGTGCACTGGCCAGTGAGGTGTGCGTCCCGCGTGGCTCCTAGCACGCACCCTGCCTTGAACCCTGGCGTGGCTCCTAGCACGCACCCTGCCTTGGACCCTGACCTTGGCGTGTCTCTACACACGCACTCTGTCTTCTACCTTGTGCTTTGGCATGTCTCTACACACGTACTCTGTCTTGTACCTTGTACCTTGTGCTTTGGCGTGTCTCTACACACGCACTCTGTCTTGTACCTTGTGCTCTGGCGTGTCTTTACACACGCATCCTTTCTCGCTTTGAACCCTGGCGTGTCCCCTACACGCACCTCACTTTGAACCCTGGCATGTCCCTTACACATGCACCTTGCTTTGCACCTTGCTTTGAACTCTGGCGTGTCCCCTACACGCGCACCTTGCCTTGCCCCTAGCCTTGGACCTTGGCGTGTTCCCTAACACGCACCATGCCTGGATATCTGTCGTGCCTCCTTGCCTGAACCCTGGTTTGCCTGCCGGATGCCCGGAACCTGCCGATTGCTGCCAGAGATCGTAAGCTGGATGACTGCGGCCTGATGTCCGGAGCTGATGTCCACAGCCTGACGCCTTGATCATGTCGATCGTCGCTAGCGGTCCGGAGTCCGATGCCATTGTGCCTTTACCTGTACCTGGGCGTGCCACCTGGCACGTACCATGCTATGGACCTTGGCGTGCCCACGCACGCACTTTGCACGTTTTGCTTGTTTTCACTTTTGCACTGAATGTGATCCTGAAGATCTTAATGAAGATACCTTGCACTTACCTCTTGTCTTGTTTCCTGCTTGTCTCTGGTCGTCAGACACTCCCATAGTGTCCCCCTGAGCCGGCCGTCTGGTCCCAGCAGTCGTGGTGGCTCACCCCCTTGGTCTTGCCCCTGACACTCCCTGTATAGGGGGTGGATTCTCACAAGGTCAGCTCGCCCTCGGTGGGTGGGTGCCACGACCCAGAGGGTCCACTCAAAAAATGGGCTCAGCAGGAGCTGAGTCCGTCACAACTACTTCACCGCATCAATGGGAGAATGGATAAAGCCATGTACAGTAAAATCCTGAGTGACAACCTCCTTCCCTCACCAAGGACATTAAAAATGAGACAGAGCTGGGTCTTCCAGCAAGACAATGACACAAAACATACAGCCAAGACAACAAAGAAGTGGCTCGAAAAGAAGCACATTAAGGTCATGGAGTGGCCTAGCCAGTCTCCAGACCTTAATCCCATAGAAAACTTATGGAGGGAGTTGAAGCTACGAGTTGCCAAGCGATAGCGTCAAAATCTTAATGATTTAGAGATTATCTGCAAAGAGAAGTGGGCCTAAATTCCTCCTGACATGTGCGCAAACCTCATCATCAACTACAAAACATGTCTGACTGCTTTGCTTGCCAACAAGAGTTTTGTCACTAAGTATTAAGTTTTGTTTGCCAGAGGGATCAAATGCTTATTTCTCACTGCAAAATGCAAATACATTTATATAATATATAAAATGTGATTTTCTGGATTTTATTTTTGATACTCTATCTCTCAATGTTAAAATTAACCTACCCTTACAATTATAGACTGTTCATGTCTTTGTCAGTGGGCAAACTTACAAAATCAGCAAGGGATCAAATACTTATTTCCCCACTGTATGTGTAGCTTTTACAAATCTAGCTAGCTTTATAGTGTTGTTCCCGTAATAGGTCACTGACCAGCGATTTCCAAGAATCTGGCTTTGGAAGTCAGGAATTGTGTTTTTCTGATCTCCAGAGTGGATTGCAGGTGCACATACTCGACCTTCACTCTGTCAAGAAGGAGAAGAAAAGCGCACCTTGTGTGGATCAACAAGGTAGGAGAGCTGAACGTGATTAAAATATTGCTCACCTATGGAAGTTGTGCAGCTGAGGCACATCACTGGTTAAACTGGATGAAAGCTCTGTTAGCAGCTATTCTACCTGCAGCAGCCCATCGGGGTCCAGATCCTAATTGCAGAAAAAATTGGGTTTTCAGGTGGTGCATATACAGTGGGGGAAAAAGTATTTAGTCAGCCACCAATTGTGCAAGTTCTCTCACTTAAAAAGATGAGAGAGGCCTGTAACTGACATCATAGGTAGACCACAACTATGAGAGTCAAAATGAGAAAACAAATCCAGAAAATTACCTTGTCTGATTTGACAAGATTTATTTTGCAAATTATGGTGGAAAATAAGTATTTGGTCATTAACAAAAGTTCATCTCAATATTTTGCTATATATCCTTTGTTGGCAATGACAGAGGTCAAACGTTTTCTGTAAGTCTTCACAAGTTTGGCACACACTGTTGGTGGTATGTTGGCCCATTCCTCCATGCAGATCTCCTCCAGAGCAGTGAGGTTTTGGGCCTGTCGCTGGGCAATACAGACTTTCAAATCCCTCCAAAGGTTTTCTATGGGGTTGAGATACGAGACTGGCTAGGCCACTGCAGGACCTTCATATGCTTCTTACAAAGCCACTCCCTTGTGGTGTGCTTGGAATCATTATCATGCTGAAAGACCCATCCACATTTCTTCTTCAATGCCCTTGCTGATGGAAGGAGGTTTGCATTCAAAATCTCTAGATACATAACCCATTCATTCTTTCATGTACACAGATCAGTCATCCTGGTCCCTTTGCAGAGCAAGCCCCAAAGCATAATGTTGCCACCCCCATGCTTCACAGTAGGTATGGTGTTCTTTGGATGCAACACAGCATTTTGACTCCTCCAAACACGACGAGTTTTGATTCTATCAAACAGTTCTACTTTGGTTTCATCAGACCATATGACATTCTCCCAATACTCTTCTGGATAACCTAAATGCTCTCTAGCAAATTTCAGATGGGCCCAGACATGTACTGGCTTAAGCAGTGGGACACATCTGGCACTGAAGGATCTGAGTCCCTGGCGGTGTAGTGTGCTACTGATGGTAGCCTTTGTTACGGTGGTCCCAACACTCTGCATCATTCACTAGGTCCCCCGTGTGGTTCTGGGATTTTTGCTCACCATTCTTGTGATCATTTTGACCCCACGGGGTGAGATCTTGCGTGGAGCCCCAGATCAAGGGAGGTTATCAGTGGTCTTGTATGTCTTTCATTTTCTTATTATTGCTCCCACAGTTGATTTCATCACACCAAGCTGCTTTCCTATTGCAGATTCAGTCGTCCCAGCCTGGTGCAGGGCTACAATTTTGTTTCTGGTGTCCTTCAACAGCTCTTTAAGCCCCCGTCTCACATAGCGAGATCACTAAATAGTCACCGATTTTGTGAC
The DNA here is from genome assembly GCF_039654945.1 of Dendrobates tinctorius. NCBI lineage: Eukaryota > Metazoa > Chordata > Amphibia > Anura > Dendrobatidae > Dendrobates > Dendrobates tinctorius. The sequence goes on along the minus strand of NW_027361808.1, from coordinate 20,202,769 downwards.
GCAACAGCGATCTCGCCTGCAATCTCGCTACATGTGACACGTAGCGGCGACCGCCCCCCCGCTGGATATCGCTGATCGTGCTGGAATGTCCTGGGCCATTTTTTGATCGCTGGTGTCCCGCTGGCCAGCATGCATCACTGTGTTTGACGCCGACGAGCGACCTCGTTGGCGACGCAGAACTCAGGGAAGCAGACAGGAATCGTTCAGAATAGCTGCTGTGTGACAAAGTACCAACGACCACCGAGGTCGTTATATGGATCGCCGGATCGTTGCTGTGTCACTGAAGAGATCTGCCTGTTTGGCAGCTTACTAGCGACCACTTAGGCTGATTTCACACTTGCGTTTTTTTGCGCTGTATTTTAGCGCTAAAAAACGCATGCGTTTTTTCCCTATATTTTGCATGGGATGCGCTTATGTGCGCATACACATGCGTTTGTATGTGTTTTTACGCGCATGCGTTTTTTTATGGTGTGCGCTCGGGCGCACAAAATGCATCCTGTTGCATTTTTTGGGCGTCCGACTTGCCTCAAAAAAACGCATGCGCGCGCAATGTGGTTTTTTTACAGCAAGACACCCATTATAAGTCTATGGGTGCGCATTGGCATGCTCATGTATGCGTTTTTTTGTTGACCATTAGTTAGACAAAGGAAATGAGGGGTTTGGGTTAGAGTTAGGGTTAGTTAAGGGGGGTTAGGGTTAGGATGGTTTGGTTAAGGGTTAGTTAGGGTTAGGGGTTAGGGTTTGGGTTAGGGTTAGTAGGGTTTGGTTAAAGGTTAGGGTTAGTATGGTTTGGTTAAGGGTCAGGGTTAGGGTTAGGGTATGGTTTGGTTAAGGGTTAGGGCTAGGGTTAGGGTATGGTTTGGTTAAGGGTTAGGGTTAGGGTTAGTAAAGTGATGGTTTGGGTTAGTGTGAGGGGCCAACTATTGTTGGAAAAAACTGCAAACGCGGTAAAAACGCACTAAAAACGCATAAAAACGCTGCGTTTTTTTCATGCATGGTCATAAAAATGCTTGAAAAAAACGCAGCATTTGTATGCGTTTTTTCCATGCGTTTTTTGCGGGAAAAATGCGCTGCAAAACAAAGCAAGTGTGAAAGTAGCCTTAGCGACACAACAGCGATCTTTACCAGGTTGTATCGTTGTCGAGATCGCTAGTGCGTCGCTATGTGAAACGGGACCCTTAAGGCCCCTTTATATTTAGCGATGCACCAGCGATCCCGTCAACGATATGACCCGGTCAGGATCGCTGGTGCATTGCTAAATGGTCGCTAGTGAGCTGCCACACAGGCAGATCTCACAGCGATGCAGCAGCAATACAGCGGTCGTTACTTACCTTTCAGACGAGGCGATCCTGACGTTCTCCCGTCCGCGTCCACACGTCGCTCGTCGGCGCCAGCAGGAAGCCCAGCAGGAAGCGCCCGACGAGAAATGGAGCTGCGCAATCAGCAACAGACAGCGGGGGAGCGCTTCTGCGTCACCAAATCGGTGATGCTTTAGCGATATTGCAAGCGATATCGCTATGTGTAAAACCCCCTTTAGTCTTCACCATAGTGGAGTTTGGAGTCAGACTGTTTGAGGTTGTGGACAGGTGTCTTTTATACTGATAACAAGTTCAAACAGATGCCATTACTACAGGTAATGAATGGAGGAAAGAGGAGATACTTAAAGGTGAAGTTACAGGTCTGTGAGAGCCAGAAATCTTGCATGTCTTTAGGTGACCAAATACTTATTTTTCACCATAATTTGCAAAATAAATCATGCCAGATCAGACAAGGTGATTTTGTGGATTTGTTTTCTCATTTTGACTCTCATAGTTGTGATCTACCTATGATGTCAATTACAGGCCTCTCTCATCTTTTTAAGTGGGAGAACTAGCACAATTGGTGGCTGACTAAATACTTTTTATCCCCACTGTAGCGCTGCCCAGAGTGTGTGTGTATGCCCCACATGTACATCTTTCACTGGTACAATTGTTGGAAATGGTTAATGCTGCATTGCCACAACCAATGTGAATGATATTCAATGTCAACTGATTACTTAACGATCATTTGAATGTCCCATAGGATAACAGGGGAATAATCTGGTGGGCCTCTGTGAAGATCTTGGCCCTCAATCCCATTGTATGGGCAGTAATTGGCATAATTCACTTACTCACTCTGTACAGCAAAAAAAAAAATTCATCATTCATTAACCAAACTATTCAGTTTATGATTATATAGAGATATAAGTAAATTTGAGGAGGGTAGTGTAACATTTATTTGCAGGTGAAAAGTGCCCCCCCCAAAGTCAGTCTTACTGGTGGGCTCTTGGCTCCCCAGTCAGACACTGGTGTATATAATGGTCTGGAGTCATTCTACATGGCATATTTGTTTTTTGCCTGATGAAGGAGCAAGTCCTGCTTTGTAACGTGTAGCCATCAATTTTAAATATTTTTTAGAAATTTTTTGCCTCATGATTGGACACTGATGACTCTGGGCATCGCTATATGCACCACCTGAAAACCCATTTTTTCTGCTATTTTATTGTCTATGTGCATGCTGAAGAAAGCCGATTTTGAGAATAACCGTTTTCAAGGAATCCGGTTTTTACTACCCTATCTGAGAGCATGATGTGGGATAAGAGACTCTGATACTAGTGATGTATCACTTTCTTTGCTGGTTGCTGTCATTTTCCTAAAATCTTTGTTTTATCTGTTGCAGGTCTAGCAGCTCTCTGAATGCTGAGCTCTGTATAGCCCGACCCACACCACTGATTGGCATCTTTCATTGTACACTGTCCTTGGGAAGAAAGCTGGCAATCAGTTTTCTGGGTGAGGTTATACAGAGCTCCTAAATATAGAGGGCGACCTGGCAGCAGGTTTACTGTCCTCTAGTGATAATTTCTGCAAATAAAACTGTGATTTTATAAACACTACAGCAAGAAGCCCAGTAAGTAACAGACTGAAGAAATCATGCTGATCATAAATTAAACAGCAAAAACCTTCTGACATATTACTTTCAAAGGGGTACCTGTCAGTAGACTCTACCCTCCTAAGCTGTCTATATGGGCATGTAGATCACAGGAAGCTGACTAAAATGATACCTTGATATCGACAATCCGATTTCTTATTCCAGGGAAATCAATGTTTTTCCAATATGAAAATGAGCTGTTCAGGGCTATGGGCTGGACTCTGATCATCATGAGGCTCCACCTTGAGAGCTTTTTGTAATTGACAGGAGGAGTTACCAGTGTGATGTGTAATGGCCGCTCTCTGCTCTCCTGATCTCATTGCAGAGCTGTGTGTGATTATACCTGACACATCTGCAGGTTCCTCTCAGCTTCCATCTCACTGGCAGAGTTGTAGTATTGTTGCAACAAAGCAGGGCTCAGCTGCAAAAATGTGTTTTGCAAGAAGATGAAGTTCAGTTCGTTTGTTCTACCGTAGTTATTTGTCTCACACTGGTAACCCACTTATATTGAACCCCTTCACCCACTTCAACATAATCCAGTGATTCTGGGATTGTTTTTTGGGACATGCACTAATTCATGTTAGTGGTACATTTTGGTTGATACGATTTGAATTTATTTATGAAAATCTCAAAAATTTGACATTTTTGTAATTTTCAAACTTTCATTTTTTATGCATTTAAACTAGATAGTTATACCGCACAAATAGTTAATAACATTACCCATATGTCTACTTTATAACAGCATAATTTTTTAAACATTTTTTTTGTTAGGAAGTTAGAAGGGTTAAAAGTTTATCAGAAATGTCAATTTTTTACAGCAAAATTGACAAAACCAATTATTTTCTAGGGACCACATCACATTTGAAATAATTTTGAGGGACCTATGTGTTAGGGCTGGCAGAACGCACCAAATTATAAAATAATAGTAGGTGCGTTCGCAGCCCGGGGGCCACCGAGCAGAGGTGGTACACTGCTGCTAAGTAATGGCGGAAGAATTAAGCGGTGTGAAACCAGTCACACATGGGTTACGACACCCAATGTGAACAGGAGCGAACTCTGTTAATGCACATAGCCGCACAACCGCTGAACGTAGATGCCGGAGCCTGTTAAGCTCACAGAGCCCGGCCAAAAGAGCGCACAGTGTACGGCCACAGAACTCTACCCCAAGGACACGGGGTTAGAGTCCTTCTAGGCCCACTGAACGCGCGGCGTCGCTGCCGCGAACGCCGCTATAGACGCTGGCTATGGAGCATGTGCACTGAGGCGTGCCAAGTCCCTGATGAGGACTGATGCCTGACTCAACCTCTGGCCTACCTATGCCTAAGCCTGGGCGCTAGCAGGCTAGGCTGCACAACACATGCGTACCATGGGTAGGGGTTTCTTAATGAGTCATTCACCAGAGACATTCATGCGTGCATACATCACTCACTCCACATAGTCTGTAAATACAGTCTTATCCTAGTGCATGGCCGAGCGGCCATGCAAACTTTTTATAGCCCTGAGCGTCCGGGACCTTCCTGGCTTCTCGGATGGGCCAATCCGAACAGGAGCAGAACCTGAGCACGTGACCTTCGATCTCCAATGGGAGATCACTCCACGGGCATGCTCAGTGGCCCGACATGGGGACTTAGACCCTGGAGAATCTCGCTGCTGAGCAGCATGCATTGTCATAGCTGTGCCAGAGGTGGCAGCAGCAAGCAAACCCACGGAGCTGGTCTGGGCAGAGCGCCCGGACCGACGAGTTTGCTGAGCAACCTCCTCTGCAGCTGGAGAAGAATGGAAGACCGCTGAAAGTAAGGCTCAGGATTCTTGCTGTGCAGCGACAGAAATCCGATGCCTAACATTAGGGCCCCCTCCCCTCTGAGCCTCGCTGCGCTCAAACTCCGCAATGAGAAGAGGAGCGTGGATGTTCTCCACCGACTCCCAGGTCCAAGCCTCAGGACCATAATCCACCAAGTAAAACTTTTTGCCCCGCATCACCTTGCATCCCACGATGGCATTGACCTCAAACTCGTCAGACGATAGGTCTGATGTCCCGGCAGATGGCTCAGAAAACCAGGACATGTGAACCGGCTTAAGTAGAGACACATGAAATGTGTCCGAGATAGCTAAGCGTGGTGGAAGGGCCAGACGGTAGACCACAGGGTTAATCTGCTCGAGGACCTTGAAAGGGCCAATATAGCGCGGTGCGAACTTAGCGGATTCCGCCCACAGCCTGATGTTTCGAGCGGAGAGCCACACTATGTCGCCAGGGGCGAAGATCAGAGCAGGGCGCCGGCGAGTATCAGCGGAGGACCTCATTCTATCCTTGGAGGCCCGGATAGCATCCTGCGTGCGATCCCAAATGTCACGTGCCTCCATCGCCCAGTCTGCCACCCTAGAGTCGGTGGATGTCACGGGCATGGGCACGGGGACGCGCGGATGCTGACCATAATTTAGGAGGAATGGGGTCTGACCGGTGGAGTCGGCCACAGCGTTGTTCAAGGCGAACTCCGCCCACGGCAGCAAAGATGCCCAATCATCCTGCCTGGCCGAGACAAAATGTCGCAGGTATGTCACCAGGGTCTGGTTGGCTCTCTCAACCAACCCATTCGTCTTGGGATGATAGGCCGAGGAGAGATTTAGCTCAATGCTGAGCAGAGAACAGAGCTCTCTCCAGAACCGAGACGCAAACTTAGGACCCCGGTCGCTGACAATCTTATCCGGCATGCTGTGTAGGCGGAAAACATGTTTAATTAACAACACTGCCATGTCCCGTGCCAAAGGTAGCCGAGAGAGTGGTACCAGATGTACCAACTTGGAGAAATGATCGGTGACCACCCAAATGACGGTGCTGCCACTGGACTTGGGCAGACCCACCACAAAGTCCATATCGACCATCTCCCAGGCCTGTCCGCAACCGGCAGAGGATAGAGTAACCCAGCGGGCCGCTGCCGAGAGGAACGATTCTGGGCGCAGGAGACGCACGCCTGAATATAGTCCCTGACGTCACGAGCCATATGCGGCCACGAGTACGTCCTCGCCAGGAGATCAGAGGTTCGTTTGGTCACAAAATGTCCCCCCACCCTGGACGAATGAGTCCAAGAGAGGACCTCCGGTCGCAGATGGGCAGGGACAAAAGTCTTGACAGGAGGTACCGACTCAAGAGCAACTGGAGTCACAGTCCTCAGACTCCGATGGAACTATCAGCTGAGGCTCCTCCTCCTCTTCCTCTGATGACACCACGGAGCGAGAAAGAGCGTCGGCCCGGACGTTCTTCTCCCCGGAGAGAAAATGCAGGGTGAAATGGAATCGGGAGAAGAACAAGGACCATCTGGCCTGGCGAGAATTCAGCCACTGGGCAGTCTGTAGATAGACCAAATTTTTGTGGTCAGTGAACACCTGGAAAGGATGGCGAGCCCCCTCCAGGAGGTGTCTCCACTCTGAGAAGGCCAGCTTCATTGCTAGCAACGCCCTGTCCCGATGGAATAATTCCTCTCCACCGGTGTGAAGGTCTTAGAGAAGAAGCATGGGTGCTTCCGACCTTGCGAGTCCTTCTGGAACAGGACTGCTCCAGGACCGACGGAAGAGGCAACCACCTCCAGAATGAAGGGCTTATCTACATCGGGGTGATGTAGAATGGGAGCGCTAGCGAAGTGGGATTTAATAGCGGCGAAAGCCTTGGAGACAGTTTCCGACCACAGTTTGGGGTTTGCACCCTTCTTGGTGAGGGCTACCAAGGGCGCTACCAAAGTTGAGAAATGGAGGATGAATTGGCGATTGTAATTTATGAACCCCATAAAGCGCTGCACCGCTTTGAGAGAATGGGGCTCCTGCCAATCCATCACCGCCTGTAGTTTGGCAGGATCCATGGCCAACCCCTGGGCCGAGATGATATAGCCCAGGAAAGGCAAGGACTCCTGCTCAAACACACATTTCTCCAACTTGGCGTAAAGGGAGTTTGCCCGCAGGAGATCGAAAACTTTGCGAACATCTCTCCGGTGGGAGTCAATATCTGGAGAGTAAATGAGAATATCATCCAGATAGCCTATTACCGAGGTGGTAAGCATATCCCGGAAGATATCGCTCACAAAGTCTTGGAAGACGGCTGGCGCATTACATTGCCCGAAGGGCATCACCAGGTATTCATAGTGCCCATCTCTGGTGTTAAAAGCTGTCTTCCATTCGTCCCCCTCACGGATGCGAATCAGGTTATAGGCTCCTCGTAGATCAAGCTTAGTAAACACTCTCGCTCCCCGTAGCCTATCGAACAGTTCCGATATCAGGGGTAGAGGATACTTGTTCTTAACGGTTATGGCATTAAGACCCCTGTAATCGATGCACGGACGTAATTCTCCATTCTTATTTTGGACAAAGAAGAATCCCGCTCCCGCCGGAGACACCGACTTCCTAATGAATCCTCTTGCCAGATTCTCCCTGATATACTGAGACATGGCTTCTGTCTCTGGGAGAGATAGGGGATAGACTCGACCCCGGGGAGGCTCAGCACCAGGCAAGAGGTCAATAGGACAGTCGTTAGGGTGGTGCGGCGGAAGGGTCTCCGCCGCCTTCTTGGAGAAAACGTCTGCATACTGCTGGTAAGGCTTGGGAGGCGAGGAGAGATCTGCGGGAAACTCAGAGGTAGCGACCTGTATGCAGTCCCTCAAACACCTACCCTCGCAGGACTTGCTCCAACCAAGGATTTTTCCCCAGGACCACTCTATGTGAGGAGAGTGGGAGAGGAGAGTGAGGAGAGGAGAGTGAGCTTGTAACCAGGGAGCTCCTAAGAGGACCTGGTCGATACCTTCGGGCATGACCAGAAGAGACAGCATCTCCTGATGGGAAGGAGACAGTGAGAGTCTCAGTGGAGCCGTCTGGTGGGTGATTTGGGACGGAAGTGTCGCACCATTCACCACTCTGATAGTGACTGGCTGAGGTAGCAGGACCAGGGGCATTGCGTGTTGTAGGACAAAGGCAGATGACATGAAATTGCCCTCCGCTCCAGAGTCCACACAAACCTCCACCACCAGAGTGGAAGAATTAAATTCTAACGCCCCTTTAAACAGGAGCTTGGAGGAGAAAGCTGCTGTGTCTAGTAGGCCCCCTCCGATCACTACTAGACGGGAGCGTTTCCCGGACGCTGTGGGCACTGGTTAGCTAGGTGCCCAGTCTGCCGACAACGGAAGCATACTGAAGGTACCCGCGCGGACTGGGTCCTGGACCCCGTGCGAGACACCTCCATGGCCTCTGGAGGCTCAGGCGGCTGACTGAGGGGTTCCAGTGGCCTAACAAAGTTTGGAGCCAATCTATATTGTTGGCGGGATTTGGAGGGCTCCAGCCCTCGCTCAGTGAAGCGAATATTAATCCGGGTGGAGACCATAATGAGCTCCTCCAAGGTAGTGGGCACCTCCCTGGTGACCAGGGCGTCTTTGACATGATCAGCCAGGCCTCTCCAGAAAATGGGTATGAGAACCTTATCCGGCCACTCAAGTTCTGAGGCCAGAGTTCTGAAGAGGATGGCATACTGACTGACCAGAGACGAACCCTGGGTTAGGGCCAACAACTGCAGTGCGGTGTCGTGGGTGACCCGAGGCCCCAGGAACAACTGCTTCAAAGTGACCAGAAAATAGGTGGCACTCTGTACCAGGGGATCCCCACGCTCCCACAGCGGGGTGGCCCACTCCAAGGCCCTGCCCGACAGAAGGGAGATGATAAATCCCACCTTGGCCCGCTCAGAGGGAAATCGTGTGGCCAGCAACTCCAGGTGAATGGAGCACTGACTCATGAAACCCCTGCATGAAGCACTATCACCCGCAAACTTTTTGGGCAGCGGGAGGCGAGACAAGGTCGGGGCAGGACTAGCCGTGGAGACACGGGTGACAGCCTCTGTAGCTGCTTGAACAGCGACTGAAGTAACATCCACAGCTGAGGTGGAATGCTCTAGCACTGCCAACCTACCCTCCAGCTGCTGGATGTATCTATGCAGTCATTGTTCGCCGGCCATTATTAACCGGACCCTGGCGCTAGGATAATGTTAGGGCTGGCAGAACGCACCAAATTATAAAATAATAGTAGGTGCATTCGCAGCACGGGGTCCACTGTGCAGAGGTGGTACACTGCTGCTAAGTAATGATGGAAGAATTAAGCGGTGTGAAACCAGTCACACGTGGGTCACATCACCCAATGTGAACAGGGGCGAACTCTGTTAATGCTCAGAGCTGCACAACCGCTGAACATAGATGCCAGAGCCTGTTAAGCTCACAGAGCCGGGCCAAAAGAGCGCACAATCTACGGCCACAGAACTCTACCCCAAGGACACAGGGTTAGAGTCCTTCTAGGCCCACTGAACGTGCGGCGTCGCTGCCGCGAACGCCGCTATAGACGCTGGCTATGGAGCACGTGCACTGAGGCGTGCCAAGTCCCTGGTGAGGACTGATGCCTAACTCAACCTCTGTCCTACCTACACCTAAGCCTGGGCACTAGCAGGCTAGGCTGCACATCACATGCGTACCAAGGGTAGGGGTTTCTTAATGAGTCATTCACCAGAGACATTCATGCTTGCATACATCACTCACTCCACATAGTCTGTAAATACAGTCTTATCCTAGCGCATGGCCGAGCGGCCATGCGAACCTTTTATAGCTGTGAGCGTCCGGGACCTTCCTGGCTTCTCGGATGGGACAATCCAAACAGGAGCAGGACCTGAGCACGTGACCTTCGATCTCCAATGGGAGATCACTCCACGGGCATGCTCAGTGGCCCGACATGGGGACTTAGTCCCTGGAGAATCTCGTTGCTGAGCAGCATGTATTGTCATAGCTGCGCCAGAGGTGGCAGCAACAAGCAAACCCACGAAGCTGGTCTGGGCAGAGCACCTGGACTGACGAGTTTGCAGAGCAACCTCCTCTGTGGCTGGAGAGGAATGGGAGACCGCTAGAAGTAAGGCTCGGGATTCTTGCTGTGCAGCAACAGAAATCTAACACTATGTGACAGAAAATATCCAAAAAAGACAGCATTAAAAAAAAAACTATATTGCTCAAAACCCCATTCATGAAGTTTACAAACTTTTATGGGCATCACTGAAATTAAAGCAATGTGGACGTAAAAAAAAGAAAAATTTTACTTTTTCCCACAAAATTATAACAGGAGAAAATGGACTGTACAATTTGTTGTGCAGTTTCTCCTGATTATACAGTTACCCCATATGAGGTAGAAAACTACTTTTTGGACGAATGGCAATGCTTAGTAGGTAAGGCCTCTTTCACACTTCAGTTTTTTGTCATCAGTCAAAATCCGCCAAAATTTGAAAATGGCGGATCCGCTAAAAATGTATGAAAACGGATGCCAGCTGATGGAACGGATCCGTTTTTTTAAGGATCCGCTATACCGATTTAAGTACGGATCCTCAACAAAATGGATCCGTACCATCAGCTGGCATCCGTTTTTCACATCCGTTGGATCCGTTTTCTTGAGGATCCGTTTTCCACACCTCCAAAATGGGATGCTCCCAAATATGATTCGCTCTTGGAGAATGCTCCCAAATGTGATTGGATACTGGAAACTAGGGAGAAATATATCTAGGGTGTTGTGATACAATTTCTTTGAAAGGTTTTAGAGCTAGTGGCAGCGATGGAAGGAGTTAGTGCGAGTCTGGAAGGAGTTATTGCGAGTATTGACAGCTTCTGTGTGGAATTGGATCTTCACTTGAATCGGTTGGCAATTATTGCTCTCCAGAGGGAGAAAAGAAGATTGCGAATCCTGCGTATGAGGATTTTAAAATGTTTCAGATTCTGCAGGCTTTTATTGTTATGTTATGGCTTGTAGTTTGTATTAATTTTACTTTTTTCCCCTTTTTTTAACAGATTCCTGGCAACTGGAGAATCATTCACCTCCCTCCAGTTCCGGATTGGGATTTCAACTATTGCTGGAATTGTACAACAGACCTGCCGGGCATTGTGGGATTCTCTACAGGAGGAATACATCCCAGAGCCAACACAGGAGAGGTGGCTGGAGATTGCCGACAAGTTTCAAGAAATCTGCCAGTTTCCAAACTGCATCGGTGCTGTGGATGGCAAACATATCAGGATTGTGAAACCCATGGGATCTGGTTCACAGTTTTACAACTATAAGAAATACTTTTCTATTGTGCTTATGGCCATTTCGGATGCAAACTGCAAATTCATTGCCGTGGACATTGGTGCATACGGTCGTTCTAATGACTCTCAGGTATTCAAGATGTCCACCATGGGCCGTCGCTTGTATGGAGACAATTTTGACTTCCCACCTCCAAGACCACTCCCTGGAACAACAGGCCCACCAATGCCTTTTGTGTGCGTTGGCGACAATGCTTTTCAGCTTTCTAAACACCTACTCAAACCATATGGTAGTCGTGGATTAACACACCGGAAAAGAATCTCTAACTATCGGTTAACCAGAGCGCGCAGAGTGGTAGAGTGCGCGTTTGGAATTTTAACTGCCAAATGGAGAGTACTGTTAACGGCCATTAAAATGAAAACAGAGACTGTGGATGAGGTGGTGAAGGCCTGTGTAATCCTGCACAATTTTGTCCTTTCAAAGGAACCCGTTTCCATCTATGAAAATCTGTCTGAAACCACCTTGTGGGATTATGAGCAGCAAACTTTTCGGAGTACTGGCTCAGTGTCAAGAATGAGGGACACCTTTGCAGACTATTTTCTGACACCAGAGGGACAAGTGGACTGGCAAGATGACATGATATAATTCTCTTCTTAATATACCAATTGTGAGTACCATTTTTTTTTTTTTTTTTAAACTGAAATTTTACCAAGTGTTTGGTTTTCCCAAGCATTGTGTTACCATGTGATTTGTTTTACCAAGTGTTTCTTTTTTTTTTTTTAAGTTTTACACTTTGCAATGTTACCAGTTGTTGGGTACGAAGCATTGTTTTACACTTTGAAATGTTACCAAGTGTTGTGTACCAAGCGTAAAGTTTTACACTTTGAAATTTTACCAAGTGTTGTGTACCAAGCGTTGTTTTACACTTTGAAATGTTACCAAGTGTTGGGTACCAAATGTTGTGCTACCAAGTGTTGGTTTTTTGTACCTTGTACACCACCGGTGTACTGTGAAATATTACCCAGTGTTGTGTTACCAAGTGTTGTGTTTACCTTTTACACCACTGGTGTACTTTGAATATTTCCCAAGAAAGAAAGAACAAAAAAGAAACATCACAATAAAGTTCTTCTTGAAAAAAAAACATTGTTTATTTGTGAATTTGTAATAACTTTCTTTTTTTGTGAATTTTTTTTTTTTTTAACAGTTTTTTTTGGTATCTTAAACCTTTTTTGTAAAATGTTTTTTTTTTTTTTTTGGTATATATTACCTTTTTTTTGGAAAAAACAAAACACTTTATAAATTGTGATAATGTTGGGTGGAGATAACCCCTCCAATACTAACAGGGTTGACCACATCGAGGGGGGGGGTGGAGAGGACTGGGGAGGGAGTTGGTGAGGACCAGAAGTGGAAGGGGGGTTTAACACATGTGGTTGGGACAGGAGTGGATGGACAGACGAGGTTTGTGGGTACATTGAAGGTGTATGTGTGGGTGGGTATGGTGAGGGAATTGGGGTATAATGCAATGGGGAAGGAAGGTACTGGGAAGAATGGAATGGGGAACTAGAGAAAGGAGAGGGAGTGGTAGGAGGAGGGATGGTTGTATGATGGATGGTGGTGGAAGGATGGACGGGGGAAGGATGGACTGTGGAAGGATAGACAGGGGAAGGATGGACAGAGGGAGGATGGTATGCTTCAGCAAGTACTTCCACTAGAGCATTCTGACAGGCTTGCATCACACGCATCTGCTGGTGAGTACTTAAACCTTCCATTTGCCGGACAACGGATTGGAAAAAGGTATGTCTCGGTGTCTGGTTTGATTCTAAATTCATCTGTTCCATGTATCTTCTGAGTTCCATGATACTTTGATTGATCATGGTCAACCCAGAAGATAACTGTTGTCCATAAGTGTGGAAACCATGCTGGACACATGAGTTTAGACTCAGACAGTCAGACAAGGTCATCCTTTCCTGACCCCTCAGATGCTGCCGGCCAGAACCAAAAGTTGGTCGAGATGTTGCGGCAGTGTCTGAGGGGTGGGGAACAGGGAACAAGTCGTCACCAGCAGCTTCATGTGATGAAGTCTGCCCTGCTGCTCCAGTGCTGGTGGAGGGGATAGAGGGATGAGACAAGAGGGTAGGTACAGAGGGGTCGGATACCTCGATGTGGTCACCGGGGGCGATCTCACTAGGGATCACTCCAGAGGGACGCAACTCTGATGCAGACTCCCGAGTGCTGCAGATGGTGCTAAAAAAAAAAAGGAGAAAAAATATATATTAAAAATATTGATATTTAATTTAACTCTGCTGAAAAAAAATTTGGTTAAACATTTCTACTACAGAAATGGTTTGGGGAATATTTACCTTCTGCACACCATTGTTGATCGGAGGAACGCCAGGGCTCTGTAGTTCTTGTACTGGGGTCCCCGGCGTCCTCCCGATCCACTCGGGGTCTGCATCTCCTTGTTGTAGTCCCTCTTGAAGTGATCCCGGAGCGACCGCCACCGTGTGATAACCCTGTCACCTGTGAAGCAAAAAAAAAAAAAAGGGGTTTAGTATTCAACACTTCACATGCTGGAATATAAGTTACTGAAGTTGTAATACTTACGCACAAAATCCCTGGCCCTCGCATTGAGTTCCTCCCAGTTCTCTATAACTGAAGAACAGACCTCATCCCAGAGCCGTCGGGTGGTTGGTTGGTCGGCGTGTAAACGGTTTGCCATGTTCCACAGCGGCTCCCGGTTTTCCACCTCACGGATGAGTTCATCTGTATCGATAATGACACCCTCCTCCAGATGTCTCCGAGGAGCACGCTGTGAAACCTGTGAAGATAAAAAACAAAACAAAACATTACATTCTATTCAAACACATGATGTTCATTTAAACAATTATCCAAATAGGGTTACTTACCATTTGCCGACCACCAGAGGCATCACCTTGACGACCCTGGGAGTCACTCTAGTGCGGGCACCGGATTCTGAAGACTGTGGAAAAAAAAATAATTTTTGTTTGGATGGATGCGTAGTTATTGTGTGTGCACTGTGATGAATGTTTGTGTTGGGTGTAGCATTATGTATGTGTGTATGTGCTAAACTTACACTCTGTGCACCCCCTCCTTGTGTCTCTCCACCCTGCACGTCTCCTCCTGGAAGCTCCTCTGAATCAGCTTCCTGTCAAAACATAATACATGGATAGTGTTTAAACAAAAAAAAAAATAAGAGTTTAAAAAAAACAAACAAATTATTTACCTCAGCTCGCTAATAATGTGAGGGGGAGCTTTCAGGAGAAGACATTACGGTCTGGGTCAGCTGCGGTGGCAGCTGCGGTGCTTCCTGAAGTGATCTGCAAGTATAAAGACACTTGTTAAAGCTACTATACAAAGGATCATAATAAGCTTTCAGGCCTTTATACTTACAGGGAAATTAATGGTTGCCTGTCCTCTGCTGCGGCCTGGCTGGCCGTCTCTGCTGCGGCCTGGCTGGCCGTCTCTGCTGCGGCCTGGATGGTGGTGCTTGCTGAAGTTATCTGCAAGTATACAGACACTTGTTAAGCTACTATACAAAGGATCATAATAAGCTTTCAGGCCTTTATACTTACAGGGAAACTAATGGTTGCCTGTCCTCTGCTGCGGCCTGGCTGACTGTCTCTGCTGCGGTCTCGCTGGCCGTCTCTGCTGCTGCCTTGCTGGCGGGGCTTCATGAAGTGATCTGCAAGTATAAAGAAAATGATATGAAAGTTTTAAGTGTTTGCATGTGTAAATTCCCTTACCTCTCACTGAGTGTAACCACAGTGATTGAAGGTGTGTAATATTTTGTGTAAACCTACACTTTATCTTTGCATGTGTTTGAATTCCCTGAAAAAGTGTAACTGAGTGTAACCAGTGATTGAAGGTGTGTAATTGCTGTGTATACCAGTGTTTGCATTCCCTCAAAAACTCTCACCGAGAGTGTAACCACAGTGATTGAAGGTCTCACCGAGAGTGTAACCAGTGATTGAAGGCGTTTAATTTCTGTGTATACCCACACTGTGTTTACATGTTTTTGAATTCCCTGAAAAACTCTCACCGAGAGTTTAACCTGTGATTTAAGGTGTGTAATTGCTGTGTATACCCAGATTTTTTTCATGGCGTGTTGCAATCTCTCACTTTTAACCACACTTGTATACCAAAAAATTTAATGTACCTTTATGGTAACTTAATTTTACCTTGTTTTAAAATGATACTACGGAGATTTTTTTCAAAAGTTTATTTTTATTTATTTTTTTTATAATTTTTTTCCAACAAATAGGAGCTACTCTGCTCTTTATTTTAAATACCACAATAAATGAAAAATAAAAAAACACCGATTTACAACAGATACATTAATCACACCACAATTGCAAATATGAAAATAAAATACAATAAACATGCAAAAGAAAAACAATTAAAATATGAAAAAAAAACACCACACAAACACGCATAACACACAGGCAGGCCACACACACACACACACACACACACACACACACTCCAGGGGTCTTGCAGGTGGAAGATTTGCAGCTGAGCAGACAGGTTTTATAGCTCTAGTTTGGTCTTCTATCAGTCGGGCTGGTGTTGGATGTCTGGCTCGGTGTCTTCAGTGAGGCTGGTGCCAGATGTCTGGGCCCAATTACACCACATACAATACCAGTTAGGCCGGTTTCACATTTGCACTTTATAGCGCAGCGATGGCCTGCACACGGCCGCCGCTAATCCCCGCCGCCTACTAGCCCACATGGACGCTTGCGATCTGCGCACCCTATCTTTAGCAAAGGGTGCGCAGATCGTGCGCTGGCAGGATTTTACCGTGTGCTGCGCACTTTTGAAGGTGTGCCCGTGTGCGCCAAACACAGCATGTTGCATTTTGGCGCGCACGGCACACCTTCAAAAGTGCGCAGCACACGGTAAAATCCTGCCAGCGCACGATCTGCGCACCCTATGCTAAAGATAGGGTGCGCAGATCGCAAGCGTCCATGTGCGCTAGTAGGCGGTGATGACCGGATGGGGTGGGCAGGGAGGGGGCGGGGATTAGCGGCGGCCATCGCTGCGCTATAAAGTGCAAATGTGAAACCGGCTTTACACCACACAATCACAGCATAAATAATACATTAAAATTACAGAAGTATGAAGAAAAAATGCAGTACACATGCAACATAAAAAAAAAAAGTATGGAAAAAAAAAAAATGCAACACACACACAGACACACACACACACACACACACACACGCTCCAGGGGTCTTGCAGGTGGTAGACTTGCAGCTGGGCAGGCAGGTTTTATAGCTCTAGTCCAATCTTCTATCAGTCAGGCTGCAGTCGGATGTCTAGCTTGGTGTCTTCAGTGTGGCTGGTGCCGGATTGTCTGGGCCCAATTACACCACATACCATACACCACACAATCACAGCATAAAAAATACAATAATATTACAGTTGTATGAAAATAAAATGCAGTACACATGCAACAGAAAAAAAAGTATGAAAAAAAAAAATATACACACAGACATGCAACACTCGCAGACCACACACACACACACAGGCAGGCTACACACTAGCAGGCCATACACACACACACAGAAATGTCATAAACAAATAGGTATACTCACACTTTCAGGCGTGCTGGTGCTGTAACTGGCAGGCCTCTTGATAGCTGTGTGGCAGCTTGGTGGCTGTCTGGCAGACTTGGTGGCTGTCTGGCTTGCTGGCTGGCTGCTACTGCATGTCTGGGCCCAATTAGCCCACCTTATATAGTTTTGGGACTGTCTGGAAAAGTATCTTTTTTTCTGGGCATGCGCAGTGCGATTTTGCGGATTCCGCCGGCGGATTCTGCAAAATCGCGGGTCTTGGCGGATCCGCCGCCCATAGGCGGCCATTCTACCGCATGGCGGATGACGGCGCCATTTTGACGGCGAAAAAAACGTTGCAAGCTCCGTCCCTCTCAGACAGAATCCGCAAGGAATTTTGCGGATCCGCCGAATAGAGGATGCAACGGACGACCATCCGTCAAAATCCGCCACTAATGTATCCCAATGGGGAAAAATGGCGGATCCGCAACAAGAAAAGCGGATCCGCCATTTTCAAATTTTGGCGGATTTTGACTGATGGCAAAAAACTAAAGTGTGAAAGAGGCCTAAGGAGTGCAAATTCGACTTTTAGAGCACAAAATTATCTGGAATAGATAGTGGATGCCAAGTTGCGCTTGGAGAGCCCCTGATGTACCTGAACAGTGGAAACCCCCCACAAGTGACTCTATTTTGGAAACTAAACCCCTCATGGAACTTATCTAGAGGTGTGGTGACTGGTGAGCATCTTGAAGCCCTTAAATTATTTGCACAGCCATGGTTTTTGTTCCCTCATTTAAACAGCACCTTATTTTGTGTATATTGTTTTTAGTAATTGATGTTGTGAAGCAGTGACCGATGTCACAGGTAGGGGTTACTGTTTGTTCTCCCCAGGATGCGCACAGAGGAGTATTGAGGTCATGAGGGGGCATTGCAGTCACAGGTGTAGCTGTGATTGCAATGTTGAAGCAATGACCGATGTCACAGGTAGAGGTCACTGTGTGTTCTCCACAGGATGTACATGGAGGCGCATGAAGGCCATAGAAGTGCATGGCAGTCACGGGCGCAGCGGTGACTGCAATGCAGACTAGAAATAATAAAGATAAGTGTAGTCTTGAACATGCTAGTGTCCAAGGCAGATGTAGGGAAAACCTACTCTGGGATGTTGTGTTGTGAAACAGACTGCAGGATGGTAGTCAGAAAGCCGAAAAACAAACAAAAATCAGAGATTGAAAAGGTCAGATGTAGTGATTACTCCAAATGGTTATCAATCATACTGGCTCAATACCCAAAAAATCCCGAGTTAGGCTATGTGCACACGTACCGGAACTCTCGCGGAAATAACGGCGAGAATTCCGGAATTCCATTCCGCGGGAAAATCGCATTTTAAATTCCTGCGATTTTCCCGCGGAAAAAAAGCGTTTTCCGAGCGATCTGTAGCATCGCTTGGAGAACTGATTGACAGGTTGGTCACACTCATCAAACATAGTGTTTGACAAGTGTGACCAACTTTTTACTACTGAAGCCGCCTATGCAGCATCAGTAGTAAAAGATAAAATGTAAAAAAAAATAAAAAATGGTGTTATTCTTACCTTCCGACGTCCCGCGCAGCCGTTCCCAGTAATCCTTTACGAAAATGCCCGCGATGACGTCCGTTCTCGTGGGATCGCGATGTCTCGCGGTAATTCGCGATGACGTCGCGCAAATGACCGCGAGACTTCGCGATCCCGTGAGAATGGACGTCATCGCGGGCATTTTTGCAAAGGATTACTGGGAACGAGAGCGTGGAGAGAAGCGGGAAGGCTGCGCGGGACGCCGGAAGGTAAGAATAACAATATTTTTTATTTTAAATTCTATTTTTTACTGGGATATGGTACCCAAAGCCCGGAGGACAGTCTCCTCTCCTCCAGACCGTGGGTACCATCCGCAAATGTTCTGCTTACTTTCCGCATGGTGTGCACAGCCACATGCGGGAAGTAAGCAGAACAATGCATTCCTATGGGTGCGGGATCGCCGCGATTCCGCAAAATTAATGAGCATGCTGCGGTTTTTACCGCGAAGCAATTCCACCGCGGTAAAAACCGCAGCATTAGCACAGCATTGCGGAATCCCATAGGAATGCATGGGATGCTTATTTTTCGTGTTTTCGCGGCAAAATCGCGCGGTTAAAACCGCCGCGGAAACGCGAAAAAAACGCCACGTGTGAACTCAGCCTAAGTCATCACAATATTATAAGTCATATGAGCAAATGCTCAAACAATGCCAGATTAAAAATTAGAGGATAACAAAAAATGAGTATCAAAGTCATATAGAAGTTTATTAATAATAATTTATGTATATTACAAAACATGCATAGCACAAGAAAGATATGGGACAGCAGATAAAAATAGACTGGTGTATAAACATACATATAGGGAATCATAATAAACCATAAAGAGAAACAAGTGGCTCACTTAGTACAACTGCAAATATTAAGCAGCAAGAAAAAATAATAGTAGTAACAGTACATACTATCATAGATGATACCCCTGTACATTCACTAAAAGGGACAGGAGTATGTCCCAGTATATAATATAGTAAAGTTAAATAAGGTTAGCTATATTATTAGACAGTGGTACCCTAATAAATGCACTACACAAGGACAAAAATATGTCCTAATACTGTATATATAATACAAGAATAAGGTTAGCTAAACTAATTAACAGAGATTCTAACCAAGTGATTAGACGACACCAGTACAGCAGAAAGACAACCTTTAGAACAATTAGGACACCATTTCACAATATCCCAAAATTCCCAGCCAATAACAGGATTATGTAATTGTAACCAGGGGAATCCCAACACCAGTCCCGCTGGAAGATTGTCCAGAACATAACATGAGATGTATTCCTGATGCAAGGAACCCACCTTGAGGAGAAACTCCTCCGAGACAAATTTAACAATATTCTTAACCAGCGGAGTCTTATCAATAGCAATGATATGAATTGGTCTTTCAAGCCTAACTGTACCTAGCTGACACTTGGACACCAAGCGTGAGTCAATGAAGTTCATGGATGACCCACAGTCTACGAAAGCCGAAGTGGATGTGAAACAATTCCCATAACAAAGTTCCACCTCCAACAACATCTTTTGACATGAGGAAAAAGGTACCCGAGAGTCTAGGTGACTTCCTTGATGATCACCCAGACTCGGCAGCTGTCAGTCGGTGGGCAAGAGGGGCAATCCTTTTCCCAATGGCCAGGACTTCCACTGTAAAAACACAGCCTCCCCTCTCATCGGCGCCTCCTCTCCTCCTCTTTCAGGTTGGTGGCTCCATAGGTTCAGTACAGTTGTGGCAAAAAGTTTTGACACCCCTGCAATTCTGTCAGATGATACTCAGTTTCTTCCTGAAAATGATTGCAAACACAAATTCTTTGGTATTATTATCTTCATTTAATTTGTCTTAAATGAAAAAAACACAAAAGAGAATGAAGCAAAAAGCAAATCATTGATTATTTCACACAAAACTCCAAAAATGGGCCACACAAAAGTATTGGCACCCTCAGCCTAATACTTAGTTGCACAACCTTTAGCCAAAATAACTGCGACCAACCACTTCCGGCAACCATCAATGAGCTTCTTACAATGCTCTGCTGGAATTTTAGACCATTCTTCTTTGGCAAACTGCTTCAGGTCCCTGATATTTGAAGGGTGCCTTCTCCAAACTGCCATTTTTAGATCTCTCCACAGGTTTTCTATGGGATTCAGGTCTGGACTCATTGCTGGCCACCTTAGAAGTCTCCAGTGCTTTCTCTCAAACCATTTTCTAGTGCTTTTTGAAGTGTGTTTTGGGTCATTGTCCTGCTCGAAGACCCATGACCTCTGAGGGAGACCCAGCTTTCTCACACTGGGCCCTACATTATGCTGCAAAATTTGTTGGTAGTCTTCAGACTTCATAATTCCATGCACACGGTCAAGCAGTCCAGTGCCAGAGGCAGCAAAGCAACCCCAAAACATCAGGGAACCTCCGCCATGTTTGACTGTAGGGACCGTGCTCTTTTCTTTGAATGCCTCTTTTTTTCTCCTGTAAACTCTATGTTGATGCCTTTGCCCAAAAAGCTCTACTTTTGTCTCATCTGACCAGAGAACATTCTTCCAAAACGTTTTAGGCTTTTTCAGGTAAGTTTTGGCAAACTCCAGCCTGGCTTTTTTATGTCGCGGGGTAAGAAGTGGGGTCTTCCTGGGTCTCCTACCATACAGTCCCTTTTCATTCAGATGCCAACGGATAGTACGGGTTGACACTGTTGTACCCTCGGACTGCAGGGCAGCTTGAACTTGTTTGGATGTTAGTCGAGGTTCTTTATCCAACATCCGCACAATCTTGTGTTGAAATCTCTTGTCAATTATTCTTTTCCATCCACATCTAGGGAGGTTAGCCACAGTGCCATGGGCTTTAAACGTCTTGATGACACTGCGCACGGTAGACACAGGAACATTCAGGTCTTTGGACATGGACTTGTAGCCTTGAGATTGCTCATGCTTCCTCACAATTTGGTTTCTCAAGTCCTCAGTGTCATGATCCAGCATGGATCTGACAGATTAAATGGATAAGTGAACGTTTTTCCTTTGGCTAGGTGCCAAAGTGATGTGATTGCCCCCCGGTGGCCATTAGAATTATTACACGTGGTGTCGTTCATTCTAAGTTGCCCCGGTGGTAGTGAGTGGTAGTGCATTTTAGTTTCTTTGGTTTAGTGCACGTAATTATAAATCAGGTGTGGGGCTCTATAAAAGAGTTCAGGTGTGTTTGATGACGGTTTTTGGTGATATTGTGTTCATCATTGGGGAAGCAAGCCTGGGTGAGGAAGGAGCTGAACATGAGTCCTGCCCAGCCAGAGGGGACGAGTGGCAGCTAGGTGGTCTGCAAGAAGGGCTGGCATGGCGTGGTGGAGTCACAGTTTATGGTGTCGGCAGGAAGTGCTTGCATGGCTTGGTGGAGTGACGACCATGGAGAGAGTTGCACTCAGCATGCGGGACTTGGTTGCTGAGAGCTGGACTCAAGCATGCTTGACTTTTTGGGCAGGAGCTGAACTCATCTTTGGGACTCTGTTACTGGACAGCTGCAACTGGTGGTGGACTCTGCTCCAAGGCTGCACTATGGTGAAGGATCCAGTTATGGTGATGGATCCGGGTGGAGGAGAAGATGCACACAGGTGGTGGGCTCTGTTGCTAGGAGCGTACGCAACAGAGCAAAGCTAAGTGGTGTTTCCCCTGTATTGTCATTTTCCCTCATGTGTGTTTAGTGCAGTGGTGGGATTAGTTTCCACACCGACCAATTCCCTAGTGAGGGTTTAGGTTCAGGGCGAGCTAAGATTTTTAGGTTGCTGTGCGTCGCCCGGTGCGGAACCGACATAGGGAACGTTAGGAGTGCAGGGACACTGACTCAGGGGAATACAGGAGGTCTCCACTTCCCTATTGCCTATTGCAGGGCCCACCATTGTTAATGTTACCCAGGTTCCCCTTTATTATTTAAATTAATCTTACTGGAGGCGGGGTTTCCAGACTACTTTATATATACGTGTAATATCTAAATTCGCCAGTTGGAGGCGGTGTATCCAGCTGCACGTCCTATTATTTAAACTCGCCCAACTGGAGGCGGTGTATCCAGGGTTACGTGTGTCATATGTGTTCGCCTTGCGGTACTCGCTGCGTCCAGACACACGTGACCGTGACACTCAGACAGTTCTTTGGTCTTCTTTCTTTTCTCCATGCTCAATGTGGTACACACAAGGACACAGGACAGAGGTTGAGTCAACTTTAATCCATGTCAACTGGCTGCAAGTGTAATTTAGTTATTGACAACACCTGTTAGGTGCCACAGGTAAGTTACAGGTGCTGTTAATTACACAAATTAGAGAAGCATCATGTCAGGGTCCTGACAGCACCGGCGTACAGTCTCCGCTAAGCAGGGACTCACCCGCACCGTAGGGACCCCTGGGGACAAGAACAGCCAGAAAATAAAGATGCACAGGACCTGAATGTAGAAGTTTAGCAAGCCGGCATAGGACCTATGGTCATGTGAACGGTCATGTGACTGCAAGGGGGCGGGGCTTAGCATCCTGCTTTCAGAGAAGGTAGAAAACTCAGAGTCAGGCAAAGCAGAGGTCAAGCACAATACAGGCAAGCGAGGTACAGGAGGGATAAACAGACGGGAGGTCAGACAAAGCCAAAGGTCATACACAAGATATCAGTACAGTACCAGGGACGAGACAGAACGGATAGTCAGGGCCAAGCAAAGATCAAAACCAAACAGACGTAGAAGGTACCAAGCAGAATCCAAAGCGATATCCAGAGAACAGACTGAGTCATACACAGAGAATCAAGCAACCAGAACATAGCACTAACACACTCAGGGGTCACCACACAATGCCAAGGGCGAAAGTATAACTGACGGGGGATGGGAGCTTCCTGAGGCTATAAGAAGCCTCCCCAGAACCAATGAGAGGCCACCATAATAGGTCCCAGGTGAGCAGGTGAGAGTCTGCACTGAGATCAGAACATTAACCCCAGAAGTGCCGGTCACCCAGCACTGGTATCATGACACATCACATGATTTTTCGAACAGTGCCAATACTTTTGTCCACCCTCTTTTTTATGTTTGGTGTGGAATTATATCCAATTTGGCTTTAGGACAATTCTTTTTGTGTTTTTTCATTTAAGACAAATTAATTGAAGATAATAATACCAAAGAATTTGTGTTTGCAATCATTTTCAAGAAGAAACTGAGTATTATCTGACAGAATTGCAGGGGTGTCAATACTTTTGGCCACAACTGTATTTGGTGCCACATCAGAGTTAGCCGGAAGTAAAGGAACCTCTCACTGCATTACACCTCTCTCCCGCAACCTCCGATCCATACGAATGGCCTGAGTCATCGCTTTCTCAAAGGAACTAGGTGGTGGGTGGAAAGCCAGGGCGTCCTTAAGATGATCCGACAGTCCTCTCCTGAACTGACATCTTAGCACAGAGTCTTTCCAGGTCACTTCAGTGGACCACCGCCTGAACTCAGAGCAATACCATTCGGTGGTGAGTTTACCCTGGGAGAGACCCATGATTGTGTCCTCTGTCACCCTGACCCAGTCTGGTTCGTCAAAAATCAGTCCTAAGGCCTCAAAGAACCTATCCACCGACACAGGTTCAGGGGCAGTAGCTGGTAACGAAAAAGCCCAAGTTGGAGGACCCTCCTGGAGTAATGAAATAACTATCCCCACCCGTTGGGGTCTAAGGGAGAAAAGCAACTTTCAACTCTCCCTGAATATAAAATAAAATGATGACAAAGGGGAAGCAGGGAGGTGGCAGGGAAATCAATACGATGAAAATATAAAATTGAAAATTATGAAGTGAATGAAAGATAATAATCCTGCGACCAAGAAGCCGGACCAAAGTAGTGACAAATGGACAGTCGGGATTAAGAGGAGCAAGAAAAAAACGCAGAAAAACAGCAGAGAAAACCAACCACAAAGTCCAATAAATCATAGTATAAAACCACAGTAATTTATTTAATAAATCAGGTACAACAATGGAGAAAAAATATATCAATAAAATGTTACAATGAATTAAAAACAACAAGGATGCACCCAGGGAAATGTACTGAGAAATTGCTGAAGAAATAAGCACAGCAAAATATGCAATAAAAATATGTGAAAATAAATAGAAAAAATATATAGAGTGCTTGTACAAACAGCAAAGGGAGATCTATATCATGATAAATATAAATGCATGGTAACTATCCAAGTATAAATCATTGCATAGAAAGTGCTCATTGTAAATATAAGACAATCATGTGCAAAGTGCAGCACAGTGGGAAGTGTACATAGCTGCACATAAGAACAGTATTATAAAGTATGAAGAAAAAAAATGAGGTATAAAAAATATAAAATAACTTACAATGGCAGTAAGACTCCCTGGCACCTGGATGGTGTCTGCCCCAACGCGCGTTTCGGCACACTGCCTTCTTCAGGGAGTGGCGCCATTAGGTTGGTAAAGAGTTTATGTACTAATGGTAGCAAATAGAAGAGAAGGGGTGTGCAAAATTAAACCAATACTATGGAAGGGGGAGTGGTGAAGCATACTGACAGTGCATAAGCATCACTGGTTACTGATGCAACAAACCCACGTGGTTGGGAGTGCCAAAACAAATACAACAATGATGGGCCCAAAGAAAAAAAATATGTATAAATGCTGTGCTGCAAATTACGAGATGCAATGTTATGCTATGTTTTGCTGCAAGATACGGGACATATATAGCACCCAGCCCGCACGACCCAATACACCAAGATCCCGCGGGATAACACGAGACCGAGGTACATCTGGGCCGGGCAAGCAGGCAGCAATAGTGTCCATAGAGATGAGAGACCAGATTGGGGGAGGCGTGACATGGCGCGCGCAAAGCTGGTCGCCGAGAGGTCATCATGGAGACCACGTCATCGCACGCGTGGGTCAAGGTACATGGAAACCATGGCCTGATCCACTGCATGCATAGAGACACGGGCAACATGACAAGCCCAGGGAGGCACAACCTGGCGCACGCACTGCCAACCCCTAAACATGCTGAGGAGTAACAGGAATGATGTAAGAGGGGAAATACCATTAAAGAAGAAATACCATTAATGGAAAAATTATCTGTGTAACCAAAAAGAATTTATGGGACCCGGGAAAGAGGAAAAAGAGAAAATGAGTGATACAAAAATGTGAAAAATGAAAAAGAAAATGAAAAAAAAAGAAAAAAAAGGCAAATATGTGTGATGATGAGAAGGTTTAAAAATAAAAGGCAAACAATGTCAAAAAATTATTATCAAAAAATGAGTTGCTGGCAAATAATAAATAGTGATAAAAAAGAAAATAAAAAATCATAGTGATAATGATTGTGAATAGCACACATAAAAGAGAACACATGAATATGAAGTGAAAATGTGCAACTAATGTAAGTGTGAAACAATATTAAAATAGATATATATAAAAAATTATATGAAAAACGGTGACATAATAATATATTAATATGTAATATATAGATAAATATAAAAAATATATAAATTTAAATATATAAATGGTGCACAAATGACATAATAAATTAAAATAATCAATTTTTCTCTCCAATCAGCAGGTGCAAGCTGGAACGTGAAGTGGAGACGGACACAAAGAAGGAGTAGAAGACCGGATCCTGAAGTTACAACAGGTAAGGCTAGTTTCACATTTACGGTTGAATCTACAGCGTATCTTCCGCAACCTCAAACGCACGAAAAATCGCATGCAAAAGCTACGTTTTTTAGATGCAGTAGCTTACGCATGCGGTCAAAAAACGCAGCATTTGCCTGCTTTTGCATGCGTTTTGCATGCGTTTGCGGTTTTTTGGCGCATGGTGGAAAATTTTACAGGAGAAAAAACTAGATAAACAGACACCACCAATGGGACAACAGTGGGCGTGTGTTATAGGATATCTTTATATCGACCCTTTGACAGCTGAAATCTTCAGATTTTGCTCCTGTATCCTGTGTCACGATGGATCTTCGCATGGAGAGCTTTTATTTCAACCTGGATTTAAGTATAAAGTTGTTTCTTGCCTATGCGTTTGCTTGTGAGCAACAAAGAAATAAAAGACGGAGAAGACGGTGTCGGCATTATTGGAGACACCCCATTATTGAAGTCCGGGAGAGCCGTGGAGCCTACCACACCCTATACAGTGAGCTCAATGCCAACCTGGCGAAATTTCCTCCGGAATATACCAGGATGTCTAAAGAGACCTTCCGGGATTTGCTTGGTCGTGTCCAAGGAGCCATCCGGAGACAGGACACCCAGCTCCATAGAGCGATTCCTGCAGAGGAACGTCTCCTGGTCACATTAAGGTATGTAATAATTATAAACAAATGCCTGTCATAATTATTATTGTTCTGCCTTGTATTAAGTATTAAGTCTTTTCAACTTTATCTGTTTAGCTCCTTATTTTTTTTTTCTCTGTTTGGCAGATTCTTGGCTACTGGAGAGACACTTTCATCGCTGCATTTTCAGTACTGGCTAGGAATTACCACCCTCTCTGGAATTGTTGCGGACACCTGCCGGGCTTTGTGGAACGTTCTCCGGGATGAATTTATCCCCCTACCCACCGCGGAAATGTGGATGGAAATTGACGACAAATTCTGGCGAGTGTGTAATTTCCCCAACTGTTTGGGAGCAGTGGATGGAAAGCACATGCGGATTACCAAACCCGCCAGAAATGGATAGGAGTATTTTAACTACAAAAAATATTTTTCTGTAGTGCTCATGGCCATAGCAGATTTGGACTGTCGCTTTATCGCCGTGGACATTGGAGCTTTTGGCCGTGGCAATGACTCCCAGACTTTTAAAAACTCTGATATGGGCAGACACTTGTATGGAAAAAATTTTAATTTACCCCTGCCACGACCTCTCCCCAACACTCAAGGCCCACCGATGCCATTTGTTATGGCTGGGGATGAGGCCTTTCAGATGTGTGAAAACCTGCTGAAGCCATATTCCAGTCAGGAGTTGAACAACACAAAAAGGATTTTTAGCTACAGACTGACCAGGGCCCGAAGAACAGTTGAGTGTTCCTTTGGGATTCTTGTCTCAAAATGGAGCATTCTTGGGACAGCCATTTATCTAAAAATGGAGACGTCGATGAGGTGGTCAAAGCAGGGCCGGCTCCAGGTTTTTGAGGGCCTCAGACAAAAGAGTCTCAGTGGGCCCCCCCTTTAACACATACCAGGATTCATGCCGTGTGGCATCCGTGGTGCCGGACAAAAAACGGACTTGTCTCTGTGTGGATCGCACGGACACGCATGTGATCCACATGGACACATGCTCTGTGGCAAAACACGTTTATGTGAAGGAGGCTATTGATTAGTATGAAAGAAAGATGAGAAAGAAAGAAAGAACGAACAGAAAGAGAGAAAGAAAGAGGAAAGAAAGAAGGGAAAGAACAGAGAAAGAAAGAACAAAGAGAAAGAAAGGAAAAACAGAGAGAGAGAAAGAAAGATTAGAGAGAGAAAGAAAGAAGGGAAAGAAAGAAAGAACAGAGCGAAAGAAAGAACAGAGAAACAGAAAGAAAGAGGGGAAAGAAAGAAAGATTGCACTGATAAAGAAAGAAAGATAGAAAGAAAGAAAGAACAGAGAGGGGGAAAAAAAGAAATAAAGAAAGAACAGAAAGAAAGAGAGTGGACAGAAAATAGAACAGAGAGAAAAAGAGAGAGAAAAAGAGAGGGAAAAAAGAACAGAGAGGGAGAGAGAAAGAAAGAGGGGAAAGAAATAAAGAACAGAGAAAGAAAGAACAGAGAGACAAAGGAAGAAAGAGGGGAAAAATGAATAGAGAGGGAGAAAGAGGGGAAAGAAATAAAGAACAGAGAGAGAAAGAAAGAGTGGACAGAAAACACAACAGAGAAAGAAAAAAGAAAGAGGAGAAAGAAAGAAAGAAAGAAAGAAAGAAAGAAAGAAAAGAGTGGTAGAGAAAGAAAGAGGGGAAGGAACAGAGAGAGAAAGAAAGAAAGAGGGGAAAGAAAGAGAACAGAGAGAGAAAGAAAGATGGGAAAGAAAGAAAGAACAGAGAGAGAGAGAAAGAAAGAGAAAGAAAGAACAGAGAGAAAGAACAGAGAGAGAAAGAGAGGAAAGAACATAGAGAGATAGAGAAAGAACAGACAGAAAGAAAGGAGGGAAAATAAAGAGAACAGAGAGAAAGAAAGAACAGAGAAAGAAAGAACAGAGAGAGAAAGAAAGAACAGAGAGAAAGAAAAAAAGATTAGAGAGAAAGAACAGAGAGAGAAAAAGAAATATTCTATAAAGATACCATAGCAGCCCAGCTCCAATTGTAGTGCCCACCTGAGCCTCCCGATGCAGGGCACATCATGATCCACTCACATGGCCGGCATCCCCGATTCCAAGGCAATCCCGCTTTTCGTGCTGTCGGAGGAGGACATGGTGATGGATCTGAAGCATTCTATGAAGTGCCTCCATGGTTCCATCAAAATCTCCTCCCGAAATTACCTAATTTCCGGTCTGCTTCCAGCACGTCACTTCCGGTAGAACATCACAAGCGAGTTTTAAAGTGCTCCTTGGTGCTCCGCCGTGTATTCCTGTGTCCGCGGGAAAAGTAAGCTCCCCTGCTGGATCCGGGATGGTTGGGAGGTATGAATGCTCCCCACCATATACCTCGTACACGCACGGCTCCGCACACCTCATACACACACAGTTCCAGTTTGTATGCCTTGTACACACTCTGTACACCCCATACACACCCGGCTCTGCTCCGCTCCATAATTACACAGCTCAGTTCCGTAGGCTTTGTACAAACAGGGTTCCGTTCCATACACTTCGTACACACACAGCTGCGCTCCGTACACCTCGTACACATGTGGCTTCGCTCCGTACACCTCGTACACATGCGGCTCCGCTCCGTACACCTCGTACACACATGGCTCTGCTCCGTACACCTCGTACACACACGGCTGCGCTCTGTACACCACGTACAAACGTGGCTCCGCTCCGTACACATCGTACACATGCGGCTACGCTCCGTACACCTCATACACATGCGGCTCCGCTCCGTACACCTCGTACACACGCGGCTGTGCTCCGTACACCTCGTACACACACGGCTCCGCTCTGGTACACCTCGTACACACGCGGCTGTGCTCCGTACACCTCGTACTCCGGTAAACCTCGTACACATGCAGCTGCGGTCCGTACACCTCGTACATTTCATACACACACGGCTCTGCTCCGTACACACACAGCTCTGCTCCGTACACACACAGCTCTGCTACATCCACCCTGTAAACCCCTCCTGACCCCACACAGAAACTTTACCTCATCCAGCACCATGACAACCAGCACAGCAAAATCCTGCAGACATCGAGGCTTCTGATCATGTGACCCCTGACTCCTCCCCTCCTGTAACCTCATCACAGGTCCTGTGCCAGGAGATAACAGCCCAGCAGCAATGACTCCTTGCTGGCTGCGGTGGGGTACATGCGGCGGGTATCCTAGACAGCGCGAGTGGGCCCCCCCATCTCGCCAGGCCCCGGGTGTGCCAGGTGCTGACGCCGGCCTTGGGTCAAAGCCTGTGTGGTTCTCCACAATTACATAGTGGCTAAGGAGTGACTCAACATTGAACTGGATGAACCAGCTGCAAACCCATTGCCAGATTACCAGCATCACCCTCTGCGGTCAACAGTTGAAGTTGCCCACACGAGGGACCAATTTGCTGTGTACTTTATTTCTAACATCAGACGTGTGGCATGGCAAAATGATATGGTGTAAAATGTTCTGTTGGGTTTGGGTATGTACCAGTTATGTTTAAAATGTTCCTAATGTTTGTTGTTAATAAATAACGTTTTTTTATACCTGTACCGAGTCTCCTATGTTTTTCCTCTTAAAACCACTTATTATGTGAGTGGTATGGTAGTTGACATCATTACATCCTGCGTCTCTTCTGCAGTATCTATTGGACACAGACTGAAGAGACGATGGAGGTATAATACAAGGCATATCTATACTCACCAGGCTATGTATCAGAAATAGTGAGTTCATGATGTGCAAAAACCCAGCATCATGAATTCACTATTTCTGACACCTGTCCAGGTGGTAGAAGCAACAAGGCACTCTCTCAAATAATATGAAGCAGATGCACAAGTAGGGTTTCCAGCCCACGTAGTAGAATAAAGGAACTTGGCACTCAAATGGCGAATGGAGTAAATCGACCTAAGGCCGGTTTCACATTTGCGCTTTATAGCGCAGCGATGGCCTGCGCACGGCCGCCGCTAAGCCCCGCCCCCTGCCATCCGGTCATTGCCGCCTACTAGCGCACATGGGCGCTTGCGATCTGCACACCCTATCTTTAGCATAGGGTGCGCAGATCGTGCGCTGGCTGTGCGCTAGCAGGATTTTGGCTTGCGCTGCGCACTTTTGAAGGTGCGCCCGTGTGCGCCGAACGCAGCATGTTGCATTTCGGCGTGCACGGCGCACCTTCAAAAGTGAGCAGCGCATGGCAAAATCCTGCTAGCGCCCAGCCAGCGCACGATCTGCGCACCCTATGCTAAAAATAGGGTGCGCAGATCGCAAGCGTCCATGTACGCTAGTAGGAGGCGATGACCGGATGGGGCAGGCAGGGAGCCGGCAGGGGGCGGGGCTTAGCGGCGGCCGTGCGCAGGCCGTCGTTGCGCTATAAAGCGCAAATGTGAAACCGGCCTAAGTCGCTTATTTTGAGACGCTGCTTCCTCTGGCCCAAATAGATTGCGGTATGACCGCTGATGTGGAGGACGCCAGGAAACTCACGATGTAACCGCTGAAATGGAGGACGCCAGGCGTTTCCTATTTGGGTCAGAGGATGCAGCGCCACAAAAAAAGCGACTTAGGTCGCTATACCAAACGCATTGCCTCCCCTTATATAGACCAAAATACAGAGAAGTTCTGATGAAGATCCATTATCAGATCGAAAACGTTTAACACGCATAGTCTGGATGCAACTAAAACAAAAGATTTACACCTGTCCAGGTGAGTATAGATATGCATTGTATGACCTCCATCGTCCCTTCAGTCTGCGTCAAATAGATTACATAAACTGAAGAGATACTGGAGGTAATACAAAGCATACAGTATCTATACTCAGCTGGCCAGCTGTTAGAAATAGTGAATTCAGGATGCACAAAACCCAGCATCCTGAACTCACTAATTCTGAAAAATGGCCTGGTGAGTATAGATATGCCTTGTATTACCTCCTTTTTCTCTTCAGTTTACGTAATCTATTCAAAACATACTGAAGAGACGATGGAGGTCATAGAATACATATGTATATTCACCTGAAAAGGTGTCAGAAATACTGAATTCATGATGCTGGGTTTTTAAGCATCATGAACTCACTATTTCTGATACATGGCCTGGTGAGTATAGATATGCTTTGCATGACCTCCATCATCTCTTCAGTCTGTTTTAAATAGATAACTTATACTGTAGAGACAATTTATATATTCACCAGGCCATGTGTCAGAAATAGTGAGTTCATGATGCTTAAAAACCCAGCATCATGAATTCACTCTTTCTGACACCTGTCCGGTGAGTATAGATATGCCTTGTATTACCTCCATTGTCTCTTCAGTCTGCATCACATGCATTAGCAGACTGAAGAGATGCTGGACAAAATACAAGTCATATTAGTTTTTGACAACTCATAGCTCCACAGACACAAGAAGCAAAGCTTCAGTTTTCAAGCTGTGTCATTCCTGGGACTATGTGGTGTCAAATACTTAAAGTGGATGACGCAGTGTTTTTACAGCGCACGGTGTGTGTTGCCGGCGGCGAAATACACAAATAACCAAACAGTATTGGGGGCAAAAAAAATAAATTTATTTACAAAAGTAAAAAATTCACTTCGGCGGCGGGGGTTAGAGTGACGTAACCGGGGGGTGTTGAGTTGGGACTCCTGGCTGGGTAAAAACGACGCAGGGGTTGCGGGAGGTCATGGATGATATTGGAGGCATGGGACAGGAGAGACACACTGGAAGGGAGAGACAAAACTGACATCACAGACACATTGGGAGGTGAGGGGGGAGGGAGTGCGAGAGTCCTTGTCTTTTTTCCTCTTTTGTTGGGATCTGCGCTGGTTTCTGGGGAGCCTGGGTGTGTTGTCTTTCTGCGGCCTGGTCCTTGTGGACGGCCTGGCAGGGTTCGGGTGCTGCTGCTGTGACATGGTGCTGAAGGCCGGCTGATGCAAGCTGGTGGTGGTGGTAGTGGTTGTGAAGGTCCTGGCAGGGTCCGGGTGCTGCTGCTGCATGCTGGTGGTGATGGAGGATGTCCAAGCCGGGTTCATGTGCTGCTGCATGCTTGTGGTGGTGGAGGATGTCCTGCCAGGGTCCGGGTACAGTTGCTGCATGCTAGTGGCGGTGGAGGATGTCCAAGCAGGAGCAGCACTTGGCATGGTGGTGGCGGTGGGCTGTCAAACAGCACTCGGCATGGTGGTGGCGCTGTAGAGGTGTTCAGCAGGGCTTGGAATGGTGGTCATACCTCCCAACTTTTGAAGACGGGAAAGAGGGACAAAGGCTGCGGTGCGTGCAGCGCGCTGCCGCAAATTTTAGGCCACGCCCCAACCAGACCCATTTCATGACTAGTCACACCCATGTCCACGCCCAGTCGCACTCATTTAGCACTGCTGATCACACTGACTGCTATTAGGGGCATAGTGGCTGGCATTATGGGCATAGTGACTGGTACTGTGGGCACACTGACTGGTACTAAGGAAAAGAAAGAAAGAAAACACAGAGAGAGAAAAAAGAAAATAGAGAGAGAAAGAAAGAAAGGAGAGTGAGAGCGAAAGAAAAAACAGAAAGAGAAAGAACAGAGAGAAAGAAGAAAGAACAGAGAGAAAGAGGGGAAAGAAAGAACAGAGAGTGAAAGAAAGAACAGAGAGACAGAGAAAGAGGGGAAAGAAAGAAAGAACAGAGAGCAAAAGAACGAACAGAGAGAGAGAAAGAAAGGGGAAATAAAGAAAGAACAGAGAAAAATAAAGAGGGGAAATAAGGAAAGAACAGAGAAAAAGAAAGATAAAGAAAGAGAACACAGAGAAAAAAGCAGGGACAGAAAAAAAGATCAGAGAAAGAGAAAGAAAGAACAGAGAGAGAAAGAAAGAAAGAGGGGAAAGAAAGAACAGAGAGAGATAACAGAGAGAGAGAAAGAAAGAGGGGAAATAAAGAACAGAGAGAGAAAGAGGACAGAAAAAAAGAACAAAGGGAGAGTGAAAGAAAGAATAGAGAGAGAGAAAGAAAAAGAATGAAAGAGAGAAAGAAAGAACAGAGAGAAAAAGAAAGAACAGAGCGATAGAGAGAAAGAAATAGGGGAAGAAAGAACAGAGAGAGAGAAAGAAAGAGAAAGAAAGAAAGAAAGAGAAAAAAATGAAAGAAAGAACAGAGAGAAAGAAAGAACAGAGAGAGAGAAAGAAGTAAAGAAAGAAAGAACAGAGAGAAAGAAAGAGAGGAAAGACAGAAAGAAAGAAAGAAAGAAAGAAAGAAAGAAGGGAAAGAAAGACCAGAGAGAGACAGAGAAAGAACAGAGAGAGAGAAAGAAGTACAGAAAGAAAGAAAGAACAGAGAGAAAGAAAGAGAGGAAAGAAAGAAAGAAAGAGGGGAAAGAAAGAACAGAGAGAGACAGAGAAAGAACAGAGAGAGAGAAAGAAGTAAAGAAAGAAAGAACAGAGAGAAAGAAACAAAGAGAGGAAAGAAAGAATGAAGGGTAAGAAAGACCAGAGAGAGACAGAGAAAGAACAGAGAGAGAGAAAGAAAGAAGTACAGAAAGAGAGAAAGAAAGAAAGAGAAGAAAGACAGAAAGACAGAAAGAAAGAAAGAAAGAAAGAAAGAAAGAAAGAAAGAGGGGAAAGAAAGAACAGAGCGAGACAGAGAGAGAGAAAGAAAGAAGTAAAGAAAGAAAGAACAGAGAGAAAAAAAGAAAGAAAGAAAGAGGGGGAATAAAGAACAGAGAGAGAAAGAAAGAACAGAGAGAGAAAGAAAAAGAGAGGGAAAGACAGAACAGAGAATGAGAAAGATACAGAGAAAGAAAGAACAGAGAATGAAAGAAACAGAGAGAGAGAGAGAGAAAGAAAGAAAGATTCTATAAAGATACTATAGCAGCCCGGCTCCCATTGTAATGCCCACCTGAGCCTCCTGGTGCAGGACATATCATGATCCACTCACATGGCCGGCATCCCTGATTCCAAGGTGATCCTGCTGTTTGCGATGTCGGAGGAGGACATGGTGATGGATCTGAAGCATTCCTGGTTCCGTCACAATCTCCTCATGAAATTACCTATTTTCCAGTCAGCTTCCAGCACATCACTTCTGGTGGAACATCATGTGCGAGTTTTAAAGTGCACCTGGGGGCTCCCCGTGTACTCCTGTGTCCATGGGAAAAGCCCACTTTGTGTGCCTCGTACACACTTGGCTCCACTCTGTACATCCAGTACACATATGACTCCACTCCGTACACACATGGGTCCGCATACCCCATACACACGCAGCTCCGCTCCGTACACCAAGTACACACACGTCTCCGCTCCGTACATCTCGTACACGCGCGGCTCCGCTCCATACACCTCGTACACGCGCGGCTCCTCTCCGTACACACGTGACTCTGCTCTGTACACCCCGTACACATGTGGTTCCGCTCCGTACGCCCCATACACACGCTGCTCCACTCTATACACCTCGTACACATGCGGCTCCGCTCTGTACACCTCGTACCCATGTGGCTCCACTCCGTACAGCTCGTACACATGCGGCGCCGCTCCCAACACCTCGTACACACATGGCTCCGCTCCGTACACCTCATACACATGTGGCTCCATACACCTTGTACACGCGCAGCTCCGCTCTGTACACCTTGTACACGCGCGGCTCCACTCCATACACCTCGTACACACGTGGCTCTGCTCCGTTCACCTCATACACACGCGGCTCTGCTCTGTACACCTCGTACACGCACGGCTCTGCTCCATACACCTCAAACACACACAGCTCTGCAACATCCTCACTGTAAAACCCTCCTGACGCCACACAGAGACTTTACCTCATCCAGCACCATGACAACCAGTACAGCAGAGTCCTGCAGAGTGCAGACAGACACGGAGGCAGACACGGCCCCTGATCATGTGACCCCTGACTCCTCCCCTCTCACAGGTCCTGTGCGCACAGAACACACACAGCCCAGCCACATAGACACGGAGGCCCCTGATCATGTGACCCCTGACTCCTCCCCTCTCACAGGTCCTCTGCGCACAGAACACACACAGCCCAGCCACATCATTGCAGTCTGTGGTGCGTCTATCTGGGACTGCGAGCATGGCGTCGGTGGATGGGGGGCGTGACGTGGCAGCTCAGTGCAATGCGGGAAAAATAGCATCCCGGGCGGGACGCGGGAGGGGGGGTGTCATAAACGGGACTGTCCCGCGGGAATCGGGACTGTTGGGAGCCATGATGGTGGTGGCCATGCAGTGGTATGCCACAGAGCTCGGCATTGAGGTCAAGCGTGTCAGTGATGGCACAGGTGGAGATGTTACTGCTGACTGTTTAAAATACAGACTCTGCTGCATAGCCTGCACGTAAGCAGCATTGCAGGCCTACATAACATTCAGCTGGAGATCAGGAGTAAGGTGTTCCGACATGCCCTGTGCAATTTGATTGAAAAAGTGATGTGCTGGACTCTGGAGGTCGGCTTTTACTTGGTCAAGGCTTCAGCTGACATCCTGGATAAGTGTCTTCATAAGGTTGAAGCCATTATCCAGTCTGTCTCCCATCGTCTTGAGTCCATCATGAAAGATCAAGCTCAATTGCAAAAACTCGGGCATGAGTGTCCTGTCCGAGGCCTTCTGCCGCTGGCGGGGATATGCCGAAAAAGAAATGGCAGAGGCCTGGGACAGGGGAACACCTGATGGACCAGCTTCCTGGTCTCCAGTCTGTGTTGTTGGCCCACTTGCTGCTTCGATGGTGGATGGCTGGGACGGGTCCATGGCTGTTTGATGAAGGACCGCTCCGGAACCAGGCTCAAGGGTGCTGCTCCAGGTGCTGTGAAAAGAAAAAAGAAACACTAGTACCAAATATTTGCAGTAGTAAAAGTGCCAACTCCTGTGGAATAGAAAAATACAGATCAGGCAATACAACACAATCCAATAGACCACAAAAATACTTACGTTCTCTGGGCAAGGACCGGTCTCAAAAATGCCAGCATGCGCTGGTACTTATATTTTATGATCCTTGCTCCAGAACCACTGGGAACCCGGTTCTCCTGACGTCTTTGTTGAAGCGATCCTTCATCGAACACCAATGTGTTTTGACTTTGAGCACTGTAAAAAAAGAAATGGTTAGACAATGCACTTTTGGCCGGGATCACACAAGTATGTGTGATGATAGAAACTCTCAGGAGTTTCTTGCATCACCCACAGTTGTGTGATCCCGGCCAAGGTCACTGCTGCATCACACTGCATTGCAATACTTCCGAAATGCCTTGCGGACCCGATCCAGGGCATTGTCCCATCCATCATCGCTTTGGCCACCTCATTCGATAGTCGACGAATCCACACGTTGTCCGAGTGCTGCGGAACCCGGGTGTCCCACAACGGGACTCGCTCATGGACCAGGGAGATGAGGATGTCGTTATCAATGAGGTCTTCATCCCGTTCTGAAACCTAGAAAAGAAAGAAATACATTAATGTTGGAGAGATTAAAAAAAGGAAAAGAAAGAAAACTACAGAGACAGAAGACAGGCAAGAATAAGTAAAGTCAAGAAAAAAAGAACAACAGTAGTCAAGACGAAAAAGGTACAGAAATAAGCAAAGTGAATAAATGAACAGGTAAGAATAGTACAGTCAGAATACAATAAACAGAGTACATTCAGTCAGGTATACATACACGCCGCCTAGCCACCTGAACTTGTCCTTGCTGCTCCTGCTTGCCCTCTGCTGCAGATGAAGAACTGTTCTGAAAAAGAAAAAAAAATTTTGCCACATGTGTAGATGTGACAGAAAATACTTACCAATCTATAGAGGTGAGTATTCACTTCACTTTCCTGTCCAGCATGTTCAGGGACAGGGCGCTCCTCTTTAGAAGAAGGTGAAGACATTCTGATGAATGCTGCAAGGAAAAAGAGTCAGAAATTATTAGTACGTATAAAGAGAGATAAAAGAAAATACAGACATTGGCTTTTATACTCACATTGTTCAAAGTGGAGATTCTTCACATGTCAGAGCTTCTTCTTTGCTTGTTTGCAGTCTGTAGAGTTGTGGACTGCCAATGCACACTCCCTCTTTTTATCTGTCTTGTGTGGGGGGTGGCTAATTAGTGTCTAGTCAGGTTTATTCAGGAAAAACATGTGTTCACAAACGCAAACAAACACATGTGCTTGTGAACGCATGCGTTCACATAGACTGCAATGCATTGTTTTGACGCATTACTTCCGCAAACAAATGCATACGTTTCTAGGCGGCAAATTGACGCCTCCAAAATTGCAACATGTTGCATTTACCGCGTCCAGCCGCGGACGACGAAACAACGCATGTGTCGTCAAACACGGCAAAACGCATCCAATCGCATGTACCTGCGTCCCCAATGTTGAACGACTTCTTCAATTTTGTCGATCACACTCGTTTAGCGGCCTGAACTCAGCACATGTAACTACAACCGAAATGCTTCTGTGTGATGTGCAATATGTTTGTCACGCCGCCTCCGCATACTCACCCGACCTCAGCTCCCACGCCGCAGCCCCCGCCACCCGACAGCCACGGCGGTCCCTTCTGACAGGCTCACAGCCGGCGGGGTCTCTGCATGCAATGCGCATGCGCCATAGGCTGCGGCTCCGCCTCCCTCCTGTTACTTGCGCTCCGGCAATGCCCTGACCCGGAAGCACCTACGGACCAATGGCAGACCTGACAGGGCCATATCAGGCCGCTCCCCCCTGAGGGAGGCACCTGATCGTTGTGTTTGCTAGCACACTGGGCCCTGTTTCCTCGTGTGCTCTCTGCAGTCTCGCAGTCCTGCCTTCTGTGGTCCCTGCAGTAGCCCCGCAGTCCGGTGCTCCGTGGGTCCAGCTATCTACACTCCAGTCCTGCCTCCGGTGTTCCTGCTCCACCCTGCTATCCTCACTCCAGTCCTTCAGTCCTACTTTAGTCCTGCCTCCGGTGTTCCAGCTCCATCCTGCTATCCACACTCCAGTCCTTCAGTCCTACTCCAGTCCTGCCTCCGATGTTCCTGCTCCATTCAGCTATCCACACGTCAGTCCTTCAGTCCTGCTCCAGTCCTGCCTCCAGTGTTCCTGCTTCATCCTGCAATCCACACTCCAGTCCTACAGTCCTACTCCAGTCCTGCCTCCCGTGTTCCTGCTCCGTCCTGTTGTCTATGCTCCAGTCCTGCAGTCCTACTCCGGTCTAGTCTCCAATGATCCCACTCTGTTGTCTACGCTTCAGTCCAGCACTCCTACTCCAGTCCGTCCTGAGCCACCCATCTCGGTACCAGCTATCACTATCGT
Source organism: Dendrobates tinctorius (assembly GCF_039654945.1). Taxonomy (NCBI): domain Eukaryota; kingdom Metazoa; phylum Chordata; class Amphibia; order Anura; family Dendrobatidae; genus Dendrobates; species Dendrobates tinctorius. The sequence goes on along the minus strand of NW_027361808.1, from coordinate 20,164,142 downwards.
GGTACCCGAACCCCTTGGCCTGCTCCTAACGATCCCAGTATGGAGGTCGGCTCCACCTGGCAGCTCGCCCGGGGCCCCTCAGTGCCACGGTCCAGAAGGTCCACTCCTGGAGATTTGTCTCCTGATCAGCCGTGGTAACAGTGTTAGCATTTGGGGCCCCATTTTAAACTTTGCCTAGGGCCCCACTTTGCCTAAAACCGGCCCTGGCTATTACATATATCTTCCCATGACTTGATAAAATTTTCGTTGTCAATGGGAAAAGAAGGTATAACACGAATGCGGAACCCTCTAGGGATTAATTGCTTAATAATATAGTTTTCAAGGAATGTTTTATTCCACCATAGCCTTGTCCGTTTGGAAAGGAGTTGTTTAATAGTATTAGTTATTTCATCATTTCTCTGACTACCATTATATTGAGTATTGTTATTGAAAATCTGATTAATTTGCTAAAAGGCAGGTTTGTTCACTGGCCTTGAAGTCCTATCCTTTGACAGCGAGCCTGTGCAGAACACAGCAACAGAAATATAAAATAAAATGATGACAAAGGGGAAGGTGGAATGTGGCAGGGAAATCAATACGATAAAACTATAAAATTGAAAATTATGAAGTGAATGAAAGATAATAACTCTGCGACCAAGAAGCTGGACCAAAGTAGTGACAAATGGACAGTCGGGATTAAGAGGAGCAAGAAAAAAATGCAGAAAAACCGCAGAGAAAACCGACCACAAAGTCCAATAACTTATAGTATAAAACCACAGTAATTTATTAAATAAATCAGGTACAACAATGGAGAAAAAATATATCAATAAAATGTTACAATGAATTAAAAACAACAAGGACGCACCCAGGGAAAAGTACTGAGAAATTGCTGTGGAGTAATGAAATAACTATCACCACCCATTGACTCTCATCCCCAGAGGATCGTGGTCTAAGGGAGAAAAGCAAATCTCCCTGACTGTACGGAAATTCTCCTTCTCCCTGGAAAAAGTATCTGGGAGCCTGAACGTAGGTTCAGAAGAGTGGAGCGAGACATCTATAGGGTCCTAGTGCTTACAGAAAGATTGTGTAGAACCTTAAAAAGACCGAACCATCTCAGAGAGCACTCTCTGGAGTTGATTATGGGAAGTGGCCAGGGCTCTATGTTACACAGACAAGTTCTGCATCATTTGAGTCAGACTAGATGCCTGATCCACCAGCGTGAAAAGTGGACCATAAAGAGAGGAGTAAAGAAAAAAACTGTTAATGGTCAGTTATAATGTCACAATGCAGCTATACAGGTAGCTGCAAGCTCCACTAGATGGCAATATAGTAGAAGGAGGACAACAAGTCTGCAAGAGCCGACCTGCAGCGCTGCAGTGAGGCTATCACCAGGTGACAGTAGTGTAGTCAAGCCAGCCGAGTTAAAACCTAGACCGTCACGCAGTACAAAGGGAAAAACCAAGCACAGAGTCAGTGGAGCGTCAGAAGGTCAATACCAGTCGGGAGGGGCAGAGGGGAAGGAACAGAAATGGGCAAAGGCAGTAAACGCAGCAGGACAAATCAGGGTATCACCAGAGTTAGATACTCACGCCGTAGGCAGAAAATATAACTGACACCGCCTGCAGGATGCAGCGGGGAGAAATAGCAGACCTGAAACCAAAATGAGTCAAGGCAAAGTTAACCCCTGACATGACCAGACCAGGAAAGGGGCAGACAGGGCTCAAAAACAAATGTGGATCATAACAGACAGACCTATTTTGATCTGGCATTACAGGATGCGCAAGAGTATGCCAAGTTAAAAACTAAAATTTTGGCATGCGTGGGAGTGACTATGTCAGTGAGAGAACAAAAGGTTCACCACTGGGCATATCGTGGGGATAAACTGCCTGGGTCCAAAATGTTTGACCTACTGCATCTGGTGTAAAAATGGCTGAACCCAGAATCCTCCACTCCAGCCCAGATGGTCGAGGGGGTTGTCATGGACAGATTTGTGCATTCCCTTCCTAGGCCAGTGCAGACCTGGGTTGCCCAGGGAGAACCCCGAAATACGACAAACTAGTGGGCCAGGTGGTCGAAAGGTCCCTAAGGAAACCAGGAGGTGGTGCATCCCCATACTGGGGTACCCAGCAGGAACCTGAGCCCCAAAAAAGGGTAGTAGAGCCATCACTGACGGGAGTCCTAGATCCAAAGGGGTGGCTGAGGGGTTGTCAAAAGCCACGGGGAGAGACTTGCTTTGCCGAAGATGTCACGGTCCAGGACATATAGCTGCCCATTGTCCCTTGTCCCCTGAAGAGATGGACTGCAGCCTAGGGAGGCGCTGCTCCTTATTAAGCATATCCCGCCTGCAGTGTGGACTATCAGCCCGGAAAGGGGCCACAGTCATGTCCTGTAACTATAAACGGAGTGCTAGTGTCAGGACTGTGTCAGGACTTAGAGAGCTTGGTGACCCTGATAAGGTCCACACTCCCCCAACGGTTAGTCTCAGGGAAAAATGAGGGCATGCTCTATATCCACAGGGACACCTAGGACTATCCCTTTGCCAGAGGGGCAATAAAAACTAACTGTGGAGTTGAGTTGCATGAGGTCGGGGTGGTTAAGGATATGCTACACCCAGTGATAATAAGGCAGGACTTTAGCCTGTTATGGGACTTGTGGGGGAAGTCAAAGATACCAAGTGTCCCAGACAGAAGCCAGCTCAACCCTACGGAAACTCCATCGCAGTTGGAGATGGATGAGTTCCCCTTGTGTGTCCTGGCTGGTGACAAGGACGAGACTGTGACCAGTGAGGCCGAGATTCCTGAACTGGGGGTTTCTGATGGACATTTTGTGACTGTGCAAATGTGGGATCTTACCCTAAAAGGGGTGTTGGAAAAGGTGACTGTGATAAATGGGGTTGCCAAAGAGCCGGGAGCTAACACCAGGTTTCCACATTTTGCATTAAATGGAGAGCTGCTGTATCAGGTCTTTATGCTAAGAGAAGAAGTGGTAGAGCAGTTGTTAGTACCGGGTCCCTATAGGCATAGGATATTAGTCCTGGCCCATTCTCATATCTTGGGTGGACATCTGGGAGTAGACAAAACACAAGAGCGGGTCATTAGGAGGTTCTACTGGCCTGGGTGTCATAGGGAGATTGTTAACTACTGATGGTCCTGCCCTACTTGTCAGCTTACAGCTCCCGTGTCCCATTTCCGAAGCCCCCTAGTGCCATTACCCATTATAGAGGTCCTATTTGATAGGATTGCCATGGACCTTGTGGGGCCCCTGGTTAAGTCCGTCAGAGGGCACCAATACATTCTAGTGGTGATGGACTATGCAACACAGTACCCAGAGGTAGTACCCCTTAGAAACTCCTTTGCCAGGATCATAGCCTGAGAGTTAGTCCATATTTTTTCTCGGGAGGGCCTGCCGAAAGAGATCCTGGCTGACCAAGGCACACTGTTAATGTCCAAACTGTACCATCTACAGACGGATAACCTGGTGGAGAGATTCAACCAGACGTTGAAGTCGTGGAGTGAGGTGGCTGAGACTGGGATTGCCTACTGCAGTACCTGTTGTTCTCTATCAGGGAAGTTCCTCAGTCCTCTACTAGATTCTCACCTTTTGAGCCGTTGTATGGATGACACCCCCGTGGACTTCTATATGTTGCAAAGGAGACATGGGAGGCAGATGATACACTGCACTGGAGCATTATTGTGCATGTGGCTCAAATGAAGGACGGGATTGCAAGGGCGATGCCGATTGTGAAGAAGAGCTTCCTTCAAGCACAGCAAGCCCAAGCAAGGATCTACAACCGAGCCGTGAGGCTGAGACAGTTTTGCCCTGGAGACTGGGTGCTTGTGTTGATTCCCACCATGGAAAGTAAATTCCTTGCCAAGTGGCAAGGGCCATATGAGGTAGTTGAGACAGTTGAGTGACGTCAACTACAAGGTTCACTAACCAGGGAGACGAAAACCGTACAAAGTGTACTACATCAACCTGTTCAAAACGTGGCAAGACCGGGAACCGGGGGAGCCAGTCCTGAAGCCATGGTCGAGGATGTCACAGTGGCAGAGACACTGTCACCGGCCCAGAAACAACAGTGCCGTAAGCTGCTTCAGCGGAACTGGGACCTATTTACCTAGCTACCAGGTTGTACGCAGGTTGTGGAGCACGAGATCCTGACTGAAACACATGTGAGAGTGAATCAGAGGCCGTACGTATTGGATTCCCGAAGCCGGTCGTGAGGTAATCTCCAAGGAGTGGAGGAGAATGTTCAGCCTGGCCATCATCGAGGAGTCAAAGAGTGGTTGGTGTAGCCCTATTGTCCTTGTGCTGAAAAACGATGGAGAGTGGCTCTTCTGTAACGATTACAGAAAGCTAAATGAGGTGTCCAAGTTTGACGCGTATTCAATGTCTCAGATTGATGAGCTCATTGAGAGGCTAGGGTCAGCTAGATGATTCACCACCCTGGACCTAACGAAAGGGTACTGGAATATTCTCCTGTCCTCAAGTGCCAAGGAGAAAACAGCTTTCTCTAAACTTGATAGATGCTTCCAGTATACCAGAATGCGATTTGGTCTACAAGGAGCCCCAGATACCTTCCAGAGGGCTATGGACCGGATCCTAGCCCCTCACAAGATGTAAGCCGCCTCTTATTTGGACGACATTGTGATCTTCAGCCCGCAGTGGGTAAGTCACCTGCAGAAGGTCCAGGTGTTACTGGATGCATTGAGAAAGGCAGTGTTAGGAACGGCGGAACGCACTAAATAAAAAAACTAATAAAGTGCGTTCGCCGCTCAGGGTCCACCGTGCAGTAGGTGATATAACCGCTGCTAAGTGGTGGCAGGAGCAATATGGCGGAGGTGCGCACGGGGGTAAACTTCACCCAGGTGCGCAGAGCAATCTCTTGTTGAGTCACAGAGATGTCAAACACAAGACAAATACAATAGGGCTGAGCCTGTTAAAGTCAAAGTGCTCAGAATAGTTGCACACACGGTATCTGGTCACAGGAGCAGAGCCAAGGACAGAGAGACTGCGTCCCTCTAGACCTACTGTGTGTGCAACGTCTCATCTGTGGATGCCAAGGAGTGCTGCTACCGCAGTGCGGCGTGGGACACTGCCGCTACACGACAATGCTAGTACGCAAGCGCAATGTAGGACGCTAGCAACTGTGGATGATGAAGCAGAGGCGCGCTGGCGCTGGTACTAAACTCAATCCCTAACCACAAACGTAATATCAGAGGGTAGGGGTTTCAAATGAATCATTCACCAGAATCATGCATCCATCCTCATTCACACAGCAGCAAGTATGACTATACTAGCGCATGGCGGAACAGCCATGCGCACCTTTTATAGCAGCCAGGACCTTCCGGAAGCCTCCAGATCTCCAAGCTGGACCAATGAGATCTGGAGCAGGACCTGAGCACATGACTCCCGATCTCCAATGGGAGATCGTCTCATGAGCATGCTCAGAAGATGGACAGAAGGACTTAGCCTCTGGAGAGATTTGCTGCAAGGCAATCTCCTCTGCAATCTCCTCTGCAGTAGATAAACAGCAGGAGACTGCAGAATGTGAGGGTCTGGCTTCCTGCAGAGCCAACTCAGGAATCTTATGCCTAACATTACCCCCCTCCTAGGGCCCCCTCCTCCCTGAGCCTTCCGATCCACCAGCTTGTGCCCATCAGAGGTATAGGCTTCAGACTTGTCCAAAGGCAAGTCTGATGTCCCGGTAGGTGACAGAGAAACCCGGGACACGTGGAAGGTATCAGGGGCGGCAAGATCGCCAGGTTTGAGAAGGGACACGTGGGAGACAACGGGAGCGAAAGTTAAAGTGGAACGCCGCCGTGTATCGGCGGACGTCGCCACTCTCCACTTAAGGAGGCTACTCCAGGAACAAAAGGCACAGGCCCGAATATATTTTTTAACATCCCGACCCCTATGCAGCCACCAGTAAGACCTTGCCAGGAGTTTTGTGGTCTGCATATAGCCGCAATGACCACCCATCCTGGACGCGTGTGCCCACGAGAGAACCCTCGGGCGATGGCGGGGAGGAACAAAGGTCTTGCCCGGCGGCACAGAATTTGGCCATTGTGGGGCACTGTTGTCCTGGGAAACAGCGTGTTGATGGTGGCAACCGCAAATGGAGTTTTGTGCCGGACGCGCCTCGAGAATGGCGCGAGACACCTCCATGGGCTCCGGGAGTGGAATCTCTGGCTCGGGTTGTTCCACAGGCTCAAAAAAATTGGGAGCTGAGGTAACCTTCCTCTTGGATTGAGCACGCTCCATACCGCGCTCCGAAAAACGGAGGTCAATGTGGGTGGCAATGGCAATCAGCTCTTCCAAACTTGCAGGAAACTCTCTGGTGGAGAGAGCATCTTTAACATGCTCCGCCAAGCCTCTCCAAAACACAGGGATGAGGGCTTTGTCAGACCACTCCAGCTCGGAAGCCAGTGTCCGAAAACGGACGGCATACTGACTAACTGAGAGAGAACTCTGAGTTAAAGCAAGAAGCTGAAGAGAGATGTCGTGCGTGACCCGTGGACCGAGGAAGACCTGCTTAATAGCTGTTAAAAACTGAGCAGCAGTCCGGACCTCTGGGTCACCACGCTCCCACAGTGGGGTAGCCCACTCCAACGCCTTGCCTGACAGAAGAGAAACAAACCCCACCTTGGCTCGCTCCGTAGGGAAGCGCGCAGCCAGTAGCTCCAGCTGAATTGAGCAATGGCTGATGAAACCCCTACAGGAGGCGCCATCGCCAGAAAATTTATCGGGCAATGGGAGGCGGGTAACTGTCGATGCGAGGGAGGACGCGGACATACGTGAAACCGTGTCTGTAATTGCCTATACAGCAGGTTCGGTGGATTGCGCAGCTGAGAGAGCCCTTTCAAGAGTGGCCAACTGGCCCACAAGCTGCCGAATACACTGTAACAGTTGCTGCTGTTCTGCCATCACTAGCCAGACCCTGGCGCTAGTATAATGTTAGGAACGGTGGAACACGCTAAATAAAAAAACTAACAAAGTGCGTTCGCCGCTCAGGGTCCACCGTGCAGTAGGTGATATAACCGCTGCTAAGAGGTGGCAGGAGCAATATGGCAGAGGTGCGCACGGGGTTAAACTTCACTCAGGTGCACAGAGCAATCTCTGTTGAGTCACAGAGATGCCAAACACAAGACAAATACAATAAGGCTGAGCCTGTTAAAGTCACAGTGCTCAGAATAGTTGCACACACGGTATCTGGTCACAGGAGCAGAGCCAAGGACAGCGGGACTGCGTCCCTCTAGACCTACTGTGTGTGCAACATCGCAACTGCGGACGCCAAGGAGTGCTGCTACCGCAGTGCGGCGTGGGACACTGCCGCTACACGACAATGCTAGTACACAAGCGCAATGTTGGACGCTAGCAACTGTGGATGATGAAGCAGAGGCGCGCTGGCGCTGGTACTAAACTCAATCCCTAACCACAAACGTAATATCAGAGGGTAGGGGTTACAAATGAGTCATTCACCAGAATCATGCATCCATCCTCATTCACACAGCAGCAAGTATGACTATACTAGCGCATGGCGGAACAGCCATGCGCGCCTTTTATAGCAGCCGGGACCTTCCGGAAGCTTCCAGATCTCCAAGCTGGACCAATGAGATCTGGAGCAGGACCTGAGCACATGACTCCCGATCTCCAATGGGAGATCGTCTCATGAGCATGCTCAGAAGATGGACAGAAGGACATAGCCTCTGGAGAGATTTGCTGTAAGGCAATCTCCTCTGCAATCTCCTCTGCAGTAGATAAACAGCAGGAGACTGCAGAATGTGAGGGTCTGGATTCCTGCAGAGCCAACGCAGGAATCTGATGCCTAACAGGCAGGGTTTACTATAAACCCAAAGAAGTGCACTCTCGGGAAAGAAGAGGCAAAATACTTGGTGTCATGATCCATGCTGGATCAGGACTGATAAAAGCACAGGTAACCTTTTTTTTTCCTTAAGCTGTGCTTAAGTTTGGTTTTTTGCCTCCGGTGGCCATTAGGATTATTGCACTGTGGTGTAGTTTGTTCTAAGTTTGCCCCCGGTGGTGGTGAGCGCCATTGCAATCTAGTTTCTTTAGTTAAGTGCACATGATTATAATGCAGGTGTGATTGCTGGCTCTGCTATAAAAGAGTCACAGATGTTGCAATCAGTGTTGGTGATAGTGTTCATTTCAACCATCCTTGGTGGAGGAAGGAGCTGGAGAGCAGCTCTGACAGAGCTTGGTGGCAGTGATTCAGGAGGAGAGCTGCGTGCTGGTGGTGGACTCTGTTGCCAGGAGCAAGTGCAACAGAGTAAAGCTAAGTGGTGTTTCCCTGTTTGTGTTTTTCCTTAGTGTGTATTAGTACAGCGGTGGGGCCAGTGCCTGCGCCACCCAGCTCCCTAGCAAGGGATAGGAGTAGGGTGTGCTAGGGCGACAGGTTCCTGATCGGCGCCTGGTGCGGAACCGACATAGGGAACGTTAGGAGCGTTAGGGACACTGACTCAGGGGAGTGCAGGAGGTCTCCATGTCCCCTTTCCCTACCGAAGGGCCCACCATTGTAACTGTTTCCCTACCCCTTGTCTTGTTGTTTTAGTTACCAGCCAGCGAGCCATGTCACACAGGACAGTATCACGTGCCGCGTCCTGTTGTTTTAGTTACCGGCCTGCTGGTCGCGCCACACAGGACGGGTCCACGTGACATTATCACCAAAGAACTTTTTTTTCTGCTGAGCCATGGACCCAGTTCAGCCCTTTGCCCAATTGCTGCAGACCCTTACTAATGAGATTAGGGGGCTGCGCCGAGGGTTGGTGTGGCAGCTGCGGCTGTTGGTGGGCTCTGGGGGCTTGGTCCAGGAACAGGCTCAGCCAGAACCCAAGATATCCCTCCCTGACAGATTTTCTGGAGGGAGAGATCAATTCTTGGTGTTTCAACAAGCCTGTAAATTGTAGTTCAGGCTGTGCCCTCGTTCATCAGGGAGTGAAGAGCAACGGGTGGGAATCATTATGTCCCTTCTTAAAGGGGATCCCGAATCCTGGTCCTTCTCCCTACCGGACGATTCTCCATCTTTAGAGTCCGTGGACGAATTCTTTGCGGCTTTGACGCTTGAGTATGGGGATCCTGATGGCGTCGCCCTGGCGGAATCTCGAATCCGTAGGTGTAAACAGGGAACCCAGGTCACTGAGGAGTACTGCTCAGAGTTTAGGAGATGGGCCACTAATATTCAGTGGAATGACCCTGCACTTAGGAGTCAATTTATGCATGGTTTGTCTCCAAAGTTGCAGGATACTCAGGTGCAGTATGCCGCCCCCAGGTCGCTGGAGGCCGCTATGTCCCTTGCCATCCGGGTGGATAGGCGCCTTAGGGAAAGACATATTCAAAAAGTGCCCCGTGAGGTCCTCGCTAGGGAGGAGGACCCACCAGTGCGGACGGGAGAACCCAGACAGCCCGGTGTTGTTGATACAAAAAAGGGGGTGTCTGCGGCTCATCGTGGTGGGGGGGTATGCTTTTCCTGTGGGAAGCCTGGCCATTTTATGAGAGCCTGCCCAGTTCATGCCAAGTCTCCTGACGAACCCATGCAAGTAGGAGGAGCTAGTTTGTTTTCGGAGCTGCCTACGGTTCGGCGAGTGGTGTCGGCATGTTTCTACTGTGGGCAGACTGGTCATGTCCTGAAGGCTTGCCCAATGCGCATCAAATTATCTGTGCCATCTGAGAAGTCGCATTCCCCTGGTCGCTTGGAGGGAGGCGACCAGGGAGTATACATTTCCTCCATTTTGCCCTCCCAAAGTACCATGTCAGCAGAGGTCTTGGCTGATAGGGTACCGGAGGTGATACCGGTGTTTGTGGACAGCGGAGCAGGAGTCAGTCTGGTGGATGCTTGGTTTGTCCAGACTCATGGTCTGAGGTGTAGGATGCTAGCCCAGCCTATAAGCGTCCGGGCCATAAACTCTGTTCCACTGAGCCAGGGGAGCTTGACCAAGGTCGTAGAGAATATCCATCTGCGTATAGGACATCATGAGGAGTCCTTGTCATGCTACATCTTGGAGGGAATGCCAGTACCTATTGTTTTAGGCCTCCCTTGGCTGAAGAGACACAACCCAGTAATAGATCGGTGGGCGAGGGAAGTGGTCAGCTGGGGGCACTCGTGTGAGGGCTGCTGCCTAGGAACTACTGTCTCTGCCGTCTCTCTTCAATGGATCCCTTCCTCTACGGTGAGGGCAGCAGATGTGCTGCAGGAGAGTAGGGGCAAGTCACAACCCTCGCCATTGGCCAACCCTGGGAGGCGCAGACCTCCTGGTGGAAGGGGTTGGAGGGTGGTGTACCCCTTGGTGAGGTGCGGGGTTGTGAGTGTGGTGACACAGGGAGACGCCTCTGTTGTCAATCCCAGAAAGAGTTCTCCAAGTGGTGACAAACGAACAAGTGGCAATAAATGTTCAGGTCCGTACCTGTGTGTGAACGAGCGTGTGTGGGTGGCCACCGAAAAACATCCAGTGGAAGTGTGTTGTGGAGTCTTACCAGCTCATATCAAACATACACATACACAACCCGTTCCCCAGGTCAGCGCTTCGGAGATGTGTGTTGCCTCCAGAACATACATTGCCAAAACCAACAGGCTCGTTTCTAATCAACCTGACATGCAGGTAGTTGCTGGGGTGAACTCTGGGTCTGTGCGTCCCCGCTGTAGGAGGTTCCCTGATGGGGAGCGGTCTTGAGGGTCCAGAGGCCCCTCATTAAGGGGAGGGTACTGTCATGATCCATTCTGGATCAGGACTGATAAAAGCACAGGTAACCTTTTTTTTTTCCTTAAGCTATGCTTAAGTTTGATTTTTGACCCCGGTGGCCATTAGGATTATTGCACTGTGGTGTCGTTTGTTCTAAGTTTGCCCCCGGTGGTGGTGAGCGTCATTGCACTCTAGTTTCATTAGTTAAGTGCACATGATTATAATGCAGGTGTGATTGCTGGCTCTGCTATAAAAGAGTCACAGATGTTGCAATCAGTGTTGGTGATAGTGTTCATTTCAACCATCCTTGGTGGAGGAAGGAGCTGGAGAGCAGCTCTGACAGAGCTTGGTGGCAGCGATTCAGAAGGAGAGCTGCATGCTGGTGGTGGACTCTGTTGCCTGGAGCAAGTGCAACAAAGTAAAGCTAAGTGGTGTTTCCCTGTTTGTGTTTTTCCTTAGTGTGTATTAGTACAGCGGTGGGGCCAGTGCCTGCGCCACCCAGCTCCCTATCAAGGGATAGGTGTAGGGTGTGCTAGGGCGACAGGTTCCTGATCGGCGCCCGGTGCGGAACCCGCATAGGGAACATTAGGAGCGTTAGGGACACTGACTCAGGGGAGTGCAGGAGGTCTCCACGTCCCCTTTCCTTATCGCAGGGCCCACCGTTGTAACTGTTTCCCTACCCCTTGTCTTGTTTTAGTTACTGGCCTGCTGGTCGCGTCACACAGGACAGGTCCACGTGGCACTTGGGCTACATTGTCGGAAGGGGCAAGATAAAGCTGCAAGTAGACAAAGTGGAGGCAATCCAAAAGTGGCCGCAGCCGTTCTCCAAGAAGCAGGTTTGGGCGTTTCTGGAAATTGGGGGATCTTATCGTCGATTTATCCCAAATTTTGCCCTGAGTCACCCCCCTGACTGATCTTCTCAAGGGAACAAAGTCGACAATGGTCAAATGGTTCTCTGAAGCAGAGATGGCATTCCAGGAGTTGACGCTCGTCCTGTGTCAACAGCCAGTCTTGGTCGCACCAGACTTCGCGAAGGAGTTTGTGCTCCAGACGGATACCTCCAAAGTCGGTTTAGGAGCTGTGCTGTCCTAGGAAATAGATGAGAACGAACACAGATTCCTATACCTGAGTAGGAAACTCTCTTCTTGTGAGAAGAACTATGCCAGCGTGGAGAAAGAGTGCTAGGCCATCAAATGGGCGATTGACACCCTGAGGTACTACCTGTTAGGCCATAAGGTCAGGCTAGTATAAGATCATGCGCCCCTCAGATGGATGAGAGAAAAGAAAGACAAGAATTCCCATGTAACTAGGTGGTTTCTGGTGCTCCAGGACTTCACTTTCCATGTGGAGCACTCAAGGGAGGGGGCATGGGAATGCTGATGCCCTGTGCAGAGTCCCCTGCTTAGCCAGTGAAGGTGCCAAAACCTCCGGCTTTGGGCAAAGGGGGAATATGTGCCAGTCACTGGTAATGTAATAGAGGGGAGAAATGTTTCACTATGCCTAATGGCGACAGTGATATAAAATCCTGAGTTTTATTTCCTCCAGCACAGTAAGTGTTGCGAGGGTTATCGTATGTTATGGGCTGGTTTTTATGGTGACTTTCATAGAGCGGGTGGGAGAATGTACCCCCATATCTCCACCTTCAGAGCCGGCACCACTGTGTGTTTTGACAGGACCTTGGTGATGTCACAGTCATGTGATCAGTCCTGATGTTGAGGAGTCACATTGTCTGGGCTTAAATGGCTGAAGGAAAGAGCTTTCAGGGTACATTCTCATGGTCAGTAAACGCTGCGGGTTGGACACTGCGTACATCCGCAGCGTCCAACATGCAGCATTGAGATGTTACAGCATAGTGGATGGGATTTCAAGAATTCACATGTCTACTATGCGTGCACCGACGCCCGCAGATGACATATGGAGACAGACATGCGGATTGTCTTTCCAGAATGTAGCATGTCAATTTATCTTATGGAGACACTCCGCAACATAAATTTCACTCATACAATGTATTAAAGTAGATGCAGGGCCGGCTCCAGGTTTTCCTGGGCCCCGGGCGAAAGAGTCTCAGTGGGCCCCTTTAACACACACCACTATTCATGATGCACAAATACAGCAGAGAAATATAGCTATACAATGTCAAAGATTTCACTTACTTCTTACATTACATGAGTTACAGTGGGGAAAAAAAGTATTTAGTCAGTCAGCAATAGTGCAAGTTCCACCACTTAAAAAGATGAGAGGCATCTGTAATTTACATCATAGGTAGACCTCAACTATGGGAGACAAACTGAGAAAAAAAAATCCAGAAAATCACATTGTCTGTTTTTTTTTCATTTTATTTGCATATTATGGTGGAAAATAAGTATTTGGTCAGAAACAAAATTTCATCTCAATACTTTGTGATATATCCTTTGTTGGCAATGACAGAGGTCAAACGTTTTCTGTAAGTCTTCACAAGGTTGCCACACACTGTTGTTGGTATGTTGGCCCATTCCTCCATGCAGATCTCCTCTAGAGCAGTGATGTTTTTGGCTTTTCGCTTGGCAACACGGACTTTCAACTCCCTCCAAAGGTTTTCTATAGGGTTGAGATCTGGAGACTGGCTAGGCCACTCCAGGACCTTGAAATGCTTCTTACGAAGCCACTCCTTCATTGCCCTGGCGGTGTGCTTTGGATCATTGTCATGTTGAAAGACCCAGCCACGTTTCATCTTCAATGCCCTTGCTGATGGAAGGAGGTTTGCACTCAAAATCTCACGATACATGGCCCCATTCATTCTTTCATGTACCCGGATCAGTCGTCCTGGCCCCTTTGCAGAGAAACAGCCCCAAAGCATGATGTTTCCACCACCATGCTTTACAGTAGGTATGGTGTTTGATGGATGCAACTCAGTATTCTTTTTCCTCCAAACACGACAAGTTGTGTTTCTACCAAACAGTTCCAGTTTGGTTTCATCAGACCATAGGACATTCTCCCAAAACTCCTCTTGATCATCCAAATGCTCTCTAGCAAACTTCAGACGGGCCCGGACATGTACAGGTTTAAGCAGTGGGACACGTCTGGCACTGCAGGATCTGAGTCCATGGTGGCGTAGTGTGTTACTTATGGTAGGCCTTGTTACATTGGTCCCAGCTCTCTGCAGTTCATTCACTAGGTCCCCCCGCGTGGTTCTGGGATTTTTGCTCACCGTTCTTGTGATCATTCTGACCCCACGGGGTGGGATTTTGCGTGGAGCACCAGATCGAGGGAGATTATCAGTGGTCTTGTATGTCTTCCAATTATTGCTCCCACAGTTGATTTCTTCACTCCAAGCTGGTTGGCTATTGCAGATTCAGTCTTCCCAGCCTGGTGCAGGGCTACAATTTTGTTTCTGGTGTCCTTTGACAGCTCTTTGGTCTTCACCATAGTGGAGTTTGGAGTCAGACTGTTTGAGGGTGTGCACAGGTGTCTTTTTATACTGATAACAAGTTTAAACAGGTGCCATTACTACAGGTAATGAGTGGAGGAAAGAGGAGACTCTTAAAGAAGAAGTTACAGGTCTGTGAGAGCCAGAAATCTTGATTGCTTGTTTCTGACCAAATACTTATTTTCCACCATAATATGCAAATAAAATGAAAAAAAAACAGACAATGTGATTTTCTGGATTTTTTTTTCTCAGTTTGTCTCCCATAGTTGAGGTCTACCTATGATGTAAATTACAGACGCCTCTCATCTTTTTAAGCGGTGGAACTTGCACTATTGCTGACTGACTAAATACTTTTTTTCCCCACTGTATATCTATTGTAAATTCTACAATAAGTCAGAAACCGGTGAATCCTCACAGCACACAGGTCATAGAGTGACTGCAGACTTATCATTTTAGACCAGACCGTATAGTCCTCCTTACAGTATTATGAGCACCACACAGAGCTCCATACAGAATAATGAGCCCATATAGATACAGAATAATGAACCCCATATATTGCTCCATACAGTATTATGGGCACCATATAGTGCTCCATAGAGAAAAATAAGCCCCATATATTGCTCCGTACAGTATTATTGGTACCACATATTGCTCCATACAGTATTATGAGCCCCATATATTGCTCCATACAGAATAATGAGCCCCATATATTGCTCCATACAGAATAATGAGCCCCATATATTGCTCAATACAGTATTATGGGCACCACATAGTGCTCCAGACAGAATAATGAACCCCATATATTGCTCCATACAGAATAACGAGTCCCATATATTGCTCCATACAGAATAATGCGTCCCATATATTGCTCCATACAGAATAATGAGCCCCATATATTGCTCCATACAGAATAATGATCCCCATATATTGCTCCATACAGAATGATGAGCCCTATATATTGCACCATACAGAATAATGAGCCCCATATATTGCTCCATACAGAATAATGAGCCCCATATATTGCTCCAAACAAAATAATGAGCCCCATATATTGCTCCATACAGAATGATGAGCCCTATATATTGCTCCATACAGTATTATGGGCACCACATAGTGCTCCATACAGTATAATGAGCCCCATATAATGCTCTTACAGTATCATGAACTACATACATTGCTCCATAAAGAATAATGGGCTCAATGTTATGAATGAGTCACCGAAGGAGGAGAAAACAAAAATACAAGCTAAGTCCAGAAAACCGGAGAGGTTGGTAGCTATCGGATTGCAGACCCCTGATCCTATTAATAATAATAATAAATTTTATTTCTATAGCGCCGACATATTCCGCAACACTTTACATTTCAGAGGGGATTTGTACAGACAATAGACATTACAGCATAACAATAATCACATAGATCATAACAGATACCAAGAGGAATGAGGGCCCTGCTCGCAAGCTTACAGTCTATGAGGGAAAAAGGGAGACACGAAAGGTGGGTGGTAACAGTTGCCCTGATTGTTTGGATCAGCCATAATGTTAAGTGTGTAACAGTACAGAAACAGAGGGCTGATGGATGCATAAAGCATGTGGGAACATGATGCGGGGAACCTGGTTATGGTAAAACTTTTGGCTGTGCCACACAGGGATAGATTAGGTTAATGTGTTGAGGCGATAGGCCAGTCTGAATAAATGAGTTTTCAGGGCACGCTTAAAATTGTGGGGATTGGGGACTAATCGTATTGACCTGGGAAGTGCATTCCAAAGAATTGGCGCAGCACGTGTAAAGTCTTGGAGACGGGAGTGGGAGGTTCTGACTATTGAGGATGCTAACCTCAGGTCATCAGCAGAACGGAGGGTGCGAGTAGGGTGGTATACTGAAACAAGGGAGGAAATGTAGGGTGGTGCTGAGCTATGAAGGGTTTTGTGGGTGAGGGCAATAAGTTTGTACTGAATTCTGGAGTGGATGGGTAGCCAGTGTAATGACTGGCACAAGGTAGAGGCATCCTATTCACCACAACTAACAGTAGCCGTGGGGGGTTCCTACGGTGCCCTAGACCCCTCGTCACAGCCGGAGAACTACATGAGCCTAAAGAAAGAAAGGGGAAATCTAAACTGCCCCAGAGCAGACCCCAAAGCAATAGACAGCCCCCAACATGTATTGTCGGTGAAAAACAGATGAAAACACAAACACAGACAGAAAGACAGGCTGAGCAAACGATGGGGCCCAACTAACTAGATAGGACAGGACAGAAAAGATGCTGGCTGCAATCCGCAAAAAACCCTACAAAAATGTCCCAACCGTCTGATAGGAAAAAAGGCCCTGAAGTCGCTAGACTTCAAAATCACTATATCAGCACTCAGGTATATTCTGAAAACAGAGCAAAGAGATCAACTGATCAGAGACAAAAATGGAATTCAGCCAGTCCCAACCAGGACTGGCTGAATACAAACACTAAGGAAACCAGACAAAATCTCATGGAATAATAGCAGGGCAAAAACTTAGCTTTTAGTAGACAGGAACTAAAACTGGATGCCAGAGCTCAGAGCAGAAAGGATCACCAGCAAACCCTGCAGGGCGTCGGCTGCCTTATATCCACTCAGAAATTCCAGATGTCCAATCACACTCCGCCTGTTCAGATAACAGGTTCTTCCCATCCCAATCAATTTCACTACCTCTCTTCACCAGCAGAGGGAGTTCATCAGACATCAAAGTTGAAGGGGAAAATGAACTCACAACAGCTTAATATAATGCTACATACAGAATAATGGCCACATATATTGCTACATACAGAATAATGGACCCCATATAATGCTCCATACAGTATAATGAACCCCATATATTGCTCCAAACTGTATAATGGGCCCTATATAATGATCCATAAAGAATAATGAGCCCCATATAATATATAATAGGCCCCATATAATATGCCACACAGTATAGGATGGGCCCCATAGAGTATAATGAACCCCAAAAATTGCTCCATATAGTATAATGAGTCCCATATATTTCTCCATACAATGTATAGTGGGCCTCATATGATGCTCCAGTGTATGATGGGCCCCATATATGATGCCCCAGTGTATGATGGGCCCCATATATCATGCTCCAGTGTATAATGAGCCCCATATATGATGCTCCAGTGTATAGTGGGCCACATATATGATGCTCCAGTGTGTAATGGGCCCCATAAATGATGATCCAGTGTATGATAGTCCCCATATATGATGTTCTGTGTATAATGGTCCCCATCTTATCTTTCAGGTTTCATCGGTGGCTTATCTACAGCATTACAGAATACTGTAGATAAGCCCCTCATGGCTGTGGCCGCAGCTAATAGTGCTAAAATGGGGTGACATATTCCCTTTAATGCTTCCCTCTGCCAACAAGCTTTTTGGAGATTGAAATTTCGTTCTCCAGCAGGATTTGGCACCTGTCCACACTGCCGAAAGTACCAATTCCGGGTTTGGGATGGGGTAAAGCAAATAATGATAAATTGAGACTGGGGGATGGGAAGCAGCAAATGATTATGAATTGAGACTGGGGGATGGGCTACAGCAAATAATTATGAATTGAGACTGGTGGATGGGGTACAGCAAATAATGATGAATTGAGACTGGGGGATGGGGCACAGCAAATGATAATGAATTCAGACTGGGAGATGATGTGAAGAAAATAATGATGAATTGAGACTGGGGATGAGGTACAGCAAATGATTATGAATTGAGACTGAGGGGTGAGGTACAGCAAATGATTATTAACCCCTTTACTCCCAAGGGTTGTTTGCATGTTGTTGACCAGGCTAATTTTTACAATTCTGACCACCGTCCCTTTATGAGGTAATAACTCTGGAACGCTTCCATGGATCCCAGTGATTCTGACATTGTTTTCTCATGAGATATTGTACTTCATGTTAGTGGTAAAATTTCATTCATATAACTTGCGTTTTTTTGTGGGAAAAAAACAAAACAGAAATTGGGCGAAAATTTCGCAATTTTCCAAATTTGAATTTTTATGCCCTTAAATCACAGAGATATGGCACAAAAATGTAATAAGTAACTGTCACGATCCCACCACTGACACCAGTATGTCACAATCAAGGATGTGACCTTTGGCCGCACACGGCTATCACAGGCACAAGAGGGCTTATCTTAGTTATCCCACCACTGGCACCATGTGATAAAAAACAGCAAGCTAGTCTTGCACTAACAATTTACCGCAGGGGCGTTTATTTTAGTTAACCCACCACTGCCACAATATGTTACAAGTTGTCAGGATTTATGGATATCCCACTTTTCAGTTGGAACTCTGAAACTCACAGCTCTCCGTCGCCCCCTTACCCTCAGGTCAGTCAGGGAACTACTAGGATAATTGGTCGCCGGACTTGTGCAATGGCTGTGAGGCCCGCTTGCAGTGAGGGAGTTATAAATGCGTTGGACGCAGCCACACAATCAGTTATAAAACCCGCTCAGTCACTGCCAGCGCTACCCGCCTAACCAGAACACACTTCGCTGCCACCAGCTTCAGATTCCTCGTATTAATATTTAAAATTAATAGAGGGGTTCGAAGCCAACCCAAATCAGTAGCGTAATTAGCTTACAGGCACATGAATTCGTCACAGAACAAAGAGGCAGAACTAATAAATTTTATAGTTTATTCCCAAAAGATGGGCAGTGTTTACAGAAGATAAAAAGGTTTTACGATATGAGACAATAAAAGTATGTACAATATGATTGCAAATAAAAGGGATTTAAAAGCAGAGATAACTTGCATATTGCTTAGATCATTTCAGGCAGAACCATGCTGAGGGTGGAGCCAGATATCATAGTTCATGGATGAGGTCTTGTGGCACAGCTCGCAAGCAGCAACTAACTAGGGGGGGCTCAGTTGCAGACTTATAAGTCTGGGCTTGTGACATCACCAAAGGGGCTGTCTGGTGACAGTCCTCCTCCTGCTCTTACATTTGCAATCTGACTGAAAAGCTTATCATAACAATAACTCATAGAGGGTACCTCGTGTAGAAACGCACATAGTATCATCTTTTCCAGCCTGTTGCAGGAAATAATTCAATACCAATCTGGAACTAGTTATTCCACACCGTTCAGGAGTAATATATTTCTCTGATTCTGTTGGCTCTGGAACCGTGAAAAACATGTGCCAGGACGCTTAGTCGGCCCATGTCCTGGATATGTAGTTTTTATTTTTCTATCACAATCTAGCGGCATTCTATGAC
Source organism: Dendrobates tinctorius (assembly GCF_039654945.1). Classification (NCBI taxonomy): domain Eukaryota; kingdom Metazoa; phylum Chordata; class Amphibia; order Anura; family Dendrobatidae; genus Dendrobates; species Dendrobates tinctorius. Next base: position 20,144,827 of record NW_027361808.1, on the reverse strand, counting down.
CAGTTGATTTGATCCTCATTATTGTCTATTCACATGTTTTAACAAAGAAGCCCCCTGCGGTGAGGATGGAAGCCAGTGACTAGTAATTCCAGCTACACTGGTTGTGTGTGTGCTGAGGGGGAAGGGGGAAGGAGCTCACACTGGGGCTTCACATTAAAGTCAGGCAGACTGAGCTGCAATGTGTGACAAGCTAAGGAAAGGAAGGGGGGTCAAGCCCCAACACTGACATAGCATAGTTCAGTATGCGAATAGAAGATTCTGCAATGTGATAATCAGGAGAATCTTACGTCATATTTTTACATTATCTTTACAGTAATATTTCCGACATGTTTACTTTACATCAGCACAATTTTGGAACCAAAATTTTTTTTTGTTAGGAAATTATAAGGGTTAAAAGTTGACCCGCTTTTTCTCATTTTTACAGCACCATTTTTTTAGGGACCACATCACAATTGAAGTCACTTTGAGGGGTTTATATGATAGAAAATACCCAAAAGTGACACCATTCTAAAAACTGTACCCCTCATCGTGCTCAAGACATTTATTAACCTTTCAGGTGCTTCACAGGAATTTTTTGAATGTTTAAAAAAAATGAACATTTAACTTTTTCACAAAAAAAATTACTTCAGATACAATTTTTTTTATTTTACTAAGGGTAACAGAAGAAATTGGACTGCAAACCTTATTGTGCAATTTGCCCTGAGTACGCTGATACCTGATATGTGGGGGGAACCACTATTTTGGTGCATGGCAGAGCTTGGAAGGGAAGGAGCACCATTTGACTTTTTCAAAGCAAAATTGGCTGGAATTGAGATTGGACGACATGTCGCGTTTGGAGAGCTCCTGATGTGCCTAAACAGTGGAAACCCCCCACAAGTGACCCCATTTTGGAAACTATACCCCCAAGCAACTTATCTAGATGTATGGTGAGATCTTTTAACCCCCAAGGGCTTCACAGGGGTTTATAACGTACATCCGTAAAATTAAAAAATCATATTTTTTCCACAGAAATGATCTTTTCACCCCCAATTTTCATTTTCCCAAGGGAAACAGGACCCCCAAAGTTATTGTGTGATTTGTCCTGAGTACGCTGATACCCCATATGTGGGGGTAAAGCACTGTTTGGGTGCATGACAGAGCTCAGAAGGGAATGAGTGCCGTTTGACTTTTTCAACACAGAATTGGCTTGATGCCATATCGCATTTGGAGAGCCCCTGATGTGCCTAAACAGTGGAAACCCCCCACAAATGACACCATTTTGGAAACTAGACCCCCCACGGAAATTATCTAGATGTGTGGTGAGAACTTTGAACCCCCAAGGGTTTCACATAAGTTTATAATGTACAACTGTAAGATTAAAAAATCATATTTTTTCCACAAAAATGATCTTTTCACCCTTAATATTTATTTTCCCAAGGGAAACAGGACTCCAAAAGTTATTGTGCAATTTGCCCTGAGTATGCTGATACCCCATATGTGGGGGTAAACCACTGTTTGGGCGCATGGCAGAGCTCAGAAGGGAAGGAGCGACATTTGACTTTTTCAATGCAAAATTGGCTGGAATTGAGATTGGACGCCATGTCGCGTTTGGAGAGCCCCTGATGTGCCTGAACAGTCGAAACCCCCCACAAGTGACCCCATTTTGGAATCTAGACCCCCCCAAGGAACTTATCTAGATGTGTGGTGAGCACTTTGTACCCCCAAGTGCATCACAGAAGTGCAGCCCGGGCGTGAAATTAGAAAGATCATTTTTTCCACAAACATGATCTTTTAGTCCCCAATTTTTTTATTTTCCCAAGCGTAACAGGAGAAATTGGACCACAAAAGTTGTTCTCCAATTTGTGCTGAGTACGCTGATAACCCATATATGAGAGAAAACTACTGAATGGGCATACATTGGGGCTCGGAAGGGAAGTAGTGACGTTTTGGAATGCAGACTTTGATGGAATGGTCTCCAGGTGTCATGTTGCGTTTGGGGAGCCTTTGATGTGCCTAAACTGTGGAAACCCCCCAACAAGTGACCCCATTTTGGAAACTAGACCCCCCCAAATAACTTATCTAGATGTGTGGTGAGCACTTTAAACCCTCAAGTGCTTCACAGAAGTTTATAGCATAGAGCCATAAAAATAAAAAAATCATATTTTTTTACACAAAAATGATATTTTTGCCATCATTTTTTTATTTCCCAATGGTATCTGGAGAAATTGGACCCCAAAAGATGTCGTGCAATTTGTCCTGAGTAGGCTGATACCCCACATGTGGGGGTAAACCACTGTTTGGGCACATAGCAGAGCTTGGAAAGGAAGGAGCAGCGTTTGACTTTTTCAACGCAGAATTGGCTGGAATTGAGATCAGACGCCATGTCGTGTTTGGAGAGCCCCTGATGTGCCCAAACAGTGGAAACCCCCCAATTCTAACTCCAACCCTAACCCCAATACACCCCTAACTCTAGCCCTAGCCCTAACCCTAACGCACCCCTAACCCTAATCCCAACCCTAACCCTAACACACCCCTAACCCTAGCCCTAACCCTAGCTCTAGCCCTAGCCACAACACACCCCTAACCCTAGCCCTAACCCTAACACACCCCTAGACCTAATACCAACCCTAGCCCTAACCCTAAACCCTAGCCCTAACACACCCCTAACCCTAGCCCTAACCCTAACCCTAACCCTAATGGGAAAATGAAAATAAATACATTTTTTTAATATTATTTTTACCTAACTAAGGGGGTGATAAAGGGGGGTTTATTTACTATTTATAGCGGGTTTTTATGTTTGACAGCTGTCACACGCTAAAAGACGCTTTTTATTGTAAAAATAGTTTTTGCATCACCACATTTTGAGAGCTATAATTTTTCCATATTTTGACCCACAGAGTCATGTGAGGTCTTATTTTTTGCAGGACAAGTTGATGTTTTTATTGGTACCATTTTCGGGCACGTGACATTTTTTGATCACTTTTTATTCCATTTTTGGGAGGCAGAATGAACAAAAACCAGCATTTCAAGAATTCCTTTTGGGGGGGCGTTTACACCGTTCCATGTGTGGTAATATTGATAAAGCTATTTTAGTCTTCGGGTCAATACGATTACAGCGATACCTCATTTATATTTTTTTTATGTTTTGGCGCTTTTATAAAATAAAAACAATTTTATATAAAAAATAATTATTTTTGCATCGCTTTATTCTGCGAGCTATAACTTTTTAATTTTTTTTGCTGATGACGCTGCATGGTGGCTCATTTTTTGTGGGACAAGATGATGTTTTCAGCGGTACCATGATTATTTATATTCGTCTTTTTGATTGCGTGTTATTGCACTTTTTGATCGTCGGTAAGATGATAAAGCATTGTTTTTTGCCTTTTTTAAGGGGTTCACTAAAGGGGTTAACTAGTGGGTCTAGTTTTATAGGGCGGGTCTTGCGGACACGGCGATACTAAATATGTGGACTTTTAATGTTTTGGTTTTCTTTATTTACAAAAAAAAAAGAATTTATTAGGGAATATTTTTTTTTTATTTAGGAATTTTTAAAAAAATATTTTTTACACTTGTTTTTTTTTTCACTTTATTACTTTGTCCCAGGGGAGGACCTTATTATATTGTGTCAGATCGCTGATCTGACACTTTGCAGTGCACTGTGTCAGATCAGCGATCTGACAGGCACTGCAGGAGGCTTTCTCAGCACCTGCTCTCAGCAGGCACTGACAAAGCCGCCTCCCTGCAGGACCCCGAAGGCCCCTGTGGCCATATTGGATCCAGGGGCCTGCAGGAAGGAGGCCCCCGGAACAATGCGAGCACAGCGCATTATTCTGAGGGGCTCAGGGAGGCACGTAGGGAGCCCCCTCCCTACACGATTCTTCCCTATATTTGATCGCAGTGTGCCAGGGGTTAATGTGCTGGGGGCATTCCGTGACTGTTCCTGGCACATAGTGTCGGGTGTCAGCTGTGATAATCAGATGACACCCGGCTGCGATCAGCTGCACTCCCCCTGTGAGCTCAGCTGATCGCGTGTGACGTACTATTCCGTCCATGGGATTTAAGTCCCAGGTCACATGGACGGAATAGTACTGTACGTCCAATGTAAGGAAGGGGTTAATTGAGACTGGGGGGTGGGGAACAGCAAATAGTGATGACTTAAGGGTGAGATGTGGAAAAGAACAAATGATAATTAATCGAAGGTGGGGGAGAGCAAATGATGATTTGAGGTGGGGTTCTGTTACTGTGCAGGGCGGCACTATATTGCTTTTTTCTTCATCTGAACAGTGCAGAAGTTGGTGAAAAAATGTGAAATGTGCTCTGGAAGTGGTGCTGCAGATAACTTATTTTCTGCAAAGATGAGTCGTCACTGGAAGAAGTGATTACAGTCTGCATTGAATGAGGAAAAGAGAAGATGAAGGACTTCAACTAGAGGCGTCACTGGTGAATCAGTGTGCTACCTGTACACTTCCACTACATACAAGGATCCTTTGTATAATGTCACTGGTGATCACTAGAGTTGAACGAAACGGGTTGAAAATTTTCAAAAGTCGCCGACTTTTGGCAAAGTCGGGTTTCATGAAACGAAACCCGACCCTAGGATGAGGTCGGCCACGAGGTCGGCGACTTACGCGCCAAAGTCGCGTTTCAAAAGTTTGTTTTGCGCTCTTTTTCAGCCAATCAGGATCCACGGACACTGTGGGCAACGTGATGACATAGGCAGGGGTCACCACCATCTTTCAGAAGGGCATGCAAGTGATTGGCTTGCTTTGGTGGGCGTCACAGGGGTTATAAAAGGGCGTGCACGCCGACCGCCATCTTACTTCTGCCGATCTTAGCATAGGGAGAGGTTGCTGATTCTGTAGGGAGAGCGTTAGGCAGGTAAGAAGAAAAAAAACTGCTTCTGCTGCTAGCGATTTTGCCTGTACAACACACCAGTCACTGTGTGTGCAGTGCAAGGGGAGGCTATATTGTGGTGGATCAGCGGTGTTGGTTGTTAGGCTGCCTTCTAAGGCTTCCTGACAGCTGCATTGCTGTTTACCCACTGCTCTGCAAACTGCTTTTTTAAAAGCAATCCCAATTTTTTTTTTTGTCCTGCTGCGGTACTGAGCATGCATTTTTTCACACCATACAGCGGTGTACGCTCCTCACACAGTACTGTGTAACGGCTGTTATCACAGCCACAGTGAAGCTATCTGTGTGTCACTGTGGAAGGATAAGTGGAGGACTTGTTCCGTTCTTACAGACCTACACTCTAGGGAGATTCCTATTCTGCCCAATTCTACATACACCTTGTAGTTTGTGATACACTAGCCAATTTCTGCCTGTGACATAGCGCTCTGATATTCAGTGGGCCTCACACAATCCAAAAGTGTCCAGTGTCCACTAGTGTGTGCAGAAATTCAAAATCTCCCTTATCCTGTAGTCACTTTTTTCACACCTGTGCCATCGAGCCTGTGACATAGCGCTCTGATATTCAGTGGGCCTCACACAATCCAAAAGTGTCCAGTGTCCACTAGTGTGTGCAGAAATTCAAAATCTCCCTTATCCTGTAGTCACTTTTTTCACACCTGTGCCATCGAGCCTGTGACATAGCGCTCTGATATTCAGTGGGCCTCACACAATCCAAAAGTGTCCAGTGTCCACTAGTGTGTGCAGAAATTCAAAATCTCCCTTATCCTGTAGTCACTTTTTTCACAACTGTGCCATCGAGCCTGTGACATAGCGCTCTGATATTCAGTGGGCCTCACACAATCCAAAAGTGTCCAGTGTCCACTAGTGTGTGCAGAAATTCAAAATCTCCCTTATCCTGTAGTCACTTTTTTCACACCTGTGCCATCGAGCCTGTGACATAGCGCTCTGATATTCAGTGGGCCTCACACAATCCAAAAGTGTCCAGTGTCCACTAGTGTGTGCAGAAATTCAAAATCTCTGTGATCCTGTAGTCCCTTTTTTCACACCTGTGCCATCGAGCCTGTGACATAGCGCTCTGATATTCAGCGGGCCTCACACAATCCAAAAGTGTCCAGTGTCCACTAGTGTGTGCAGAAATTCAAAATCTCCCTTATCCTGTAGTCACTTTTTTCACACCTGTGCCATCGAGCCTGTGACATAGCGCTCTGATATTCGGTGGGCCTCACACAATCCATAAGTGTCCAGTGTCCACTAGTGTGTGCAAAAATTCAAAATCTCCCTTATCCTGTAGTCACTTTTTTCACACCTGTGCCATCGAGCCTGTGACATAGCGCTCTGATATTCAGTGGGCCTCACACAATCCAAAAGTGTCCAGTGTCCACTAGTGTGTGCAGAAATTCAAAATCTCCCTTATCCTGTAGTCACTTTTTTCACACCTGTGCCATCGAGCCTGTGACATAGCGCTCTGATATTCAGTGGGCCTCACACAATCCAAAAGTGTCCAGTGTCCACTAGTGTGTGCAGAAATTCAAAATCTCCCTTATCCTGTAGTCACTTTTTTCACACCTGTGCCATCGAGCCTGTGACATAGTGCTCTGATATTCAGTGGGCCTCACACAATCCAAAAGTGTCCAGTGTCCACTAGTGTGTGCAGAAATTCAAAATCTCCCTTATCCTGTAGTCACTTTTCTCACACCTGTGCCATCGAGCCTGTGACATAGCGCTCTGATATTCAGTGGGCCTCACACAATCCAAAAGTGTCCAGTGTCCACTAGTGTGTGCAGAAATTCAAAATCTCCCTTATCCTGTAGTCACTTTTTTCACACCTGTGCCATCGAGCCTGTGACATAGTGCTCTGATATTCAGTGGGCCTCACACAATCCAAAAGTGTCCAGTGTCCACTAGTGTGTGTAGAAATTCAAAATCTCCCTTATCCTGTAGTCACTTTTTTCACATCTGTGCCATTGAGCCTGTGACATAGCGCTCTGATATTCAGTGGGCCTCACACAATCCAAATTCAAAATCTCCCCTGTCCTATAGACACCTTGTACCTTGTTTTACATTACTATATAGTTTGTTGGATTTTGTCTACATTTCTACCAAAAATGAGGAAGGCTGGTGGAAGAGGCCGTGGAATTGGGCGGGGGTTGGCAGCTGGTAATGATGATGTTGGTGGTGGATCTGATGGTAGTGGCAAAAGCAAAATAGGACCGAATGCAGGAGGTGTTGAGCCTGCGTCATCGTCTGGCTCCACAAGGCCTCGAAGGCTTAGTTTTCTAGGAGTTAGCAAACCGCTTTTAAAGCCAGAGCTTCAGGAAAAAGTTTTGTCTTACATTGCTGACGCAGCCTCCAGCTCTATCGCCTCCTCTTCTGAAGTTGTAAAAAATAAAAGCACTGAGTCGTCATTGGAGGCTCATGTTCATGAACCACACCTTTCCTTGTGTCCTTCACCCCAACCAAGATTGAAGGATGACGCAGGCCATACTACTGATTACTCCATGGAGCTGTTTTCACATACCATGCCTGGATTATCAAGTGAAATGGTGAATTACCCAGGCCAAGATGAATCTGACATGGAGTGCACTGATGCACAGCCGCTGATAGATGATTCTGCTGGTACATTCACTCAGAGCACTACATTGTCCTCGCAGTGTACAGAGCCAGATTCTGACCCTGATGAGACTCAGGTGCCCCTTCCCGCACACTATACCACCATACATGGTGACACAGAGGAAGGTGCACATGACATTGAAGAGGAGGTGATGGATGACCCAGTTGTTGACCCAGATTGGCATCCATTGGGGGAAGAGGGTGCTGCTTCCAATAGCTCAGATGAGGAGGAGCATCCACAGCAGACATTGACATCGCAACAGCTGTTATCTGGCAGGCCCGGAGCACTCCAAAGACAGGTTCCAAAAATCAAAAGAGTTGCTGGACAGCTTGTCCAGAGGGTCAAAAGATCACAGCGTGCTAGGCCGCAAAATGTCTGCCAAAGTAGGAAGAGTGCAGTGTGGCACTTTTTTGAACAAAATCCTCATGATCAGGCCAAGGTTATCTGTAAGAAGTGCGCAAAGACCTTTAGCCGAGGGAAAAATCTGAAAAATTTGAATACCAGTTGCATGCTTAGACATTTAACCAGCATGCACTTGCAAGCGTGGACACAACACCAAACCTCAAGTGCCACATGTGCAACTGATCACAAAGAAGGTAGTCAACAACGCTACATTGTTTCCCCCACTGTAAGCCCACCGGTTAGCACAGCAGCAAATGTTGAGGTGTCGTTGCAAGGCCACAGCAGTCAGGGAATCCCACTGTTATATCAACGAAATACTGAATCTAGGCCATCAGAAAGAACACCAACTCCATCACCATCATCAACCCTCTCTCAGTCCGCCCTGTCCACCGCTACTTCCACCATATGCAGCTCTCAAGTCCAGCTCACCCTCCCAGACACTATGAGTAGGTCAAGAAAGTACTCAGTCTCTCATCCGCGTACACTGGGTTTGAACGCCCACATTGCCAAACTAATCTCGTTTGAGATGATGCCCTATCGGTTGGTGGAAAGCGCAGCTTTCCGCAAACTCATGGCCTATGCAGTACCACGCTATGACCTACCCAGTCGCCACTTCGTCTCTCGCAAAGCCATCCCAGCCCTCCACCATCATGTAAAAGACCGCATTGTCCATGCACTCAAGCAGTCAGTGAGTGGAAAGGTGCACCTCACAACTGATGCATGGTCCAGTCGGCATGGCCAGGGCCGTTACGTGTCCATCACTGCGCACTGGGTTAATGTGGTGGATGCAGGGTCCACAGGGGACAGTGGTGGTGGGACAGTGCTGCCTAGCCCACGGTATAGGAAACAGTTGGCTGTAGGCGTTCGACCCTCCTCCTCCTCCTCCAGAAGCGAAAGCTCGTCCACAGAGCGCAGTCGTACGAGCACTCCATCTGCAGCTGCCACTGTTGCACACGAGGTGTCCCCCTATCGAGCAGCTAGTGGAAAGCGTCAGCAGGCTGTGTTGCAGATGATGTGTTTGGGCGACAGACACACCGCCGAGGTGCTGGCCGAGTACTTGAAGCGACAAACTGAGTCATGGCCGGGCAGTGTACATCTTGAGGCAGGCAAGGTAGTTAGTGATAACGGCCGTAATTTTGTGGCAGCCATAGCCCTTTCAAAACTCAGCCACATACCTTGCTTGGCTCACACCTTGAACCTGGTGGTGCAGTGCTTCCTCAAAAATTATCCAGAGTTAACAGCCCTGCTCCAGAAGGTGCGAAGACTGTGCGCGCACATCCGCCGGTCGCCTGTACACTCCGTTCGTATGCAGAAGCTGCAGCGATTGCTCCACCTTCCCAACCACCGCCTCATTATCGACATTGCAACAAGGTGGAACTCCACCCTGCACATGGTGGAGCGGCTGTGCGAGCAGAGGCAGGCCATAATGCATTTGTGGGAGGATACACGGCCAGGCACTTTGAGAGCAGACAAGGAGTTGACAGGTGTGCAGTGGTTGAAGCTGAAAGACCTCTGTAAAGTCCTTCAGTGTTTTGAGGAATGCACACGGCTGGTAAGCGCAGACGACGCCATCCTAAGCATGAGCATCCCACTTATGCGTCTGCTCATGCAAACTTTGACGCACCTTAAGGAGCAGGCGTCTGCAGCCAATGTTGATGAGGAGGAAGAGGAGGAGGGAATCCTTGATGACATTCAGCCATTGTCTGCTCAGGGACCTCTCCTGGACGAGGTGGAGGAAGAAGAGGAGGAGGAGGATGATGATGGGGATGATTACTTAGGGGAGGAGGATGCATCTCGTGGGGCAAGTGAAAATGTTGGCGTGGCAAGGTCTGGTACAGGGTTTGTGCGTGACTGGAGGGATGTGGATTTGCCAGAAAGTGCTCCTCCACCCAGCACTCGCAGTGCATCATTGACACCGGGAACATTGGCCCACATGTCAGATTATGCCTTGCAGATCCTAAAAAGGGACCCCCGCATTGCCAAAATGATGAACGATGACGACTACTGGTTGGCCAGCATCCTGGATCCACGCTATAAAGGCAAATTACAAAACATCATGCCACAGGAGAACCATGACCTAATATTGGCTAATAAACAAGCAACTCTGGTAAATCAGTTGCTTGAGGCATTCCCAGCACACAGCAGCGGTGATGGTTCTCACACGAGCCGTACGGGCCGGGGGCAGCTTGGCAGAGGTGTTCATGGTGCACACAGCAGAAGTGGCGTTGGAGACAGGGGTTTCATGACAATATTGTGGACTGATTTTTCAAGTACCGCTCACACAACTGGTAATACTGCATCGATGGAAAGTGACAGGAGACAGCAGTTGTCAACTATGGTTACAAACTACTTTTCCTCCCATATCAATGTTCTCCCACACAGGTCATTCCCCTTTGACTATTGGGCCGCTAAACTGGACACCTGGCCTGAATTGGCACAATATGCCTTACAGGAGCTCGCTTGCCCAGCTGCAAGTGTGCTATCGGAAAGAGTCTTCAGTGCAGCTGGATCAATCCTGACAGAAAAAAGGACCCGTCTGTCAACCCAAAATGTGGATGATCTAACCTTCATTAAAATGAACCATGCATGGGTTTCCAAGGATTTTGTCCCACCTTCCCCTGATGACACATAGGGTGACAGAAAAATGGCTTGCTTTGGTCCACCTCTTCCTGGGACTTGACCTATTTCGCCTTTTGCATCAGCTGAATGTCCAACATCAACATATGCCACTTTCTAAAACTCTGTGCTGCCTCCCCCCCATGGCCGGGGTCAACACCTAGCGCACGACACCGTGCGAGTGCCGTTGCCCTGGACAGGTGGGTAGGCCGACTCTTGGGCGCGAGCACTGGCACAGGGTCCCTCATAGTGCAATCAAGTGTCTCTGACGGTGGTGGTGCACACCCGCCGTCAGACACACCGCTGTACTATGAGGGGCCCAGTGCCAGTACCGACGCCCACGAGTGGGCCCCCCTTGCTTGGGCAGGGCCCCAGCATTTGCAATCTTTACCTCTCCCTGCTCCTCCGCTGTGTAGTCTGGGCCGTCAAATCCATACTGTGCCTGACACCGTCTGAGCCTGCCTCCTGATGTATAGACATATATTTTGAATGTGTACGCTATCCATACATGTTATCCGGGGATACGGTACCCTTTCTCACCTTTGTGCAATCACGTGCAATCCATACTGGGCCTAAAACCGTCTGAGCCTGCCTCCTGATGTATAGACATATATTTTGAATGTGTAAGCTATCCATACATGTTATCCGGGGATACGGTACCCTTTCTCACCTTTGTGCAATCACGTGCAAGCCATACTGGGCCTAACATCGTCTGAGCCTGCCTCCTGATGTATAGACATATATTTTGAATGTGTACGCTATCCATACATGTTATCCGGGGATAAGGTACCCTTTCTCACCTTTGTGCAATCACGTGTAATCCATACTGGGCCTAACACCGTCTGAGCCTGCCTCCTGATGTATAGACATATATTTTGAATGTGTACGCTATCCATCATACAAGTTATCTGGGGATACGGTACCCTTTCTCACCTTTGTGCAATCACGTGCAATCCATACTGGGCCTAACACCGTCTGAGCCTGCCTCCTGATGTATAGACATATATTTTGAATGTGTACGCTATCCATACATGTTATCCGGGGATACGGTACCCTTTCTCACCTTTGTGCAATCACGTGCAAGCTATACTGGGCCTAACACCGTCTGAGCCTGCCTCCTGATGTATAGACATATATTTTGAATGTGTACGCTATCCATACATGTTATCCGGGGATACGGTACCCTTTCTCACCTTTGTGCAATCACGTGCAAGCCATACTGGGCCTAACACCGTCTGAGCCTGCCTCCTGATGTATAGACATATATTTTGAATGTGTACGCTATCCATACATGTTATCCGGGGATACGGTACCCTTTCTCACCTTTGTGCAATCACGTGTAATCCATACTGGGAGTGAGAACGGCTGGCGAGCTGTTAAGCAAGCTACAGCACCTGTGGTTTGCACACGTAAGTTTTTCATTTTTTCAGGAATGACGGTTAGGCCTAATTCCGGAACTGCGGTTGACCTGCACTTACTGGGAAATCATCGTTCGCGGGTAATAATTGTAATCAGTGATCCCCATCACTAACGTTGTTCAGCGGGTTATCTGCACCTGTAAGCGACAAACGCTGGCCTTTTCAGTGTAGCGCACATGCAGCCACGGACATGTAAGGGCATGACACACCAGTTATTGGCCAATCTCATGTGCCAGAGCCTCACGTGTCCCTCTAGTAAGCCGGACTCGGACCGCGGGGCATGACGGAGTCTCGTTCGTTAACGGAATTAAGCTTGCAATGTGTGCATCTGTTCTGTAGCTGGCATGGTTGAGGTTTCCCAGGTGGAGTTGAATTTAACCGTAGGCTCCACTCCTGGTGGTGCCCTTCTGGACATTCCTTTAAGGTTCAGCTTTGCAACCATACTGCCCACGTAAAACAAACACTTTGCCTTCATGAACGCTGTTTGGAGGGTCATGACTCGTGGGAATAACGCCGCCCAATCAGTTAACCTGCTAGAGAGATCCTTCATTGCTCCCAAGCATGACATCACACTCCCTAGGAGGAAGGTAATGCCACTGTGGCGACTGTACTCCTGGGGGCGACACAAGTGCACTGATGCCCAGCCACTGCTCGATGAATCTGCTGGTACATTGACCCAGACCACTACATTCCCCTCGCACGCTACACGGCCTGAATCTGACCCTGATGAAACTCAGGTTACCCTTCCCATATACAGTTCCATCTTACACGGTGACAAAGAGGAAGCTGCAGATGAAAGTGCAGGTTCGGCCCACCCGCCATCAGACTCACCACCGTACTATCAGGGGCCCAGTGCCGTCGCCAACGAGTGGGTCCCCCCTGCTTGCTCAGGATCACAGCACTTGCAAGGTTGAAATACTGTGCAGTGAGATGGAAGATGGGGACGAGGAGGAGTCCAGACTAGTACAGGGATTCCCTAGCGAGGAGACTTATTTGATTGTTTTCAATGTTGGGACAGCAATTTTTGGGGAGCACTATACTCTGGAGAATGATAGATGGGGCCCACCATACACTGGAACATTCCAAAGGTGGACATCAGACACTGGAGCAGCATTTACAGGGCCCATTATACACTAGAGCATTAGAAATGGGGCCCATTATGTTTGGAGCATTATTTGGGCCCATAAGACAGTGGAGCTTCATCCATGGGGACCAACATATACTGTAGCATTATGTGGAGCTCATCATATACTGTTTCAAACATTATATGGGACCAATGATTCTGTATGGAGAAATAGATGGGCCTCGTCATGAGATGTAAAAAGTGAAGTATTTTTCATTGTAATATACCGCTATTTCTCTACCGTATCGGAGCATGATGAGTTGTGGTATGTGTTAAAGGGGCGCTCTTTCGCCCAGGGCACATGAAAACCTGGAGCCAGCCCTACCCCCCCACAACTTTAGCCAAATAACCCCCATTTTTCAGTGCGTAACTTGTATTATGAAGTTAATTAAGGTTGACAAGCTTAAGTAAGAAGAATTGATGCTTTTGGCATTCAAATGAGTACTGTAGGTGTGTTTCCTGTCCTCCTCTCACTGCCGACTTTTATTCCCCATTGACTTACATTGGGTTTCGTGTTTCGGGACGACCCCGACTTTTCCCTATAATCGGCCGATCTTGCTCGACCCGACTTTTGGAAAAGTCGGGTTTCACGAAACGAAACTCGACCCTAAAAAACCAAAAGTCACTCAACTCTAGTGATCACTGTATTGCCTGTACACTGACGCTATATATAGAGCTCCTGTGTATAATGTTACTGGTGATCACTGTTAACCTGTAAACTATTCACTATATACAGGGGTTCTGTGTATAATGTCACTGGTGATTACTGTATTACCTGTAGGCTTTACACTATTTGCAGAGCTCCTATGTATAATGGCACTGGTGATCCCTGCATTACCTGTACACTATATGCAGAACTCTTGTGTATAATATCACTGGTGATCCCTATATTGCCTATACACTGACAATATACACAGAGTTCCTGTTCATAATGTCACTTGGATCACTGTATTACCTGTACATTATACACAGACCTCCTGTTCATAATGTCACTAGTGATCACTGTTTTACCTGTACACTGACAGTATATACAGAGCTCCTGTGTTTAATGTCATTGGTGTTCCCTGTATTGCCTGTACATTGACACTATGTACAGAGCTCCCGTGTATAATGTCACCGGTGATCATTGTAGTACCTGTACACTGATAGTATATACAGAGCTCATGTGTATAATGTCACGGGTGAGTCAGTGTGTTACCTGTACACTAACTGTCTCAACTATGATGTCGTAATACCCAGGGCTAGGGAGTCCTTCTCTGTCCCCTAAGGCTAGGGGCTCCCTAGCTGTCCCTGCTCCTGAATCAGCCCTAAATCTGCCCCCTCCCCCCATCCAGGGAAGTGGGGAGTAATTGTATATGTATATACACCTAACCAGACTAACAAGGAAGGACGTACAGGGGTAAGTGAAAACACCACACATACAATTATGCACTCACAGTCAGCAGAGAGGAACCACAGGCAGATAAGGAAGGTAAACAAAATAGGAGAGGATGAGGAATCGCACAAAGCAGGAACACCAAGCAACAATCGCAGATCAACATTCCAAACTCCTCTACCAACCATCCAGATTGCCAGAGTCGTGTGTATATATAGGAGAGGGGAGTGTCCAATACTGAACAGCTAAGATCAAACAAGTATATATGCTTCAGGAACTATAGGCTTGACAGTTTAACCCCGCACTGCTAACAAAAACAACAAAAACCTGCACCATTTAATATGAAGAAGTGCTTCTAATCAGTGCAGGAGTATGTGAAATCATATGTTATGGTCTTCTGGCCCCTCTCTGTCGTGGTAAACTGGTGACACTGACACTATACACTGTATACTATGCACAGAGCTCCTTTGTATAATGTCACTGGTGATCCCTGTATTACCTGTACACTGACAATATACACTGTATACTATGTACAGAGCTCCTGTGTTAAACCTCTTAGTGACAGAGCCAATTTGGTAATTGATGACCAAGCCTATATTTACAATTCTGAACACTGTCACTTTATGAAGTTATAGCTCTGGAACGCTTCAACTTATCCCACGGAATCTGAGACTGTTTTTTTCGTGACATATTGTACTTCATATTAGTGATAAAAATTCTTTGATATAACTTGCATTTATTTATGATAAAAAACGGAAATTTGGCAACATTTTTGAAAATTTTGCAGTGGTCAAACTTATTTTTTGTATCCTTAAATCAGAAAGTGATGTCACACAAAATAGTTAATAAACATTTCCCACATGTCAACTTTACATCAGCACAATTTTGAAAACATAATTTTTTAGTTAGGATGTTATAAGGGTTAAAAGTTTTTTTTTTTTGTCCGGCACCCAGAAAGAATTTCGGGTTAAATTAGTGTCTGGAGGATCCGCCAGAAAAAAAAACGTTGCAAGCTCCGTTTTCAAATCTTTGAGGATGGTGACGGACAGCAACTTTTGGCGGATCCGCAAAAAAACCGGATGCAACGGACGGCAATCCGTCACAATCCGCCAGTAATGGAAGTCAATGGGGAAAAAAAACGGATCCTCAAAAGAAAATTGAGGATCCGTTTTTTTCAAAACCTGGCGGATTGTGACTGATTGTAAAAAACTGAAGTGTGAAAGAGGCCTAAGGAGAAAATGGACCACAAAATTTATTGTGCAATTTGCCCTGAGAACGCCAATACCCCGTATGTGGGGGAAAGCCCCTATTTGGGCACACAGCAGGGCTCAGAAGCGAGGGAGAACCATTTGACTTTTTGAACACAAAATTGGCTGGAATCAATGGCGGGCACCATGTCGCACTTGGAGACCCCCTGTAGTACTTAAACAGTGGAACCCCCAATTCTAACTCCAGCCCTAACCCCAACACACCCCTAACCCTAATCCCAACCCTAACCATAACCCTAACCTCAACCCTAACCTTAACATACACCTAACCCTATTACCAACTCTAACTGTAATGCCAACCATAACCACACTCTAACCCCAACACCACAACCCTAACCCCAACACCACAACCCTAAGCCCAACACTAGCCCTAACCCCAACCCTAACTCTAGCCCAATAATAACCCTAGTTCTAATCCCAACCCTAACCTCAACTCTATCCCTAGCTCTAACCCCAACCCTAACCCTAGCCCCAACCCTAACCCTAGCTCTAGCCCCAACCATATCCTCAACCCTAACCCTAGCCCCACCCTAACCCTAGCTCTAACTGCAACCCTAACAATAGCCCCAACCCTAACCCTAATGGAAAAATGAAAATTAATACTTTTTTTAAATGTATTATTTTTACTTAACTAAGGGGGTGATAAAGGGGGGTTTGAGTCACAGTTTTTTTTATTTTGATCACTGTGATAGGGTCTAACACAGTGATCAAAATGAACCAATAGGAAAAATTTCCCATTGTTGCCGGGTACCGGCCAGCAGATTTTGGCGGGCGCACTGCGCCCACCATTTTCTTCCTGGAAAAAGACTGTGATGGCCGAGGAGGGACATCACTGGGGAATGCAGGAGGATCCAAGGACACCGGAGGTACCGCAGGACCCCATTTCTTTCACCTCTGATGTGCTAGATCATATCAGAGGAGAGAGGAATTAAAAGGGAAATCATACTTTTTTTTAGGTCGCTGTTATTTCGTTAATAACGGATGATCGCAACACTGGGGTTGGTAAAAACCGACCCTAATGATGTTCTTCGGGGTCTCAGCTATTCCCCAGTAGCCGAGATCCCAGAAAATTACTGACGCTGAGGGGTGCTATACGCTTATTTCTCAGCGCCGGTAAAAAGCGGCACTGAGGAATAAGCAGGGCGGCACCTATAATGAGGCAATTTGCACCAGCTGCTCAAGTGGCAGGCAGCAGGGGGTGGCATTATGCGCTCCTCTACCCGCAGCACCTACAATTTAGCTTCTGCACGCTGATGCTGCGGTCGTGCAAGAGGCTGTAATTGATGCGGTCACAGGAGGGAAGGTGTCAGGGCCCCCTGATCATGTGACCCATGACTCCGCCCCTCCTGTGACCTCATCACAGGTCCTGTGCGCATCATTCCTTGGTTTATAAAAAACGAATCTGAACTGAGAAAAGTAAGTTAATGTGTATGCGCAATGTAAGTGCATATTAACACATGACCATTAACCAGAGAAAACAGAAAGCAAAAAACACAAATATCCTGAACTAAAAAGTAAAAAATAAACCGCAAATAATGCATAAAGGTAATAATAATAATAAGGGTATTTAGTAAACATCATTTTGATCAAAATAATGTACAAGCCATCCCGCCACGTCACGGCAACCCTTGTGGGACAGTCCCTACTCTAGTATTTAAAACCTTTTCACTTGGCAAGTGACTTGAATGTGAACAAGGATCGAGCGGCTGAACCACTAGTAAAAGCATAGGCCAGACAGGATGGTTTTCCAAGCTCAGAAAGAGGGCGGTCACACCCATATATGCACTGAATGCACAATGAAATGAATAAAAAACGAATCTGAACTGAGAAAATAGAATTAGACTTACCGGTAATTCGGTTTCTAGAAACCTTCCACGACAGCATAGGAGGTTGTCTCCATGCCCTAATGGGGGACAGGAAGTACGAGAGGTTAAAAGGTCTCACCCACCTCCCTCTCACCAGTGACTTATAACTGATTACCATAGCACCGGTTACCTTAAGATTCTCAGAATTTTGTCCAAGAATGCAGGGAGGGAAATAGTGGTGTCGTGGAAGGTTTCTAGAAACCGAATTACCGGTAAGTCTAATTCTATTTTCTCTAGCAACCTTCCACGACAGCATAGGAGGCATAACAACCTATACTGCACTAGGGGGGATAACGGCCTGAAGAACTTTCCAGCCAAAGACTAGATCCCTGTTGGACACAAGGTCCAACCTGTAGTGTTTAGTGAAAGTATGTACGGAGGACCAGGATGCTGCCTTACAAATCTGCTCCGAAGATGCGCCTGCCCTCTCAGCCCATGAAGTAGAGGTAGATCGTGTTGAATGCGCTTTGATCCCCATAGGGGGAGCGATGTTCTGCGCCAGGTATGCTTCAGAGATGGCTTTCTTAATCCAATTGGCAATGGTGTTTTTTGCTACCTTCTTTCCCTTGTTTGGACCAGAAGTATGGATAAATAGGTTGTGATTAATTCTATAGGGTTTGGTACACTCCAAGTAGTAGAGAATTATGCGTCTCACGTCCAGCGTATGAAACACCTTTTCCTTAGGGTTCGCTGGGTTTTGACAAAACGAGGGAAGAATGATTTCCTGCGATCTATGGAAATCAGACACAACCTTTGGTAGGAACGATGGATCAAGGGAAAGAACTATGGAATCATCCCTAACTGTTAGGTAGGGATCCCTGATTGAGAGAGCTTGGAGCTCTCCTATTCACCTTGCCGAGGTTATCGCTATAAGGAAGGCCACTTTACAGGAGAGCAGCTGAGAAGTACAGGATGGCAGAGGCTCAAAGGGTGATTGAGTGAGTCCCGTAAGTACCACATTCAAGTCCCAAGGTGGAATGGCGACTAGCCTTGTTGGATGTAGCCTAGTGGCTGATGTGATGAATCTTTTTATCCACCTGTGGTTGGCCAAGTCACAGTCGAACATGGAACTTAATGCTGATATCTGAACTTTAAGCGTGCTGGGTTTTAGACCTAGCTCAAGCCCCCTCTGTAGGAAATCCAGGATACGGGAAATGTTAGGGTTTTCTGGGTCAGGCAAATCTGGCAGACACCATGAGGAAAACTTTTTCCATATTTTGTTATAAATAGCAATGGTGACCGGTTTCCGAGATTTCTGGAGGGTTTTTATTACTGCTTCTGATAACCCCCTGGCCCTCAGGATCTGGGTCTCAGTAACCAGGCCGCTAACTTCATTCCCCGGAGGTTTGGGTGGTGTAGAGGGCCCTGCAAGAGAAGGTAGTCTTCCAGGGGTAGGTGGAATGGCCCGTCTACCTGTAGCTCCATAATTAGAGAGTACCAGCTCCTCTTTGGCCATAGCGGGGCTGCTAGAATGGTTTGGGTCCGATCCTCCCAGATTTTCCTCAGGGTTGCGGCAAGGATTGGAACTGGCGGGAATGCATACGCCAGACGAAATCTCCACCTGTGGGCGAAGGCATCTACTCCCAGGGATCTGTCTCTGGGGTTCAGGGAGAAGTAGTTTCTCACTCGGGCATTTTCTCTTGAGGCCAGTAGATCCACCTCTGGATGACCACACCTGTTGACCAGCCTCTGAAAGACTCTTTGGTTTAGGCTCCACTCTCCAGGCTGGATGCATTTTCTGCTCAAGAAATCTGCTTGAAGATTGGAGGTACCCTTTAGGTGGACTGCCGTTAGAGAACGGAGGTGTCTTTCGGCCCAGCAAAATATTCGACCAGAAAGGCCCTCTAGGCTGCTGGATCTCGTGCCGCCTTGGTGTCTGGTGACTGTTGCTACATTGTCCGAATAAACTCTGATATGATGGCCCTGGACTAGGTGTCTTGCTGCCAGAAGAGCTTCCTCCACGGCCTTCAGTTCCCTGAAGTTTGAGGATTTTGCACTCATTTTCTGGCTCCACAACCCCTGGAATGGTTGTTGGGACACCACAGCTCCCCAGCCTTTTTTGCTGCCATCTGATGTTACCGTGACCAGGGGAATCTGGGACCAGTTGATTCCCTTGCACAGATTCTTGCGGTCCATCCACCATACTAGTGAAGCTTTCACCTTTCCTGGGGTCTGGACTCTTTTGTTCAGGCAGGTATGATCCCCGTTCCAGCTCCCCAAGATGTGGGACTGGAGTATTCTGGAGTGGGCCTGTGCCCAAGGCACTGGACTGGATGCAGGAGGTCATTGACCCTAGTATAGACATGGCTGACCTGAGGGTTGGGGACCTTTGTTCCCTGAAAGCTGAGATCCTTGATATTATGGACCTCTGGGAGGAAGGTCATTTGTTGTCTTGAATCTAGGAGGACTCCTAAGAATTTTATCTCCTGGGAGGGCTGGATCTGTGACTTTTTTATATTCGGGATCCACCCCAATGATTGAAGAATACTCGGGGTTTGAGTCACCTGGCTTTCCAAGATCTGGTAGGAGGCTCCTATTGTCAGCAGGTCGTCCAGGTAGGGCACAATGCATATGCCCTGCCCTCTGATGTGGGACACAGCTTCTGCAATAACCTTGGAAAATACTCGAGGGGCAGAGGATATTCCAAAGGGAAGCACGGTGTACTGATAGTGCCTGACTTCTGTACCCTGGCGGATCGCAAACCTCAGATACCTCCTGTGAGAAGGATGTATGGGGATGTGAAAATAGGCATCCTTTAAGTCTATGGTTGCCATGAAGTGAGACGGCCCTGTCAGAGGAATGGCAGTCTTCACTGACTCCATCTTGAATCTGTGATATACGATGTGTCGGTTGAGGCCCTTCAGATTTATTATTATTCTTGCCTCTCCTGTGGGTTTTCTCACTAGGAACAATCTGGAATAATGCCCTCTTCCCCGTTCCTCCACAGGGACCGGAGAGATGGCGTTTGATTGGAGCAGGAGCTGGATGCCAGTTTTTAGTGCTGGGGACTCCCGAGGTGGTAGGGAGGTAACTCATACCCCGCGGAGGGAAGGATTCGAGTTCTAGCAGCAGGCCCTCCCTGATCACGCTGAGGACCCAGGGGCTGTTGGAAATCATCTGCCAAGAGTGAATAAACCTCGAAAGCCTTCCCCCCACCGGGGTCGAGTCATTGTTTTTCTTGTGGCTGTTGCTGCTGCTGCTGGGGGACCAGGATGTTCCTGCCTCTCCCCTTAGCATAACTCCATCTTCCCGTCTTTCCCTTGCCTCTCGGCTGGGATGGCTGATTCTGGGGGGCTCGAAAAAGCCACTTTTTTGTGGTCCTCTGCTCAGGAAGTACCTTCTTATCTGTGGCCTTTTCAAGAATTTCATCTAAGGCCGGGCCAAAGACATGTTCACCCTTGAAGGGTAAGGAGCAGAGTTTAACCTTAGAAGTCACATCCCCGCTCCACGTTTTAAGCCAAAGGGCCCATCTTGCAGAATTGGACTGGACCATGGCTCTGGCAGAGGTGCGGATCATCTCCATTGATGCATCGGCCTAGAAGCCTGTAGCTCTCTGTAGTATGGGAAGGGAGTTAAGGAGGTCACCTCTTGAGGTTCCCCGGGAAATATGACTCTCTAGTTCCTCTATCCATTGGAAGAGAGACCTAGAGACACATGTGGACGCTATTCCTGATTTTAGGGAGAAGGCAGAAGTTTCCCAGGCTTTTCTTAGGAGGCTGTTGTGAGTTCATTTTCCCCTTCGTCACTGAGGTCTGGTGAACTCCCTATTCTGGTAAAGGAAGGTAATGAGCCTGATTATCAGGCACCTGAGCCTAATGAGGATGACTGGCTGAGTGGAGTCACTGACTGGATATAAGGCTGCCGACGCCCTCCTGCCCTGCGGGTGATTTCTCTGTGGACTTCTAGGACACCAGTCTGATTCCTGCTCCTCTAAAGCTAAGTTTTCTGCTTTGCCTGTTAGCATTTGTCTTTTGTTTTTGTTTTCCTTGCTTTTCTGGATTCTGCCATTCCCTGCTGGGATGAGCTGTATCTCCTTTTGCCGGTTGCTCTGTCTTCAGAATATTCCTGAGTACTGACATAGCTTTTTTGAAGCCTAGCGTCTTCAGGGCCTTTTTCACTGTCAGTCTGTTGGCTCTTATTTTCATAGGGTTTTTCACGGATTGCAGACAGCAGCCTTCCTGTCCTTTCCTATCTAGTTAGCTTGGGCCCCGTCTTTGCTCAGTCTATCTTTCTGTCTGTGTTAGTATTTTCATCTTGCTTCACCGTCATTATATATTGGGGGCTGCCTATTGCTTTGGGGTCTGCTCTGGGGCAGTTTAGATTTCCCCTTTCTTTCTTTAGGCCTATTTAATTCTCCGGCTGTGATCGAGGGGTCTAGGGCATCGTAGGAACCCCCCACGGCTACTATTAGTTGTTGTGATAGGATCAGGGGTCTGCAATCCGATGGCTGCCAACCTCTCTGTTTTTCTGGACTTAGCTAGCATTTCTGTTTTTGCCTCCTATGGTGACTCAATCATAACAGAATCACCCGCCATACCGCAGATCCTAGGGTACTCAATAGCAGGAAAGAATTGTGTTTAAAAAAAAAAAAAAAAAAAATGTGTGTATATTCTTTCCTCTATATCTCTGAGGCCGTAGGGGGAATTTTTTTTTCTCTCAATGGAGATAAAGCAATTGTCTGATCGTGTGGAGCAGCTCGCTGCGGACGTGCGGGGAATTTCCGCCTACCTTGCTCGTTCGCATGCTGTTGAACCAAAGATCCCTACACCTGATGTATTTTTGGGGATCGATCTAAATTTTTGAGTTTCAAAAATAATTGTAAATTATTTTTTGCCTTGAAGCCTAACTCGTCAGGGAGCTCCGCACAGCAGGTTAAAATTGTCATCTCTTTGCTGCGTGGCGATCCCCAGGATTGGGCATTTTCTTTGAAACCAGATGATCCTATTCTGACTAATGTGAACGCATTCTTTCAAGCTTTGGGGTTGTTGTATGACGAACCTAATGCTATTGATCAGGCTGAAAAGACCCTGTTGGCATTGAACCAGGGTCGAGATTCTGCAGAGTTGTACTGTCAAAAGTTCCGAAAGTGGGCGGTCCTTACTACCTGGAATGATAATGCCTTGGCTGCTCTCTTTCGGAAGGGTTTGTCAGAAGCCGTAAAAGATACTATGGTGGGATTTCCTGTTCCCTCTGGTCTGGACGATTCTATGTCATTAGCCATTCAGGTTGATCGGCGTTTACGTGAACGCAGGATTGCACGAGAGGTGTTGCCACCGGTTGAACAGACGTCTGAACCTATGCAATGTGATAGAGTTTTGTCTAAGGCGCAACGTCAGGAGTTCAGAAGGCGTAATAAGCTGTGTTTTTTCTGTGGAGATGCATCGCATATTATTTCTGTTTGTCCTAAACGAGAGAAACGCTTTGCACACACATTTTCTGTTGGTGGTGTTCAACCTAAGTTTCTTCTGGCAATTACTCTGATCTGCTCCCTGTCCACATTTTCCGCCAAGGCTTTTGTGGATTCGGGAGCAGCGCTAAACCTAATGGACTTGGATTTTGCTAAACGTTGTGGATTTCCGATGACATCTCTGCAGACGCCTATCCCTTTGAGGGGGATTGATGCTACTCCTTTGGCTAAAAATAAACCTCAGTTTTGGACCCAGGTGGTCATGCGGGTCGCCCCAGACCATCAAGAAAATTGCAGATTTTTGGTGTTGCATGGTCTGCATGATGCCGTTGTTCTGGGGTTTCCCTGGTTGCAAATTCATAATCCAGTCTTGGATTGGAAATCTGTGTCTGTGGTGAGTTGGGGTTGTCGGTGTGCCTTTAGTGAGGCTCCGGTTTTTTCCACCTCTCCTCAGTCGCATGATGTTCCTGACTATTTGGCGGACTTTTATGATGTATTTAGTGAGAATGAGTCTGCGTCCTTGCCTCCTCATAGGAGTTATGACTGTGCAATTGAACTAAGCCCGGGGTGTAAATTTCCCAAGGGTCGGCTCTTCAATTTATCTGTACCCGAGCACAAGGCTATGCGGTCCTATATTAAGGAGGGGGTCATATTAGACCATCCTCTTCACCCTTAGGTGCGGTTTTTTTTTTGTGGCCAAAAAGGATGGTTCTTTAAGGCCTTGTATTGATTATCGTGCCCTCAATAAAATTACTATTAAATATCAGTATCCATTACCCCTGATTTCGGATCTATTCTCTAGAGTTAGAGGTGCTTGCTGGTTTACCAAGCTTGACCTCAGGGGGACGTATAATCTTATCCGCATTAAGCAGGGGGATGAATGGAAGATGGCGTTTAATACTCCGGAGGGACATTTTGAGTACCTGGTGATGCCTTTTGGGCTCACTAATAACCCTTCTGTCTTCCAGTGCTTCATGAACGATATTTTCCGAGACTTTGTCGATAAATTTTTGATTATCTATCTGGATGATATTTTGATCTTCTCCAAGGATTGGGATTCTCATGTGGAACATATTTGGACTGTGTTCCGGATCTTGAGGGAGAATTCCCTGTATGTCAAAGGATCGAAATGCCTTTTTGGAGTACAGAGGATTTCATTTTTGGGATTTATTTTGTCTCCGTCAACTATTGAAATGGACCCGGCCAAGGTACAGGCCATTTATGATTGGGTTCAGCCCACTTCTTTGAAGGCCCTCCAGAAGTTTTTGGGTTTTGCTAATTTTTATCGGAAATTTATAGCAAAATTTTCTAGTATTGCCAAGCCATTGACTGATCTGACTAAGAAGGGTGCTGATGTGTTGAATTGGTCTCCGGAGGCTGTTGCTTCCTTTCAGGAGCTGAAGCGAAGATTTACCTCCGCCCCGGTTTTGCGGCAACCTGATGTCTCACTCCCGTTCCAGGTAGAGGTGGATGCTTCTGAGATTGGTGCAGGAGCTGTTTTGTCCCAAAAGGATCCTGTAACATCTAAAATGAATCCCTGTGCTTTCTTTTCCCGAAAGTTCTCTCCATCTGAACGTAACTATGATGTGGGGAATCGGGAACTGTTGGCCATGAAATGGGAATTTGAGGAGTGGAGACATTGGTTGGAGGGAGCTAAACATCAAGTTGTGGTCCTCACTGACCACAAGAATTTGATTTACCTAGAGTTGGCTAAACGCTTGAACCCTAGACAGGCTAGGTGGGCCTTGTTTTTTACACGTTTTGATTTTGTGGTCTCTTTTCTTCCTGGAACTAAGAATGTCAAGGCAGACGCCCTCTCTAGGAGTTTCTTTGCTGATTCTCCTGTGGTGACCAAGCCTGCTACCATCTTAGGCGAAGGGGTAGTTCTTTCTGCCATCTCGCCCGATTTGAGACTTGCTCTGCAAGAGTTCCAGGAGGACAAACCTGAGCGTTGTCCCAGTGGAAAGTTGTATGTTCCTGACCAGTGGAAGAAGAGAGTGATGTCTGAAGTTCATTGCTCTGCATTGGCTGGTCATCCAGGTATTTTTGGTACTAGAGATCTGGTGAGTCGCTCTTTTTGGTGGCCCACCTTGTCTCATGATGTCAGGAATTTTGTGCAGTCCTGTGGGACTTGCTCCCGGTCTAAATCTTGTTCTCGCTCTAGTGGGTTGTTGATGCCTTTGCCGGTCCCCAGGAGGCCATGGACCCATATTTCAATGGATTTCATCTCTGATATGCCGGTCTCTCAAAGAATGACTGTTATTTGGGTGATTTGTGATAGGTTCTCTAAGATGGTTCATCTTGTACCACTCCCTAAGTTGCCATCTTCCTCTGAGTTGTTGCCCCTGTTTTTGCAACAGGTGGTTCGCTTACACGGGATTCCTGAGAACATTGTATCTGACAGAGGAGTTCAGTTTGTGTCTAGATTTTGGAGGACTTTCTGTTCCAAGCTGGGAATTCAGTTGTCCTTCTCCTCTGCTTTTCACCCTCAGACCAATGGGCAGACAGAGAGAACAAACCAGACCTTGGAGTCGTATTTGAGATGTTTTATTTCGGCTGATCAGGATGATTGGGTTTCATTTTTGCCCTTGGCCGAATTTGCTTTAAATAATAGAGCTAGTTCTGCCACTTTGATGTCACCTTTTTTTTTGTAACTTTGGGTTTCATCCTCGATTTTCTTCAGGGCAGGTGGAGCCTTCTGCCTGCCCAGGTGTTGACACTGTGGTGGAGAGAATGCACCAGATCTGGGACCAAGCGGTGGATAAGTTATCTCTCTCCCAGAAAAAGGCCCAGCGGTTTTCCAATCGACATAGGACCATTGGTCCCCAGTTTAAGGCCTGTTTCACACTTGCTTTTTTTTCAGCGCGTTTTTCCCGCAAAAAAACGCATTGAAAAACGCATACAAAAGCATACAACTGCTGCGTTTTTTTCAAGCATTTTTATGAGCATGCATGAAAAAAACGCAGCGTTTTTAAGCGTTTGTATGCGTTTTTAGTGCGTTTTTACCGCGTTTGCGTTTTTTTCCAACATTAGGTGGCCACTCACACTAACCCAAACCATGACTTTACTAACCCAAACCCTGACCCTAACCCTAACCCTAACCCTGACCCTAACCCTAACCCTAACCCTTAACCAAACCATACTTAACCCTAACCCTGACCCTAACCCTAACCCTAACCCTGACCCTAACCCTAACCCTAACCCTGACCCTAACCCTAACCCTGACCCTAACCCTAACCCTAACCCTGACCCTAACCCTTAACCAAACCATACTTAACCCTAACCCTGACCCTAACCCTTAACCAAACCATACTTAACCCTAACCCTGACCCTAACCCTGACCCTAACCCTAACCCTAACCCTGACCCTAACCCTTAACCAAACCATACTTAACCCTAACCCTGACCCTAACCCTAACCCTAACCCTGACCCTAACCCTAACCCTAACCCTGACCCTAACCCTTAACCAAACCATACTTAACCCTAACCCTGACCCTAACCCTGACCCTAACCCTAACCCTGACCCTAACCCTTAACCAAACCATACTTAACCCTAACCCTGACCCTAACCCTTAACCAAACCATACTTAACCTTAACCCTAACCCTAACCCTGACCCTAACCCTAACCCTAACCCTGACCCTAACCCTTAACCAAACCATACTTAACCCTAACCCTGACCCTAACCCTGACCCTAACCCTAACCCTAACCCTGACCCTAACCCTTAACCAAACCATACTTAACCCTAACCCTGACCCTAACCCTAACCCTGACCCTAACCCTAACCCTTAACCAAACCATACTTAACCCTAACCCTGACCCTAACCCTTAACCAAACCATACTTAACCTTAACCCTAACCCTAACCCTGACCCTAACCCTAACCCTAACCCTTAACCAAACCATACTTAACCCTAACCCTGACCCTAACCCTGACCCTAACCCTAACCCTGACCCTGACCCTAACCCTTAACCAAACCATACTTAACCCTAACCCTGACCCTAACCCTAACCCTAACCCTGACCCTAACCCTAAACCCCCTTAACTAACCCTAACTTTACCCAAACCCCTAAATTCCATTGTCTAAACTAATGGTAAAAAAAAAAATGCATGTGCAAAAAAACGCATACATAAGCATGCCAATGCGCACATATGCTCACCATAGACTTATAATGGGTGTCTTGCTGTAAAAAAACGCATTGCGCACGCATGCGTTTTTTTTTAGGCAAATTGGATGCACAAAAAATGCAACAAGTTGCATTTTGTGCGCCCGAGCGCATACCGCAAAAAAACGCATGCGCGGTAAAACGCGTACAAACGCATGTGTATGCGCACATAAGCGCATCCCATGCAAAGTATAGGGAAAAAAAACGCATGCGCTATTTAGCGCTAAATTACCGGGAAAAAAACGCAAATGTGAAACCAGCCTAAGATTGGTGATATGGTGTGGTTATCATCAATAAATATTGCTATGAAGGTGGCTTCTCCTAAGTTTAAGCCTAGATTTATTGGACCTTACAAGATTTTGGAGATTATTAATCCGGTCTCTTTTCGTTTGGCTCTTCCTGTCACATTTAAAATCCATAATGTGTTCCATAAGTCCTTGTTGAAGAGGTTTGTTGAACCAGCTGTTCCTGGGGTGGCACCTCCAGACCCTGTATTAGTTGAAGGTAACATGGAATATGAGGTAGAGAAAATACTGGATTCCTGTCTGGCTAGATGGAGACTCCAGTATTTGGTTAAGTGGAAGGGTTATGGTCAGGAGGATAATTCCTGGGTCTCTGCCTCTGATATTCATGCCAAAAGATTGGTGCATGCCTTTCATCGGGCTCACCCTGATCGCCCTGGTGGCGTGGTTGAGGGTTCGGTGACCCCCCCTCAAGGGGGAGGTACTGTTGTGAGTTCATTTTCCCCTTCGTCACTGAGGTCTGGTGAACTCTCTATTCTGGTAAAGGAAGGTAATGAGCCTGATTATCAGGCCCCTGAGCCTAATGAGGATGACTGGCTGAGTGGAGTCACTGACTGGATATAAGGCTGCCGACGCCCTCCTGCCCTGCGTGTGATTTCTCTGTGGACTTCTAGGACACCAGTCTGATTCCTGCTCCTCTAAAGCTAAGTTTTCTGCTTTGCCTGTTAGCATTTGTCTTTTGTTTTTGTTTTCCTTGCTTTTCTGGATTCTGCCATTCCCTGCTGGGATGAGCTGTATCTCCTTTTGCCGGTTGCTCTGTCTTCAGAATATTCCTGAGTACTGACATAGCTTTTTTGAAGCCTAGTGTCTTCAGGGCCTTTTTCACTGTCAGTCTGTTGGCTCTTATTTTCATAGGGTTTTTCACGGATTGCAGACAGCAGCCTTCCTGTCCTTTCCTATCTAGTTAGCTTGGGCCCCGTCTTTGCTCAGTCTATCTTTCTGTCTGTGTTAGTATTTTCATCTTGCTTCACCGTCATTATATGTTGGGGGCTGCCTATTGCTTTGGGGTCTGCTCTGGGGCAGTTTAGATTTCCCCTTTCTTTCTTTAGGCCTATTTAATTCTCTGGCTGTGATCGAGGGGTCTAGGGCATCGTAGGAACCCCCCACGGCTACTGTTAGTTGTTGTGATAGGATCAGGGGTCTGCAATCCGATAGCTGCCAACCTCTCTGGTTTTCTGGACTTAGCTAGCATTTCTGTTTTTGCCTCCTACGGTGACTCAATCATAACAGGAGGCTTTCTGCCTTACGGTCCATCAGGTCTCTAAGCTGGGACACGTCATCAAATGGAAGGACCGTTTTTTTCACTACTCTCACCACCTGGACATCAACCTTCGGGATGTCCCAATTAAACTCCTCTCCTTCCAGGGGGAATCTATGCCTGAGCTCCGACGGGGCTGAGTAGTGCTTCTCTGGGTACTCCCATTCCTGAGAGATCATGTCTACTATGCTCTTATGAACTGGGAAACCTGTTTGTCTGGGTCCCTCAAATCCTCCGAACATGCGGTCCTGTGCTGACTGAGTAACTGGTTCGTACTCTAGGCCCATGGTGGCCCGCACAGCACTGACCAGCTCCTCCACATATTCCGTAGAAAGGAGGTATCTCCTAGTTCCGGCTGATTTAGAAGTTCTTGGTTGTTCCCAACTCTCGGAGCTTGAATTATATGACCTCTCTGATTCGGATTCCGAATCCTCTATTTGTATTTTCCGTTTTTTTGGGGATGGGGAGCCTACAATCGGAGGAGGAGGTGGTGGTGGGGGAGACAGGGCAGCCAGAGAGATCTGGACCTGATGAGTAACCAGGCTGAGGATTTTGTCAATTAGTGACGGGTGCTCAGCCCTGACCACCCTGTCCGTGCAAGCCTGACACAGTTTTTTCACCCAATTTGAGGGAAGTTTTGAACTGCATATGGCATATTTGGCTGACTTGCTGGTGGTATTGGTGCTTTTGTGGGCAGACTTTTCTCCCTATAAAAAGAGGGGGAGAAGCATTTTGAGGACCTCTATCCCAGGACCGCACCACTAGGACCCACCCCAGGCAACACTCACTGTGGCTGGGGCAGCGCTGGGCTCTGCAGACGCAGGGCAGGAAGAACCGTCCATACTGACAGCGGATTTAGTCTTACCTGTCGGCGTCTTCCGGCGGGTTAATAAGGGGTTAACCCCGCCCTCAGCGCAGTTTTTCATTTTTCCCCCTCCTCCTCCCTGGGTCCGGGAGCAGGCACAGCGGGTGCTGGCGAGCTCCACGTGCCGGCAGCTGAATGGGGGTCGCCATGATAGGAAGTCGTCAGACATACCCCGGAAGTGACCGCGCGTGACGTCACTTCCGGGTCACCGCACAGCGCGCAGCAGGAGGAGGAGAGACCGGAGAGCTGCGGGAGGCCTCCGGTCGGGGATCACTGGCCCTCTTTACTCCCCCTGGGAGGGCGCGGGTGGGCCAGGAATGGTCCCGAATTCTATGAAGACAGGAGCAGTCTGGAGGAGGGGAGGCAGCGCCACCGACCACCACTGCCCAGCTTAGGATACTAGGTACGCTGCAGCAGCCGGCCACACAGCATACCAAATCTCTCCATGCCCCATGGGGGACAGGAAAGACACTGGTGAAAGGGAGGTGGGTGTGACCTTTTAACCTCTCATACTTCCTGTCCCCCATTAGGGCGTGGAGACAACCTCCTATGCTGTCGTGGAAGGTTGCTAGAGAAAAGTAAGTTAATGTGTATGCACAATGTAAGTGCATATTAACACATGACCATTAACCAGAGAAAACAGAAAGCAAAAAACACAAATATCCTGAACTAAAAAGTAAAAAATAAACTGCAAATAATGCATAAAGGTAGTAATAATAATAATAATAATAATAATAATAATAAGGGTATTTAGTAAACATAATTTTGATCAAAATAATGTACAAGCCATCCCACCACGTCACGGCAACCCTTGTGGGACAGTCCCTACTCTAGTATTTAAAACCTTTTCACTTGCCAAGTGACGTGAATATGAACAAGGATCGAGTGGCTGAACCACTAGTAAAAGCATAGGCCAGACAGCATGGTTTTCCCAGCTCAGAAAGAGAGCGGTCACACCCATATATGCACTGAATGCACAATGAAATGAATAAAAAACGAATCTGAACTGAGAAAGTAAGTTAATGTGTATGCACAATGTAAGTGCATTTTAACACATGACCATTAACCAGAGAAAACAGAAAGCAAAAAACACAAATATCCTGAGCTAAAAAGTAAAAAATAAACTGCAAATAATGCATAAAAGTAATAATAATAAGGGTATTTAGTAAACATAATTTTGATCAAAATAATGTACAAGCCATCCCGCCACGTCACGGCAACCCTTGTGGGACAGTCCCTACTCTAGTATTTAAAACCTTTTCACTTGCCAAGTGACGTGAATGTGAACAAGGATCGAGCGGCTGAACCACTAGTAAAAGCATAGGCCAGACAGGATGTTTTTCCCAGTTCGATTTAGATGAAGGAATTGAGGGTAAACTGATTAAATTTGCTGATGACACAAAGCTAGGAGGGATAGCTAATACTAGAGAAGAGAGAGAGAGGATTCAAAAAGATTTAAATAAACTGGAGAAGTGGGCAGCAACTAACAGAATGGTTTTTAACAGGGAGAAATGCAAAGTACTACATCTGGGCAATAAAAATGAAAAAAGCATATATAGAATGGGAGGAATAGGGCTAAGTGACAGCACATGTGAAAAAGACTTGGGTATACTAATAGATCACAGACTGAATATGAGTCAACAGTGTGATGCAGCAGCAAAAAAGGCAAATGCAATTCTAGGATGTATTAACAGAAGCATACAGTCTAGATCACGTGAAGTCATTATTTCCCTCTACTCCTCTTTGGTCAGACCTCATCTGGAATATTGTGTCCAGTTTTGGGCACCACATTTTAAAAAAGACATCAACAAACTGGAGCAAGTTCAGAAAAGAGCGACCAGAATGGTGACCGGTCTGCAAACCCTGTCTTATGAGGAAAGGTTGCAGGATTTGGGAATGTTTAGTTTGCAAAAGAGAAGACTGAGAGGAGACTTAATAGCTGTCTACAAATATCTAAAGGGCTGTCACATTGTAGAAGGATCAACTTTATTCTCATTTGCACAAGGAAAGACTAGAAGCAATGGGATTAAACTGAATGGGAAGAGACACAGATTAGATATTAGAAAAAACTTTTTGACAGTTAGAGTGATCAATGAGTGGAACAGGCTGCCACGAGAAGTGGGGAGTTCTCCTTCAATGGAAGTCTTCAAACAGAGGCTGGACAGACATCTGACTGGGATGATTTAGCGAATCCTGCTTTGAGCAGGGGGTTGGACCAGATGGCCCAGGAGGTCCCTTCCAACTCTACGATTCTATGATTCTATGATTCTAAGGAGGGCGGTCACACCCATATATGCACTGAATGCACAATGAAATGAATAAAAAACCGAATCTGAACTGAGAAAAGTAAGTTAATGTGTATGCACAATGTAAGTGCATATTAACACATGACCATTAACCAGAGAAAACAGAAAGCAAAAAACACAAATATCCTGAACTAAAAAGTAAAAAATAAACTGCAAATAATGCATAAAGGTAATAATAATAATTAGGGTATTTAGTAAACATTATTTTTTACTTTTTAGTTCAGGATATTTGTGTTTTTTGCTTTCTGTTTTCTCTGCTTAATGGGCATGTGTTAATATGCACTTACATTGTGCATACACATTAACTTACTTTTCTCAGTTCAGATTCGTTTTTTATTCATTTCATTGTGCATTCAGTGCATATATGGGTGTGACCGCCCTCTTTCTGAGCTGGGAAAACCATCCTGTCTGGCCTATGCTTTTGCTATTGGTTCAGCCGCTCGATCCTTGTTCACATTCACGTCACTTGGCAAGTGAAAAGGTTTTAAATACTAGAGTAGGGACTGTCCCACAAGGGCTGCTGTTGTGAGTTCATTTTCCCCTTCACCGTCGATGTCTGATGAACTCCCTCTTCTGGTGAAGGAAGGTAGTGAGGCTGATTACCAAACACCTGATCTGGTAGATGATGACTGGGTAACAGGAAATTCTGACTGGATATAAGGCAGCCGACGCCCTTCTGAGTCGCTGGTGATTTCTCTCCTGGATTCTTTGAGACCAGTCTGATTCCTGCTTCCCAAAGATAAGTTTTTGCTCTGCTATTGAACTTATTAGTTTTGTTTTGTTTGCCTTGTTTTTTGGATTTCAGCCATCCCCGGTCGGGGGTGTGCTGAGTTCCATTTTTGTCTCTGATCAGTTTGTCTCTTTGCTCTGTCTTCAGAATTTACCTGAGTGCTGATATAGTTTTTTTGAAGTCCTAGCGACTTCAGGGCCTGTTTTTCCTATCAGACGGTTGGGACATTTTTTGGTAGGGTTTTTTACGGATTGCAGACAGCAGCTTTTCTATCCTGTCCTTTTTAGTTAGCTTGGGCCCCATCGTTTGCTCAACCTATCTTTCTATCTGTGTTAGTGTTTTCATCTTGCTTCACCGTCATTATATGTTGGGGGCTGCCTATTGCTTTGGGGTCTGCTCTGGGGCAGTTTAGATTTCCCCTTTCTTTCTTTAGGCCTATTTAGTTCTCCGGCTGTGATCGAGGGGTCTAGGGCATCGTAGGAACCCCCCACGGCTACTGTTAGTTGTTGTGGATAGGATCAGGGCTCTGCTGGACTTAGCTTGTATTTTTGTTTTTTCCTCCTTCGGTGACTCATTCATAACAGGCTGCCGTGACGTGGCGGGACGGCTTGTACATTATTTTGATCAAAATTATGTTTACTAAATACCCTTATTATTATTATTACCTTTATGCATTATTTGCAGTTTATTTTTTACCTTTTTAGTTCAGGATATATGTGTTATTTGCTCTGTTTTCCCTGGTTAATGGTCATGTGTTAATATGCACTTACATTGTGCATACACATTAACTTACTTTTCTCAGTTTAGATTCATTTTTTATTCATTTCATTGTGCATTCAGTGCATATATGGGTGTGACCGCCCTCTTTCTGAGCAGGGAAAACCATCCTGTCTGGCCTATGCTTTTACTAATGGTTCAGCCGCACGATCCTTGTTCACATTCACATCACTTGGCAAGTGAAAAGGTTTGAAATACTAGAGTAGGGACTGTCCCACAAGGGTTGCCGTGACGTGGCGGGATGGCTTGTACATTATTTTGATCAAAATTATGTTTACTAAATACCCTTATTATTATTATTACTACCTTTATGCATTATTTGCAGTTTATTTTTTACTTTTTAGTTCAGGATATTTGTGTTTTTTGCTTTCTATTCCTTGGTTGTCTGTCATCGTGAGTGAGCTACTTGTGTGTGTGAGCTGTGATACATGCGTGTGTGATACGTGTGACCTGGGTGTGTGATACGTGTGAGCTGTGTGTGTGTGATACGTGTGAGCTGGGTGTGTGATACATGTAAGCTGGGTGTGTGATACGTGTGAGCTGTGTGTTTGATACATGTAAGCTGTGTGTGATACGTGTGTGAGCTGTGTGGGTGTGTGATACATGTGAACTGTGTGTGTGATATGTGTGAGCTGTGTGTGTGATAAGTGTGAGCTGGGTGTGTGATACGTGTGAGCTGTGTGTGTGCGAAATATGTGAGCTGTGTGTGTTGTGCGATACGTGTGAGCTGTGTGTGTGCTTGCGATACGTGTGAGCTGTGTCTGTGTGTCATACGTGTGAGCTGGGTGTGTGATACGTGTAAGCTGGGTGTGTGATACGTGTAAGCTGGGTGTGTGATACGTGTGTGTGTGAGTGTGCGATACATGTGAGCTGTGTGTGTGCGTGCGAGCTGTGTGTGTGATACGTGTGAGCTGGGTGTGTGATACGTGTGAGCTGGGTGTGTGATATGTGTGAGCTGTGTGATACATGTGAACTGTGTGTGCGTGATACGTGTGAGCTGTGTGTGATACGTGTGAGCTGGGTGTGTGATACGTGTGAGCTGTGTGATACATGTGAGATGTGTGTGTGATATGTGTGAGCTGTGTGTGTGCGATACGTGTGAGCTGTGTGTGTGCGATACATGTGAGCTGTGTGTGTGTGATACGTGTGAGCTGTGTGTGTGCGATACGTGTGAGCTGTGTGTGATATGTGTGATCGGTGTTGGTGATACGTGTGAGCTGTGTGTGATACGTGTGAGCTGTGTGTGGTACGTGTGAGCTGTGTGTGTGCGATACGTGTGAGCTGTGTGTGTGTGCATGCGATACGTGTGAGCTGTGTGTGTGATACGTGTGAGCGGTGTGTGTGATACGTGTGAGCTGTGTGTGTGTGATACGTGTGAGCTGTGTGTGATACGTGTGAGCGGTGTGTGTGATACGTGTGAGCTGTGTGTGTGTGATACGTGTGAGCTGGGTGTGTGTGATACGTGTGAGCTGGGTGTGTGATACATGTGAGCTGTGATACGTGTGAGCTGGGTGTGTGTGATACGTGCGAGTTGTGTGTGTGTGATACGTGTGAGTTGTGTGTGTGATACGTGTGAGCTGTGTGAGTGTGTGCGATACGTGTGAACTGTGTGTGTGATACGTGTGAGCTGTGTGTGTGACACGTGTGAGCTGTGTGTGCGATACGTGTGAGCTGTGTGTGAGCTACTTGTGTGAGCTGTGTGATACGTGTGTGTGTGTGTGTGTGTGAGCGAAAGCAAAAGTTGGCACAACCTGCCAGTGTTCTACGATTTGGGTGAGGACATTCATTGTATGTGGGCTGGTGAATTTCTTTTTGTCAGGGCTGCTCTTTGGTCTCAACCCGGCCCTGTGTAAGGAGCAGAGCCGCGTGTGTACGAGGTGTACAGAACGGAGCCATGTGTGTGCGAGCTGTAAGGAGCAGAGCCGTGCGTGTGTAAGGAGCGGAACCGTGCGCGTGTACGAGGTGTACAGAGCGGAGCCGTGCGTGTGTACGAGGTGTACGGAGCGGAGCCGTGCGTGTGTACGAGGTGTACGGAGCGGAGCCGTGCGTGTGTACGAGGTGCACAGAGCGGAGCTGCATGTGTATGAGGTGCACGGAGCAGAGTCGCACATATGTGAGGTGTACGGAGCCGCGTGTGTGCGAGGTGTACGGAGCGGAAATGCGAGTGTACAAGGTGTATGGAGCAAAGCCGCATGTGTACAAGGTTTACGGACTGGAGCCATTTGTGTACAAGGTTTACAGAGCATGGCCACATGTGTACAAGGTGTACGGAGCAGAGCCGCATGTGTACGAGGTTTACGGAGTGGAGCCATGTGTGTACTGAGTGGAGCCGTGTGTGCGAGGTGTACAGAGCGGAGCTGTGTATGTGCGAGACATAAAAAGCGGAACCGTGTGTTTATGATGTGTGCAGAGCCATACGTGTACAAGGTGTATGGTGTGGAGCATTCATATCTCCCAGTGGGACAGTCCTGATTTTGAGAGAGATTCTGTTCCACTGCCCCGCCTGGGAGCTTACTTTTCCCGCGGACACAGGAGTACACGGCGGACCCCCGCGGAGTACTTTAAAATTCGCAAGTGACATTCTACCAGAAGTGATGTGCTAGAAGCTGAACGGAAATTAGGTAATTTCAGAAGGAGATTGTGACGGAACCATGGAGGCACTTCAGGGAATGTTTCAGATCCACCACCGTGTCCTCCTCCAACAGTGCGGACAGCAGGATCGCCTTGGACTTGGGGTTGCCGGCCATGTAAGCGGATCATGATATGTCCTGCATCGGGAGGCTCAGGTGGGCACTACAGTGGGAGCCGGGCTGCTATAGTATCTTTATAGAATCTTTCTCTCTCTGTTTCTTTATCTCTCTAATCTTTTTCTTTCTTTCTCTGTTTTTTTTTTTCTCTCTGTTCTTTCTTTTCCTCAGTACCAGTCAGTGTGCCCACAGTACCAGTAGAATAAGAGGGGTAGGAAACATGGTGGCACTGGTCATATTGAGCCTCTCATACTTTTTACTGGTGTATAATCATATGCCCTGCGCACCCCCATAAAGTGGGTCAGCCCCAGACAACAGAGTACAAACAAATCACTATTATTATCAGTCCAAGTGGACAATTATATACGTAAAGTTAATGATGTCCCTGTGCCAAGCAGTGCGGAGGATCAGAATACACGGAGGAGACCAGAGCAGCGGGGTTTGGGGAGAAGAATTATATGGGGCCCATTATACTGTATGAAGTAATATATGGTGCCCATTATGCTGCATGAAGTAATACAGTTGTGGCCAAAAGTATTGACACCCCTGCAATTCTGTCCGATAATACTCAGTTTCTTCCTGAAAATGATTGCAAACACAAATTCTTTGGTATTATCTTCATTTAATTTGCCTTAAATGAAAAAACACACAAGAGAATGAAGCAAAAACCAAAACATTGATCATTTCACACAAAACTCCAAAAATGGGCAAGACAAAAGTATTGGCACCCTCAGCCTAATACTTGGTTGCACAACCTTTCGCCAAAATAACTGCGACCAACCGCTTCCGGTAACCATCAATGAGTTTCTTACAATGCTCTGCTGGAATTTTAGACCATTCTTCTTTGGCAAACTGCTCCAGGTCCCTGATATTTGAAGGGTGCCTT
This sequence comes from Dendrobates tinctorius, assembly GCF_039654945.1. Classification (NCBI taxonomy): domain Eukaryota; kingdom Metazoa; phylum Chordata; class Amphibia; order Anura; family Dendrobatidae; genus Dendrobates; species Dendrobates tinctorius. Next base: position 20,107,815 of record NW_027361808.1, on the reverse strand, counting down.
CTCCAAACTGCCATTTTTAGATCTCTCCACAGGTGTTCTATGGGATTCAGGTCTGGACTCATTGCTGGTCACCTTAGAAGTCTCCAGTGCTTTCTCTCAAACCATTTTCTAGTGCTTTTTGAAGTGTGTTTTGGGTCATTGTCCTGCTGGAAGACCCATGACCTCTGAGGGAGACCCAGCTTTCTCACACTGGGCCCTTCATTATGCTGCAAAATTTGTTGGTAGTGTTCAGACTTCATAATGCCATGCACACAGTCAAGCAGTCCAGTGCCAGAGGCAGCAAAGCAACCCCAAAACATCAGGGAACCTCCGCCATGTTTGACTGTAGGGTCCGTGTTCTTTTCTTTGAATGCCTCTTTTTTTCTCCTGTAAACTCTATGTTGATGGCTTTGCCCAAAAAGCTCTACTTTTGTCTCATCTGACCAGAGAACATTCTCCCAAAACGTTTTAGGCTTTTTCAGGTAAGTTTTGGCAAACTCCAGCCTGGCTTTTTTATGTCTCGGGGTAAGAAGTGGGGTCTTCCTGGGTCTCCTACCATACAGTCCCTTTTCATTCAGACGCCGACGGATAGTACGGGTTGACACTGTTGTACCCTCGGACTGCAGGGCAGCTTGTACTTGTTTGGATGTTAGTCGAGGTTCTTTATCCAACATCCGCACATTCTTGCGTTGAAATCTCTTGTCAATTTTTCTTTTCCGTCCACATCTAGGGAGGTTAGCCACAGTGCCATGGGCTTTAAACTTCTTGATGACACCGCGCACGGTAGACACAGGAACATTCAGGTCTTTGGAGATGTACTTGTAGCCTTGAGATTGCTCATGCTTCCTCACAATTTGGTTTCTCAAGTCCTCAGACAGTTCTTTGGTCTTCTTTCTTTTCTCCATGCTCAATGTGGTACACACAAGGACACAGGACAGAGGTTGAGTCAACTTAAATCCATGTCAACTAGCTGCAAGTGTGATTTAGTTATTGCCAACACCTGTTAGGTGCCACAGGTAAGTTACAGGTGCTGTTAATTACACAAATTAGAGAAGCATCACATGATTTTTCGAACAGTGCCAATACTTTTGTATACCCTCTTTTTTATGTTTGGTGTGGAATTATATCCAATTTGGCTTTAGGACAATTCTTTTTGTGTTTTTTCATTTAAGACAAATTAAATGAAGATAATAATACCAAAGAATTTGTGTTTGCAATCATTTTCAGGAAGAAACTGAGTATTATCTGACAGAATTGCAGGGGTGTCAATACTTTTAGCCACAACTGTATATGGGGACCATTATACTGTATGAAGTAATATATGGTGCCCATTATACTGTATGCAGTAATATATGATGCCCATTATACTGTGTGAAGTAATATATGGTGCCCATTATACTGTATGAAGTAATATATGGGGCCCAATATGCTGTATAAAGTAATATATGGGGCCCATTATACTGTATGGATCATTATATGGGGCCCATTATACTGTATGAAGTAATATATGGGGCCCATTATACTGTATGGAGCATTATATGGGGCCTATTATACTGTACGAAGTAATATATGGGGCCCATTATACTGTATGGAGCATTATATGGGGCCCATTATACTGTACGAACTAATATATGGGGCCCATTATGCTGTATGGAGCATTATATGGAGCCCATTATACTGTACAAAGTAATATATGGGGCACATAATACTGTATGGAGCATTATTGTGTGGTTATAGGGGATGTCTTTCTGTTTGTTGTGGATCTGACCGCTGGGACCCCCATGATCCTGGGAAACATAGCTTTGAAGAGCACCATGTAAATAGAGCTGTGGTCAGTCATATGCACTGTGGTGCCATTCACATGTGGCTCTTCAAATAACTCCTTAAAGAGAGTGATGAGGGGACTGCAAAGTATAGCAAAAATTCACTGATCGGGGTGAGGAGTGTTATAGTTTGTGGGCTGGTGGGATTTGTGTGGCAGGGCTGCGTTTTTGTCCCAGTCCAGCCCTGTGCCAGGCCTACCATTGCCATTAATGACCCTTGTTCTGGATACTTCTGTGTTCTTCTATGTGCGTGTGATGCTGCTGACATCCTTGTGTTTGGACACCTTTTTTTTTCTATTTATCTAAATCAAAATGTCCACTACTGTACGCAGTTTTACAGGATAGATATGAGAATTTACTTTGTGTGTGTTTGGGGGGGCGCCATTTTGCTGTTCGCCTCAGGCAGCAGAGAGGCTAGGTTCACTCCTGGGAATAAGTCCCCTTAATTGCCGTTGTTAAAAGGCGTATCGGCGGTCATTAAGGGGATAATGGCATTTATGATAATATTAGTATTGTGTTTTTTTTTTAAATTAATGATCAATATTGTAGTATTCAGTCACTATGTGGTGGGTAATATGTGGTCTGGTCATGATGTGATGATATTTGTTCCTTGTATGTGTTATTATTGATCAATTTAAAAAATGTATGTGACATATTCTGTTAAAGTAAAATAAATAAACATATACCTAAATAGAGAAATGGATATTTTAAGAAATGTTTAATGGGTTAGAGGGGGGGGGGTGGCTCGACTAAAAAAGTCTACCTTGTCGTTGCGTCAGGCTTAAGAAATCTTTTGGCTAAAACAAAGGCTGCTGGCTATGTGTGTGACATGGTGTTAGATCGGAATTGTTAATGTGTGATTGGTGAGGACGTGCTGCAGAAGTGGAGGTTTACCAAGAGTGGGCGGTGTGCAGTGGTGTAACTACAAAGTTATGGGCCCCGGTGCAAACTTTCAAATGGGGTCCCCCTCATGCCAAAATATTTTCCACCCAAATTCAATTAGAATCTCTATTATTTATCAGTGATATGTGGGGGAGGGGAGGTGACAACCTCTATGAACTCCATTATCCTTTTATTTCTACAACTGCAGTACCACCTCGTACACGTGTACGTACATGAGCCGACCGGGGGGTAGTCCCTTTTTCGCCGCTGCGAACAGACTTGAGACAGAGACTCGTGCGTTCAACAGGTCCTCTTTATTGGCCGACCTCTCGACGACCGCAGCACCACACAGCAGCTGCACGACACCTTCCACGCACAGGCCCAGTTACCTTTCACTTTTCTTCTCTTTCCTCTTACAGTGACATCACTCGCGGGTCTTTCGCTGTGGCTGCCATTAGGCCCACGTCCACAGCGCTTCCCCTTCCTGAGTCCGTCCGTCTGGTACCCCCGGGGCTTTCTCTGTCCGTGGCTCTCCTGTCAGGGCCACCCCCTGACCGTGTTTCTCCTCAGTCCCTTCCGGAGCTTCCTCTTCTGTCCGTCTCTCCCTTCCGTCTCTTCTTCTCCTGAGCTCCTCCTCCTGGACTGCCCTGCTTCTGGAACTCTCTACCAATATTTATTCCCCTCCCTGGGAATTCCCCTCTAGAGCTCCTGTAACTAAGCCCCCCAAGACTCTGCGGTTTTGTAGCCTTAAGCTGTTGGTAAGCCCTTTCCTCACTGCTTCTTGCTTCCATCTTGTGGCCAAACTACAGTACTACAACGACTTCTTCTTTTTCCTGCTGTTCTTGGTTTTCCTCTAGTGGCCAAGCCCAGTATCTTACCATCCTCTACTGTCTCCAGCTGTCTCCCCACATACATATCCAGAAGTCCACATCAAGCACTTTTATGGCACATTGTACATTTACTTTCCTACTGCAGACAGGTCCATAGGTCAGTCCACTTCCCTACACACTCGCGTGTTATGAATGGGTCACCGAGGAGGATGGCAGGAACAGGCTAAGCCACCAGAAAACTAGAGAGGTTGGTAACTAAGCGGATTGCAGACCCCTGATCCTATCAACACAACTAGCAGTAGCCGTGGAGCGTTCCTACGATGCCCTAGACGCTTTGTCACAGCCAGAGAACTAACTAAGCCTGAAGTCAGAAAGGTGAAATCTAAACTGTCCCGGAGCAGATCCCCAAAGGAATAGACAGCCCCCAAACATATATTTTCGGTAAGACAAGAAGAGATACAAACACAGGCAGAAAACAGACTGAGCAAACGGTGGGAACCAAGCTGTCTAGACAGGACCGGACAGAAAAGATACTGTCTGCAATCACGCACAAAACCCTAGAAAAATCCAACACTTCTGATATACAAAAAACCTGAGGCCACAGGACCTCATCCCAGCTAGATCAGCACTCTGGTATAAACTGGAAGCAAAGCAAAATATACTAACATAACAGGGGACTGAACAAACTGACACAAGCTGTAACATATAGAGCAGGGCCCAGCGCTGCCCCCAGCAGGGAGTACACTGAACCCTGGCAACAAAGCAAAAAGCAAAAAAAAAGGCACAACCAAATTAGATACAAAGGATTAGCAAAAGAATCACTTAACTGAACCATGCAGATCAGGCAGGGGACAAAAGAACTCCAAATGCTCAAGGAGGAAAATCACCAGCAACCTTCAAGAGCAGCCAGCTCAATTATATGCTCCCAGCCAGTAATCCCAGGTTCCCAATTATCGTCGTCAGATGGGGAACTTCCATCAACCTGGCCAGCTCCACTACTCTCAGTAACCACTAGAGGAAGCAGAGGAAGCTTTGGCTCAGAGATCCGAGCAAGGGAATTCACAACAGTACCCCCCCTTGAGGAGAGGTCACCGAACCCTCATCCACGCCACCAGGCCAATCAGGATGGGCCCGGTGAAAGGCACAAATCAATCTCTTGGCATGGATGTCAGAAGCAGAGACCCAAGAATTATCCTCCTGGCTATAACCCTTCCATTTGACCAAGTACTGAAGTCTCCGTCTAGCCAGACGAGAATCCAATATCTTCTCTACCTCATACTCCAAATTACCCTCAACCAGTACAGGGTCAGGGGGCGCCACCATGGGAACTACTGGCTCCACAAACCTTTTCAACAAAGATTTATGAAAAACGTTATGAATCTTAAACGTAACTGGAAGAGCCAAACGGAAAGAAACGAGGTTAAGGATTTCCAAAATCTTATAAGGTCCAATAAACCTTGGCTTGAATTTTGGAGATGCAACCTTCATGGGAATATTTTTTGAGGACAACTAAACCATATCACCCACTTTAAACCAGGGACCCATGGTCCTATGCCGGTTGGAAAACCGTTGGGCCTTTTCCTGAGAGTGGGACAACTTATCCACTGCTTGGTCCCAAATCTGCTGCATTCTCTCTACCACAGAATCCACACCTGGGCAGGCAGAAGCTTCCACCTACCCTGAAGAAAATCGAGGATGAAACCCAAAGTTACAAAAGAAAGGGGACATCAAAGTGGCAGAACTAGCCTTATTGTTTAGCGTAAATTCGGCCAAGGGCAAAAATGAGACCCAATTATCCTGATCAGCAGATATGAAACATCTCAAATAGGACTCCAAAGTCTGGTTTGTTCTCTCAGTCTGCCCATTGGTCTGAGGATGAAATGCAGAGGAGAAAGACAACTGAATTCCCAGTTTGGAACAAAAAGCTCTCCAAAATCTGCAAACAAACTGGACCCCTCTGTCCGACACAATGTTCTCAGGAATCCCATGCAAACGAACCACTTGTTGTAAAAACAAGGGCACCAACTCAGAAGAAGATGGCGACTTTGGGAGTGGTACAAGATGGACCACCTTAGAAAATCTATCACAGATCTCCCAAATAACAGTCATTCTCTGAGAGACAGGGAGATCAGAGATAAAATCCATTGAGATATGGGTCCACGGCCTCCTGGGCACCGGCAGAGGCATCAACAAACCACTAGCACGAGAACAGGGCTTAGAAAGGGAACAAGTCCCACAGGACTGCACAAAATTCCTGACATCACGAGATAAGGCAGGCCACCAAAAGAAACAACTCACCAAATCTCTGGTACCAAAGATACCTGGATGACCAGCCAACACGGAGCAATGAATTTCAGACATTACTCTTTTCCTCCACTGGTCAGGGACATACAATTTTCCCATAGGGCATCGTTCAGGTTTATCCTCCTGAATTTCCTCCAGGGCACGTCTCAAATCAGGAGAGATGGCGGAAAGAACTACACCCTCATTTAGAATGGTAGTAGGCTTGGTCACATCAAGAGAATCCACAAAGAAACTCCTAGAAAGGGCATCCACCTTAACATTCTTAGTGCCCGGAAGAAAGGAGACCACAAAATTAAAACGCGTGAAAAACAAGGCCCACCTAGACTGTCTAGGATTCAAGTGCTTGGCTGATTCAAGATAAATCAAATTCTTGTGATCGCTGAGGACTACAACTTGATGTCTAGCTCCCTCCAACCAATGTCTCAACTCTTCAAATGCCCACTTCATGGCCAATAATTCCTGATTCCCCACGTCATAGTTACGTTCAGATGGAGAACATTTTCGAGAAAAGAAGGCACAGGGATTCATTTTAGAGGTTACCAGATCCCTTTGAGACAAAACGGCTCCTGCACTAATCTCAGAAGCATCTATTTCCACCTGAAATGGGAGTGAAACATCAGGTTGCCGTAGAACTGGAGCAGAAGTGAATCTCTGCTTAAGCTCCTGAAGTGCCGCGACTGCCTCTAGAGACCAATTCACCACATCAGCGCCCTTTTTGGTCAAATCCGTCAGTGGTTTAACAATACCAGAAAAATTACTTATAAATTTACGGTAGAAATTAGCAAAACCCAAAAACTTCTGAAGAGCCTTCAGAGAAGTGGGCTGAACCCAATCATAAATGGCCTGTACCTGGGCCGGGTCCATTTCAATAGCAGACGGGGACAAAATGAATCCCAAAAACGAAATCCTCTGTACACTAAAAAGACATTTCGATCCTTTAACATACAGAGTATTTTCCCTCAAAATCCGGAACACAGTCTAGACATATTCCACATGAGAATCCCAATCACTGGAAAAAATCAAAATATCATCCAGATAAATGATCAAAAACTTATCCACAAGGTCCCGGAATATATCGTTCATAAAAGATTGGAAGGCGGAAGGGGCATTACTGAGACAAAAAGGCATCACCAGGTACTCAAAATGTCCCTCCGGTGTATTAAACGCCATCTTCCATTCATCCCTGTGCTTGATGCGAATAAGATTATACGCCCCCCTGAGGTCAAGTTTGGTAAACCAACAAGCACTTTTAACTCTAGAAAATAAATCAGAAGTCAGGGGTAACGGGTACTGATATTTAACAGTGATTTTGCTAAGGGAGCGATAGTCAATACATGGTCTTAATGAGCCATCTTTTTTTGGCCACAAAAAAAAAAACAGCACCCAAAGGCGAAGAGGATGGTCTGATATGACTCTTTTCCAATGATTCCTTGATATAAGATCGCATAGCATCATGTTCAGGTACCGATAAGTTGAAAAGCTGACCCTTGGGAAATTTACAACCGGGCATTAACTCAATTGCGCAGTCATAACTCCTATGAGGAGGCAAAGACGCGGACATTCTATCACTAAATACATCAGAAAAATCAGCCAAATAGTTAGGAACACCTTGAGACTGGGGAGAGGTGGAGAAAACAGGAGTGTCACTAAGAACACATTGACAACCCCAACTCACCACAGACACAGATTTTCAATCCAAAACAAGATTATGGGCCTGCAACGAAGGAAAACCCAGCACAACAATATCATGCAAATTGTGCAACGCCAAAAATTTACAATTCTCCTGATGGTTAGGGGCAACCCGCATTATTACCTGGGGTTTATTCTCCTCCAAAGGGGTAGTATCAATCCCCCTCAAGGGAATAGGGGTTCTCAGGGGCACCACGGGGAAACCACAACGTTTGGCAAAGTCAAGATCCATCAGATTCAAGGCTGATCCTGAATCAAGAAGGCCTTAGCAGAAAATGTAGACAAGGAGCAGATCAAGATAACCGCCAACAGGAACTTAGGCTGTACACTGCCCACCGCAAATGCGTGAGCAAAACATTTTTCTTGTTTAGGGCAGACAGAAATAACATGAGAGGCGTCCCCACAAAAGAAGCATAACTTATTACGCCTTCTGAACTCTTGACGTTGCGCCCTAGACAAAACCCTATCACATTGCATGGGTTCAGAGGTTTGTTCAAAAGGCAGCACCACCTCTCACGTACTTTTACTTTCACGTAAACGTCGATCAATTTGAATGGCTAATGACATGGAGTCATTAAGACCAGAGGGGACAGGAAATCCCACCATAACATCTTTTACAGTTTCTGCCAGACCTTTCCGAAAGAGAGCTGCTAGGGCATTATCATTCCATTTAGTAAGGACCACCCACTTTCGGAACTTCTGGCAATATAATTCGGCAGCATCCTGACCCTGGTTCAATGCCAATAAGGTTTTCTCAGCTTGATCAATAGCATTAGGTTCATCATAACCAACCCCAGGGCCTGAAAAAACACATCTACATTAGCCAGAATAGGATCTCCAGGTGTCAGAGAAAAAGCCCAATCCTGGGGATCGCCGCGCAGCAGGGAGATGACAATTTTAACCTGCTGCACCGAGCTCCCCGATGAGTTAGGCTTTAAAGCAAGAAATAGTTTACAGTTATTCTTGAAATTCAAAAATTTTGACCAATCCCCTGAAAACACATCAGAAGTAGGTATCTTTGGTTCTACAGCAGATGATTGAGCGAGATAGGCAGAAATTCCCCGCACTTCAGCAGCGAGCTGTTCAACACGATCGGACAATTGCTTAGTCTCAATTAAGGCCTGTTTCACACATCAGTTTTTTTGGTCAGTAAAAATCCGCTAAAATGGCGGATAACGGATCCGTTCCTGTACTGACCACAACGTTTGGCACCGGACCGCTATTTTAACGGATCAGTCAAAGGAAGAATTTAAAAGGAACCACTGCCTGGGGAAGGAGAGAGAGAGAGAGTTTTTCAGTCGCCAGAACAAAGTTTAGGGTTAAATTTGTGGCTGAGTGAAGTCTTTCAACGGATGGCCATCCGTCAAGATCCACCGGTAATGCAACTCAATGGGAAAAAAAAGGATCCGCCAAGAAAGATGGTGGATCCGTTTTTTTTGCAAAACGGCGGATTTTGACTGATGGACTCAAACAGATATGTGAAACAGGCCTAAGGAAAAAATCCTGCTATGGCCCCAGTGGAAAAGAGGAAAAAAATATATAAAAAAATTCTGATGCTTTTTTTTTTTTTTTTTGCAATTCTTTCCTTCTTTTGAGTACCCTAGAGTCTACGGTTAGGCTGGTGATTCTGTTATGAATGGCTCACCGAGGAGGATGGCAGGAACCGGCTAAGCCGCCAGAAAACCAGAGAGGCTGGTAACTAAGCGGATTGCAGACCCCTAATCCTATCAACACAACTAGCAGTAGCCGTGCAGCGTTCCTATGATGCCCTAGACGCTTTGTCACAGCCGGAGAACTAACTAAGCCTGAAGTCAGAAAGGTGAAATCTAAACTGTCCCGGAGCAGATCCCCAAAGGAATAGACAGCCCCCAAACATATATTGTCGGTGAGACAAGATGAGACACAAACACAGGCAGAAAACAGACTGAGCAAACGGTGGGGCCCAAGCTGTCTAGACAGGACAGGACAGAACAGATATTGTCTGCAATCACGCACAAAACCCTAGAAAAATCCAACACTTCTAATACACAAAAAAACCTGAGACCACAGGACCTCACCCCCGCTAGATCAGCACTCTGGTATACACTGGAAGCAAAGCAAAAGATACTAACATAACAGGGGACTGAACAAACTGACACAAGCTGTAACTTATAGAGCAGGGCCCAGCGCTGCCCCAGCAGGGAGTACGCTGAACCCTAGCAACAAAGCAAAAAGCAAAAAAAAAGGCACAACCAAATTAGTTACAAAGGATTAGCAAAAGAATCACTTAACTGAACCATGCAGATCAGGCAGGGGACAAAAGAACTCCAAATGCTCAAATAGAAAAATCACCAGGAACCTTCAAGAGCAGCCAGCTCAATTATATGCTCCCAGCCTGTAATCCCAGGTTCCCAATTATCGTCGTCAGGTGGGGAACTTCCATCAACCTGGCCAGCTCCACTACTGTCAGTAACCACCATAGGAAGCAGAGGGAGCTTCGGCTCAGAGATCCGAGCAAGGGAATTCACAACACGCGCGGCTCCGCTCCGTACACCTCGCACAGGCATGGCTCCGCTCCGTACACGCGCGGCTCAGCTCAGTACACCTCGTACACATGTGACTCTGCTCCGTACACTTCGTACACACACGGCTCCACTTTGTACACACACAGCTCCGCTCCATACATCTCGTACACACACGGCTCCGCTCCGTACACGCGGCTCCGCTCCGTACACACACGGCTCCTCTCCGTACACCTTGTACACATGCGGCTCCACTCCATACACTTCGTACACACACGGCTCCTCTCCGTACACCTCGTACACGCGGCTCCGCTCCGTACACACACGGCTCTGCTTCGTACACACACGGCTCCGCTCTGTACACCTCGTACACACACGGCTCAGCTCTGTACACCTCATATACACGCGGGTCCTCTCCGTAATCCTCGTACACACAAGGCTCCGCTCCGTATACATACATGCACGGCTCTGCTACCTCCACACTGTAAACCCCTCCTGACCCCACACTTAAACTTCCCCTCATCCAGCACCATGACAACCAGCTTAGCAGAGTCCTGCATACACTCAGGCCCCTGATCATGTGACCCCTGACTCCTCCCCTCCTGTGACCTCATCACAGGTCCTGTGTGCACAGAACAGCCATGGTGCGCTTCTGAATGCTCGCCTTCCACCTTCTAGCCTGCCTCATGGACTGAGTGTGCTCCAGAATGCGCGCCTTCGCTGCCCTGATGCACCAATCAGCGTCAGGCCAATTGCAGCCTTGCAGCCAATCAAAGCACGGAGCTGCACAGCCAATGAGCGGCTGCAGCTCCCAGAGAGAGACACACCCCTGACACTCCCACTACCCAACTCACCTTCGAAGTGCAAACTCGCGAGCGGGGCCCTAAGCATTCCGGGCCCCGTCGCAGCTGCCCCAGATGTGACCGCGGTATGACTGTGGAAGGTTCAAAGGTTGGAGGTGGAACTAGGGTAGAATCTGGAAGGGGACTCAAGGGGGCTGGAAAATTTTGCCAGTATGAGGACCTGAAATTCCTGGTGGCAGTCCTGTACATTCGTAAGTAACATGCATGCCATACAGAGTGTACACTAGGGTGACCGCAAAAAATCGATGTTGGAACTTTGTCCGTCTGGACCCCACAAAACGATTCCCCTTTCCAGATATTGAGATAGCCAAAATTTGAGCTCGATCAAACGACGTTAACCCGTGCCGCTCGTCGCTCAAAGTTTGAAAAAATCCAAATTGAGGTATTTTAAGATTTAGGTATTTTACATAGTCTGTTAGACTATAAAGAATGTGACAACAACATTGCAGAAATAGCCCTGACCAAATTTTCGAACCATTTGTGGTATTTGAATGCAGAGTTGGTGGGATTATCGTTTTTTGATCCCACCATTACAGACAATGAAAAGTTGTTAATGGCAAATAAATTGCTCAGTAGCACAGATGAACCATCAGAGCACGCTAGGGTTGTAAATCCAAAAGTTAGGAAAGAAAAATTAAAAGAGGTAAGAAGTAATCGACTTTAACGACCTTCTGACAAAAGATGAAGAACAAAAGCAATATGTCCTGCAAGTTGTAAGCAAATGCCGAGCATTATATTCTGACGTTTCAAAAACTACTTTAACAAAAGCTCTAGAATAGATTAGATAACTATGTAAAATTATCAACTCATGTAGGTTAGCGTGTTCTGATGGTTCATCTGTGCTACTGAGCAATTTATTAGCCACGGACCGCCCCCGACATGTTAACCCATTGCACACCGCGATCAAACACGATCGCGGTGTACCGGGGGTTAAAGGGAAGCATCGGCAGGGAGGGGGCTCCCTCCGTGCTTCCCTGAGCCGCCCACAGAAGCGCAATGTGCAGCGCTGCTGCGGGAGGCTCTTTCTCTGCAGGTCCCCGGATCCAAGATGGCGACAGGGGCCTTCGGGGGCCTGCAGGAAGCTGGCTTCCTCAGTGCCTGCAAAGCGCAGGCATGAGGAAGCCTTCTGCACTGCCTGTGACAGATTGCTGATCTGTCACAGTGATCTGTGATGTGACAGATCAGCAATCTGTCACAGGACAGTGATGTCCCCCCTGGGACAACCTAATAATGTTAAAAAAAAAAGGTGTAAAAATAATTAAAAAAAAATCGCTAAATAAATTAAAAAAAAAATTCCCTAAAAAATTAATCTTTTGGAAATAAAAAAAAAACAATAAAAGTACACATATTTGGTATCGCCGCGTCCGTAACGACCTGCCCTATAAAACTGTCCCATTAGTTAACCCCTTTAGCGAACCCCTTAAAAAATAAAAATAAAAAATGAAGCAAAAAATAATGATTTATTATCATACCGCCGAACAAAAAGTGCAATAAGACGCATATAAATATCCATGGTACCGCTGAAAATGTCATCTTGTCCCACAAAAAACGAGCTGCCATACAGCATCATCAGCAAAAAAATAAAAAAGTTATAGCTCACAGAATAAAGCGATGCAAAAATAATTATTTTTTATATAAAATTGTTTTTATTGCATAAAAGCGCCAAAACATAAAAAATGACAAATGAGGTATCGCTGTAACCGTACTGACCCAAAGAATAAAACCGCTTTATCAATTTTACTGCACGTGGAACGGTGTAAACGCACCCCCCCAAAGAAATTCATGAAATGTTGGTTTTTGTTCATTCTGCGTCCCAAAAATCAGAATAAAAAGCGATCAAAACATGTCACGTGCCTGAACATGATACCAATAAAAACGTCAACTCGTCCCGCAAAAAATAAGACCTCACATGACTCGGTGGGTCAAAATACGGAAAAATTATAGCTCTCAATACGTGGTGATGCAAAAAAAAACTATTTTTACAATAAAAAGCGTCTTTTAGCGTGTGACAGCTGCCAAAAATAAAAACCGCCATAAATAGTAAATCAAACCCCTCGTTATCACCCCCTTAGTTAGGGAAAAATAATAAAATTTAAAATACCTATTTATTTCCATTTTCCCGTTAGAGTTAGGGCTAGTTTTAGGGTTAGGGCTAGGGTTGGGGCTAGGGCTAGGGTTAGGGCTGAGATTATGGTTAGGGGTGTGTTGGGGTTAGGGTTGGAGTTAGAATTGGGGGTTTCCACTGTTTGGGCACATCAGGTGCTCTCCAAACGCAACATGGTGTCTGATCTCAATTCCAGCCAATTCTGCGTTGAAAAAGTCAAATGGTGCTCCTTTCCTTCCAAGCTATGCCATGCGCCCAAACAGTGTTTTACCCCCACATATGGGGTATCAGCCTACTCAGGACAAATTGCAAAACAACTTTTGGGGTCCTATTTCTTCTGTTGCCCATAGGAAAATAAAAAATTGGGGGCAAAAATATCATTTTTGTGGGAAAAAAATATGATTTTTTTTATTTTCATGCCTGGGCGTTATAAACTTCTGTGAAGCCCTTGGGGGTTCAAAAGTGCTCACCACACATCTAGATAAGTTCCTTGGGGGGTCTAGTTTCCAAAATGGGGTCACTTGTGGGGAGTTTCCACTGTTTAGGTACATTAGGGGCTCTCCAAAGGCAACATGACACCCGCAGTGCATTCCATCAAAGTCTGCATTCCAAAACGTCACTACTTCCCTTCCGAGCCCCGACGTGGGCCCATACAGTAGTTTTCTCCCACATATGGGGCTATCAGGGTACTCAGGACAAATTGGACAACAGCTTTTGGGGTCCATTTTCTCCTTGTACCCTTGGGAAAATGAAAAAATGGGGACTAAATGATCATGTTTGTGGAAAAAATACAATTTTTTTATTTTCACGCCCGGGCGTTATAAACTTCTGTGCAGCACTGGGGGAGTTCTAAGTGCTCACCACACATCTAGATAAGTTCCTTAGGGGGTCTAGTTTCCAAAATGGGGTCATTTGTGGGGGGTTTCCAATGTTTAGGTACATTAGGGGCTCTCCAAAGGCAACATAACACCCGCAGACCATTCTATCAAAGTCTGCATTCCAAAACGTCACTACTTCCCTTCCGAGCCCCGATGTGTGCTCATACAGTAGTTTTCTCCCACATATGGGGTATCAGTGTACTCAGGACTAATTGCACAACAACTTTTGGGGTCTATTTTCTCCTGGTACCCTTGGGAAAATAAAAAAATTGGAGACTAAATGATCATGTTTGTGGAAAAAATATGATTTTTTTATTTTAACGCCCGGGCGTTATAAACTTCTGTGAAGCACTGGAGGAGTTCAAAGTGCTCACCACACATCTAGATAAGTTCCTTATGGGGTCTAGTTTCCAAAATGGGGTCACTTGTAGGGGGATTCCACTGTTTAGGTACATCAGGGGCTTTCCAAACGCGACATGGTGTCCGATCTCAATTCCAGCCAAAAAAGTCAAATGGCGCTGTTTCCCTTCCGAGCTCTGCCATGCGCCCAAATAGTGGTTTACCCCCATATGTGGGGTATCAGCGTACTCAGGACAAATTGCACAATAACTTTTAGGGTCCTGTTACCCTTGGGAAAGTAAGAATTGAGGGTGAAAAGATCATTTTTGTGGAAAAAATATGATTTTATAATTGTATGGCTGCACGTTATAAACTTCTGTGAAGCCCTTGGGGGTTCAAAGTTCTCACCAAACATCTAGATAAGTTCCTTGGGGGGTCTAGTTTCCAAAATGGTGTCATTTGTGGGGGGTTTCCACTGTTTTGGTACATCAGGGGCTTTCCAAACGCGACATGGTGTCCGATGTCAATTCCAGCCAAAAAAGTCAAATGGCACTGCTTCCCTTCCGAGCTCTGTCATGCACCCAAATAGTGGTTTACCCCACATATGGGGTATCAGCGTACTCAGGACAAATTGGACAATAACTTTTAGGGTCCTGTTACCCTTGGGAAAATAAAAATTGGGGGTGAAAAGATCATTTTTGTGGAAAAAATGATTTTTTAATTGTACCGCTGTACGTTATAAACTTCTGTAAAGCCTTTGTGGGTTCAAAATTCTCACCACATATCTAGATAAGTTCCTTGGGGGGTCTAGTTTCCAAAATGGGGTCACTTGTGGGGGGTTTCCACTGTTTAGGTACATCAGGGGCTCTCCAAACGTGACATGGCGTCCGATCAGAATTCCAGCCAAATTTGCATTGAAAAAGTCAAACGGCGCTCCTTCCCTTCTGAGGTCTGCCATGTGCCGAAACAGTGGTTCCCCCCCACATATCAGGTATCGGCGTACTCGGGACAAACTGCACAATAACTTTTCCAGTCCAATTTCTCCTTTTACCCTTGGTAAAATAAAAAAAATTGAACCTGAATTTTTTTTTGTGAAAAAAGTTAAATGTTCATTTTTTTTTTACATTTTCAAAAAATTCCTGTGAAGCACCTGAAGGGTTAATAAACTTCTTGAATGTGGTTTTGAGCACCTTAAGGGGTGCAGTTTTTAGAATGGTGTCACTTTAGAGTATTTTCTATCATATAGACTCCTCAAAGTGGCTTCAAATGTGATGTGGTCCGTAAAAATAAAATGGTGTTGTAAAAATGAGAAATCGCTGGTCAACTTTTAACCCTTATACCTTCCTAACAAAAAAAAAATTTTGGTTCCAAAATTGTGCTAATGTAAAGTAAACATGTGGGAAATGTTACTTATCAAGTTTTTTGTGTGCCGTATCTCTGTGATTTAAGGGCATTAAAAATTCAAAGTTGGAAAATTGCGAAATTCGCCAAATTTCCGTTTTTTTCACAAATATACGCAAGTTATATGAATGAAATTTTACCACTAACATGAAGTCCAATATGTCACGAGAAAACAATGTCAGAATCACCGGGATCCATGGAAGCGTTCCAGAGTTATTACCTCATAAAGGGACAGTGGTCAGAATTGTAAAATTTGGCCCGGGAGTTAACGTGCAAACCACCCTTGGTAGTGAAGGGGTTAAGGTAAAGTTATTTTGTCCATTTAATTTTGAGCCCCAGAAATGAGAATAAATGTTTTCAATTCCTAAATGTTTCATATATATATACACACGCACAGTAGTGTGAGCACGTCCCCACTCAGACCGGCAGCTCTTCAGTGGCAGTGAGTGATGAGCCTGACAGCAGCCATTCTGTCCTATAAGTCCCCGCCGGCCACTACTTTCCTCCGTACTGAAGTGCTATCTAGCAGGGTGCTCACAGTCTGCTGTACAGGCCCCATACATGTGGCCAGTGCACTGTAAATATTTGGTCTCCGAGAACATGGCGGTCACCAAGCACCAATAAGGACATGTTGTCTGTAGCAATAGATACCGGTCATCCCCTGGAAGAGGAACTGGACGTAAATGATAAGCAAATCTCCGTGTACAATGTAGCCATGACAAAGGGGCGTTCAGGAACTCGTTGTCCTCCTCCACAAGGTACAACCGTGATGTCACAGCCGGCCAGGTGAGCAGGCTCCGGGTTGGCACGAGGAGCAGGCACCGCGCTTTCATTCCGGAGGAGGAAGAAGAAGAGGCGCCGCGGTCTGAGGAGTCGCTGGCAACATGGTGGCCGCCCACTTCGCTCGCCTCGTTCCCTTGATGGTTGTGTGTCTGTGGCCGGGCCTGCGTGAGGTGGAAGCGGTGCCGGAGCCGGGAATCATAAGTGTCCCGATATCTAGTGTGAGTGCTGGGCTATTACTACAACCACAGCAGGGAGGGGGGCACCGTGGTCACAGCACCTGTCATACTGTCCACTGGGACCTGTCATACTGGTTATAGGACCTGCCATACTGGCCACCGGGACCTGTCATACTGGCCACTGGGACCTGTCATACTGGTTATAGGACCTGTCATACTGGCCACCGGGACCTGTCATACTGGTTATAGGACCTGCCATACTGGCCACCGGGACCTGTCATACTGGTTATAGGACCTGTCATACTGGCCACCGGGACCTGTCATACTGGTTATAGGACCTGTCATACTGGCCACCGGGACCTGTCATACTGGTTATAGGACCTGCCATACTGGCCACCGGGACCTGTCATACTGGTTATAGGACCTGTCATACTGGCCACCGGGACCTGTCATACTGGCCACCGGGACCTGTCATACTGGCCACTGGGACCTGTCATACTGGTTATAGGACCTGTCATACTGGCCACTGGGACCTGTCATACTGGTTATAGGACCTGTCATACTGGCCACCGGGACCTGTCATACTGGTTATAGGACCTGCCATACTGGCCACCGGGACCTGTCATACTGGTTATAGGACCTGTCATACTGGCCACCGGGACCTGTCATACTGGCCACCGGGACCTGTCATACTGGCCACTGGGACCTGTCATACTGGTTATAGGACCTGTCATACTGGCCACAAGGACCTGTCATACTGGCCACCGGGACCTGTCATACTGTCCACTGGGACCTGTCTACTGGTTATAGGACCTGCCATACTGTCCACTGGGACCTGTCATACTGGTTATAGGACCTGCCATACTGGCCACCGGGACCTGTCATACTGGCCACTGGGACCTGTCATACTGGTTATAGGACCTGTCATACTGGCCACCGGGACCTGTCATACTGGCCACCGGGACCTGTCATACTGGCCACCGGGACCTGTCATACTGGCCACTGGGACCTGTCATACTGGTTATAGGACCTGCCATACTGGCCACCGGGACCTGTCATACTGGCCACTGGGACCTGTCATACTGGTTATAGGACCTGTCATACTGGCCACCGGGACCTGTCATACTGGTTATAGGACCTGCCATACTGGCCACCGGGACCTGTCATACTGGTTATAGGACCTGCCATACTGGCCACCGGGACCTGTCATACTGGTTATAGGACCTGTCATACTGGTTATAGGACCTGTCATACTGGCCACCGGGACCTGTCATACTGGCCACTGGGACCTGTCATACTGGTTATAGGACCTGTCATACTGGCCACAAGGACCTGTCATACTGGCCACCGGGACCTGTCATACTGTCCACTGGGACCTGTCTACTGGTTATAGGACCTGCCATACTGTCCACTGGGACCTGTCATACTGGTTATAGGACCTGCCATACTGGCCACCGGGACCTGCCATACTGGCCACCGGGACCTGTCATACTGGCCACTGGGACCTGTCATACTGGTTATAGGACCTGTCATACTGGCCACCGGGACCTGTCATACTGGCCACTGGGACCTGTCATACTGGCCACTGGGACCTGTCATACTGGCCACTGGGACCTGTCATACTGGTTATAGGACCTGCCATACTGGCCACCGGGACCTGCCATACTGGCCACCGGGACCTGTCATACTGGCCACCGGGACCTGTCATACTGGCCACTGGGACCTGTCATACTGGTTATAGGACCTGCCATACTGGCCACCGGGACCTGTCATACTGGTTATAGTACCTGTCATACTGGCCACCGGGACCTGTCATACTGGCCACCGGGACCTGTCATACTGGCCACCGGGACCTGTCATACTGGTTATAGGACCTGCCATACTGGCCACCGGGACCTGTCATACTGGTTATAGGACCTGCCATACTGGCCACAAGGACCTGTCATGCTGGCCACTGGGACCTGTCATACTGGTAATAGGACCTGTCATACTGGCCACCGGGACCTGTCATACTGGTTATAGGACCTGTCATGCTGGCCACTGGGACCTGTCATACTGGTTATAGGACCTGTCATACTGGCCACCGGGACCTGTCATACTGGTAATAGGACCTTTCATACTGGCCACCGGGACCTGTCATACTGGCCACAAGGACCTGTCATACTGGTTATAGGACCTGCCATACTGGCCACCGGGACCTGTCATACTGGTTATAGGACCTGCCATACTGGCCACCGGGACCTGTCATACTGGTTATAGGACCTGCCATACTGGCCACTGGGACCTGTCATACTGGTTATAGGACCTGCCATACTGGCCACAAGGACCTGTCATACTGGTTATAGGACCTGCCATACTGGCCACCGGGACCTGTCATACTGGTTATAGGACCTGCCATACTGGCCACCGGGACCTGTCATACTGGTTATAGGACCTGCCATACTGGCCACAAGGACCTGTCATACTGGTAATAGGACCTGTCATACTGGCCACCGGGACCTGTCATACTGGTTATAGGACCTGTCATACTGGCCACCGGGACCTGTCATACTGGATATAGGACCTGTCATGCTGGCCACTGGGACCTGTCATACTGGTTATAGGACCTGTCATACTGGCCACCGGGACCTGTCATACTGGTAATAGGACCTGCCATACTGGCCACCGGGACCTGTCATACTGGTTATAGGACCTGCCATACTGGCCACAAGGACCTGTCATACTGGTAATAGGACCTGCCATACTGGCCACAAGGACCTGTCATACTGGTTATAGGACCTGTCATACTGGCCACCGGGACCTGTCATACTGGTTATAGGACCTGTCATACTGGCCACCGGGACCTGTCATACTGGTTATAGGACCTGTCATGCTGGCCACCGGGACCTGTCATGCTGGCCACCGGGACCTGTCATGCTGGCCACCGGGACCTGTCATACTGGCCACCGGGACCTGTCATACTGGTAATGGGACCTGTCATACTGGTAATGGGACCTGTCATACTGGCCACCGGGACCTGTCATACTGGTTATAGGACCTGTCATACTGGCCACCGGGACCTGTCATACTGGTTATAGGACCTGTCATACTGGCCACCGGGGCCTGTCATGCTGGCCGCCACCGGGACCTGTCATGCTGGCCACCACCGGGACCTGTCATGCTGGTAATAGGACCTGTCATATTGTCCACCGGGACCTGTCATACTGGTTATAGGACCTGTCATACTGTCCACCGGGACCTGCCATACTGGTTATAGGGCCTGTCATACTGTCCACCGGGACCTGTCATACTGTCCACCGGGACCTGTCATACTGGTTATAGGACCTGTCATACTGGCCACCGGGACCTGTCATACTGGTTATAGGACCTGTCATACTGGCCACCGGGACCTGTCATACTGGTTATAGGACCTGTCATACTGGCCACCGGGACCTGTCGTACTGGTTATAGGACCTGTCATACTGGCCACCGGGACCTGTCATGCTGGCCACCTGGACCTGTCATACTGACCACCGGGACCTGTCATGCTGGCCACCGGGACCTGTCATGCTGGCCACCGGGACCTGTCATGCTGGCCACCGGGACCTGTCATGCTGGTAATAGGACCTGTCATGCTGGCCACCGGGACCTGTCATACTGGTTATAGGACCTGTCATACTGTCCACCGGGACCTGCCATACTGGTTATAGGACCTGTCATACTGTCCACCGGGACCTGTCATACTGGTTATAGGACCTGTCATAATGTCCACCGGGACCTGCCATACTGGTTATAGGACCTGTCATACTTGCCACCGGGACCTGTCATACTTGCCACCGGGACCTGTCATACTGGTTATAGGACCTGTCATACTGTCCACTGGGACCTGTCATACTGGTTATAGGACCTGTCATGCTGGCCACCACCGGGACCTGTCATGCTGGCCACCACCGGGACCTGTCATGCTGGCCACCACCGGGACCTGTCATACTGGTTATAGGACCTGTCATGCTGGTGGCACTGCCTGAAAAGGTGGGGAACTGCCTGACATCCATTGGGCCAGTAGTCTGTGATCTTGGTGCCCCATGTATAGACTGTGGGACCTCATTTCATTCTTGATTTCTCTTCACACTGTAGACATCTCTGTACCATGGCGTATCAGGGTCATTTCACAAGATGTAACCTGTCTTCGGTGGCTGAGGCTTTTCCTATTTAGTAATTTGTGGCATATCCCTGGGTTGTGTCGCCAGTTTGCAGGACAGAAATGCCACGTGTGTGTAAATTTCTTCTGTCTTTTCATCTTGGACAGACTCTCGCTCTTTCTTTATAAAGAAGGGTGCCTGTTACACGAGATCCCACTATTTTATAAGAGCACTGCAGATGTCTTGCAAGTTCTACATCCAGTCAATTGCCTATTGATGTGGATAAAGCCGAGCTAGATCCTGCGGTCCCCTGCGTTCAGTAGATGCCTCAGCTCGTGGACTCCTGTAATGACATCTACCATTGCTTTCTTAGAAATTGTGCACTACTAGGACAACCCATTCTGAAACTGTTGCATCGGACCCGATCTAATAATAAATCCTATACTCCCGTGCCCGCTCCGTTCCCACAGTGTCAGCACTTGCGGTCCTGGAGCTGCGATGCGGTGGAATGATGCGTGAGCTGTAGAAACTGAACGTGCAGATTCAGCCCCGGCTACAGCTGATCCCGGACTTCCTCTTCATGTTCAGTCCGTATGTAGGCGGGGACAGTGACGCCAGTGCTGATTGGGTGCCGGGTCACGTGTCACAACACTGCATCACAGCGCCAGGGAGAGTGAGTGCCGACTCCACGGGAAAGGCACGGGAGGGGAGTATAAGCTTTATTATTTTATGGAGGCCTAACACTTAGTTTAGGAAGGGGTTGTCCTAGTAGTGGACACACCCTTTAAGTAGAGGATGTACAAACAAGCTAGTAGTCACCTTCTAGATAACTACTGTGCAGACCACTATATTTCACCACAGGCTTTATGCTCTGCCCATTAAATGAGTCTCCAGGACTCTAAGGCTATGTGCACACGCTGCGGATTGGTCTGCGGATTTGTATCTGCGGAACCGCAGGTAAAACCCGCAGGTAAAATGACCTGCGGATTGGCCTGCGGTTTTCTCCTGCGGTTTATCACCTCTACAATGGAGGAGATGGTAAACCGCAGCAGAATCCGCAGAAAAGAAGTGACATGTCATTTCTTTCTGCGGATTTGAAACCGCAGCAAAACCGCACGGAAAATTCCGCAGCATGTGCACAGCGGTTTCCATTTTCCATAGAGTAAAATGGTACTGTACAACGCAGCAGATTCTGCTGCGGACCCGCAGGGCCAGAAACGCTGCGGATCCGCAGCAAAATCCGCAAAGTGTGCACACACCCTAATAGGAGGCGCAGAGTTACATATATTCATGTCTCCTTCGGTTACACAAATGAATTTTGCACATTGTGTAGTATTTTTTTGAAAGGCTGTAGAGGCATGCAGAAAGCTGGCACTGGCCCGGTGCTACTTACCGAGTTTATTTGCTGTGGATTTGCTATATGGTTGACACCAGACTTTGGTCCCTGGTCAGCACTCTGTTAGGGACTTCTATCTGAAGAACTCAAAAATGGCACCTAGACTTTCCACCGTCGAGTGTTGGACCACAGTGAGGCAAAGACTTGTAAGAAATAGGGACCTCAATTCCAGCATAGCAGATTCAGTGTACTCCCTGTGCCATCATTAATAGTGATGAGCGAGTATACTTGTTGCTCAGGTTTTCTCGAGCATGCTTGGGTGTCCTCCGAGTATTTTGGTGTGCTCGGAGATTTAGTTTTCATCTTATCTGCATGATTTGTGACTTGTAGACAGCCTGAATACATGTGGAAATTCCCTAACAAGCAGGCATTCCACACATGTATTCAGCCTGTCCAGCAGCCGCAAATCATGCAGATAAGACGAAAACTAAATCTCCGAGCACACCAAAATACTCGGAGACCACCCGAGCAATGAGTATACTCGCTCATCACTAATCTTTAACTAATATGGATAGACTGTGTGGTATGGAAAAGGCGAGACGTCTCTATAACTTTCACCTTTGCTCTATCCTGAGTGACACGCCATAAACAGAACACTTTTCCGGTGAATTTATTGCTTTGTAGAACCACATGTAAACATTTTATAATGCTCTCTTTGTAGTAAAGTTAGAGCAGTACAAAGGTGCGGCACCGATCTGAGTGTGGGGACGCCATCTTCCCTAGACACAAGCACCACTGAATTTGGATACGTGTCTACTGGCATTAATCTTGTAGTAAAGTTAGACATGCAGTAATCATGCTGTCCGACGTGTGTGGATGATTGGAACGCTGCTGAAGTAAACAAATTTATCATACCATTGTTATGTATTGTAGTTTATGTGAAGGCGATGGTGTGCAGCCAGGTGGAAACGTTTCAGGTAGTCTTAAGTGGAACATGTCAGTAGGTTTTTGTAATTGGAGAACACCACGATGTAAGTCCAGAGACTTTGATTACAGTG
Organism: Dendrobates tinctorius; assembly: GCF_039654945.1. Taxonomy (NCBI): domain Eukaryota; kingdom Metazoa; phylum Chordata; class Amphibia; order Anura; family Dendrobatidae; genus Dendrobates; species Dendrobates tinctorius. Next base: position 20,084,748 of record NW_027361808.1, on the reverse strand, counting down.
ATGTGTCATTTACTGGGCTGTGTTTTGCTGTTTCAATTCAGTGTTTTATCAGCAGGTGATTATCACTACAGGACAACCACCCTTCAGGTCCAATCAGGTCCCCAGCACTGATTAGAAGCTTTCTGTCACTGTACAACTGAGTTGGGGAACATTTTTTAAGCCAAAATCCATTTTAGTCACAGGCCGTACAAAATTATCAATTTGAAATTTAATTTGTTATATTTGGTCAAACAGTTATCTATCCGCTAATGTGGTGGCTGGAACTACTTCACTTTGGTGAGCCTGCGGTGTTCGCACTCACAACTGATTTTTCAGGTTTGCGTCAGTCTGTAGCCATTTAACATTTTGCGCAAAAGTTAAGTTAATGAACTGGTAGCAGTATTTTGTTCTGAACAAAGATTTATATTACACCACATGCCTCAAAGAGGGAAGTTCTCCACTGCTCATATAACGTGTTGAGAACTCAAGCACTGGGGGGTCTTCAGTATATACATCACAAAGGAGACAGCTGTGTACATGACAAGATACCTTGAGACTGCTTATATACAGCACATAGGAGATATCAAGATTGATGTACACTGCTCAAAGAAATAAAGGGAACATTTAACCCCTTCACTACCAAGGGTGGTTTGCACGTTAACTCCCGGGCCAATTTTTACAATTCTGACCACTGTCCTTTTATGAGGCCATAACTCTGGAACGCTTCCATGGATCCCGGTGATTCTGACACTGTTTTCTCGTGACATATTGTACTTCATGTTAGTGGTAAAATTTCATTCATATAACTTGCGTTTATTTGTGAAAAAAATGGAAATTTGGTGAAAATTTAGAAAATTTCGCAATTTTCCACCTTTGAATTTTTATGCCCTTAAATCACAGAGATATGGCACACAAAAAGCTTAATAAGTAACATTTCCCACATATTTACTTTACGTCAGCACAATTTTGGAACCAAAATTTTTTTTTTTTTAGGAAGTTATAAGGGTTAAAAGATGACCAGCGATTTCTCATTTTTGCAACACCATTTTATTTTTACGGACCACATCACATTTGAAGCCACTTTGAGGGGTCTATATAATAGAAAATACCCAAAAGTGACACCATTCTAAAAACTGCACCCCTTAAGGTGCTCAAAACCACATTCAAGGAGTTTATTTACCCTTCAAGTGCTTCACAGGAATTTTTTGAATGAACATTTGACTTTTTTTCATACAAAAAATACTTCAGGTTCAATTTTTTTTATTTTACCAAGGGTAACAGGAGAAATTGGACTGCAAAAATTATTGTCCATTTTGTCCTGAGTATGCTGATACCTGATATGTGGGGGGGAACCACTGTTTCGGCGCATGGCAGAGTTCAGAAGGGAAGGAGCGCCGTTTGACTTTTACAATGCAAAATTGGCTGGAATTCAGATCGGACGCCATGTCACGTTTGGAGAGCCCCTGATGTACCTAAACAGTGGAAACTCCCCACAAATGACCCCATTTTGGAAACTAGACCCCCCAAGGAACTTATCTAAATATGTGGTGAGAACTTTGAACCCACAAGGGCTTCACAGAAGTTTATAACGTACAGAGGTACAATTAAAAAATCATATTTTTTCCACAAAATGATCTTTTCACCCCCAATTTTTATTTTCCCAAGGATAACAGGACCCTAAAAGTTATTGTGCAATTTTTCCCGAGTACGCTGATAGCCCATATGTGGGGGTAGACCACTATTTGGGCGCATGGCAGAGCTCGGAAGGGAAGCAGCGCCATTTGACGATTTGGGCTGGAATTGAGATCGGACACCATGTCACGTTTGGAGAGCCCCTGATGTACCAAAACAGTGGAATCCCCCACAAATGACACCATTTTGGAAACTAGACCCCCCAAGGAACTTATCTAGATGTGTGGTGAGCACTTTGAACCCCCAAGGGCTTCACAGAAGTTTATAACGCCCAGGCGTGAAAATAAAAAAATCATTTTTTTTTCCACAAAAATGATATTTTTGCCCCCAATTTTTTATATTCCTAAGGGCAACAGGAGAAATTGGACCCCAAAAGTTGTTTTGCAAATTGTCCTGAGTAGGCTGATACCCCATATGTGGGGGTAAAACACTGTTTGGGCGCATGGCAGCGCTTGGAAGGGAAGGAGCACCATTTGACTTTTTCAACGTAGAATTGGCTGGAATTGAGATCAGACACCATGTTGCGTTTGGAGAGCACCTGATGTGCGCAAATAGTGGAAACCCCCAATTCTAACTCCAACCCTAACCCCAACACATCCCTAGCCCTAACCCTAATGGGAAAATGGAAATAAATACATTTTTTAAATTTTATTATTTTTCCCTAACTAGTCTAAGGGTGTGATAACGGGGGGTTTGATTTACTATTTATGCCGGTTTTTATATTTGGCAGCTGTCACACACTAAAAGACGCTTTTTATTGTAAAAATAGTTTTCGCATCACCACATATTGAGAGCTATAATTTTTCCGTATTTTGACCCACCGAGTCATGTGAGGTCTTATTTTTTGCGGGACGAGTTGACGTTTTTATTGGTACCATTTTCGGGCACGTGACATTTTTTGATCGCTTTTTATTTTGTTTTTTGGGACGCAGAATTTACAAAAACCAGCGTTTCATGAATTTCTTTTGGGTGGTGCGTTTACGCCGTTCCGCGTGCGATAAAATTGATAAAGCGGTTTTCTTCTTCGGGTCAGTACGGTTACAGCGATACCTCATTTAGGTTGTTTTTTTATGTTTGGCGCTTTTATGCAATGAAAACTATTTTATATAAAAAATAATTATTTTTGCATCGCTTTATTCTGCGAGCTATAACTATTTTATTTTTTCGCTGATGATGCCGTGTGATGGCTCGTTTTTTGCGGGACAAGATGACGTTTTCAGCGGTACCATGGATATTTATATGCGTCTTTTTGATCGTGCGTTATTGCACTTTTTGTTCGGCGGTATGATAATTTATTTTTTGCTTCGTTTTTTTTTTTATTTTTTAAGGGTTTCGCTTAAGGGGTTAACTAATGGGACAGTTTTATAGGGCGGGTCGTTACGGACGCGGCGATACCAAATATGTGTACTTTTATTGGTTTTTTTTTTTTGCAAAAAAATGAATTTATTGGGGAATTTTTTTTTTTTCTTGAATTTATTTAGCGATTTTTTTTTTTTTTTAAAAAAAAATTATTTTTACACTTTTTTTTTTTTTTACTTTATTACAATGTCCCAGAGGGGACATAACTGGCTGTCACATCACAGATCACTGTGACAGATCAGCAATCTGTCACAGGCAGCGTGCAGGTTTCCTCCTTGCCTGCGCTTTGCAGGCATGAGGAAGCCAGCTTCCTGCAGGCTCCCGGAGGTCCCCGCCGCCATATTGGATCCGGGGACCTGCAGGAAAGGAGACCCCCGCAGCAGCGCTGCACATTGCGCTGCCATGGGGGGCTCAGGGAAGCACGGAGGGAGCCCCCTCCCTGCCGATGCTTCCCTTTAACCCCCGGTACACCGCGATCGTGTTTGATCGCGGTGTACAAGGGGTTAACGTGTCGGGGGCGGTCCGTGACGCCCCTGACACATTGTGCCGGGTGTCAGCTATGATAATTAGCTGACACCCGGCCGCGATAAGCGGCGCTTACCTCGTGGGCGCCGCTTATCGCTATGACATAATATTCCGTCCATGGTAATTAGGGCCCAGGGCACATGGACGGAATATTACGTCCAATGAAGGAAAGGGGTTAAACAACACAGTGTAACTCCATGTCAATCACACTTCTGTGAAATCAACCTGTCCAGTTATGAAGCAACCACAGATTGTGAATCAGTTTCTCCTGCTGCTGTGCAAATGGAACAGACAAGAAATTGAAATGATAGGCAGTTAGCAAGACATCCCCTATAAAGGAGTGGTTCTGCAAAGGGTGACCACAGACCATTTCTCTGTTCCCACCTTTATTCCAATATGAATAGACCTATTGATGACGTCCTGCCCTATCGCAGTTCTGGTTAGATTTACAAGCATTTACATTTGTAGTAAGATCTTCACCTTAAGAATGTTTGTGGTCATTATTCTTCTCCCTTTACAACTTTTCTTTAGGCACAAGTTTAGGCAAAACCAGCGTTTTGTGACACAACATTGATCTCACTAGCGAGATCACTGTGTGTGACAGCGATCAGTGACCTGCCCCCCTGCTGGTATCGCTGATCGCTGTAATAAAGCCCTGGACGTTTTTTTGGTCGCTGGTCTCCCGCTGGCCACCACGCATCGCTGCATGTGACAGGCAGGAGACCATCGATCAGCTGGTAACTAATGTACACATCGGGTAACTAAGGGACGTGCGTCCCTTAGATACCCGATGTGTACCTTAGTTACCAGCTCCCTGCATCAGCGCACTGGTAACTAACGTACACAGCGACGCCGGGCGCTCGGCGTCGCTGTGCTGATCGCTGGTGAAGCTGTCTGTTTGACAGCTCACTAGCGATCACATAGCGACTTACCAGTGATCCTGACACTTTGATATCGTTGTCGGGATTGCTGGTGAGTCGCTATGTGTGACTCCAGCTTAGGAGTCAACTGCTTTGTGTAATCCTGCCATGATCACTGATTAGCAACTTTCTGTGTACACTGTATAATCTGTGTGGGCAGAGTTATAGAGGACTCAGCATTCTGAGCACTGCTAGATCTACAGCAGAGAAAACAATGATTGTATCAAAATGACAGAACCCAAATCTGCAAGTAACACATCACTGGAATCTGTGTCTCAGCCCCTGTATCATGCTGCTCTCATATTAAACAGCAAACACCTGATGAGATTCCCTTTAAGTTGTAAAATGTGACACTATTGCCAAAACCAGGATTGTAAGGGGCATCCACACTTGGATTAATTATGGTATTTTTGGATTATAAGGCTGTGTGCACACGCTGCGGAATCTGCTGCGGATTGATCCGCGCGGATTTTCAAAATCCGCAGATAAATCCGCAGGTCAAAAGACCTGCGGTTTATCCTGCGGTTTTGCCCTGCGGTTTCTGCTGCGGTGTACAGTACCATTATTCCCTATGGGAAATGGAAACCGCAGTGCAGATGCTGTGAAATTTTCCGCACTGATTTTCTGCGGTTTCTAAACCGCAGAAAGAATTGACATGTCAATTCTTTCTGCAGATTCCGCAGCGGTTTACCATCTCCTCCAGGGCCAAATCCGCTGGGGAACCGCAGCAGAATCTGCAGCGTGTGCACACACCCTAAAACTCATTTGGGGAGAATATGGGGCTGTGTCTTCTAATTCAAATGTACCTTACTAGCTGCGGTGGAACGGGGTCCCAGGGTCGCTGCTCGCGGAGGCAGGAGTGGGGCGATGCTGCAGTGATCCTGGGATCCCACTCCACCGCAGCCGCCGCCCACGGTAGGCAATAAGACGCACAGATTATAAGAAGCACCATCATTTTATTAAAGTTTGTTTTCCCTAATTTTCTCCCCAAAATTTGGGATGCGTCTTATAATCTGGTGCGTCTTATAAAGCACAAAATAACGGTATAGTTCTATACATAAAATATACCTAACCCCATTCTACCTTCCAAATGATTGCTGGCTTGTGGGGTCAGTGGTGAAACTGGAGGAATCACAGGCATTGATGACTTCACTGATGCCCCCTGCATGAAGATTATTACATATCTACCACATTCACCATTTACAGGGCCTATTGGACACAATTTTAATTAACATATCAAACCTTTTATTGTACTTTCAGGATATGAACAACAATCCTATTTTATTCCAAAAGATAATGTTCAACCATACGTACATACAACTAAATAGTAAGTATCACAGATCTTATGTTCTGTTTGCTTTTCTGACACTGCTGAGTAACTTCAATGCTTTTATGTGGACAGGGACATACATTATAGGTATGTAAGACTAATGACGGCACTCAATATTATTGGAAACATTTTTTTTTATTAGCCCAAATGTAAAATTTCACCTCTCCCCTTCGGTACTCCAGAGGGAGGACTGAAACATTGCACATGGGTTGACCCCACCAATGTGTTCCGCTACATCATACAGCTGCCCTTGTGATATTCTATAAACCTTTAGTACTAGATAAAATGCACAAAGAGGATCCGTTCGGATTGGATGGGTGAAATGCCATAAAAACAATGGACAATGGAATAGTCCCTAGCAGACCACATAATAAGATGGTGTGGTCATGGTAGGGGTTGTATAAGGCTACTTTCACACATCAGGTTTTCGGCGTCAGGCGCGATCCGGCGTCGTGCCGGAACGCCGGATCCGGCAAATGTTTAGTAAAACCAGATGTGACGGATCCGGTTTTCTGCCGGATCCGTCTTTTTCTTGACAGACAAAACCGGATCCGTCTCATCCAGTTCATCCGTTTTTCTATCCGTTTTTCGACGGATTACGCCGGATCCGGTTTTTAAAATTGACCCTTGTGGCCTTCCGAACGGGATTGGCTACTGGAAAACTATATATAGAGTGTTCCTACAGCCCTTCTTTGACAGGTTGTCGAGGAGAAAGTGCAGGTTGGAGAGAAGAGCAAGTTACTGGCGAAGATGGATGTTGTCATTGGAAATATTTTGAAGAATTTGGCGGATTTTATAGCGGAGGCGAATCGTTTGAGGGTGATTGTTCTGGAGAAGGAGAGAGCGAGACAGCAGCGCATCAGGCATCGTAGACGACGTTTGTGGATCCACCCCATCACAGCCAAGAGAATGACGCGTGGGGTCTATTCTACACTCTGCATGGACCTTCGACGAAACCCGGATAAATTTTTTGGATATGTTCGGATGAAAATGGAGAATTTTGATTACTTGGTGGAGCGCATTGCACACCTCTTAAGAAAAGCAGACACCTATTGCCGCTTCTCTGTTTCACCCGCAGAGCGTCTGATGGTGACTTTAAGGTAAGCCACATTTATTGGATATGCTCGCATCAGAGCACACTTTCACTGCAATCTTGTTGGTGGTAGTTTGTATCTCCAAGTGTTCTAGCTGAGTTTTGGTATGTAATGCTGTGATTTTAAACTAATTGTTTTTTAATTCCCCACAGATTTCTTGCAACTGGAGAATCCCTTTCGTCACTGCATTTCCAGTACAGACTCGGGATTTCCACCATATCCGGAATAGTGAAGTACACATGCCGTGCACTGTGGGACTCCTTAGCTGAAGAGTTTTTACCAGAGCCTACAACAGAGAGGTGGATTGAAATTGCTGACAAGTTTCAACAGATATGTCAGTTTCCCAACTGCTTGGGCGCTGTGGACGGGAAACATATCCGCATTGTAAAGCCAGCCGGATCGGGATCGGAATATTTCAATTACAAGAAATATTTTTCAATTGTCCTCATGGCCATCGCTGATGCGGAATACAAATTTATTGCTGTGGATATTGGGGCCTATGGCCGCTCCAATGACTCTCAAGTTTTCAAACTGTCTGCCATGGGGCGTAAACTGTATGGAAACACCTTCCAGTTCCCACCCCCTAGACCGCTGCCGCAAACATCTGGTCCACCTATGCCATTTGTCTGTGTAGGGGATGAAGCCTTCCAGCTGTCAGAACACCTTTTGAAACCATACTCTAGCAGAGGATTGACAAGACCAAAACGCATTTTTAATTACCGCCTCACAAGAGCAAGAAGAATGGTTGAATGTACCTTTGGTATTCTGACAGCCAAATGGCGGGTCCTATTGACTGCGATCAACCTCAAGACAGAAACTGTTGACGAGGTGATCAAAGCTTGCGTGGTACTCCACAATTTTGTTATCTGCAAGGAACCCATTTCCATTGAGGACACCTCTGAAGAAACCACCTTGCAAGATTACCATGACATTACCACTAGAAGTTCTGTGACGGTTTCAGTAATGAGGGACAATTTTGCACTATACTTTATGTCACCTCAAGGCAGAGTACACTGGCAGGATGACAGAGTGTGAAAGATTTGTGCCCTAACCAAACTTGTGTACCTTCTGGACCAACAGTATATACCTTTGCCAACCAAAGTTGGCTATCTTGTCATGGTCTCTATTTTTAGCTTTAGGCCACAGGTGTGTACCTGGTTGTGTTTTATGCAAAGTATTTCACCTTTTAACAAAAGTTGTGTACATTGTTATGAAATCACCAACAATAAACACAACTTTTTAGGTGAAATACTTTGCTTCAAACACAACCAGGAACACAACTGTGGCAAAAAGCTAAAATTTACCCACAGTTATATACCTGGTTTTGAATACCTTTTTACCTTTTAAATACCCTTTATTTAACCTTTTTTTTAAACATATTTCGCCGCAGAAAGAAATGACAGACAACCAGTGTAAACAATAATTTAACTTTTTATTTAAAATATTTTTTTGTTTGTAAACTGTTTTTAAAGTTAAAAAAACTTTTTTAATAAAGGTTTGAAAAAAACATGGGCATTTTTATTACAAAACACATCATAAATCTGTGTAGTGTGGGGTGGAAATACTGCTGGAGGGGCTGCGGGACACTTCGACACTGGGAGTGTGGAGAGAGGATTGGGATCGTGGTGGGGAAGGAACAGTTAGAGGTGATGGTGTGGAAAAAGCTACAGAATGGGTGGACATGTGGGAGGCAGAAGAGGTGGTGGGCGGTGGAGTGGAGGGTTGGGCAGGGACTGTAGGAGCAGATGATGTTGATGGAAAGTTGTATGGGGAAGGAGTTTGGTACGGGGAAGGAGTTTGATACGGGGCAGGTTGCTGGAAGTGGGGAGATGACTGGTACTGGGGAGGTTGCTGGTACTGGGGAGGTTGCTGGTACTGGGGAGGTTGCTGGTATGTAATAGGAGGGGGAGGATGGAAAGTGGCTGGAGGGGGAGGATGGAAAGTGGCTGGAGGGGGTGCAGATGTAATAGGAGGGGGAGGATGGAAAGTGGCTGGAGGGGGTGCAGGTGGAGGAACTACAGTGGTGGGAGGTGGAGGTTGGGAGGTAACCTGCTGTAAAGCACCGTGGCACGAATGCATTACATGCATCTGCTGGGTAGGAGATAGTGTTGCCATGCGCTCCTCAACAGACCTGAAAAAGGTGTGGTTTGGCGAAGAACTTGCTTCTGAATGCATGGTTTGCAGAAGTGTCTTCACCTCCAGAATGCTGGAGTTGATCTGCTGAAAGCCTGCGGAGATTTGCTCTGACAAGACTTTTAGACAGTTCTGGAAAGATGCATTCAGATGCAAGAACTCTGGCGCATAAGTCTTTTCCTGACCCCTCTGCCGCTGCCGCCCAGTACCCGCAGGTGTACTAGAGGTGGCAGGGGCAGAAGGGTGGGGTAAAGGGAAAGCGATCTCCTCACCAGCAGCTTCATGTAATGTAGGCGGCCACGATGCTCCTGTGCTGGTGGATGGGACAGATGGGTCGAATGTGTGGGAAGGTGCAGATGTACCGGGGCGGTCGAAGTGTCCCTCGGTGCCGGTCTCCTCAGGGATCGCCTCAGAAGGGTCCAATCGTGCAGGCTCCCGAGTGCTGCTCACCGTGCTGTGGAATAAAGAGAAAAAAAAACAATTAAAATAGTGACATGGTATGGCCCTGGCTGAAAAAAAAAAGTTACATCTAAACATTTTTTTGTCACATGTGGTGTGTAATATTTACCTTCTGGTGAGCATTGTCTCCCGGAGGAACAACAGGGCTCGTGCGTACTTGTACTTGCTCCTGCGTCCTCCAGATCCACTCGGGGCCCGCATCTCTTTATTGAACTCCTTCTTAAAACGATCCCTCACAGACCGCCACCGCTTCACAATTCTCTCCCCTGAAACGAGAAAGGACAAAGTGGTTAGTATACAACATCAGTGTTTCCCAAACTCCAGTCCTCATGGTCCCCAGGGGTCATGTTTTCAGGATTTCCAAAGTAAATAGAAATCCTGAACACATGATCCGTGGGGACCACGAGGACTGGAGTTCGGGAAATACTGGTTTAAATCAAGCAACCGGTACTGTATATACTTACGCTCTTTAATCTGGGCCCGAGCTTCGAGGTCCTCCCAGCGGTCCACAAGGAGCGAACAGATTTCCTCCCAGAGTCGTCGGGTAACGATCAGGTCAGCGTGGCGGCGGTCAGCCATATTCCAGAGCGGCTCCCTTTCTCTGATGAGATCGATGAGGCGGTCCACATCAATCCCTCCATCCTCACCGTCAGAGTCGGGAGCACGCTGTGAAGGCTGTTAAAGAAAAAGACAAAAATAACATAATTAGCCTCCACAAAAGAAATGAAATAAAAAGTGCAAAAAAAACAAAGCAAAAATATTTATACTTACACGCTGGTGACCGCCGCGTTGCTGTCGCCGACGACCCTGGGAGGCACTGCGAGGACCTCTTGGCCGAGCACCAGATTGGGAAGAGTAGAGAAGAAAACAAAAAATGTTATGTCTTTGGATGTAGGCATTTGTTTGCTGTGTGTGGTCTGCAGAACATTGTTTTCTATGTGTTGTGTGTAGTGTGATGTTGTGTTTCTGCGTTTGATGCAAAAAACTTACCAATTGTGAGCCCACTCCAAGTGTCTGTCCACCCCTTCCTTCTTCTTCTGGGAGCTCCTCTTCATCTTGTGATTCCTGTTTTGAAATAAAAGGCAATGAATACACATATATTACAGAGATGATGGATTTTGGAAATAAAAACTTACCGTCAAACGCTGACGATGCGAGGGAGGGCTCCCAGAAGATGTGCTGTCTTCCTCATGGCCAGACTCCATGGCTGTGGGTGGTGTTTCTGCTGCTGCCATTGCTGCTGCTGCTGCTGCTGCTGCATCTATTGGGCGGCTGTTGAATAAAGAGAAACAAAGGGCCAATGAATATCTTGATATTCCATAGCCCTAGTTTGGAGGAATGGGGGATTTGATAATTACCGTCTCTCATCTGCTGCTGGACTCCCCTCCCGTTGTTCAGCATGCTGCTCCATTTGGGGTGGTGCTGATGGTGCTGCTGCTGCAGATGTCTGCTGCCTTCTCCTGCTCCTGGTTCTTGGCTTGGGTGGCATGTTGGGTGTGGCTGAGGGTCCCATTGTCTTGCTTTTATATATGTCCTGTGGGCAGAGCTACTGAGCATGCTCAGACCAAAGAAACCGGATCCGGCCGTCGCCGGATCAGGCGCATTGCGGCGCTCATAGGCTTTCATTGTATGAAAAAGCCGGACATGCCGGATCCGGCGTGTCCGGCTTTTTCGCCGGAGACAAAAAATGTTACAGTAGCCGTTTTTTCCAGACGCCGGATCGCGTCACATTGCCGGATCCGGCGAAAATCGGATGAAACGCATGGCCATCCGGCTCGATCCGGCTCTAATGCAAGTCAATGGGGGGGGAAACCGGATCCGGCATTGCATTTCGCCGGATCCGGTTTTAGTCAAAAGCGCCGGATCGCGCCTGACGCCGAAAACCTGATGTGTGAAAGAGGCCTTATAGATATGGCAGAGCACAAATGTGAACATAAAGGGTTTGTGCCAAGTTAAAACTTGCACAGAGTGAAGTTGCCCATACTCCACCTCCGATCCATTCTTGGGATTGATGAGGAACCATGCTTGTCTGTTCCCTAGAATAAGGCCACCGTCACACATAGCGACGCACCAGCAATCCCGACAACGATATGAGCTTGGCAGGATCGCTGGTGTGTCGCTACATAATCGCTGGTGAGCTGCCAAACAGGCAGATCTCACCAGAGATCAGGACCTTGGATACCAGCTCGCAGCGCCTGCACGCTGGTATCTAAGGTACACAGCGGGTAACTAAGTGACGCGCGCGCTTAGTTACCCGCAGTTTACCTTGGACTCCAGCTCGCTGATCGATGGTCTCCCGCCTGCCACACGCAGCGATGCGTGCTGGCCAGCGGGAGACCAACGATCAAAAAAATGTCCAAGGCTTTCAAGCATGATCAGCAATACCCGGCAGGGGGCCGGTCGCTGATGCATGTCACACACAGTGATATCGCTGGTGAGATCGCTGTTGCGTCACAAACTTGTGACTCAGCAGCGATTTCGCTAGCGATCTCGCTGTGTGTGACGGGGGCTTAGCTTATTAATTGCTGGAGGTCAAATTTTCCCACCAGTCCTAAGAACAGGGCTTTGCTGAGCCCTCTTTGAATGGAGTGGTGGGGGGAGAATGTGCACCAACGTTTCATTTATAGCACTGCTGGAGCTAGCTGAATGCTGTACGCCCTGCAATTGGTAAGTTGTTCCTCTTTCCTACAGATAGGGATAATGTTAAAACTTGGCACAAACATTTTAAAGTTTTCAGTTAATGAGATTCTTGTGCATCGGGGCGGCTTGTGTGGGTGTCTTTATGCATATTTTTGTTTTATTTAGACATATAGTTTTGTTTAAGAAATGTTTTATTTTTTTCAAACAAAATGGTGCCTGCACAGTAGCATCTATCGCATTCCAGTAAATGCTACTGCGCAAACTCTGCCGCCTCTGCAATTTTGACAGAGAAAAATAATTAGGCTTCATCAAGATGACGGCGCCTGCGCAGTAGCATCTATCGGAACGCAATAGATGCTACTGTGCAGGCGCGATTTTGGCAGAGAGAAAAAAATTAGGCTCCATTTAGTTTAAAAAAAGAAATAAAAAATTTCTTAAAACTACATGTTTGAATAAAGCGAAAATATACATATTATCCACTGTACCGTGCTACAGGCGGCGCTTGCCTGATGAATGTGAATTTTTTTTTTTCAAACCATATTATATCCAGTATGTAAAATAGAATGCAGGTCACTGAGGGATCAGTGACCTGTCAAACCATAAGGATGAATATCTAAGCAGATCCCGATATAAATACCCCCCACAAGCCGCCCAGAAGCACGAGACTCATTAATTGAAAACTACAAATAGAGGTTAAACAAACAACAACCACGAGATGTATTTCATCAACCCACGTATCATTTTAATCAATATATATTAATTAATAACATTACATTGGATTACAAGAGGAGGAAGACCAGTGAGGACTCAGACTTTAAAGTTGGACTTCAGAAAGGCAGATTTTAATGGACTCAGAAAAAGGGTAGGAAAGGTCAAATGGCTGAATGTTTTAAGGACAGAAATGTCCAAGAAGAGTGGGAGATTTTGCTAAATGAAATTCTCACTTCACAATCGGTAACGATCCCGAAAAGACAGAATAATTGGAAGCATTAAAGATACCAAGATGGATGAACACAGAACTTAATCACTTGTTATAAAGGAAAAAAGGCTATATATTAAATGGAAAGATGTGGCATATCTAAAGAATATCTGAAGGCAATGCAGAGAAAGCATTAGAAGCGCTAAAGCCAGTAATGAAGTAAGGCTTTCAAGGAAGACCAAAATCAGTAAAAAAGGGATTTAGGGGGTATGTCAAAAGCAAAAGAAAAGTTAAATATTCTATAGGATTTTTACAGGATGAAGAGGGTGAACTGGACAAAAATGATGTTGAGAAGGCTAACTTAAGTTTCTAATTTGCATCTGTGTTCTGTAAGAAAGCAATTGCAACATCAATTGATCTTCATGGTGCTAGTGAAGGAATAAAATAATCCACAGGATATATAAACAGAGAGATGGTGAGAGAACACTTTGCAGACGATGCAAAGCTAGGATGGATAGCTAACACTAGAAGAAGAAGGATTCAGAATGATCTAGATAAGCTTTAACAATAGGCAGTGACTAATAGAATAGTATTTAACAGGGTGAAATGCAGGATTCTACATCTGGTCAAAAAAAACGAAAATTACATCTATAGAATGGGAGGAATAGAACTAAGCAACAGCACGTGTGAACAAGAACTGGGTACACTAATAGATCACAGACTGCACATGTATTAAGAGAAGCATAGAGTCTATATCACGTGAAGTAATTATTCCATTCTACTCCTGCTTGGTCAGATCTCATCTGGAATACAGTGTCCAGTTCTGGGCACCACATTTTAAAAAAGACATTGAAAAACTGGAGCAAGTTCAGAGAAAAGCTACCAGGATGGTGAGCAGACTACAAAGTATGTCCTACAAGGAACGGTTAAAGGGTCTGGGAAAATTTAGCTTGCAAAAAAGGCTAAGAAGAGACTTAATAGCTGGCTACAAATAATTGAAGGGATGTCACATTCTTATTCTCATTTGCACATGGAAACATGAGAAGCAATGGATTGAAACTGAAAGGGAAAAAATAGATTTTAGAAAAAACTTTTTAACAGTGAGGGTGATCAATCAGTGGAACAGGCTGCCAAGCGAGGTGGTGAGTTCTCCTTCAATGAAATTTTTCAGACAGAGGCTGGACAGACATCTGTCTGAGATGGTTTAGGGAATCCTGCATTGAGCAGGGGGGTTGGACTCGATTACCCAGGAGGTCACTTCCAACATTAACATTCTAGGATTCTATCTACCTACATGCATATACAGCAGGTGAAATTACTTGAATATATTACCAATTTTTTAAGTAAATATATTTCTAAAGGTTCTAATGGCATGAAATTCTCTCCAAAATGTAGGTAACAACCCATCCAATCCACCCAGGCAAAGAAATCAAACCATAGATGTCCTTAAGTTATGTGTAATCATGTGAAATGACATGTGATTTTGGCCCATTCTTTCACACAAACATTTCTGAAATGCTGAAGCTTACTTGTGCTCCTTCTATGAACTCTGAGCTTTAGTAGCTTCCATAAATGTGCTATTAGATTCAGGTCAGGTGATTGGCTGGGCCATTCTACCAGCTTTATCTTCTTTCTCTGAAACCAATTGAGAGTTTCCTTGACTGTGTTTGGGATCATTGTGTTGCTGAAATGTCATCCCTTGTTTCATTTTCATCCTCCTGCTTGATGTCAGCAGATATTTATCAATAATGTATCTACGTTTGTCCATTCATCCTTCCCCCAATTACATGACGTTTGCCAGTGCCGTGTGCTGAAAAACATGGTGTTCACATCTTCAAACTTCACCCCTGGTATGGTGCTTTTGGAGTGATATGCAGTGCCTTTTGGCCTCCAAACATCGTGTGTATTATGACCTCCAAAGACTACAATTATGCTCTCATATGACCAGACTATACATTTCATAGGCTTGCTGAAATGTTGATGATCAAACTGTAAACTTGCATGAACATGCTTTTTGTTCAGCAAGTCGGTCTTGCGTGGTGAGCGTGCATACAGGCCATAGTGTTCTTTGAAACAATTGTACCTGCTGATTCCAGATCCTTCTGTAGCTCTCCACTGGTGGTCCTTTGCTCTTGGACAACTCTTGGATAATTCTTTTCACTCCTCTGTCTGACACCTTGTGGTGAGCACCTGGTCATGGCTGGTTTATGGTGAAATTATGTTCTTTTCAGTTCACTTCCAGATTATGGCCCCAACAGTGCTCACTGGAACCTTCAGTATTTTAGAAATTCTTCTGTACCTAATGCCATCAGTATGTTTTGCAACAATAAGGTTCCAAAGGTCTTGAGACAGCTCACTGGTTTTACCCATCATGATAAGTTTCTTGTGTAGCTTCTTGTTAATGAGCCCCCTTTTTATAAGCCATCAGTTGAACCAGCTAATATTACTTTTCACTAAGTGGCAGGATTGCTTTCTAATTACTGATATATTTCAGCTGGTGTCATGACTTTCTATGGCTTTTTGCACCTGCCATTCTTAATGTGTTCAATACTTTTTACCTGTGTCATTTACTAAGAAAATTGGTGACGTGTTCAATACTTTTTTCACCTGCTGTATACACACATTTGATAAAAAACATAATGGGAGTTCTTCTTTAACCTGCAGATATGGGGTTAATCTGCCGACTAATAGTGTTCTGAAGGTATCTGGCGCCCACTCTGAAAGCCTGTTGGCAGGAGCAAATGAACCGTATTTCATTCCTGCAGCCTCGAGCTGGGTGTCAGTCAGTGCTGGGGGTGTGGATACAGCCGCCGTTCCCTATGCTCTGAGTGCTGACTGAAGCTGCGCCAGCCTCACCTCTATGACTGAAAACCCAAGGCTGCCGGGAGGAATTCAGTTCATTTCCTATCGGCAGTGGAGCTCTCGGTGCGGCAGCTTCAGAACGCTATTAATCTGCAGGTAAATAGCATTTTTTTACAGGACAGGTTCCCTTTATTTAGTGGCAGGATGTGCTCATCCACTTGTATTTATTATTTTGAAATTTTATTTTAACAATTCTTCACTTTCCTTTAACAGTTGTTAAAATAAATTGTACTGGTCCTATGAAGATTACCGTGGAATGGTACCTGAAACATCATAAGTGTTTCAATGAATTCACAACCTTTGAGGTAAGTGTTATGGCAAGAAGTGGATGGTCTTCAGTGGCCGAAAGCTCATATGGTGGTTGTGTCAAGGGATGCTCTGATGGACTCTGGTTGATCGTTTTTGTTGAATGGTCAGCATGTTATATAGCAACAGACTTCTCTTCTCCTAGTGATATCAGTTGATTTTTGGTGACAGTGCTTTTAAGAAGCCCTACTTTAATGCTAATACCAGGAACTAGAAAAGAACTGGAAACAAGTATCTTTTTCTTTGCTTCCTTGCTTCTCTCCAAGGTGTGCTCACTCCTTTTTAGATGTAGACTAACGAGCAGATCTAATTTGATGCAGGTGTTAGTTTTGGGAATGAAAATTTACAGGGTGATTACATAATTTTTTTTCCTCAGAATTGAGTGATTCCATAATTTTTTCCCTATGCTTGGTTTAAAAAAGTAACCATTACTGACTACCACATTTTTTGTTCTTGATTTCTTTTAGTGTTTCCTAAAGCCAGAAAGTTGCCATTTGAATTGACTTTAGTTTTGTGCCATGTCTGTGATCTGCTTTTTTTTCTACAAAATTAAACAACGGAATGAACATCCTCCAAGGCCGGTGATTCCATAATTTTTGCCAGGGGTTGTACAAACTCCTTGCAGATATTGTCCTTGGTGGGATTTGAACCCAGGACCCCAGCGCTACAAAGCCACAGTGCTAACCCCTGAGCCACTATGACAGTATTGTCAAACCTTAAGAGTAACTAGTCCTTCCATTATTTACAACCTCCTATACTTGGAGGAGTAAATCTTTGTAAATCCTCATTTAGGAATCCGGCATTGGATTTCGCCTCCAGTGCCCAGCGCTAATGTGCTCATTATTTAGTCTGAGTTGAGGCATAAGTATAAGCAGTACAACATTTATGAGATTCTCTCGTGGACTCGCGTTCACCCCTCTTTTTTTTTTTTAATGGTCAAGAATATATTTACTCATTTCTTCTTGATTTATTGTTTAAAAGCAGCAAATAGATTTTTTTTTAGAAGGGTTGTCCACTACTCGAACAGCGCCCTTCTCAATTACTATATTCTCTCATATAAAATAACGTCGGCCTATAGTGCTGTTCTCCAGCTCTGACCGCACTGGCCGTCCTGGGGCTTGTGTGAGATTGTCATTTGAACCCTGTGGTGTCTTTTCACTCTCTCTTCCTGTGGACTAAACTGACATCTGGATGAAGTGAGAGCTTCTGATTTCCTGTGAAGGTCAGTTATGCCCGAAGAAAGTGAGTGAAGAGGCTGCTCGTTTTCTGCAGGGCTCACGTGACGTAATGTCCACGCGAGCCCCAGGAATACAGTGCTAATGCTGCTGGAACGGCACCGGATCGGAGTACGGGCTATCGTTCTACTATTTTGGGGGAATATAACATTTGTAACGGAGGCGGACAACCCTTTTTAAGAGGGTCCAATAGTCTTTTGTATATTTTCAGTTGGTTGTTCATCAGTATATTTTAGGAATTTGGGTGGAATTCCATGTTTTTCTAGAAGCCGCACACAAGCATCAGCAGATAGAGCAAGATTGGCACAGCTATACCTAGCAGGATCTAAGAGGGATTAAATGAATGACTAGCGTTTTCAGAACACAATCCCACTGCCTAGTTTGCCCCTTTAAAGGGGCTGTTTACTTTGTATTTTAACAAATGAATTTGGGCCATAATTTGTGGCACTTTTATATATTAGTAAATATTACAGGTTCTCCTGGACTTGCTACTGCAATCGTCTTCACAGACTACACAATTTTCTGTTCTCAAAACAGCCAGTGACCAAGCAGCATGTGATCAGACCTGTCCGTCAGCCTTATGCAATTGAATAGAACATTGTTCGCATTACACCTGTTTTTCTATTGTAGGAGGCTAATGTACAGATCTGATCTCAAGATCATCCATCATAAGAAAAATAATTTTTAAAAAGTGGTTAATTTTACAATGTACTTTTTGTGAGGTAAAACATTGCTTAAAAGCAGTCTGAAATGTTTTACCTCACAAAAAGAGTCATCTGTGATCCCGTGCTGTAATGTCTGTATACTCTTTTGCATCTTTGCCTGCCCAGGAGCTGTGGTATGATCAGACCATGTTCCTGTAGGGTCAGACACAGACATTACACAGCAGGGGCACAGTTATAAGATTATCTCAGCACAGGGACATTATTTTTAATCACATTCAATTTTGGAGTTTATTTTTATTCCAAGATCTATTGACTAAAATGTGCTTTGTTCATGGGAAAACCCCTTTAACTTGAGGTGTCAGACAAAGTTTTAGCAATTGACTTTATAAAATAATCTGATGTGGTGGTTGGCAGACACTGGTTAATTGTCACATGGAGCCTTTTCCAAAAAAAGAAATTTCTATATTTAGATGTTAGATCTGTGTATTTTTGTAAGTTTAACATTTTAAGCTTTATTGTATAGGATCTTAAAGCACACTCCAAAGTCTTTTTTGAGAAAAATGAAGAAAACTCTGAAACTTTCCTTTGTAACCCAGATGCGCCATCAGTCTCTCTGCGTAATGTGAGTATTCTGCTCAGTACTGTACATCTTGGCCTGTGGTGGGGACCTTTTGAGGTCTGTATTTATCCGTCTCTAAATTCAGGTTTAGCTTTTCCAGTTGAACCTTGATTCTAGATTCTATGGGCCAGACTAACAGCGTTGTGCATGCTCGTCTTAATGAGGGAGTGTGCTGGAGTCAGAAGCTCCTGATTCATAAAGAGGTGCACTCCTGTTCTTGCATCTCCAGTGTCTGATGAGTAGTATTGTGCGTTACCCCAGAAAACTAACTCCAGTCAGGCATATGGAACATCATAGACTAGCTGTGTCATCTTGCCACTACCATGCCCCGCCGAAGTTCCGCCCACTTTGGCGGAACTAGGAGAAATTAGTGAGTAGATGAGATGCCAAAAGTCACAAAATTCAGGCACAACTTCGAGTATTCTCAGAGAATTGTGGTGTGAAAGTTCTAAATTTCCTGCTACTTTGAGATCAGTAATGTTGGTTCCTAAATGAGCTAAAAAAGTAGGCGGCGCTTCTAGGGGGTCCATAAACTTTCAGGGACAACTATTTTGTATTGTATAAAAAATCCTTCCACGCGATGACCGAATGTTTTGCTTGTTCAATAGGTGATCAGCAGCCTGTTTACACAGTAAAATAATTGTGAAATGAGCATTTTTAACACTTGTTCGTGAATATCTTAGGGTGTAAATGCGCCTCTCAAATCTGTCAATCCAGAGGCTCGTGTTCATCGTCCCTACACCAATCTTCCTGAAATATAGACTGTAAAAAAAAGTCTCTTGTGATCCCATTGTACAGGTGACATGTAATGGTTATTCTCATAAGAGATGAACTTATAAAATGGCATCTTCTGGTTTCTTTTAACAGAAAAAGTTGTCAGCTTCAGAGGACTTTAAGAAGCAGGTATGATATCTTATTGCCTATTGGATTATAAAATGAAAACTTACTGATGTGAACTTAATAAGCTTAATAAAGCGCTGGCTAATGTACTGCTGCTTTGAGAATCCATAATTATTCAGTGATCCACTGTCCTGCACTTTGTAGTGTATGGCCTAGTTGTTTTCTCAAAAACTCTGCAAACTGGTGGAAAGAGTCTGACTGATGAGGAGATTAGGAGAACATGGGAAAAGTGAACAGCAGGATGTGCAACTCCTTTATGCATGCTGTAAAGACTGGAACCACCCTTAAAGCACAACTCCAGAGTTTTTTTTGTATTGCAGAGCTGGAGTGATGCTACTAATCTAAGTTCCCTCCCCCTAGTCTTGTACTTACCAGCCGCCATCTTCATCTTCAACTGGTCTTCTGCAGCTTGTGACCTGCCCGATCGCTCCACTGCTGGCTGGGCGATCTGGACGTCACAACCCAATGTAAGACTATGAGAGCTCACGACCGTTGCCTCTGACTTCTGGTTAGTCAGAAATTGCGTTCACAATATGGCGGCATGGGACCCGAGTGGTGACGTTAAGAGCTGAAGACAGTGGCTGCTAAGTTTAACACTATGCTGGAGTGATGCTTTATTAACCCCTTTCCTACATTGGACGTACTATTCGTCCATGTGACCTGGGACTTACGTCCCAAGGACGGAATAGTACGTCTAATGCGATCAGCGGCGCTCACGTGGTGAGCGCCGCTGATCGCGGCCGGGTGTCACCTGATTATCACAGCTGACACTCGGCACAATGTGTCAGAGGCGGTCACGGACCGCCCCCGACACGTTAACCCCTTGCACACCGCGATCAAACACGATCGCGGTGCACCGGGGATTAAAGGAAGCATCGGCAGGGAGGGGGCTCCCTCCGTGCTTCCCTGCCACCCCTACAGCAGCGCAATGTGCAGCGCTGCTGCGGGGGGCTCTTTCCCTGCAGGTTCCCGGATCCAAGATGGCGACGGGGACCTTCGGGGGCCTGCAGGGAGCTGGCTTCCTCACTGCCCACAGAGCGCAGGCATGAGGAAGCCTGCAGCAGTGCCTGTGACAGATCGCTGATCTGTCACAGCGATCTGTGATGTAACAGGTCAGCGATCTGTCACAGGACAGTGATGTCCCCCATGGGACATTATAATAAAGTAAAAAAAAAAAAAAAGTGTAAAAATAATTAAAAAAAAAAAAAAAAATTCCCTAATTCATTTTTTGAAAATAAAAAAACAAAAAAACAATAAAAGTACACATATTTGGTATCGCCGCGTCCGTAATGACCCACCCTATAAAACTGTCCCATTAGTTAACCCCTTTAGCGAACCCCTTAAAAAATAAAAAACGAGGCAAAAAATGATTATTATCATACCGCCGAACAAAAAGTGCAGTAACGCGCAATCAAAAAGACGTATATAAATATCCATTGTACCGCTGAAAACGTCATCTTGTCCTGCAAAAAACGAGCCACAACACAGCGTCATCAGCAAAAAAATAAAATAGTTATAGCTCGCAGAATAAAGCGATGCAAAAATAATTATTTTTTATATAGAAATTGTTTTCATTGTATAAAACCGCCACAACATAAAAAAATGACATAAATGAGGTATCGCTGTAACCGTACTGACCCGAAGAATAAAACTGCTTTATCAATTTTACCACACGCGGAACGGTGTAAACGCACCCCCCCAAAAGAAATTCATGAAACGCTGGTTTTTGTTCATTCTGCGTCCCAAAAATTGGAATAAAAAGCGATCAAAAAATGTAACATGCCCAAAGATGGTACCAATAAAAACGTCAACTCGTCCCGCAAAAAATAAGACCTCACATGACTTGGTGGGTCAAAATATGGAAAAATTATAGCTCTCAAAATGTGGTGATGCAAAAACTATTTTTACAATAAAAAGCGTCTTTTAGCATGTGACAGCTGCCAAACATAAAACCCACCATAAATAGTAAATCAATTCCCCCGTTATCACCCCCTTAGTTAGGGAAAAATAATAAAAAATTTTTTTTATTTATTTCCATTTTCCCATTAGGGCTAGGGTTAGGGCTAGGGTTAGGGTTAGGTTTGGAGTTAGAATTGGGGGATTTCCACTGTTTTGGCACATCAGGGGCTTTCCAAACGCGACATGGCGTCCTATCTCAATTCCAGCCAAAAAAGTTAAATGGCGCTGCTTCCCTTCCGAGCTCTGCCATGTGCCCAAATAGTGGTTTACCCCCATATATGTGGTATCAGCGTACTCAGGACAAATTGCACAATAACTTTTGAGGGCCTGTTACTCTTGGGAAAATAAAAATTGGGGGTGAAAAGATCATTTTTGTGGAAAAAATGATTTTTTTAATTGTACGGCTGTACGTTATAAACTTCTGTGACGCCCTTGGGGGTTCAAAGTGCCCACCACATATCTAGATAAGTTCCTCTGGGGGGTCTAGTTTCCAAAATGGGGTCACTTGTGGGGGGTTTCCACTGTTTAGGTACATCAGGGGCTCTCCAAACGTGGCATGGCGTCCAATCTGAATTTCAGCCAATTTTGCAGTGAAAAAGCCAAACGGCGCTCCTTCCCTTCCGTGCTCTGCCATGTGCCCAAACAGTGGTTCCCCCCACATATCAGGTATCAGCCTACTCAGGACAAATTGCACAATAACTTTTGCAGTCCAATTTTTCCTGTTACCCTTGGTAAAATAAAAAAAATTGAACCTGAAGTAATTTTTTTTGTGAAAAAAAGTCAAATGTTCATTTTTTTTTTTTTAAACATTCGAAAAATTCCTGTGAAGCACCTGAAGGGTTAATAAAATTCTTGAATGTGGTTTTGAGAACCTTGAGGGTGCAGTTTTTAGAATGGTGTCACTTTTGGGTATTTTCTATCATATAGACCCCTCAAAGTGGCTTCAAATGTGATGTGGTCCCTAAAAATAAAATGGTATTGTAAAAATGAGAAATCGCTGGGTAACTTTTAACCCTTATAACTTACTAACAAAAAAAAAATTTGGTTCCCAAATTGTGCTGATGTAAAGTAAACAGGTGGGAAATGTTATCTATTAAGTTTTTTGTGTGCCATATCTCTGTGATTTAAGAGCATAAAAATTCAAAGTTGGAAAATTGCAAAATTTTCGCCAAATTTCCATTTTTTTCACAAATAAACGCAAGTTATATGAATGAAATTTTACCACTAACATGAAGTACAATCTGTCACGAGAAAACAATGTCAGAATCACCGGGATCCATGGAAGCGGTCCAGAGTTATTACCTCATAAAGGGACAGTGGTCAGAATTGTAAAAATTGGCCCGGGAGTTAACGTGCAAACCACCCTTGGTAGTGAAGGGGTTAAAGCAGGTCTTTGGGCGCAAGGAAGTTTTTGAAAAAGTTGCTGAAAACGTGACATGGATAATAAGAACACATTTATTAATGAGTTTCTACCAAAACAGGACTGAGATTCCAATTTTTTTTTTTTGTAATGGAGTTGTTGATTGGGCACAACTGTGTTCTGTGATAAATTCCCAAACATTGAGCCGATCCTAAGGGTTCATCTGCCAATAAGCAGTTTTTGGGCTCTTGGCAGGAAGTAATTTCATGTTCCTATTACTAGAGATAAAAGTGGTGTTGGGGTGTTGCTCTTGACATGTCTGATTTCACCTGATCTATAGAAGTGGAGGCTTTATACTGAGATTTCCGTTTTTTTTTTTTTTTTTTTCCTTTTTTACATTGACTAGTAATTTATTTGTCGTGTAATGTAGACAGAATTTAAAGAGTTATTAGTATTTAGCAGTAAAGATTTTTCCTCCGTTTTTTTTCAGAAATCTCTCCATTTTAACTCAAAGGTAAGCCTATTTATGTAACCTTCATGGGAGTTAGTGGATGCAAGGTATAAACATTGAGTACAGTTATTAGATAAAATACACCAAATTTCTAGTGGAACAACATTAAAAATTTAAGTAAATGTGGAGCACTTTTTTCGTTTCGTCCCTCCGGACAGCACCATGGAGGTAGTCCTCCCTTGACCTATAGCTGGACAGGATCACAGAGGGGTTAAAAGGCCCCTCCCACCTCCACCCTCCAGTGTTTTTCCTGTCCCAAAGGGGACGGTTGTATTAGAGGTTGCTCTATGAGGAGTAAAGATAGAAGGTGAATGTTTGACCCTATCAAGTAGGCCGTGGCTGAAACCCTACTGGTGGGGGTCCCTCAGCCACAGAGACCAGGGCCAGGGGGATCGGGCGGCTGGTCCAAACCTTCCCCCTGTCATGTAGCCCGGGGCTGAAACCCTCCTGGTGGGGTCCCTCAGCCACAGAGACCAGGGTGCGGACGAGGCCCCTGGGTAGAGCCGCTTCCTCTCGCAGTAGAGGCTCTCGGCTCCGACGCCGAGTGGCGGAGAAGGTCGTCGCTCCTCCGGTGATGCCAGAGCAGGTCGGCATGCGTTCCACGGTAGAACGCAGAAGTGCAGAACGAGACAGGCAGCAGGCTGGTTTCCTGGATCTCGTAGGGCACAGGAGAGGAAATCATTGGCAGTAATGCAGCATTCCTGACGGGACGCCGCTTCCCTCTATGGTGGGCTCTCGGCGTTACAAGCTCCCCCTGGTTTTCTAGCAGGTATGGAGCCAGCACAGGTAAGTGCACGGTGGAATGCTATGTTGATGGCCTAGGCCTCTGGGCTGATGCTAGTCTCATGCCTTTGTGCCGAAGCTGCTCATGTGCTGAGGTATATTTTCACATATATGCAGCTAAGCCTTGTACCTCTGGGCTATAATAAGTCCATATGTCCAGGTTACATCCCATGATTCGAACCCATAGGAGGACACATGGAGTTAATGCAGCACAGTGTCTCCATGAAGACGGCCCTCCAGCTGCAGCTCAGTAATTACCTCCTTCGGGTGGAGTCAGTCTGACAAGTGAGATGTTCCATTCAGAGTCTCTTGGATGTAACTGGGGGCCTGGTCTCTTGTTTGGCACCTTCAAGCAGAGCTGTAGTCTGTCTGTGCCTCTGCACTTCATATTGCATCTTATTGCTTCTATGCATTATATTGAGTGCCTCTATGCTTCATATGGCATTATAGTGCTTCTATGCTTTATGTTGAGTACCTTGATGCATCATATTGCTTCATGGTGCCTCTGTATCATAATGCTTCTATGCTTTATATTGAGTGCCTCTATGGATCAGATTGCTTCATGGTGCCTCTGCATTATATTGCATAATAGTGCATCATATTGCATCCATAGTGCCTTGAGGCATCATAGGTCAGCATAGTGCCTCTGTACATCATATTACATCAAAGTGCCTCTATGCATTATATTGAGTGCATCACGTTGCATCATATTGTAGCATGGTTCCTCTATGCATCCTATTGCAGCATAGGGCTTCATAGTTAATTTGTGCATCATATGGCATCATAGTGCCTCTGCATCATATTGCATCATAGTGCTTCACAGTGCCTCTGCATCATATTGCCTCATAGTACATCATATTGCATCAGAGTGCCTCTATGCATTATATTGAGTGCATCAGGTTGCACCATATGGCTTCATAGTGCCTCTATGCATCATATTGCATCATTGTGCCTCTATGCATCATAGTGCCTCTCTGCATCAGATTGCATCATAGTGCTTCACAGTGCCTCTGCATCATATCGCCTCATAGTACATCATATTGCATCAGAGTGCCCCTTGGCATTATATTGAGTGCATCAGGATGCACCATATGGCTTCATAGTGCCTCTATGCATCATATTGCATCATTGTGCCTCTATGCATCATAGTGCCTCTCTGCATCAGGTTGCATCATAGTGCTTCACAGTGCCTCTGCATCATATTGCATCATAGTACATCAGATTGCGTCATAGTGCCTCTAGGCATTATATTGACTGCATCAGGTTGCACCATATGGCGTCAGAGTGCTTCACAGTGACGCTGCATCATATCGCATCATATTGCATCATAGTGCCTTTGTGCATCATATTGTACCATAGTGTTTCACAGTGCCTCTGCACCATATTGCATCATAGTGCTTCATAGTGCCTCTGTGCATATTTGAATCATAGTACTTCACAGTGCCTCCGCATCATATTGCATCATAGTGCTTCACAGTGCCTTGGCATCATATTGCATCATAATGCTTCAAAGTGCCTCTGCATCATATTGCATCATAGAGCTTCACAGTGCCTTGGCATCATATTGCATCATATTACATCATATTGCATCATAGTACGTTCGTGCATCATATTCCATCAGAGTGCTTCATCAAGCCTTTGTGCATCATATTGCATCGGAGTGCTTCCTAGTGGCTTTATGCATCATATTGCATCATAGCGCTTCATAAGTGCCTTTTTGCTTCATATGGCATCATAGTGCTTCATAGCGTCTCTGCATCAGAGTGCGTCATAATGCTTCGGTGCATCAGATGGCATCATAGTGCTTTGGTGCCCCTGTGCCTCATGGGGTATCATTAGTGTTTCATAGTGCTTCATAGTACATCATGGTGCCTCAGTGCTTCATAGTACTTTGGGCGTTGTGGCTTTGTGCCTCTGGCTGGGGCTTCTGGCTTGGACCATCTGACTTGTGCCTTGTTGTGTTGCCGCACCCTGTATTGTTGGCCTACCACTTTACATTTTGTCTCGGGCCCAGAGTCCTTGAGTTTTGGACCCAGATCCAGCTTCTGTTGCTTCATTCTTGGCATCCGGGATAGCAAAAAAACCCAAAACAAAACAAAAAAAACACCTATGCTTGAATTGGCCTAGTATAATAGCATTTCTTCCGTCTGGAACAGAACTCTCAGGGAGCTACTGCCTTGAGTGCTAAAGGCAAGTCTCTTTCATTATTACTGTAGCTTTAAAGGGAGACCTACATCTTTGGATTCATCCTACAAGGAACATACTACTGTCTGGGAGCAGTAAATCCCAGGAGGGAGAAGGACAGAATCCTTCCCAGCTCCACATACAGCAATCAGACTAGTTGCCATGATCAACATCCAATAGACAAATTCTAGTCTCAAAAGTCTGTTGTATTATGTTTACCAGGGACTGCATCACTGCCTTTGTACCCCGTGGCGAAACAACAGCACTGCGTCAGGTGGCAGATGATCCCACACCCACTGTTCTTACAGCAGTCAGGGCTCCGAAGATAAAGAATCGGTAACCAGGACTCTTACAGTCCATAGTCCCATTGCCTCACAGTTGGTAATCCCCCTCTGAGATGGGGAGAAAACTACTCTCTCTAGCTATAAGGTATGGTTACTCCCACCATGGCAGTCTGGGTGTATAAATATCACTGAGAAGATTGCCTTTTAGGCCATGTGGGTATATATGTGTGTGTATATATAGATAGATAAGTTGACTTATATATAATGTCTGGACTAACGACTCGTAGAGAGGCAGTTCGAAATAATCTCTCGTATCAGAGGATTTTTACCAACAACCCCCCACCAACAACACTTTCATTGATTCCAGAGTCCAGACTCCCTGTCTCTAACATACTGTAGGTAAAACAGGAGTGATGATCCAATTTTCCCTTTCCGTGCTTCTAATGAGAAGGCCAATGTTGGTAATGGCAGGAGATATTACCTGCCAGATTTCCTTAGTTTCTGTAATATATATAAAACCCTTACTTGGGGTTTAGATATTAAAGGATTCGGAATAGACATGATCTCCTGGATGAGTAATGTATGTGCATCCCAATGCTCTGCCATTATCCATGTACTAACTGTTACTGGTTTGATCTTCCTGCAGTCCAGGGTCTCTGTCTTGCAGGTTTCCTTGTACTATGGTAAGCTGATCCCTAACCAGGGTTTAACCTGAGCCCAGGAGGACCGCTGAAGGAACAGTCTTTTGTTGGTAACCACATGCAGCGGATTACTGGTCTGTACAGTCCTCATGGTGTTGTGGCTGTGGCTATCACCATACTTTGCTGGGCAATAAGGTTTTTAAACCCATTCTGTGGCTGCGGTGTTTATAAGTATCTGTCACAACAACTATAATTCACTGCGGTTCATTATTGGTATTGGGATACAAGGTGCGTGTTTCACTCTGTTTCTGCTGCATACCTTGTTTACCACATTCATACTGAAATTGGCCATTATAGACATAGATCAGACACTCACTACGGTGTTTCTTTGCGGATTTCTTTAGATATCTATATTTCTTTTGATCTTTCAGATCATTTCTATATCTGGCCTGGTTCTTGCCTAGGACTTGGGTCCTTGGGTTTCTGTACCCACCCTGGGATCTTTCCTTTGGTATTCTCCATGGTGCTGTCCGGAGGGACGAAATGGAAAAGGGGAATTAGACCTACCGGTAATTCTGTTTCCAGTAGTCCCTCAGGACAGCACCCTTAATTCCCTCCCTTATGTTTGTCTTTAGGCTTGCACGGGATCAATCTTCCGGCAGATCGTTCGTCCGTCAGGTCGCCATGGCTCGAGACTAAGATGAAGCTGTTAAATGGTCTCTTATATACGCGTTTGTAAGGGCGTGTGTAGACCATTTCCATCCATCCTCGGTGGTACTTTGAAAAAACACTGGAGGGTGGAGGTGGGAGGGGCCTTTTAACCTCTCTGTGATCCTGTCCCGCTATAGGTCAAGGGAGGACTACCTCCATGGTGCTGTCCTGAGGGACTACTGGAAACAGAATTACTGGGAGGTCTAATACCCCTTTTTTTTTGTATTTTTATGCTTTTTTTCCTCCTCCTTCCAAGAGCCATATTTTTTTTTTTTATTTTTCCATCGACATAGCTGTGTGAGGGCTTGTTTTGTTTGCAGGACGAGTTGTAATTTTGAATGACACAATCCATTTTCTCATGTGATGCACTGGAAAGTGGGAGAAAAAAATTCCAAGTGCAGTAAAATGTCGAAAAAACTTCTCAATTGTTTTTTTTTTTTAATTAACTGTTTTTATTATATGGTACATGACCTGGAGATATGTTTTTCCAGGTGAGTAGAATTATGGCGAATACCAAAACATGCATTTTTTTTTTGTTCAATAGTGAAAAAGTAATCTGAAATTTGTAAAAATAAATGATAGCTTGTTGCAATTTTCCAAGAGCCATAACACAATTTTCATGGTAGGTTTGATGTTATTTTTTTGTTTGTGCTGTTGTTGTGGCCACAAAACGCAAATCTGACCTTGATATTTTTTTTTCTCGTTACTTCGTTTAGCGGTTTGGGTTAATTCATCATGTAGTTTGAATATACCAATACCAGATATATGTATATATTTTTTTTTTTTTTTTTTTTCAGTTCTTAATTTTTAATGGAAAGAAAAGAAAGGTGTTTTAAATGTTGCTATATTTTCTTATTTTTTAAAAAACTTTTTTTATTTACTTTTATTGTAATTATTAGTTCCCTTAGAGGGGGCATGAACCTGCATTCGTATGATCACGTTTGCTATATACAGCAATATAACAATACTGCTGTCGATAGCAAAAAACACGGTCTCCTGTGAACACGAGCCAAGTGGCCTTGATTCATTAAGACTGGCTTAATGAAGGTAGCGCTGAGGTGAGATGCGCCAAGATTTGCGCCTCTTAAATGAATTTGCCACACATTCCAACTCTCGTGCACCACGGCCAGAAATGTACGCCATGCAGTGGCTGGTGTACATTTCTGTTGTCGTCATTTTTTATGCTAGGACTAAGCCCCCACCCTACCAAAACTTCACTGATTTTTCAATAAATTGGCGGGAGTGACATAAAAACTTTGAATTGTACAAAAATGTAGTGACCAGAAAGCTGCTTTTTGAATCGGCCCGATCTTTATACATTTCTATCTTCAATTTAGTCTCATGTCTTAAGGTAATCATGAGCTACTTCTTGATAGTATAAAAAGCCTACATTGTGCTTCCTAAGAGAGCTATTATGGCATCGCTAATGTTATACTAGGGATTTGCCAGTCCCCCATTCTAAATTGTTTAAAATGAATGCAAATGAACTTTAAATACATTCTTGGGATTCCTCATGTAGTATTAAGACCTTCATATGTTTGTGTTCAGGAACAGGATGTTGTGGCCCAGACTCAGCAAGGTGGACCCCATGCTTTTGCAGTCCGTGTGTCTTCAGATTCAAAGGATCTAAAGTGGAGTTTAACAGGTATCAAGTGAAATTGGGTAACTCTCTAGTAAATATCATTTTGCCAAGTTTCTGACTAGTTAATTATCAAGCAAAGTCTCATGATTATAAAGGTCATAGACATTAATGTTGACTGAACCCACAAATTTCAATTTAATAAATTTGTCCCTTTTATCTATGGATAAATTGATTACATTGAAATTTGTGGGTTCAGTCAACATTACTATTTAGCTAGGATTTTTAATCCAAAAATAGTATCACCTTCATCAGATCCTCCTTCATAGATTACCTCAAATCTGGCCTAATTATTTTAAGGCTAGAGAACAACCTCTCTACACTAACTTGGGTTGGTGGCAAAGCCGTAACCACACGGGCAACATCTCTAACAATTTCAGGGTGTAAAGAAATTGCCTTGTGCACAGTCAGTTTTGATGAACGACTGAACTCTTCTACTTCTTTGAGAGCAAGTGAAAAATTTTGCTGAAATATGGTCAATCTGTTCTCTATGGGAGTGGAATCTTTTTCCCTGCGGCAATGCTTTGCCTGCCACATGTCGTCCAAATACTTGTCGAAATCAAACGCCTCATCTGATGAGGATGAAGAAACCGCAGCAGCAGCACTGGCAGGACCCGAGTCCTCTTGCTCTTAGCAGTCCTGTAGCCCACTCATCCTAACTGCTACCTCAGTCAGAGCTTCTTTTCCTTTAGTAAGCTGCTGATCATCCAGCAGTATACGATGACTCGAGTCCACATAAACAGCTGCCTGAAGAATTTTATTTTCTAATAGCGGTGTCTCTCTCCGTTTCATTGAAGCAGCAATGTCATCTGCAATTAACCTCCTCTTTGGGACAGGCGAAACAACCAGTTCGTCCACTCCTTTATAAAAATTCCAGGAGTTAAATCCTCAGCTTGTAATTTTTTAGTCACTATAAATGGGTGGTGAAGCAATTCCTTCAATTCAGCCACCTGTAGCCATTGACCTTCATGTAGTGTTACTTGAGGGTTGGCCATATCTACAAGGGAAGGGTTTAAGCTCAAGCAATCGCCCAATCATTAAATAGGTGCTGCCCCACCGTGTGACTTCATCCATAATTGCCCCTTTTCCAGCACGTCTCTTCAAGATGTAATCAATTTTAGGGGTTCTGGCAGCAATAGCCAATTTCCTCACTTTGCTAATCAGAGTTCCAGCATGTCCCTTTTGCAGACTATCTCTTATTGCCAGCTGCAGCGTGTGCACAACACAGCACATGTAATGAATAGGAAAGAGGTATGAAGCAGCTTCAACAAGATCATCTAATTGTAAAGAATCACTTTGCTGTTCTTCTGTGGTAATATCTGTTTGTTTCTCCATTATGGGAACAGGACTGTGGCCTTCCATCTCCAACATACTAAATGAGAAATGTTTTCTAGCTGCTGTTCACCTTCATTATTCTCATTCATCAGTTTCTTTCTACTTATGTTGGAAGCATTGTCCGTTACAATAGCAAGAACCTGTTCTTTTTTGAGTTCATAATCTCGCAGAACTTTTTCCACTAAGGTCTGGAGAAACTGGCTGCTTTGATGAGCTTTAGTATCTTTTACTGCCAGCGTCTTAGTAACAATTTTTTTGTTGTCACAAACATATCGAACGTTGATAGCAAAATAGTTCACTCTGTGACGTGTGCAGGCATCCATTTGAAGAAACACAAAGCATCTCTTGAGAGTCTTTTTAAGATCTTCCTTTTGGTTAAGGGTTTCTTTCAATCACTAATTTTCTAATACTTTCTCTTTCCAGAGAAACATCAAGTTTGCGGGCCATTTCTCCATTAAGAGCTGTAAAAGCTGGTCGTGCAAATAATAATGGTACACTGTCCTTCACAACAAGCTCGATCAGTTTTTTAAACACATCTGCTGTTATTGTTAAAGTAACTTTGTCACTTACAAAATATCTTCTAACTGATGTTTGAGATGCTCTTTCCTTCTCCTTTGCCTTGCGGGAAGTGCTGGTCTCTGGTTTCTTGGTGCTGCTGTGATTTTTTTTTTTTTTCAATCACAGCTTTGTAAACGTCTGGGTGGCAGCGTTGTAAATGTCTTTTCTCCTACGCCTTATTGGGGGACACAGAGACAGTGGGTGTTATGCTGCTTGCCACTAGGAAGACACTAATTAAACCAGAAAAAAAGTTAACTCCTCCCCTGCAGTATACATCCTCTCGCTGGATGAGATTTTCTCCAGTTCTTGCTTAGTGTCTATAGGAGGCACTTGGGTCTGGTTTCAGACCCCACCGTTTTTATTTTATTTTTGATTTTTCTGTAAATTTGTATTTTTTTAATTAACGGAGTGAAGGGGGCGATGGCTCCTTTCTACGGCCCGCTCTCCCTCGAACCAACAACAGGCAAGCACGCGGAGTATACCTCCCTGTACCCTTTCCTGCGACGATTGGGGCTGATTCCTCTGGCGATGATGGCGATGATCTTTACGGTCGCGGTAATCCACGGATACGAGGGCAAGCGCTTGGAGTGCAATAGAGAAGACTGGAATAGCGCTCCCTTTAAGAACTCCTCCAGCTCTGCTACATCAGCCCAGGAGGATGAGAAGACCTGCAGGGATGGCCCGGACAGCGCGGCCTGCCTGAGGACTGGAGTAGAGGTACAGGGTCGGGTCCTGGTCCCCGGGAGAAGCGCTGACTTAGTGTCAGCGGCGGTGCATCGGCGCCCCATCGCGGCCCCCCGCTCTCGGCGCTTACCGTGGGTAGGCCAAAAATTTAGTCCCCGGCTTTTCCGGCCTACTAGGCCGCAATTTGAATAGCACCGCCCACACTATCAGCGCCGCCCCCTCCTCTTGGCGCCTCTCATTCTTTATGAGACGCGCAGTTCTAATCTCACGGGGCCAAGTCTTTTACCTCAGCCTGCTCTGGACAGCCGGATACCGGGTGACACCACAGGGCCACCGCTTTCCTCCTGGGGGACACAGCACAGGACCATGGGTAAGCTGCATCTGCCCTCAGATTAAAGCTTAACACCTTCCCGGCACATTCCCTGCAGCTGTGGACAAACGCTGCCGTTAACCCTTTCAGGAGCGCTATGTCTCAATCTAAGGAGGCTAAAGGGCTGCTAAGAACCACACTGCGTTTTTTACCATGTGTACCACTTGCAAGTCTGCCTTACCCAGTGCATGGACTGCGACCCGGACTGCGCTACAACGCCCCTCGCCGCCGCTGCTGACGGGTCTTCTGCGCTTAGTACCCCGGAGTGGGCTGCATCCCTGTCACGGTCGGAGGACTCTCTAAGTCAGAAAGCATCCTTACCTCCCGAGGAGGGCTCTGGTGTCGGCCGCGAACTGTCCACCAGCAGGGGCCGTACTCGTTCAAGGGATGATCAGGTCTCTAGAAAGCGGACCCATGACGCGTCCCCTAGTCCCGTTCGCACCTCAGCATCAGCGACTCCTGTCCCTCGCTCTCCCTCTCCTGAGGTTCACAGAGAGCACGACTCTGAATTCGAATCTGACACGTCAGCCCCTCAGAATCCCCCAACTGATCAAGTGTCGCTTGATTCTCTTCTCTTATAGAATCAGTCAACCGGATTCTGAAGTTGGATGAGGAAAATATTCCCACTGCAGCACACCCTATCTCATTTAAGAAAACCAAGCGTGTGCGCAGGTTATTTACCAGCCATCCGGAGTTTAAGGAAATTGTCCAGAAACATAGGGATCGTCCACATAAGCGGTTCACAGGGCAAATGTCTACTCAGGCTAAGTACCCTTTTGATCCAGACCTAATGAAGGATTGGTTACAGTCCCCTCCAGTGGACCCTCCTGTATCACGTCTTGCTTCTAAAATGCTCCTATCCGTTTCTGAGGGTTCCTCAGTCAGAAACCCCTCCGATTGTCAAATTGACTACCTTGCCCGTTCAGTTTTTGAAGCTTCAGGAGCAGCACTTTTTCCATCTTTCGCAGCAATTTGGGTCACTAAGGCAATGGCCGCTTGGGCAGAAGTTTTGATTACTTCCTTCCAGGGCACCAATCTTCCTCCGGAGGCAACCACCATCGCCAGGCAGATAATTCACGCAGCGGACTTTCTAGTAGATGCTTCTTTTGATGCCGCCAATTGCGCTGCTCAAACTGCCGCTAATGCGATCTCCATTAGAAGAGCCCTATGGCTCCGCGACTGGTGGGCAGATGCCACATCTAAAAGATCATTGACTTCTCTCCCCTTTCAAACGGGTCGTCTTTTTGGAGAGAAACTGGACCAGCTCAATTCTGATACTACCGGGGGGAAAAAGTATTCCTTCCTCAACAAAAGGCTGTTCGGCCATTTCGCAACGAACAGCCGGCGCGTTTTCGATCTTTTCGCAACAATTCTGGTTGGTCCTCCTCTACCTTCTCTTCTGGATCAGGTCGGTCCCCGCGCGGAGACAGAGGCTCCCAGGTCTCATACAGACCTAACCGCTCTTGGAAACCCAGGCCTAGGGCTTCTGGATCTAGGGGAGCCAGATCTCATAGATCTACCCAATGACTTGTTGCGGTATCCGGCGGACACCGACAAAGTAGGTGGTCGCCTACTTTCCTTCAGCCACACCTGGCTTGCGGTCGTCCATGACAAGTGGGTCAGGGAGCTGGTGTCCTCCGGATACAAGATAGAATTTTCTTCTCCCCCTCCAACTCGGTTTTTCCTTTCCTCTCCCCCCAAGAAAAAGACAAGATCCTTCCTTCGGGCTGTTCAGGCTCTGCTAAGGGACGGAGTCATCATTCCAGTCCTTCATCACGAAAGGTTCAGGGGATTTTATTCAAACCTTTTTGTGGTTCCAAAAAAGGATGGGACGATGCGACCCATTCTGGATCTCAAACTGTTAAATCAGTTTGTCAAGGTACGGCGATTCCAAATGGAATCTCTCCGATCAGTTGTTACTTCGATGGAAAAACGAGAGTTCCTAGCATCCATCGATATCAAGGATGCTTAGCTTCACATTCCGATCTGCCCGTCCCACCAGCAGTTCCTGCGTTTTGCAATTCACGAGGAACACTTCCAGTTCGTTGCCTTGCCCTTCGGACTCCTCACCGCCCCCCAGGGTCTTTACCAAGGTCATGGCGGCTGTCATGGCCATTCTCCACTCTAGGTGAGTAGTGGTGTTACCGTATCTGGGCGACCTGCTCATCAAGGGTCCGTCCCTTCCAGCCTGCGAGGAATCCGTGGATATAACCGTAAATACACTTTCTCGCCTGGGGTGGAAGATAAACTTCGAAAAGTCTTTCCCAAAACTGGCTCAGCAGATTTCCTTTTTAGGAATGAACTTGGACACTTCCCGCGGGTTGGTCATTCTCCCTCCAGAAAAGACCCAAGCCTTACAACAGGCAGCGCGGACTCTTTTCCGACCAGTTTCTCACTCCATTCGTTTCGGCATGAGAGTTCTCGGAAAGATGGTGGCTGCGATGGAAGCAGTTCCATTTGCACAGTTACATCTCCGTCCCTTACAACATGCGTTGCTGTTAGCTTGGGACAAGAACCCGTTCTCCCTGGATCGTCGGATCCTTCTGTCCCATAGGTCAGGCAAGCCCTCAGGTGGTGGACACTGAGGTCCTCCCTGAATCAAGGGAGGTCTTTTCTCCCAGTAAGATGGTTGGTAGTAACCACCAATGCAAGTCTTGTCGGCTGGGGTGCGGTCTTTCGTCACCACACGGCACAGGGTCGTTGGTCAACCCGAGAGTCACGTCTCCCCATCAACATTTTGGAGATACAAGTGATCAGATTAGCTCTACGGAGTTTCCACCATCTCCTCGCAGGTCACCCCATCAGGATCCAATCTGACAACGCCATAGCTGTAGCGTATATCAACCGCCAGGGAGGTACCCGGAGCAGGATGGCCATGCACGAAGTGAGTCACATCCTCCATTGGGCCGAGACCAACCATTCGCTCATCTCAGCAATCCACATCCCAGGCATAGAAAATTGGGCGGCAGATTTTCTCAGTCGCCAAGGCATTGCCTCGGGAGAGTGGTCTCTTCATCCGGAAGTCTTTCAGCAGATTTGTCATCGTTGGGGGACTCCGGATGTGGATCTCATGGCCTCAAGACTAAACAAGGTTCCTCGGTTCATTGCCCGATCACGCGATCCATGCGCCATCGGAGCACACACCCTAGTTCTGCCATGGCACCGGTTCTGGCTCCCGTACATCTTCCCTCCTCTTCCCTTGCTTCCGAGGTTCATCAAGAAGATCAGAGCGGAGGGAGTACCAGTGATCCTAGTCGCGCCAGATTGGCCGCGCCGAGCATGGTATGCAGAATTAATACAACTAGTCGCCGAAGTCCCCCTTGCGACTTCCAGATCGCATGGATCTACTCTCACAGGGCCCGATTTACCACCAGAACTCCGGGGCCCTGTCTTTGAAGGCGTGGCCGTTGAATCCTGGATTTTAGCACAGGCTGGGTTCTCTCACGACGTGATTTCCACTATGATTAGTGCTAGGAAGCCTGTGTCCATGCGCATCTATCACCGCACCTGGAAAACCTTCTTTTCGTGGTGCTAGGATCATGGTCGATCACCTCTGGTGTTTTCCATTCTGGCCATATTGGAATTCTTTCAATCCGGATTAAAATCAGGCCTCGCGCTTAGCTCGCTCAAGGGCCAAATTTCGGCCTTGTCAGTGCTTTTCCAACGCAAATTTGCCAGCAAGCTTCAGGTCAAGACGTTCAGGGAGTTTCCCATGTGGCGCCTCCTTTATAGAAGGCCATTGGAATCATGGGACCTTAACGTGGTTCTCGGGGCCTTACGGGAGGCTCCTTTTGAACTGCTGCAGGACGTGTCACTGACCATCCTCTCTTGGAAGGTGGTCTTTCTAGTGGCAGTTACATCAATCAGACAAGTTTCAGAATTGGCAGCCCTGTCCTGCTGTTCTCCGTTCCTGAATTTTCATCAGGACAAGGTAGTTCTCAGGACGTCCCTGTCCTTCCTGCCCAAGGTCGTCTCCTCTTTTCATCTCAACTAGAAAATTGGTTTGCCTTCCTTTTGTCCGGCGCCAGTCCATCGCATTGAGAAGGCCCTCCACACCCTGGATGTGGTTAGGGCGCTGAGACGGTACATCTCGCGGACGGCTCTCTTCCGCAAGTCAGATGCCCTGTTCATACTTCCAGAGGGGCATAAGAAGGGTCTAGCCGCGTCAAAAGCAACGCTAGCCAGGTGGATTCGCTTGGCGATTCAGGAATCCTACCATTTCAGGAACGCGCCTGGCCCAGCGGGGATTTAGGTGCACTCTACCCGGTCAGTGGGCGCCTCTTGGGCCTTTCGGCACCAGGCCTCGGCAGAACAGGTCTGCAAGGCTGTGAATTGGTCCAGTCTGCATACTTTTACAAAACATTACCAAATTCATTCTCAGGCCTCTGCGGATGCAGCTCTCGGCAGACGCATCCTGCAATCGGCAGTACCTCTGTGTTGACTCAGTGGTACATGGGGTATTAGCAGATGTATGCTCCCCACCCATTGACTGCTTTAAGACGTCCCACTGTCTGTGTCCCCCCAATGAGGCGTAGGAGAAATAGGGATTTTTGTGTAGTCACTGTAAAATCCTTTTCTCCGAGCCATTCATTGGGGGACAAAGCACCCACCCTGTTTAGCCTACTGGCTTATTGTAGCATTCTTAGGTTGTGACATAGTTATGTTTTTTTGTTGACTGTTTAAGCTCCTACTGCTTTTTTCACCGAACTGGAGAAATCTCATCCAGCGAGAGGGTGTATACTGCAGGGGACGAGTTAACTTTTTTTTTCTGGTTTACTTAGTGTCCTCCTAGTGGCAAGCAGCATAACACCCACTGTCTCTGTGTCCCCCAGTGAGTGGCTCGGAGAAAAGGATTTTACGGTGAGTACACAAAAATCCCTATTTTAGATTGGAAGCTCTTGAAGGAGAATTTTTACCACTGCCTGAATATGCACTGATTTTGGCATCACAGCATTTGTTTTCATCTACTGTAGGTGACTGACTTATACACTGACACACAAAATGTTTATCTTGAGTCACTGTAAAATGCTCAAATACAGCTGACTTCATAAGATGCTTCTTAGACATTTTGTAATTATGTAAATTCGCTCTCAAAATAATTTTGTCCTGTAAAAAAATAAGGTATATTGAAATTCTTGCAAGAATAGGGAATCATGCACTCTATGATTTAGGATAGAAATAAACCAGTCTTTGCATAAATTAATAGGACAGATGATAAGTCTAAAGTATGTAAAATATGTTGTTAGATAGCTCTACTCTGAACTTTCAATGTCAAGCTTGTCTCAGGGTACAGCTCTCTAAATGCTTCACATCATATTTTTTCACAGTCTATGAAGAGAGGAGTAGGGGGAGGGAGCATGTTTGTGCTGAATCATATTCCATAACACACACACACACACACACATATTTCCTCATCGATCCTGTTACTGTATTTCAGCATTTGAGATGTTAGAAAACAGTTTTCCCCTTATATTCTATGTATAGTGTATATAAGTCATCAGAGCAGCTAATTTCTCCAAACAGGAGCTAAGAGAAAAAACAAACTAAAACATCAAGCATACAGAGACAAAATATACTGGACAGATTCATCTCCGCTAAAAGTCTACACCTTAGATCAGGAATAGTACAGACATTTATAGGACATTTCATAACTTTACCAAATTCTTATAAAAAAATATAATAAACTGCATTGAACTGCTGTACCCAATTTATTATATATTTTAGGAGTTGGAGTCGGTCCAATTTATTATATATTTTAGGAGTTGGAGTCGGTCCATTTTATTCCGACTCCACCAAAATGGGCTCCGACTCCACAGCCCTGCTCCTAGCACGCAGAATCTCGCTACATGACACGTTTCAGTTTAACTGCGCAATAAGGAATAAACAGCTTAAAAGATACTCATTAAGGTGGAATCTATGGATTAATAGGTTTACACCTAAGTTAATTATAAATGAGCATTGATTAAAGAGTGATCAATATGGTTTTATGTAAATTGCACTTTCAGAACTAATTGTTATACGTTAGTTGATCCAATTTATGTACCACTACCTCTCCTTTCCCCCCTCATATATGTACCTCTTTACCATTATCCTTATGTTTCCCCCTGTTTTCCTATTTTGCCTATGTCACTATTATATTATACAAAAAAAGAAAAATATTTGAACAAGAGAGAGATTTATGTTAGCTTAATGAGTTGAATACTGTAAGCCTGTGTACACACGTTGCGTTTTTGCCTTGCAGATTTGACACAAAGCCTGAAGGTATTCTTGATGCCAGCAAAGTGAACGAGACTCCTGAAGTCTCATGCATACGTTGCTTATTTGTGACTTGCAGGTGTAAATCTGCAGCATGCAAATTCTTCTAGCGATTTTGTCTCATTTTTCTCTATCGCTTCATTGGGGGACACAAGAACCACGGAACCATGGGTGTATGCTGCTGCCACTAGGAGGCTGACACTATGCAAATAAGAAAGTTAGCTCCTCCTCCGCAGTATAGACCCCACCGACTGGCACTCAATTACTCGGTTTAGATTAGTGTCAGTAGGAGGTGGACACGAGTCTTTCATTAGACTCTTATCTACCTCAGTGTGCGTCGTTTCTTTACAGGTTCCGGAGGGATACAGAGTGAATAATCATATCTGTACTCCCACAAAGAGACTGAGTACGGCATGTACTGCCACCCCGTATCCTCCTATGTCTTCCGACCAGGAACATGTATGCGTGTTCGCCTTCTGTCTCTCACCCACTCGCCTACCAGAGCCTGTCGGTGGATGGAGACATGGTCTGCAACTGGAAATGGGGTAAGTCAGGACTGCAGGAGGTAAGTATGAGCAGGCTGAACCCCTCTCTCCTTCCCATGATAGTAATCCCCCTGGGCGGTGGGGAACGGGCAAGCTTCCATAAGAGGCATTACCTGTATTTAGCTTTCTCAGCGCCAGCGCTGCAAAACTGCGGTTCTCTTTAGACCTCCGCGCCGCCCCGCGCTCTCCGGCGGCCGCCGTTTCTAATCCAGGCCCCGGCTTCAGTTCGGGCCTAGTTCTGAGGAGAGGCCACGCCCCATTTTCAGGCGGGCTTTTTCTTCTGAGGAACAGTCCCGCCTGTCTGGCGCCACCCACCACTTCTCTGAGGGTTAGAGGCGTCGCAGGGGCCCGCCCACTCCTCCCAGTATAGGAAGGAGTGGAGTGTTCTTATGCTTCTAACAGAGCAGTTAGCTCTGCCCCCCTCTCTGGTGAGCTGATTCCCGCCCACAGCATTCAGGAGCGCGTTTTTAACTCACAGTTTTTACTCAGCCTGTGAGCTGCTCGTCTCCGCTTCAGCGTGCTGTGTACACAGGTTCCGTGAGTAGCTCTGCGCTGCAGACTGACACCCTCCTCAGCTCTCCGTCCCCTAACCGTCTGGCACTGTTAGTGGGTTAGCTCATAATGTCTAATTCTAAACCAATTCGCTCTGCTTCTTCCTCTGTGGTTGTGGCGCCCCCAGGAGTATGGTCGCCACAGTGGCTTTGCCTTCCTCCAGGGGAGGGTAATGCCAGGCTTTGACTGCGAGAGAGACCCCTCATTGCCTCTATCTATGCATGCAACACAGTTCCACTCCAGGCCAGCAGTGGGAACTCTGAACCGGGATTAAGGGGAGGAGTGCTCTCTGAGGGCCAAGAGGAAGGGGTAGTTAGTCTGTGGAGGGTGAAGTGTGCAGACGTGTAGCAGGAGCGCTGAGATAGAGCTGAGAGGAAGAGCTCATCTCTGGAGAGAGCGCATGAACTGGAGCCTGGTCTCCACGGTTGTACGGATACTAACGGTCCTGCAACAGACACCAGAGGAGTAAGAGGCTGTAAATGCCCTACTCCCATCTAAGACTTGAGGGCACAACAGCAGCTTGGATAGTGAGCAAGGACTCAGTAGAGAGGAGTCCCCAAGAGAGGCTACAGCTGTCTGCCGTGCAAGTGAAGTTCTTGAGAACATCTGACAGGAGGAACTTCAGTGTAACTCGGTACTGGAGATCCCGCAAATAAGCGCTAGTAAGGAGA
The DNA here is from genome assembly GCF_039654945.1 of Dendrobates tinctorius. Classification (NCBI taxonomy): domain Eukaryota; kingdom Metazoa; phylum Chordata; class Amphibia; order Anura; family Dendrobatidae; genus Dendrobates; species Dendrobates tinctorius. The sequence continues at coordinate 20,044,069 of NW_027361808.1, read as the reverse complement.
CTGCACAACCCATCTGCTGAGAGAGAATCCCTGAATTGCTTCCAGGCTAGCCTGCTCCAATACCATCTGTAATCAGGACTGCAGTTATCAAGTAAAGGTACAGAAACTGCACCCCGCTGTTTCTTGTCTGCTTCCTACCTTTCCGGCACCGCTACATCCCCGTGCGAACCACATCTACACTGCCCTGGGACTATAGCTTTGCCTGTGGGGAGCTTTTACATCTTTGCTGCACCATACCATCAGTCCCAGGGCATCTGCATGCAGCGTCGGCTTAACACCTCCCTTGCCGAGCACCACAGGTGGCGTCACGAACTATTCATCTAACTACATTCCACCATTCACATCTTCCTATTACTTGGGCGCCCAGGGCCACGGTCCGGGTCACCGCTGCTGTGACACATCCCACTGATACCGGCCCGGTACCGAGTACCCCACAGCCCTGGGAGGGCGACCCATGGTAGTCAGTCGTTTTGCATGTTGTTCTTGCAAACGCAAGTTTCAATCAGGTCAGTCCTCTCCCCTCTGTCAGGACTGCAGCAAGCCCACTGAACCCACCGCCCAGGTGCCCCCGGTTGTCCCGAGTGAGGTTGAGGCCCCTATCCCAGGGTGGGCTTCCTCTCTGTCTCAATCTGTGGCGGATCTCACCAAGGTATCCCAGACCTTGGTGTCCGTACTGGATAAGTTGCCACTGCAGACTTCTGCAGGACCCAGCAGGTCACAGGATGCTCCGGTCGAGCCTGTTAATATTAGCCGCAAAAGAGTCAGACGGGAGCACCGGTCCGGTTCCTCTTCCCGTTCCGCATCACCCCTTAGTCCGTCCAAACAGCCTCCCTTATCAAGATCTTCCTCCCCTGAGCCAGGCAAAACTTTCTCGGATGGACCCTCCGAGGATGTTTTGGAGCTGGACTCGGACCAAATCGCTGATATGAGGGATATAGTTCAGAGCCTCATTGCAGAAATTAACCAGTCCTTCAATATCAAAGATTCTCCTCCGGAACCCGTGGACCAGGAGGTTTCTTTCAGACGGTCGAAACCACCTTCCAAGGTCTTCGCTCATCATTTGGAGTTCCAGAAAATTCTTTCCAGAGAGAGAGAAAATCCGACCAGGCGTTTTCAAAGAGGAAAATGCCTTGGGGTGTTATATCCTTTCTCGCCCGGAACTCATTGCAGACTGGTCAGCTTCACCGACCGTGGACCCTCCTGTTTCAAGACAGCACGGTCCTTCCGATTTCTGGGGGGAGCATCTCTAGCAGACACTAATGACAGAGTCATAGAATCTTTTGCTAAGTCGGCCTTCGAAGAGGCGTCTTCTGTTCTAAGCCCGCCTTCGCTTCTACTTGGGCTTATAAGGCCATAGCGAAATGGGCTAAGGACCTCTGCCAAGGCATTATGGCTGGAGACCAGCCAGAGCAGCTGGCGGATCTCGACGACCAAATTTCGCATGCAGGCGAATATTTGGTCTCGGCCTCCCTGGATGTCACATCCTGCGCAGCTCAGGCATCAAGCAACTTGGTGGCTATTAGGCGCACAGTTTGGCTTAAGGCTTGGCAAGCGGACTTATCGTCAAAAAAGTTCCTCACCATTTACAGTTTCAGGGATCGCGTCTTTTTGGCGATAGGCTGGACCAGATCATTAAGAATGCCACTGGGGGCACAAGCTCCCTTCTTCCCCAGTCAAAATCTCGTCGACCTCCTCCGAAACGTCAGTTTCAACCCTTTCAGCCTTTTCCTCGCTTCACGACAGCAGATACGTCTTCCCACCAGCAGAGGCCTCAACCGCGCCAAGATAGGAAAAGAATCTCCTTTAGGCCCACTCTTTCCTGGCGATCTCATTCTTTCCAGGGTAGATCCACTAGACCTAGACCTGGAAGATCTTCCTCCGCATGACTGGAATCAGAACACCGGAGCATACTCCCATGTGGGCAGCCGTCTTCTTGCCTTCAGGGACGTATGGCTTGCCTCGGTGGAAGACGCTTGGTCAGGGAAGTTGTATCTTCAGGATACTAAATAGAATTTGTTTCTCGTCCTCGGGATCGATTCTTCGAATCCCGACCCCCGAAAGACCTCGTCTTCGTTTCGGGTTTCTTTACAGTCATCGACTCTCTTCTCAAGTTGGGAGTGATTGTTTCAGTACCAGAAAAAGAGCGATTCACACGTTTCTATTCAAACCTGTTTGTAGTGCCGAAAAAAGGAGGCACGGTTTGGCCCATTCTGGACTTAAAACTACTGAACAAAAGGGTCCGTCTGCGACATTTCAGGATGGAGTGCCTTCGTTCAGTAATCACTTCCATGGAGGCACAAGAATTCTTGTGCTCCATAGACATTCAAGACGCCTATCTACATGTCCCAATCTTCCTGGGTCATCAAAAATTCCTGCGTTTCGCGATACATCAGGATCACTTTCAGTTTGTTGCCCTGCCGTTCGGGCTCGCCACCGCCCCCAGGGTTTTTACAAAAATCATGGCAGCGTTGATGGCCATTTTGAGGATCAGAGGTCTCGTGCTCTTCCCGTACCTCGACGACATCCTCATCAATGCTCCATCCTTGCCCCAGGCTCTCGAAAGTCTGACCATTGTCTGTGACACTCTTGCTCGATTCGGGTGGATCATCAACACAAAAAAGTCCTGCCTAGTTCCAACACTAACGCCTTGTGTTTCTAGGCATACTTTTCGACACTCGTCAGGCAAAGGTCTTCCTTCCTGACGACAAGAGAGTAACTCTTCGGCGGGATGTTCGTTTGCTTCAGGGCCCCCGACTCATTTCCCTCTGATCAGCCATGAGAGTTCTAGGGAGGATGGTTGCAACGTCGGAGGCGATTCCCTTCGCCCAATTCCACTCAAGACCGCTTCAGCGGGCCATTCTGTCGCAGTGGAACAAGTCTGGATCTTCCAATTCGACTCTCATTTCAGGTCAAGCTGTTCCTCAATTGGTGGCTAACATCTCCTTTTATCCCCCAGGGCCGATCGTTCCTTCCGGTACATTGGCAAGTGGTGATGACAGACGCGAGTCTTTTGGGCTGGGGCGCAGTGTTTCGCCATCTCACAGTACAGGTACGTTGGTCAAGGCAGGAAGCGACTCTTCCGATCAACGTCCTAGAGATACGGGCTATTTTCCTGTCCCTGATTCATTGGGACAAGCTGCTCAAAGGTCTGCCAATCTGGATTCAAACAGACAATGCCACAGTGGTGGCATATATCAACCACCAGGGAGGGACTCGGAGTTCCTTGGCGTTGGCCAAGGTATCTAAGATACTTCATTGGGCAGAAATGTCAGTCCCAGCGATATCCGCCGTAAACATTCCCGGGGTGGAAAAAGAGGCTGCCGATTTTCTCAGCCACAAAAGCATCGCGGCAGGGGAATGGTCCCTGCATCAGTAAGTCTTCCAACAGATTTGCCTTCGTTGGGGTACTCTGGACGTGGATCTGATGGCGTCCCGTCTGAACAAGAAAGTTCCACGGTTCATATCCAGGGCCCGCGATTCCCTCGCGATGGGCGCCGATGCTCTGACCATTCCTTGGTCACAGTTCGCGCTTCCCCATCTGTTCCCTCCTCTTCCTCTTCTTCCCAAGCTGTTGAAGAAGATCAAAGCAGAAGGGGTACCAGTCATCCTCATCGCGCCGGATTGGCCCAGAAGGTCTTTGTTCGCGGACATCGTCAACCTTCTCACGGACGCTCCTTGGACACTTCCAGACAGACCAGATCTGTCTCAGGTTCCGATTTACCACCCCAATTCTCGGTTGCTCAATTTGACGGCGTGGCAATTGAGATCGCGGTACTGAAAAAGTCAGGGTTTTCAGATCGGGTAGTTCACACAATGATCCGGGCTAGGAAGCCTTCGTCTTCCAAAATATACTATAGAACGTGGAAGGCATATTTTCGTTGGTGTAAGTCCAATCGCGTTCCGCCAATGTCTTTCTTGCTCCCTTCTATTCTAGCATTCCTCCAGGTATGCATGGACGGGGGTCTGGCCCTTAGTTCTCTAAAGGGGCAAGTTTCGGGGCTTTAAATTCTTTTCCAGAAGACGCTATCCTCTCGGCCGCAGGTAAAAAACCTTTTTACAAGGGGCGGCCCATGCAGTTCCTCCGTATCGGGCTCCAGTGGATCCCTGGGATCTCAATTTAGTCCTAGAGTCTCTACAAGATTCCCCCTTTGAGCCTCTCAAGGAGGTTTCTCTATCTCTTCTCTCTTGGAAAGTGGCCTTTCTAGTGGCCATTACTTCCATCTGACGTGTCTCGGAGTTGGCAGCTCTTTCTTGTCAACCTCCTTTTTTAGTGATTCACCAAGATAAAGTTGTTCTATGGCCTCCGCCGTCCTTTCTTCCCAAGGTGGTACCTGCTTTCCACTTGAATGAAGACATCGTTCTACCTTCTTTCTGCCCGGCTCCAGTTCATCCCCGGGAACGCTCCTTGAACAGACTGGACCTTGTCAGGGCGACGAAGGTCTACTTGGCTAGAACCAATGCGTTCCGGAAGACAGACTCTTTTCGTCATCCCAGATGGGGCTCGAAAAGGCCTGTCGGCCTCCAAGGCGACTATTGCGTGCTGGATCAGATCGGCTATCTTAGAGGCTTACCGGATAAAGAACAGAGTGCCCCCTTCTGGGATTAAGGCTCACTCCACTCAGGCAGTGGGCGCATCCTGGGCGGTGCACCACAGTGCTTCTGCGATGCAGCTTTGTAAAGCTGCAACCTGGTCCTCTGTTCACACCTTTGTAAAATTTTACAAGGTCCACACCTACGCTTCAGCGGATGCCAGCCTAGGAAGAAGGATCTTGCAGGCGGCGGTGGTGAGTCCGCTGACCTGATGAAGTTTGTTTCCCACCCCAGGGACTGCTTTGGGATGTTCTATGGTTCCTGTGTCCCCCAATGAAGCGACAGAGAAAACAGGATTTTTAGTTGCTTACCGTAAAATCTGTTTCTCGGAGCCTTCATTGGGGGACACAGCACCCTCCCATGTTTTCAACTTCTGTACTTAGTTCTATGTAATATAGTTCTAGTTGAATTGTTGGTTTACTTTATATTCTATTGCTTCTCCTACTGCTTTCTCACTAACTGAGTAATTGAGCACCAGTCGGTGGGGTGTATACTGCGGAGGAGGAGCTAACTTTCTTATTTGCATAGTGTCAGCCTCCTAGTGACAGCAGCATACACCCAAGGTTCCTGTGTCCCCCAATGAAGGCTCAGAGAAACAGATTTTACGGTAAGCAACTAAAAATCCTGTTTTTCACCCCATGACTTTACTGAAATCAGTCAAAAACGCTATAAAAATGCAGGTAGAAAAATGATTGCAGATTTTTTTGTGCTGTTGTAGCGTTTTTACATTAAATAAATGCAGCGGTGTCAATAAAAAGGAAAGGATGTAATGTCACCAGGAGGAAGTGGAAACTCCATAATTGTGTGTTTGTGTATGTGTATAAAACACACACACACACACACACCCCTATCCATCCATCTATCAATCTCTGGCAGATAAATAATTGCACAACACCATGATATATTATAATATTGCACCCTTTAGTGCCTTGCACGTGTGTAGGTTATTGTACAGCTTTCTGTTACTCTAATGAAAAAATGACAGAGTTCCCTCCATATTTTGTAACCAGCAAAGGTAAAGAATACAGCTGATAGCTGATATTATGAAGCTTGTAATGTCCCTGGTTATTGATCCCTTCCCAGCCTAGAAATGCCAGCCTGCAGCCACCCCAGAAGTGGAGCATCACACGAAATGCTCCAGTTCCAGTTGCCCTGATCCATTGGCAATCGGGGTAAGGGTGCTTGTGGTTGATGTGCGCTGTGAAGTGTCCAAAAACACAGCTGACATCAAACCCTGGTGCTAACCCAGTAATAAAAAGAAAACACACAAAAAATGCTTGGACATAAACACGCCCAAACACTTTCTCTGGTTCTCCACTTTATTAAAAAGAACAAAAAAAGACGTCGCCTGCTGAATCCTAAGTAGTCTACAAATGGAAACCTGAAAACAAAATACACACAAAACACAGAGAAATAAAAAATGACACTTTCCCTCTGTCACCACTTTATATATTAAAACAATTCCCACGTAGATCTGATGTAGTCCATTAAATCCTCTGTACAAAGCCTATGGAGCCAAGTTCTGATGCTCCATAGGTTTGCAGACAGCCACTTCACGTAGCACTGTGCGAGACCTGGCAACTCTGAACAGTAGAGTTGAGCGAAATGGGTCGAAAAATTTCAAAAGTCGCCGACTTTTGGCAAAGTCGGGTTTCATGAAACGAAACCCGACCCTAGGATGAGGTCGGCCACGAGGTCGGCGACTTACGCGCCAAAGTCGCGTTTCAAAAGTTTGTTTTGCGCTCTTTTTCAGCCAATCAGGATCCACGGACACTGTGGGCAACGTGATGACATAGGCAGGGGTCACCACCATCTTTCAGAAGGGCATGCAAGTGATTGGCTTGCTTTGGTGGGAGTCACAGGGGTTATAAAAGGGCGTGCACGCCGACCGCCATCTTACTTCTGCCGATCTTAGCATAGGGAGAGGTTGCTGCTGCTGATTCTGTAGGGAGAGCGTTAGGCAGGGAAGAAGAAAAAAAAAAACTGCTTCTGCTGCTAGCGATTTTGCCTGTACAACACACCAGTCACTGTGTGTGCAGTGCAAGGGGAGGCTATATTGTGGTGGGTCAGCGGTGTTGGTTGTTAGGCTGCCTTCTAAGGCTTCCTGACAGCTGCATTGCTGTTTACCCACTGCTCTGCAAACTGCTTTTTTAAAAGCAATCCCAATTTTTTTTTTTTTTTTTTTGTCCTGCTGAGGTACTGAGCGTGCATTTTTTCACACCATACAGCGGTGTACGCTCCTCACACAGTACCGTGTAACGGCTGTTATCACAGCCACAGTGAAGCTATCTGTGTGTCACTCTGTGAGAATAAGTCGAGGACATGTTCCGTTCTTACAGACCTGCACCTACTAGTTTTGTCTAGCTTTCAAACAGTTAAATATATTTGCTGTTTGATCACATTCAAAACTATAGAGAGACAGCGTGTGTCAGTTCGTATACTTAAAAAACACGGTGTACGTAAAATTGTCAAGCTCCGGACAGCCGTGTACGTGCACGCTCCTCTCAGTACCGTGTAATGGCTGTTATCACGGCCACAGTGAAGCTATCTGTGTGTCACTGTGGAAGGATAAGTGGAGGACTTGTTCCGTTCTTACAGACCTACACTCTAGGGAGATTCCTATTCTGCCCAATTCTACATACACCTTGTAGTTTGTGATACACTAGCCAATTTCTGCCTGTGACATAGCGCTCTGATATTCAGTGGGCCTCACACAATCCAAAAGTGTCCAGTGTCCACTAGTGTGTGCAGAAATTCAAAATCTCCCTTATCCTGTAGTCACTTTTTTCACACCTGTGCCATCGAGCCTGTGACATAGCGCTCTGATATTCAGTGGGCCTCACACAATCCAAAAGTGTCCAGTGTCCACTAGTGTGTGCAGAAATTCAAAATCTCCCTTATCCTGTAGTCAATTTTTTCACATCTGTGCCATCGAGCCTGTGACATAGCGCTCTGATATTCAGTGGGCCTCACACAATCCAAAAGTGTCCAGTGTCCACTAGTGTGTGCAGAAATTCAAAATCTCTGTGATCCTGTAGTCACTTTTTTCACACCTGTGCCATCGAGCCTGTGACATAGCGCTCTGATATTCAGTGGGCCTCACACAATCCAAAAGTGTCCAGTGTCCACTAGTGTGTGCAGAAATTCAAAATCTCTGTGATCCTGTAGTCACTTTTTTCACACCTGTGCCATCGAGCCTGTGAAATAGCGCTCTGATATTCAGTGGGCCTCACACAATCCAAAAGTGTCCAGTGTCCACTAGTGTGTGCAGAAATTCAAAATCTCCCTTATTCTGTAGTCACTTTTTTCACACCTGTGCCATCGAGCCTGTGACATAGCGCTGTGATATTCAGTGGGCCTCACGCAATCCATAAGTGTCCAGTGTCCACAAGTGTGTGCAGAAATTCAAAATCTCCCCTGTCCTATAGACACCTTGTACCTTGTTTTACATTACTATATAGTTTGTTGGATTTTGTCTACATTTCTACAAAAAATGAGGAAGGCTGGTGGAAGAGGCCGTGGAATTGGGCGGGGGTTGGCAGCTGGTAATGATGGTGTTGGTGGTGGATCTGATGGTACTGGCAAGAGCAAAATAGGACCAAATGCAGGAGGTGTTGAGCCTGCGTCATCGTCTGGCTCCATAAGGCTTCGAAGGCTTAGTTTTCTAGGAGTTGGCAAACCGCTTTTAAAGCCAGAGCATCAGGAAAAAGTTTTGTCTTACATTGCTGACTCAGCCTCCAGCTCTATCGCCTCCTCTTCTGAAGTTGTAAAAAGTAAAAGCACTGAGTCGTCATTGGAGGCTCATGTTCATGAACCACACCTTTCCTTGTGTCCTTCACCCCAACCAAGATTGAAGGATGACGCAGGCCATACTAATGATTACTCCATGGAGCTGTTTTCACATACCATGCCTGGATTATCAAGTGAAATGGTGAATTACCCAGGCCAAGATGAATCTGACATGGAGTGCACTGATGCACAGCCGCTGATAGATGATTCTGCTGGTACATTCACTCAGAGCACTACATTGTCCTCGCAGTGTACAGAGCCAGATTCTGACCCTGATGAGACTCAGGTGCCCCTTCCCGCACACTATACCACCATACACGGTGACACAGAGGAAGGTGCACATGACATTGAAGAGGAGGTGATGGATGACCCAGTTGTTGACCCAGATTGGCATCCATTGGGGGAAGAGGGTGCTGCTTCCAATAGCTCAGATGAGGAGCATCCACAGCAGACATCGACATCGCAACAGCTGTTATCTGGCAGGCCCGGAGCACTCCAAAGACAGGTTCCAAAAATCAAAAGAGTTGCTGGACAGCTTGTCCAGAGGGTCAAAAGATCACAGCGTGCTAGGCCGCAAAATGTCTGCCAAAGTAGGAAGAGTGCAGTGTGGCACTTTTTTGAACAAAATCCTCATGATCAGGCCAAGGTTATCTGTAAGAAGTGCGCAAAGACCTTTAGCCGAGGGAAAAATCTGAAAAATTTGAATACCAGTTGCATGCTTAGACATTTAACCACCATGCACTTGCAAGCGTGGACACAACACCAAACCTCAAGTGCCACATGTGCAACTGATCACAAAGAAGGTAGTCAGCAACGCTACATTGTTTCCCCCACTGTAAGCCCACCGGTTAGCACAGCAACAAATGTTGAGGTGTCGTTGCAAGGCCACAGCAGTCAGGGAATCCCACTGTTATATCAATGAAATACTGAATCTAGGCCATCAGAAAGAACACCAACTCCATCACCATCATCAACCCTCTCTCAGTCCGCCCTGTCCACTGCTACTTCCACCATATGCAGCTCTCAAGTCCAGCTCACCCTCCCAGACACTATGAGTAGGTCAAGAAAGTACTCAGTCTCTCATCCGCGTACACTGGGTTTGAACGCCCACATTGCCAAACTAATCTCGTTTGAGATGATGCCCTATCGGTTGGTGGAAAGCGCAGCTTTCCGCGAACCTATGGCCTATGCAGTACCACGCTATGACCTACCCAGTCGCCACTTCTTCTCTCGCAAAGCCATCCCAGCCCTCCACCATCATGTAAAAGACCGCATTGTCCATGCACTCAAGCAGTCAGTGAGTGGAAAGGTGCACCTCACAACTGATGCATGGTCCAGTCGGCATGGCCAGGGCCGTTACGTGTCCATCACTGCGCACTGGGTTAATGTGGTGGATGCAGGGTCCACAGGGGACAGCGGTGGTGGGACAGTGCTGCCTAGCCCACGGTATAGGAAACAGTTGGCTGTAGGCGTTCGACCCTCCTCCTCCTCCTCCAGAAGCGAAAGCTCGTCCACAGAGCGCAGTCGTACGAGCACTCCATCTGCAGCTGCCACTGTTGCACATGAGGTGTCCCCCTATCGAGCAGCTAGTGGAAAGCGTCAGCAGGCTGTGTTGCAGATGATGTGTTTGGGCGACAGACACACCGCCGAGGTGCTGGCCGAGTACTTGAAGCGACAAACTGAGTCATGGCTGGGCAGTGTACATCTTGAGGCAGGCAAGGTAGTTAGTGATAACGGCCGTAATTTTGTGGCAGCCATAGCCCTTTCAAAACTCAGCCACATACCTTGCTTGGCTCACACCTTGAACCTGGTGGTGCAGTGCTTCCTCAAAAATTATCCGGAGATAACAGCCCTGCTCCAGAAGGTGCGAAGACTGTGCGCGCACATCCGCCGGTCGCCTGTACACTCCGTTCGTATGCAGAAGCTGCAGCGATTGCTCCACCTTCCCAACCACCGCCTCATTATCGACATTGCAACAAGGTGGAACTCCACCCTGCACATGGTGGAGCGGCTGTGCGAGCAGAGGCAGGCCATAATGCATTTGTGGTAGGATACACGGCCAGGCACTTTGAGAGCAGACATGGAGTTGACAGGTGTGCAGTGGTCGAAGCTGAAAGACCTCTGTAAAGTCCTTCAGTGTTTTGAGGAATGCACACGGCTGGTAAGCGCAGACGACGCCATCCTAAGCATGAGCATCCCACTTATGCGTCTGCTCCTGCAAGCTTTGACGCACCTTAAGGAGCAGGCGTCTGCAGCCAATGTTGATGAGGAGGAAGAGGAGGAGGAAATCCTTGATGACATTCAGCCATTGTCTGCTCAGGGATCTCTCCTGGACGAGGTGGAGGAAGAAGAGGAGGAGGAGGATGATGATGGGGATGATTACTTAGGGGAGGAGGATGCATCTCATGGGGGAAATGAAAATGTTGGCGTGGCAAGGTCTGCTACAGGGTTTGTGCGTGACTGGATGGATGTGGATTTACCAGAAAGTGCTCCTCCACCCAGCACTCGCAGTGCATCATTGACACCGGGAACATTGGCCCACATGTCAGATTATGCCTTGCAGATCCTAAAAAGGGACCCCCGCATTGCCAAAATGATGAACGATGACGACTACTGGTTGGCCAGCATCCTGGATCCACGCTATAAAGGCAAATTACAAAACATCATGCCACAGGAGAACCTTGACCTAATATTGGCTAATAAACAAGCAACTCTGGTAAATTGGTTGCTTGAGGCATTCCCAGCACACAGCAGCGGTGATGGTTCTCACACGAGCCGTACGGGCCGGGGGCAGCATGGCAGAGGTGTTCATGATGCACACAGCAGAAGTGGCGTTGGAGACAGGGGTTTCATGACAATGTTGTGGACTGATTTTTCAAGTACCACTCACACAACTGGTAATACTGCATCGATGGAAAGTGACAGGAGACAGCAGTTGTCAACTATGGTTACAAACTACTTTTCCTCCCATATCGATGTTCTCCCACACAGGTCATTCCCCTTTGACTATTGGGCCACTAAACTGGACACCTGGCCTGAATTGGCACAATATGCCTTACAGGAGCTCGCTTACCCAGCTGCGAGTGTGCTATCGGAAAGAGTCTTCAGTGCAGCTGGATAAATCCTGACAGAAAAAAGGACCCGTCTGTCAACCCAAAATGTGGATGATCTAACCTTCATTAAAATGAACCATGCATGGGTTTCCAAGGATTTTGTCCCACCTTCCCCTGATGACACATAGGGTGACAGAAAAATGGCTTGCTTTGGTCCACCTCTTCCTGGGACTTGACCTATTTCACCTTCTGCATCAGCTGAATGTCCAACATCAACATATGCCACTTTCTAAAACTCCCTAACTGTGCTGCCTCCCCCCCCCCCCCCCCCATGGCCGGGGTCACCACCTAGCGCACGACACCATGCGAGTGCCGTTGCCCTGGACAGGTGGGTAGGCCGACTCTTGGGCGCGGGCACTGGCACAGGGTCCCTCATAGTGCAATCAAGTGTCTCTGACGGTGGTGGTGCACACCCGCCGTCAGACACATCGCCGTACTATGAGTGTCCCAGTGCCAGTACCCACGCCCACGAGTGGGCCCCCCTTGCTTGGGCAGGGCCCCAGCATTTGCAATCTTTACCTCTCCCTGCTCCTCCGCTGTGTAGTCTGGGCCGTCAAATCCATACTGTGCCTGACACCGTCTGAGCCTGCCTCCTGATGTATAGACATATATTTTGAATGTGTACGCTATCCATACATGTTATCCGGGGATACGGTACCCTTTCTCACCTTTGTGCAATCACGTGCAATCCATACTGGGCCTAACACCGTCTGAGCCTGCCTCCTGATGTATAGACATTTATTTTGAATGTGTACGCTATCCATACATGTTATCCGGGGATACGGTACCCTTTCTCACCTTTGTGCAATCACGTGCAAGCCATACTGGGCCTAACACCGTCTAAGCCTGCCTCCTGATGTATTGACATATATTTTGAATGTGTACGCTATCCATACATGTTATCCGAGGATACGGTACCCTTTCTCACCTTTGTGCAATCACGTGTAATCCATACTGGGCGTGAGAACGACTGGTGAGCTGTTAAGCAAGCTACAGCACCTGTGGTTTGCACACGTAAGTTTTTCATTTTTTCAGGAATGACGGTTAGACCTAATTCCGGAACTGCGGTTGACTTGCACTTACTGGGAAATCATCGTTCGCGGGTAATAATTGTAATCAGTGATCCCCATTACTAACGTTGTTCAGCGGGTTATCTGCACCTGTAAGCGACAAACGCTGGCCTTTTCAGTGTAGCGCACATGCAGCCACGGACATGTAAGGGCATGACACACCAGTTATTGGCCAATCTCATGTGCCAGAGCCTCACGTGTCCCTCTAGTAAGCCGGACTCGGACCGCGGGGCATGACGGAGTCTCGTTCTTTAACGGAATTAAGCTTGCAATGTGTGCATCTTTTCTGTAGCTGGCATGGTTGAGGTTTCCCAGGTGGAGTCGAATGTAACCGTAGGCTCCACTCCTGGTGGTGCCCTTCTGGACATTCCTTTAAGGTTCAGCTTTGCAACCATACTGCCCACGTAAAACAAACACTTTGCCTTCATGAACGCTGTTTGGAGGGTTATGACTCGTGGGAATAACGCCTCCCAATCAGTTAACCTGCTAGAGAGATCCTTCGTTGCTCCCAAGCATGACATCACACTCCCTAGGAGGAAGGTAGTGCCACTGTGGCGACCGTACTCCTGGGGGCGACACAAGTGCACTGATGCCCAGCCACTGCTCGATGAATCTGCTGGTACATTGACCCAGACCACTACATTCCCCTCGCACGCTACACGGCCTGAATCTGACCCTGATGAAACTCAGGTTACCCTTCCCATATACAGTTCCATCTTACACGGTGACAAAGAGGAAGCTGCAGATGAAAGTGCAGGTTCGGCCCACCCGCCATCAAACACACCACCGTACTATCAGGGGCACTGTGCCAGTGCCGTCGCCAACGAGTGGGCCCCCCCGCTTGCTCAGGATCACAGCACTTGCAAGGTTGAAATACTGTGCAGTGAGATGGAAGATGGGGACGACGAGGAGTCCAGATTAGTACAGGGATTCCCTAGCGAGGAGACTTATTTGATTGTTTTCAATGTTGGGACAGCAATTTTTGGGGAGCACTATACTCTGGAGAATGATAGATGGGGCCCACCAAACACTGGAACATTCCAAAGGTGGACATCAGACACTGGAGCAGCATTTACAGGGCCCATTATACACTAGAGCATTAGAAATGGGGCCCATTATGTTTGGAGCATTATTTGGGCCCATAAGACAGTGGAGCTTCATCCATGGGGGGCCAACATATACTGTAGCATTATGTGGAGCTCATCATATACTGTTTCAAACATTATATGGGACCAATGATTCTGTATGGAGAAATAGATGGGCCTCGTCATGAGATGTAAAAAGTGAAGTATTTTTCATTGTACTATACCGCTATTTCTCTGCCGTATCGGAGCATGATGAGTTGTGGTATGTGTTAAAGGGGCGCTCTTTCGCCCAGGGCACATGAAAACCTGGAGCCAGCCCTACCCCCCCACAACTTTAGCCAAATAACCCCCATTTTTCAGTGCGTAACTTGTATTATGAAGTTAATTAAGGTTGACAAGCTTAAGTAAGAAGAATTGATGCTTTTGGCATTCAAATGGGCACTGTAGGTGTGTTTCCTGTCCTCCTCTCACTGCCGACTTTTATTCCCCATTGACTTACATTGGGTTTCGTGTTTCGGGATGACCCCGACTTTTCCCTATAATCGGCCGATCTTGCTCGACCCGACTTTTGGAAAAGTCGGGTTTCACGAAACGAAACTCGACCCTAAAAAAACAAAAGTCGCTCAACTCTACTGAACAGTAGTGATGTCAGTAACTCGGTGACCTCGCCTCTGTTCTGACCTTCCGGGTCTCGTGCAGGCTGTTTGCAAATCTTATGGAGTGTCAGAGTGAGGCTCCATAGGCTTTGTACGTTAGATTCGGAGGACTTTGTCTGACATGCGTGGGAATTTTTTTTTTTTTTTAATAAAGTGGTGACAGAGGGAAAGTGTTGGGGAATGTTTGTTTCAATAAAGCATTTTTTTTTGTGTGTTTCCTTTTTATTACTTGGTTAGTAATTGGGGTGTCTGATATAGACGCCTCTCCATTGCTAGTACCAAGCTTTGATGACAGATTTTTTTTGGACACTTCACAGCTGACATCAACCCTGGGCACCATTATCCCGATTACCACCGCACCAGGGCGATTGGGAAGAACCTTGCAAAGAGCCAGTATTGGAGCATCATCACATGCTTCTATTCTGAGTTGTCTGATGCCTGGTATTTTTAGGCTGGGAAGGGCCCAATAACCAAGGACCTTCCCAGTCTAATAATATGAGCTCTCAGCTGTCTGCTTTACCATTGCTGGTTGCAAAAAATGGGGGGACCCCACATAGTTTTTTTTTGTTTTCATTTATTTATTAGATTAAATAGAAAATTGTACAATAGGCTACACACAAGTCACTAATCTGTCTTGGGTTGTGAAATGATATGTCTGCCGGATATCTATCCATCTATCTATTTTTTTTTTTTTTCAACTAGCTTTATAAGCAATCATTGCTGAACAAAAATGCAAGTGAAAAATGCATGTCAAAATGCATAAAAAAATTGTGCGTATTGTTCACTGCATTTTTCCTGCCAAAAGAGTTGTGGAAATGGGGCAGAAATATCTGCATCTAATACTCAACGTGTACATATAGCTTAATAGCCATAATTTGTTATTAATATGCAGTTTAATTTCTTAGCTTTTTTTTTTATTCTATTAGGGCTTTCTGTTAATTAAAAGGGATCTGTCAGCAAGTTTTTGCTAGCTCATCTAAGAGCAGTGTAGTGTAGGCAAAGAGACCCTGAATCCAATGATGTTTCACTTTGTTTACTGGGTGTAGCTGTTTGACGCAATCATAGCTTTTAGTTTTATAATGAGGCAGAGCTGAGAAAGCTTAACCCGCCACCATCAGGCTCTCCTTGTATGTAGACAATGATGTGCTTATCACAGGGGGAGGAGGCCAGACTAATGTAGTTTAGCAATGTTAATCTTTTTGTGATAAATCCTTTCACTGTTTGTAAACAACAGCACTCACTTTGACAAGTGACACACCCTTGAATTCTGTGTTTCAGCCTCTGACACTTTCCCTTTAAACCCTGTATCTGCAATTAGAATGCAGTGGGGCTGATTCCAGTGCAGTACACAGGAAAAATCCTCCTATATGGGACACCAAAGCTGTATGTCATGTGAGAATGAGGAATGAATATACACAAGCCTTCTGTTTCTTCTTCCCTGACAGTGTCTACCTCAATGAAAGGCTCTCATGGGTATATCTCTGCTTCAGAATGGCCGTTGATGATTGTAAGTAAATAATTATTGTAGTCTTTGTTTATAGACTCACTAATAGTGTACAAAAAGGGCTTGTGTGTCATTAAAGGGAAACTGCCAGTTGATTCATGCTTGTTCAGCGTTCAGAGAAAACAGTTTAAAAGGCCAGCTCGCCAAAAGGGAGAGACTTGATATTCCAATGAAGTTCCCGGCTAGGTTCTTCCTGCCCAGCTATACTTGATTGACAGGTCTCTCCAATCTATAATATAACGCTGGATGCTTCCTTCTGTCCGAAACCTCTATAGACTGTGTCTACGCAATGTGGCAGGACTCAGAAGGACACATCCAGCGGTGACATGGAGGAGGACGAGGATGGAGGAGTGTGGCACGGAGATCGAGGTATGCGTAGGTGCTGACCTCATACCGCAATCTCTGACCCAATGATGACAGACCATGATATCTGGCGAGGCTGGAAGAAGAGTGTGGCGTCAGAGTCATAGTGCGATCTTCGGCACCATTTTATTAAAGAGAAACTTGCACACCTTGTCTTCAACAACATGGCGCTGATAGCTTGGTATGCGCACTCGTTAACTCCGGCAATATTTTATATAAATAACGCAGACAACTCGCTGCAGGGGAGGGGGAGAAAGGTGAGTAGGAGTGGTTTTTTTTTTTTCTGTTTGGATGGATGGATCAATGGCAGCACAGGCAGGATGGGGAGCATATACCAGGATGGGGGACCAGGATGAGGTGTATATACTAGGATGGGGGAGCATATACCTGGTTGGGGGACCAGGATTGGGTGTGGATATACCAGGATGAAAGAGCATATCGGGATGGAGGAGCATATACCAGGATGGGCAACGAGGATGGAGGAGCGGGGACCAGGATGGTGAGCACATACCTGGATGGGGAAGCATATACCAGGATGGGGTGCATATTCCAGGAGGGGGGGTATTTACCAGTTTGGGGACGAGGATGGGGAGTATATTTCAGAATGGGGGAGCATATACGAGGATAGGGGGACCTGGATGGTGGATCATATACCAGGATGGTGGTGCATTTACTAGGATGGAAGAGCATACACCAGGATGGGGACCAGGATGGAAGAACATATACCAGGATGAGGGACCAGGTTGGAGGAACATATACCAGGTTGGGGGAGTATATACAAGGATGGAAGAGCATATATCAGGATATGGGAGAATCTTCCAGGATGGTGTCCCAGAATTGGGGCACATATACCAGGATGGGGGAGTATATACCAGGTTGGGTAAGCATTCGGGTCAGCGCCGGTCAGTCATCGCTCTGAGAATACATAATGGCCGCTGTGACTGTGTCCCGAGCCCAAACTGACAGCCGGTTTCAATGTAGAGCCAGTATCAGTCAGGGCCAGGGGCATGGTTACAGTCATGGTTGCCCCCTCCTCCATGACTGAATACCGAATGCTGCTAAGGAGAGTAAAGTTAATTTAGTCCTTGCTGCATACCGCTGCTTGCAGGCGCTGGGTATCATAATAACGCTATTAACCTGCAGATAGACTGCATATCTACTGGTTATTAATGTTATTTCTGCCTACAGGATCCCTTTAGTTTTGTAGTACAATACTTCAATGAAATGGCCCTGGAGTCAGCACTTGCACATATCGCTCTACTGGTTATTAATGTTATTTCTGCCTACAGGATCCCTTTAATTTTGTAGTACAATGCGTCAATGAAATGGTCCCGGAGTCAGCACTTGCACATATTGTTCTATTCGGCGCCCTATACATATCCAAATTCACTTCTACAGTGTCTTCAACAAAATGGTGACAGATGTACTACAACGTGGACATAGCAGTGCGCATGCACCACTCATCACCATGATCCCTATGGCCAGTGCTTGTGCTAGTGCTTTTTTTGGCGGATCCGTTTTTTACCCCATAGACTTGCATTATCGGCGGATTCTGACTGACAGTCGTCCGTTGCGTCTGTTTTTTGACGGATCCGTTAGAATTGTAGCGTTCGCCGGCTGGAGTAAACGGACAATGTAACGTTTTTTTCCAGTGGCAGACCGCTATTTTAAACTGCGTATGCCCGGAAGATCTTTCCTCTCATGCATTTTCTCTCTCTCTCGCTCTTTTCTCTCGCGCTCTTTTCTCTCGCGCTCTTTTCTCTCGCGCTCTTTTCTCTCGCGCTCTTTTTTTCTCGCGCTCTTTTTTTCTCGCGCTCTTTTTTTCTCGCGCTCTTTTTTTCTCGCGCTCTTTTTTTCTCGCGCTCTTTTCTCTCTCGCTGCTCTTCCTCTTGCTCTTGCTCTTGCTCTTGCTCTTCCTCTTGCTCTGTCTCCTCTCTCTCTCCCCCTCTCGAGTCGTGTTACTTTAAATTTCATGCACTTAACGGCTAAAGTGGATCCGTCCAAGAAACTGATCCGTTTTTTCACACTCTGGCGGATTTTGACTGACGTCAAATAACTGAAGTGTGAAACAGGCCTAACACTTTGCCTGCGATTAAACAAAATGAATATTCATTGATCACCACGCTCATGGGAGTTGGAGAACAGTGAATATTCTTTCTCCTTAATAGTGAGCACATGTGATCGACCGGTGGCTGAGGCTAACAGTGCTACCGCTATTAGAGATAATGAATATTCACTGCTCAACATGTCCATAGCCCCTCCCACCTCTTGGCGCTTGCTTCGGTGCATAAAGGTGGTAGGGACTATGGGCATGGGAAGCAGTGAATATTCATTTTCCTTTAACAGTGGGCACAGTGTTAGTCGCAGCTGCTGGCTCCTGCCTCTTGGGACCCGCTCCTCCGCCACTCCAAAATTTTGGAGGAAAAAAAGTGCATCTTAATAGTCTGAATAAAAATCACACAACATATAGAACGTCATAAATACATAATTCACACAATGGGATATAACGACAAATTTATAATTCACACGACTATATATCATTCCATAAATACCTGATTCACATGCCATATATCACCACATGAATTCCTTTTATCTTTGCAGTTCTACATGGTGATGTGCATTATGTACATTGTGCTTGGAGTGATGTGGTTCATCTGGTCGGCCTGCTATTGGAAGGACTTGTTAAGGATCCAGTTTTGGATTGCAGCTCTTATTTTCCTAGGAATGCTGGAAAAAGCCGTGTTTTATGCTGAATATCAGAATATAAATAGCACCGGAGTGTCCTGTAAGTTATTTTCTTAGAAATATATACCATACGTTAAAATTTTGCAAGCACATGTCTAATTGCTATTTTATTTCCCTCTTTGTAGCTCCTGGTCTGCTGGTATTTGCAGAGTTGGTATCTGCTATTAAAAGAACGCTGGCTCGGTTATTAGTTACCATTGTCAGCTTGGGATATGGTATAGTAAAGTAAGTGATTTTTTGTTAGCCTTTCTGCATGTATTACTTTAAGACTACACTACTGTAGTATCACTCTATCCGTGCTTTGTGTGTTATAGACTCCAAATACAGCACTTTTAGGATCTATGGGGCTTATAGTGGTAATCATTTTTATACCAAAACCTGCAGATTTTTATTCTGATGGAATACATATGGTGACTAGTGTTGAGCATTCCGATACCGCAAGTATCGGGTATCGGCCGATACTTGCTGTATCGGAATTCCGATACCGACTTCCGATATTTTTTCAATATCGGAATTCGGCATCGGAATCGGAAGTTCAGTTGATTGACGGCCTGACGTCATCATGATGCGCGGTGTGTGCGCATCATGATGCGCCGTCATTTCGGGCCTGCCGGGGGTCTCTGCCGGCCTGCCGGGGGTCTCTGCCGGCCTGCCGGGGGGCTGTGCCGGCCTGCCGGGGGGCTGTGTGGACTGCCCGGGGTCTGTACCGGCCTGCCGGGGGGCTGTGCCGGCCTGCCGGTGGTCTGTGCACCCTGTGGGGGTCTGTACCGGCCTGCCGGGGGGCTGTGCCGGCCTGCCGGGGGGCTGTGCTGATGTCCGGGGGTCTGTGCAAGCATCGTCCGATGGGACTACAAGTCCCATCGGGCGATGCCTGCTACCATGACAGTGATTGACACATTAGCCAATGATGGGACAGTAGTAGTCCCATCATCCGGCTAATGTGTTAAATGTTAAAAAAAAAAAAAAAATACTACATACATACTACATGCATGCTACATACATACTACATATATACTACATACATACTACATACATGCTACATACATACTGCATGCTACATACATACTACATACATACTACATACTACATACATACTACATATATACTACATACATACTACATACATGCTACATACATGCTACATACATGCTACATACATGCTACATACATGCTACATACATGCTACATACATACTACATACATACTACATATATACTACATACATACTACATATATACTACATACATACTACATGCATGCTACATACATACTACATATATACTACATACATACTACATACATGCTACATACATACTGCATGCTACATACATACTACATACATACTACATGCATGCTACATACATACTACATATATACTACATACATACTACATGCATGCTACATACATACTACATATATACTACATGCATGCTACATACATACTACATGCTACATACATACTACATATATACTACATACATACTACATACATGCTACATACATACTGCATGCTACATACATGCTACATACATACTACATACATACTACATGCATGCTACATACATACTACATGCATGCTACATACATACTACATGCATGCTACATACATACCACATACATACTACATGCTACATACATACCACATATATACTACATACATACAATACATTCATACAATACATACATAGACATACAGTACATATAACATAGAGTAACATACTTACCAATACTTGTCACATTGTTCCCCGAAGCCATTGTCTTTTCCGGGATAAATATTAACATAACAAACCACAAAAATACTCACCCACGATCCGAAGCAGTCCACGAGTGTGTCCCACGACGATCTTGGGTAGAGAACTGCAGCATCAGATGATGCTGCCGTTCTCTACGGGCTGCAGGAATCCAATGACGGAAGGTAGGTATCCTTCCGCACTGTATTCCTCCGCCACTTAAAAAAAAAAAGTCCCTAGTCTCACTTTATGCCATTGCTGTGTGGGAATTTCCCACACAGCAATGGCATAAAGTGAGACTAGGGACTTTTTTTTTTTTAAGTGGCGGAGGAATACAGTGCGGAAGGATACCTACCTTCCGTCATTGGATTCCTGCAGCCCGTAGAGAACGGCAGCATCATCTGATGCTGCAGTTCTCTACCCAAGATCGTCGTGGGACACACTCGTGGACTGCTTCGGATCGTGGGTGAGTATTTTTGTGGTTTGTTATGTTAATATTTATCCCGGAAAAGACAATGGCTTCGGGGAACAATGTGACAAGTATTGGTAAGTATGTTACTCTATGTTATATGTACTTTATGTCTATGTATGTATTGTATGAATGTATTGTATGTATGTAGTATATATGTGGTATGTATGTAGCATGTAGCATGTATGTGGTATGTATGTAGCATGCATGTAGTATGTATGTAGCATGCATGTAGTATGTATGTAGTATGTATGTAGTATGTATGTAGTATGTATGTAGTATGTAGTATGAATGTAGTATATATGTAGTATGTATGTAGTATGTAGCATGCATGTAGTATATATGTAGTATGTATGTAGCATGTAGTATGTATGTAGCATGCATGTAGTATATATGTAGTATGTATGTAGCATGTAGTATGTATGTAGCATGCATGTAGTATATATGTAGTATGTATGTAGCATGTAGTATGTATGTAGCATGCATGTAGTATGTAGCATGTAGTATGTAGCATGCATGTAGTATATATGTAGTATGTAGCATGTAGTATGTATGTAGCATGCATGTAGTATGTAGCATGTAGTATGTATGTAGCATGCATGTAGTATGTAGCATGTAGTATGTATGTAGCATGCATGTAGTATATATGTGTTATGTATGTAGCATGTAGCATGCATGTAGCATGCATGTAGTATGTATGTAGTATATATGTGGTATGTATGTAGCATGCAGTATGTATGTAGCATGCATGTAGTATATATGTAGTATGTATGTTGCATGTAGTATTTATGTAGTATGAATGTAGCATGTATGTAGTATGAATGTAGCATGTATGTAGTATGCATGTTGTATGTATGTAGCATGTAATTTTTTTTTTTTTTTTTTTTTTTTACATTTAACACATTAGCCGGATGATGGGACTACTACTGTCCCATCATTGGCTAATGTGTCAATCACTGTCATGGTAGCAGGCATCGCCCGATGGGACTTGTAGTCCCATCGGACGATGCCTGCACAGACCCCCGGAGCCTGCACAGACCACCGGCAGGCCGGCACAGCCCCCCGGCAGGCCGGCACAGCCCCCCGGAGCCTGCAGAGCCCCCCGGCAGGCCGGCACAGCCCCCCGGCAGGCCGGCACAGCCCCCCGGAGCCTGCGCAGACCACCGGCAGGCCGGCACAGACCACCGGAGCCTGCACAGACCCCCTGGCAGGCCGGCACAGCCCCCCGAAAGGCCCGTACAGACCCCAGAGAGGCTGTACAAGGGCAGGAAAGGGTTTTTCTTATTCCGATACCGGAAGTCCCATAGACTTGAATGGGACTTCCGGTATCGGAATCGGCGATACCGATACTTTTTTTAAAGATCGGCCGATACCATCCGATACGATACTTTGAAGTATCGGACGGTATCGCTCAACTCTAATGGTGACCATTAGAAAAAAAAAATGGATTTCTTATTGAAAAGTCTTCCTGTATTAAGGCAACATACTGACTGTGTGGGTGTATAAGGTCTTATATCCACAGGGTATATTTCGTCATTGGTATTTATGGAGCAAAAGCTTCTACTTTTGGAATCTGGATGTCTGCATTTTTCATGTACCGTATATACTTGAGTATAAGCTGAGGCCCCTAATTTTGCCACATAAAACTGGGAAAACTTATTGACTCGAGTATAAGCCTAGAGTAAGAAATGCAGCAGCTACTGGTAAGTTTCAAAAATAAAAATAGATACCAGTAAAAGTAAGATTAATTGAGACATCAGTAGGTTAAATGTTTTTGAATATCCATATTGAATCAGGAGTCCCATATATTGCTTTCTAAAGTTCATGATGGCCCTATAAGATGCTCCATACAAAATACGCCCCATATAATGCTGCACAAAGATTAATAATGGCCCCATAAGATGCCCCATAGATATATATGCCCTATATAATGCTGCATAAAGCATGATGGCCCCGTAAGATGCCCCATATAATGCTGCATAAAGGTTGATAACCCCATAAAATGCTCCATAGATATATATGCCCCATATGCTGCTGCTATTAAAAAAAAAAAAAAAAAAAAAGACATAGTCACCTCTCGTCGCTGGGGGCCAGATTCCAGTGTCCTGAGCAGGTTGGGATACTGGCACGCTATGGGGGCCAGGTGCCCGTGTCGCCGCTGGCTCAGGGCCCCAGCACCTGCGGTATTCATCTGTCCCCGTACCACCACCACACGCCGCTATATCTTCTGGGTCTCTGCAGTGACTGCAGAGATTGGAGAAGCAGGGACTGTAGAGACCGCGCCAGAAGGGGGTGAGTATGATCTGACAGCCACGCTCCCCCGCTGACCCCCGGGACAATGACTTGAGTATAAGCCGAGAGGGTCAGTTTCAGCCTAAAAAAATATGAGCTGAATATTTCGGCTTCTACTCGGGTATATACGGTATTTTAATGTGTTTGTACACATAATAAATTCAGTTCCTTTACCTCAAACCAACAATCAGACAAAATTCACACTTTTTTTGAGAAAAAGACAATGATTGGGGAGTCGCTTTACTTAAACATAATATGTTCATCGCATTAAAAAAAGTTTTAAATGTTATCTACCAACTTGTTTAACCCCTTCCTGACATGAGACGTACTATCCCGTCCATGGGACCTGGGCCCCTATGCCCATGGATGGGATAGTACGTCTACCGCGATCAGCGGCGCCCACGTGGTGAGCGCCGCTGATCGCGGCCGGGTGTCAGCTGATTATCACAGCTGACACCCAGCACAATGTGTCAGGGGCGGTCACGGACCGCCCCCGACATGTTAACCCCTTGCACACCGCGATCAAACATGATTGCGGTGTACCGGGGGTTAAAGGGAAGCATCGGCAGGGAAGGGGCTCCCTCCGTGCTTCCCTGAGCCCCCCACGGCTGCGCAATGTGCAGCGCTGCTGCCGGGGGCTCCTTTCCTGCAGGCCCCCGAATCCAAGATGGCGACGGGGGCCTTCGGGGGCCTGCAGGAAGCTGGCTTCCTCAGTGCCTGCAAAGCGCAGGCATGAGGAAGCCTTCTGCAGTGCCTGTGACAGATTGCTGATCTGTCACAGTGATCTGTGATGTGACAGATCAGCGATCTGTCACAGGACAGTAATGTCCCACCTGGGACTTTTTAATAAAGTAAAAAAAAAATGAAAAAAAAGTGTTAAAATAAATTAAAAAAAATCGCCAAATAAATTAGAAAAAAAAAAAAATATTCCCCCAAATAAATCCATTTTTTTAGAAATAAAAAAAAACAATAAAAGTACACATATTAGGTATTGCCGCGTCCGTAACGACCCACCCTATAAAACTGTCCCATTAGTTAACCCCTTTAGCGAACCCCTTAAAAAATAAAAATAAAAAATGAAGCAAAAAATAATGATTTATTATCATACCGCCAAACAAAAAGTGTAATAACGCGCGATCAAAAAGACGCATATAAATATCCATGGTACCGCTGAAAACGTCATTTGTCCCGCAAAAAACGAGCTGCCACACAGCATCATCCGCAAAAAAATAAAAAAGTTATAGCTCGCAGAATAAAGCGATACAAAAATAATTATTTTTTATATAAAATAGTTTTCATTGCATAAAACCGACAAAACATAAAAAAAACGACCTAAATAAGGTATCTCTGTAAGCGTACTGACCCGAAGAATAAAACCGCTTTATCAATTTTATCGCACGCGGAACGGTGTAAACGCACCCCCCCAAAAGAAATTCATGAAACGCTGGTTTTTGCTCATTCTGCGTCCCAAAAATCGGAATAAAAAGCGATCAAAAAATGTCACGTGCCCGAAAATGGTACCAATAAAAACGTCAACTCGTCCCGCAAAAAATAAGACCTCACATGACTCGGTGGGTCAAAATACGGAAAAATTAGAGCTCTCAATATGTGGTGATGCAAAAACTATTTTTACAATAAAAAGCGTCTTTTAGCGTGTGACAGCCGCCAAACATAAAAACCGCCATAAATAGTAAATCAAACCCCCCGTTATCACCCCCTTAGTTAGGGAAAAATAATAAAATACAAAAAATGTATTTATTTCCATTTTTCCGTTAGGGCTAGGGTTAGGGTAGGGTTAGGGGTGTGTTGGGGTTCGGGTTTGAGTTAGAATTGGGGGTCTCCACTGTTTGGGCACATCAGGGGCTCTCCAAATGCAACATGGCGTCTGATCTCAATTCCAGCCAATTCTGAGTTGAAAAAGTCAAATGGTGCTCCTTCCCTTCCAAGCTCTGCCATGCGCCCAAACAGTGTTTTACACCCACATGTAGGGTATCCGCCTACTCAGGTCAAATTGCAAAACAATTTTTGGGGTCCAATTTCTCCTGTTACCCTTAGGAAAATAAAAAATTGGGGGCAAAAATATCATTTTTGTGGAAAAAAATGATTTTTTTTATTTTCACGCCCGAGTGTTATAAACTTCTGTGAAGCACTTGGGGGTTCAAAGTGCTCACCACACATCTAGATAAGTTCCGTGGGGGGCCTAGTGTCGAAAATGGGGTCATTTGTGGGGGTTTCCACTGTTTAGGTACATTAGGGGCAGCCCTGACGTGTGTCCATACAGTAGTTTTCTCCCACATATGGGGTGTCAGCGTACTCAGGACAAATTGGACAACAACTTTTGGGGTCCTATTTCTCCTGTTACCCTTGGGAAAATGAAAAAATTGGGGACTAATTGATCATGTTTGTGGAAAAAATACGAATTTTTTATTTTCACGCCCGGGCGTTATAAACTTCTGTGAAGCACTGGGGGGTTCAAAGTGCTCACCACACATCTAGATAAGTTCCTTGGGGGGTCTAGTTTACAAAATGGTGTCATTTGTGGGGGGTTTCCACTGTTTAGGTACATCAGGGGTTTTCCAATCGCGACATGGTGTCCGATCTCAATTCCAGCCAAAGACGTCAAATGGCGCTGCTTCCCTTCCGAGCTCTGCCATGCGCCCAAATAGTGGTTTACCCCCACATGTGGGGTATCAGCATACTCTGGACAAATTGCACAATAACTTTTAGGGTCCTGTTACCCTTGGAAAAATAAGAATTGAGGGTGAAAAGATCATTTTCGTGGAAAAAATATGATTTTTTAATTGTACGGCTTTATGTTATAAACTTCTGTGAAGCCCTTGGGGGTTCAAAATTCTCACCACACATCTAGATAAGTTCCTTAGGGGGTCTAGTTTCCAAAATGGTGTCATTTGTGGGGGGTTTCCACTGTTTTGGTACATCAGGGGTTTTCCAATCGCAACATGATGTCCGATCTCAATTCCAGCCAAAAACGTCAAATGGCGCTGCTTCCCTTCCGAGCTCTGCCATGCGCCCAAATAGTGGTTTACCCCCACATGTGGGGTATCAGCGTACTCAGGACAAATTGCACAATAACTTTTAGGGTCCTGTTACCCTTGGGAAAATAAAAATTGGGGTGAAAAGATCATTTTTGTGGAAAAAATATGATTTTTTTAATTGTACCGCTGTACGTTATAAACTTCTGTAAAGCCCTTGTGGGTTCAAAGTTCTCACCACATATCTAGATAAGTTCCTTGGGGGGTCTAGTTTCCAAAATGGGGTCACTTGTAGGGGGTTTCCACTGTTTAGATACATCAGGGACTCTCCAAACATGACATGGCGTCCGATCTGAATTTCAGCCAATTTTGCATTGAAAAAGTCAAACGGCGCTTCTTCCATTCTGACCTCTGCCATGCGCCGAAACAGTCGTTCCCCCCCACATATCAGGTATCAGCGTACTCAAGACAAATTGCACAATAACTTTTGCAGTCCAATTTCTCCTGTTACCCTTGGTAAAATAAAAAAAATTGAACCTGAAGTATTTTTTTTGTGAAAAAAAGTTAGATGTTCATTTTTTTTTTAAATATTTAAAAAAATTCTTGTGACGCACCTAAAGGGTTAATAAACTTCTTGAATGTGGTTTTGAGCACCTTAAGGGGTGCAGTTTTTAGAATGGTGTCACTTTTGGGTATTTTCTATCATATAGACCCCTCAAAGTGACCTCAAATGTGATGTCCTAAAAATAAAATGGTGTTGTAAAAATGAGAAATCGCTGGTCAACTTTTAACCCTTATAACTTCCTAACAAAAAAAAATTTTGGTTCCAAAATTGTGCTGATGTAAAGTAAACATGTGGGAAATGTTAGTTATCAAGTTTTTTGTGTCCTGTATCTCTGTGATTTAAGGGCATAAAAATTCAAAGTTGGAAAATTGCGAAATTTTCAAAATTTTCTCCTTATTTCCGTCTTTCTCACAAATAAACGCAAGTTATTTGAATGAAATTTTACCACTAACATGAAGTACAATATGTCACGAGAAAACAATGTCAGAATCACCGGTATCCATGGAAGCGTTCCAGAGTTATGACCTCATAAAGGTACAGTGGTCAGAATTGTAAAAATTGGCCCGGTCATGAACGTGCAAACCACCCTTGGGGGTGAAGGGGTTAATTTTCCATATCCCATTTTTTGTTGGATTCTTTGTGCCATTTATCTATTTGTGCACAGTTTATATGTTTGTACGGATCAAAAATGATTCATTATGCTGGCAGAATGGGACATTTTCTAATGATTTCTAGAACGGTGATCTTAGACGCTTGTTGATGCTCAGAGTAGGAAAACCGTAGACATACTCTTTACTTTTGCAATGAGAGCCATCTGCCCTACCATTTTTATTTGCCATTTTTTAAAAAGCCACCTCCTAATTCAGGTCTTTGAAGTCTAGACATCATTTTATGTTGTAGTATTATTTGAAACTCGTTTAGCAGTTTTCTATAAGGTACTCGTGAGTAAGAGTCATAAACATTGGTAAATCCTAGGTGGCTTACAATGGACTAGGGTTAAACAAGAAGAATATGCGATAAGAACATTGAAGCCATCATGAAAATGATGTGGTCAAGTGCATGAAATAAATCCTGCGTTATTTCTCTATATTGGGAAATCTTTATCTTTTTTTGGTAAGAGTTTGTCTGCTAGTCAACTTTCACAGTTCACAACACCATGAGCATAGCAGAAATGGAAGAACAAGGCTACATGTGAGAAAAATGGGTAGGCAGCCTATTTAACACTCCGTAACATTGGCAAATAAGACACTATTGGTAACATTGAAATAAATGTCATCATTTCATTTTATATTAAATTATCATTTATTCTTGATTCCTTGGGCAGGCCTCGATTGGGTGCCGTCATGCATCGTGTGGTTGGGATGGGCGTCCTGTACTTGGTGTTCGCTACTATTGAAGGAGTAATGAGAATCATTGGGGTAAAACTTTTTTTTTTTTTATAGTGGTTTTACGTTTTGAGTGTTGCTTTCACTAATCTGCTTTTACTGTCGTTTCCACAATGTACAAGCCTTATTGGTCACACTCCATTTTCATCACTGATTAGTGTTAAGCTGGCCATACGCATGAGATGTTTGTTTGCCAAACGAAAATTCGACTGACCTCTATCTCTCCATAATCATACACATGAATGCTCAACTTGGCCAAGCATGCCTGTTTTCTCAACAAAGAGAATGGTGAAAGCTGCTGCCGGACCCCAATGGCAACGGCTAGGCTTGCCTGAAAACAAAAGGATCGAGCGTTTAAATTCCAACTGCCTGATTCATTTCTGCCTGGCATTATTGATGGATGGGGAAGACTCTGGAAGCCCAAATAGACATTAGCCGATCAGCGAATTTCACCAACTTTAATTGAATGTGCTTCGGGTCTTCACCAAATACTTTTGGTTTAAACATCTGCAGATGAACTTTATTTTTCTACTAGCTGAAGAGCCCGGCGCTGCCCGGGCATAGTAACTAACTATGGTTAGTTATAACAAATTATAATGAATGAATGAATATATATATATATATATTCATTCATTATAATTTATAATGATATATAGCTGAGAGTAGAGCCCAGCCCACTCCGCATAGCTACATTCACTATAATATCCCACATCATCCCGTCAGCCAGAGCCACCGGACTGCTACCCCTAATATCCCACATCATCCCGTCAGCCAGAGCCACCGGACTACTACCCCTAATATCCCACATCATCCCGTCAGCCAGAGCCACCGGACTACTACCCCTAATATCCCACATTATCCCGTCAGCCAGAGCCACCGGACTACTACCCCTAATATCCCACATCATCCCATCAGCCTGGGGTCAGAACCAGAATGCTGAGTGGAATGGTCCTAACTTCCATACCGGGGATCCCTTTAAGAGAGGCCTGGTGTCAGAACCAGAGCGCTGAGTGGATTTGCCCTGACTTCCATACCAATGATCCCTTTAATAGAACCCTGGGGTCAGAATCAAAGCTCCGAGGGATTTGCCCTAACTTCTATGCAGGAGATCCCTTTAAGAGAGCCTGGGGTCAGTACCAAAGCGCAGAGTGGATTTGGCCTAACTTCCATACCAATGATCCCTTTAAGAGACCCTGGGGTCAGAAGAACCACAGAGCTGAGTGGAACGGTCCTAACTTCCATACCGGGTATCCCTTTAAGAGAGGCCTTGGGTCAAAACCAAAAAGCTGGATGGATTTGCTCTGACTTCCATACCAATGATCCCTTTAAGAGGGAAGATGTGCCTATAGGATGGAGGATGTGTGATGTGTATATGAGCACGGGAGGGGGGATTCATTTCTGTCATGTGCTCTCTGCTCCTTTTTGGGGGCAGACAATGGCTGGGAGCTTATGTTCCCAGGGATGCTAGATTTCTCCCACCATGTCAGTGTCTGCTTAGGTGTTGTCGAGTGGGAAAACTTGCTCATAGCAACCAATTACTACTCAGCTTCTTTTAACCAGCTCTGGTGAAATGAGAGATGCTTAGTGATTGGTTGCAAGGAAAACTGTTGCTCATAGCAACCAATCACAGCTCAGCTTCTTTTGAACAGCTCTGGTGAAATGAAAGATGCTTTGTGATTGGTTGGTGATACACACATACAGTTGGGTCCATATATATTTGGACAGAGACAACATTTTTCTAATTTTGGTTCTAGACATTACCACAATGAATTTTAAACAAAACAATTCAGATGCAGTTGAAGTTCAGACTTTCAGCTTTCATTTGAGGGTATCCACATTAAAATTGGATGAAGGGTTTAGGAGTTTCAGCTTCTTAACATGTGCCACCCTGTTCTTAAAGGGACCAAAAGTAATTGGACAATTGACTCCAAGGCTATTTCATGGACAGGTGTGGGCAATCCCTTTGTTATGTCATTCTCAGTTAAGCAGATAAAAGGCCTGGAGTTGATTTGAGGCGTGTTCCTTGAATTTGGAAGGTTTTGCTGTGAAGGAAACATGCGGTCAAAGGAGCTCTCCATGCAGGTGAAACAAGCCATCCTTAAGCTGCAAAAACAGAAAAAACCCATCCGAGAAATTGCTACATTAGGAGTGGCAAAATCTACAGGTTGGTATATCTTGAGAAAGAAAGAAAGCACTGGTGAACTCATCAATGCAAAAAGACCTGGGCGCCCACGGAAGACAACAGTGGTGGATGATCGCAGAATAATCTCCATGGTGAAGAGAAACCCCTTCACAACAGCCAACAAAGTGAACAACACTCTCCAGGAGGTAGGCGTATCAATATCCAAATCTACCATAAAGAGAAGATTGAATGAAAGTAAATACAGAGGGTTCACTGCACGGTGCAAGCCACTCATAAGCATCAAGAATCAAAAGGCTAGACTGGACTTTGCTAAAAAAACATGTAAAAAAGCCAGCACAGTTCTGGAAGAACATTCTATGGACAGATGAAACCAAGATCAACCTCTACCAGAATGATGGAAAGAGAAAAGTATGGCGAAGGCGTGGTACAGCTCATGATCCAAAGCATACCACATCATCTGTAAAACACGGCAGAGGCAGTGTGATGGCTTGGGCGTGCATGGCTGCCAGTGGCACTGGGTCACTAGTGTTTATTGATGATGTGACACAGGACAGAAGCAACCGAATGAATTCTGAGGTATTCAGAGCCATACTGTGTGCTCAGATCCAGCCAAATGCAGCCAAAATGATTGGTCGTCGTTTCATACTACAGATGGACAATGACCCAAAACATAAAGCCAAAGCAACCCAGGAGTTTATTAAAGCAAAGAAGTGGAATATTCTTGAATGTCCAAGTCAGTCACCTGATCTCAACCCAATTGAGCATGCATTTCACTTGTTAAAAACTTAACTTCAGACAGAAAGGCCCACAAACAAACCGCAACTGAAAACCACCACAGTGAAGGCCTGGCAGAGCATCAAAAAGGAGGAAACACAGCGTCTGGTGATGTCCATGAGTTCAAGACTTTAGGCAGTCATTGCCAATAAAGGGTTTTCTCCTTCGTCTCATTGGGGGACACAAATACTGTGGGTGTATGCTTCTGCTGCTAAGAGGCTGACACTAAGTGAAAAAAAGAGGTTATCTCCTCCTCCGCAGTATACACCCTCGCCCCTATTGCGGGCGGAAATCAGTTTTTTGCTTAATGTCCTATGGAGGCACACACAGTCTGGATCTCTCCAGACTATTTTTTTCTAGTTTACTATGAAGATGAGACAGGGGCGATGGATCCTATTGAAAGGGTCCGATCTCCCCAAACCATCAACGGGCGAGCACGCGTTGAGTATCGTCTCCGTGTATACTTTCCCGCACCGAGGGACATATCTGTGACTTTTCCCCAGACTTCTATTTTTGTTTGTTATTTTATAAAGATGAGACAGGGGCAACGCATCCTATTGAAAGGATCCGATTTCCCCAAACCATCAACGGGTGAGCACGTGCGAGTATCCCTCCACGTATCCTTTCCCGCGACGTGGGACATTATGCCAGACTTAGCCCTGTCCACCCCTAGGTATTGAAACCATGGGCTAGCACAGAGGCACAAGACTAGTCTGTGCGGCCCCCACTGCTCCACCAACGCTAGACGGCGGTTCTGCAAGGTGGCGGACGGTCCCTCTCCTCACTCCCTGAAGGGGTTAGATGGAGCTAGGGTGCCTGCACCGTCCTATTTTTTATCAAAGACCCCCTCACATACCTGCGCTCAGGCTGAAGAGGATCATCGGTGACGAGAGGGTCGGGGAGGGCTCCTGCGAAGATTTCGGGCTGGAGCCCACAGCCGCAGCACGCCTCGCGGCGTCCACTAGCCATGCAAGAGAAGGGCTGGATCCGTCAAGACAGGAACGCTGCGCCGGTCAGTAGCGCCATTTTTTGGTACTGCGCCCCCCGGTCGGGTAGGGGAAAAATTGAGGCTTCGGCCGGAGCTAGGCCGCAAGTTACGCCCTCGGGGCCGCGTGTCACTTCCGGCAGCCCGCCCCGCACTCGGCGACGGTAAAAATCGAGGCCCCGGCTTCGGAGCACGGGCTAGGCCGCAAAGTGGGAGTACCGCCCCTAGAGCGATTTTACAGGCTGGTGCACGCCACAGATGTCGGCGCGCGATTTAAACGAAGCATCCAGGTCGGGGGGGCCCAGGACTGGGGTAAGTGCTGCCCGAGAGGCCACGCTATAGGGAAAAACGAGGGGCTACCTCTTCCCCATATCCCCAGCAGTGGACAGATACAGCATGTCCGAAAAAAGCAAAGACGCACACGTTCTTTTACGCGGCATGCATCTCTTGTCAGGCTGCGTTTCCGTGGGCGCAGAGTAAGCGTTTATGCGAAGCCTGCGAATCCAAACGCGCCCAGGAGCCCTCCCCTGCGACTGCGACCAATGTGTCAAATCCCCCGGAGTGGGACCAATCACTGTCACAGTACATGCTGTCGCTTACGAGAGCAATAGAATCCCTTCAAGCCCCAGATAGGGGCAGGTACAGTATCTCGCCGCCTTTAGAGGGAACCTCCACCTCACAGGAGCCTCTGGCCTGCAGGGGCCGCCCTCACTCCAGGTAGACCCGGGGAAACGAATCCACACGGTGTCGCCCAGTCCATCCGGTGCCTTTGGCATCCATAAGATCTGCTTCTCGCTCCCCGTCACCAGTGGTTGATAGCGAGCAGACCTCAGATTGCGACTCAGACGAGCCCATTGACCTGGACACTCCAGAGTCACGTGAAACAGTGGACAGCCTCATAGAAGCCATCAATCAGACCCTGGGGATTGAGGATGATACCGCAGCGGCTACGGGGCATAAAGTGGCATGTAAACGAGTGAAGCGGCCGCACATAATTTTTTTCCTCTCACCCTGAGTTTGAGGACATAGTGCAGCGGCACAGAGAACGTCCAAAACAGCGTTTTTCTCGGGTTAAAGGGCACTCGAAACGCGTTATCCGTTTTCTCCGGACCTCCTTAAACAATGGATGGAATCCCCGATAGTGGATCCTCCGGTTTCACGCCTGGCCACTAAGACCCTGTTACCTGTCCCTAGGGTTTCCTCGATTAAAGATCCCACGGACTGCCTTATTGAGAGCCTAGCTCGTTCAGTATATGAGGCGTCAGGGTCTGCACTCGCTCCCTCATTCGCAGCAACTTGGGTAGCCAAGGCTATGATATCATAGTCAGAAACATTAAACAAGGTTGCGCAGGAGCAGGATCTACCTGCAGAGATCTCGGAGGTCACAGGTCAGATGACGATAGCCGGAGATTATGTAATGAATGCATCTTTGGATGCGGCCAGTTGTTCAGCACTTGCTGCCGCTAATGCAATCTCTATCTGAAGAGCCCTATGGTTGAGGACATGGCGGGCCGATTCTTCTTCCAAGAAGTCCTTGACTTCCCTGCCTTATCAGTGCGGCCGCCTATTTTTGGATCAACTTATCTCCGACTCCACAGGAGGAAAGAGCGGGTTTCTCCCTCAACAGAAGGTTAAATCGTTTTTTCATCACCCGGTTCAGGCACGTTTTCGGGCCTTTCGCAGTGCCACCGGCCATTCTAGGCCGGGCGTGACGGCATTGGTCAGGTGGTGGCCGCTAAGCAGCCTGAGCCTGGTCCGGGACCCGAATAGCAGACCGGTCCGGGGTCATGCGTTAAAAGACTCTGGGTGGACTACGGGGCCCAATTCCGCCACCTCCGGCCGCCCCAACCAGGATAGGGAGTGGCAGGTCATATAGAGCCAACCCATTGGGGAGAATGCGTGCTCAACAGGCCAGATCGAGGGGACCCAGATCCTAAGGATCATCGGCCAAATGACTCGAGGTCTTTACCAGATGACACCAGCAAAGTGGGCGGCCGCCTACTCTGTTTTCACCACGTCTGGGCCAACATCGCTCACGACGTATGGGTAAAAGAACTGATGTCCTCAGGTTACAAAATAGATTTTGTCAGATACCCTCCAAGATGTTTTTTTTCTTTCCCGGCTTCCCAGGGTGGATACCCAGGTAAGGGCTCTATTGGGAGCCATCAAGTCGCTCCTGCACAACAAAGTCATTGTTCCAGTGCCGGAACACGGAAGAGCTCAGGGGTTCTATTCCAACCTTTTTGCTGTTCCCAAAAAGGACGGGTCTGTCAGGCCTGTTTTCGACCTAAAGCTTCTGAACAAATTCATCAGGATCAGACATTTCCGGATGGAGTCTCTCTCCGTTCAGTCATAGCGGTCATGGAGCAGTGAGAATACTTGGCCTCAATTGACAGCCAGGACGCATTTCTGCATATTCCCATTTTTTCCTCCTCATCAGAGGCGGCTACGCTTCGCCATCAGCGTTCAGCATTTTCAGTTCGTAGCGCTAGCCACGGCTCCCAGAGTGTTCACAAAGGTTATGGCTATTGTCAGGGCCACACTGCTTTCTCGAGGCATAGTCGTCTTGCCTTATCTGGACGACCTCTTGTCAAGGGCCCGTCAATACGGGCATGTGAGGAAGGTGTCAACATCACGCTTGATACTCTTGCCGCTTAGATGGTTGGTCAATGCAAAGAAATCATCCCTTGTGCCAGCTCAGAGGATCTCCTTCCTAGGAATGATCTTCTGACACTTGCTGAGGGTTGGTAATTCTCCCTCAGGAAAGGGCGCTAGTCTCCGGGAGGGAGTCGGACACTACGCCAACCAGTCCCTCATACCATCCGATCTGCGATAAGGATCCTAGGGAAAATGGTGGCAGCAATCGAAGCGATACCTTTCGTCCAGTTCCATCCTTCACCCCGTGCAGCACGCCTCGTGTCAGCCTGGGACAAGAATCCTTTCACGCTAGATCGTCGGTGCAAACTGTCCTCTCAAGTCAGGCAGTCGCTCGGATGGTGGATAACCAGTTCCTCTCTGGCCTAGGAGAAACCTTTCCCCCCTTGTCATGGGCTGATAATGACAATCGACGTCAGTCTCCTCGGTTGGGGAGCGGTGTTTCGCCACCACACAACCCAGAAACGGTGGTCGCCACAGGAGGCACACCTCCTGATCAACTTATTGGGGATACGAGCAATTCGGCTGGCTCTGCAGAAGTGTCATCCTAGCAGGCCTCCCCGTCCGGATTCCATCGGACATCGCCACGGCGGTGGTTTACATAATTCGTCAGGGGGGCGCCCACAGCAGAACAACCATGCGCGAGGTGGAGCACGTTCTTCAGTGGGCCGAAGCAAACCACTCGGTGATTTCGGCTGTCCACATCCCGGGCGTGGAAAATTGGGCGGCAGACTTCCTCAGCCGGCAGGGTCTTGCATCCGGAGAGTGGTCTCTACATCCCGAAGTTCTTCAACAGATTTGTCAACTGTGGGGAGCTCAGGATGTGGACCTGATGGCTTCCAGAGTGAATGCCAAGGTGCCCACATATGTCGCTCGGGCCAGGGACCCGCAGGCATTCGCGGTGGACGCGTTGGTTCTGCCATGGAACCAGTTTCGCCTCCCATACCTATTTCCCCCACTGCCACTACTCTCGAGAGTCAGCAAAGGGATAAAGACGGAAGGGGGGCCGGCGATTCTGCTGGACCCAGGCTTGCCCCGTCGAGCATGGTACGCAGATCTAAGGCAGCTGCTCGCCAACGTTCCTGGGCGCCTGCTAGAGCGCCCAGATCTACCGTCTCAAGGGCCAATTTGCCACCCAAACTCAGGGACCCTGTGTTTGACGGCAGGGCCGTTGAATCTTGGATTCTAACCCAGGCAGGGTTTGGAAGCAAGGTGGTCGCGACTCGCAACAACGATTAGTGCCCGGAGGCCTGCTTCAGCATGAATTTACCACCACACCTGGAAGGTGTTCTTTGCTTGATGTCGAGGCCGCGGTGTTTCTCCGCTAAGATTCTCGATCTCCAACATCTTGGTTTTTCTCCAGTCGTGCTCAGAGAGCCCGGATAGCTCAGTCGGTGGAGCATTAGACTCGGGCTTTGCCCCAGGTTTCCGCAGGAGACAAATGCCGGACTTATCCGTCCTGTTCCAGTGCAGGGTTGCTACCAATTTGCAGGTGAAAACTTTTCATCCGGGGAGTGTCCCACTTGATACCTCCCTATATGGCGCCGATGGACACCTGGGTTCTTAACATGGTCCTAAGTGTTCTGCTGGAAGCTCCATTGGAACCACTTCAGGATATCGCTTTGAGGTACCTTTCCTGGAGAGTTGTTCCCCTAGTGGCCATCACTTCCATCAGGCGGGTTTCAGAGCTGGCGGCTCTATCCTGCCGAGCTCCGGTCCTCACTTTCCATAGGTATAAGGTCGTCCTCAGACCAGCCCCTCCTTTTCTGCCGAAGGTCGTGTCCTCTTTTTCACATCAATGAAGATGTTGTTTTGCCTTCATTTTGCCAAGCATCGGAGCACCGTTTGGAAGAAGGCTCTTCACACGTTAGACCTGGTAAGAGCCCTCCGGAGGTACGTGTCGCGGACGGCACCCATTCCTCAGACGGACACGCTGTTCGTGCTCCCTGAAGAAAGCAGGAAGGGACTCGCTGCCTCAAAGTCGACCATAGCCAGATGGATTCGTTTGACTATTCAGGAGTCCTACTGCATTAGAGGCACGCCGATTCCAGCATGGATCAGAGCGCACTCTACCCGGGCGGTGGGCGCCTCTTGGGCGCTTCGGCATCAGGCTTCGACGGAACAGGTTTGCAAGGCAGCAACCTGGTCCAGCCTGCACACATTTGCCAAACATAATATCCATGCTCAGGGCTCGGTGGATGCAAGCCTGGGTAGAAGGATTCTCCAAGCAACGGTGGCGCACCTTTAAACAGGAGGTGCATGTAGCTTGGATCGGTGAGTCAATCTCCCACCCAGGGACTGCTTTAGGACGTCCCACAGTATCTGTGTCCCCCAATGAGACGAAGGAGAAACATGGATTTTTGTGAGTACTCGCCGTAAAATCCTTTTCTCCGAGACGCTCATTGAGGGACACAGCACCCACCCTATTAGCCAGTTGGCTCTTGTTTAAATGAATGTGTTTACTTATTTGATATAAGGGTGGTGTTTTCCTTTGGGCATGTTGTACCTGTATTAAGGCTGATTTGTTGTCCTCCTACTGCTTTGGCACCAAACTGATTTCCGCCCGCAATAGGGGCGAGGGTGTATACTGCGGAGGAGGAGCTAACCTCTTTTTTTTCACTTAGTGTCAGCCTCCTAGCGGCAGAAGCATACACCCACAGTATCTGTGTCCCCCAATGAGCGTCTCGGAGGAAAGGATTTTACGGTGAGTACTCACAAAAATCCATGTTTTAACCAAGTACTAGAAATGAACATTTTATTTACAATTATTTAATGTGTCCAATTACTTTTGGTCCCTTTAAAAACAGGGTGGCACATGTTAAGGAGCTGAAACTCCTATACCCTTCATCCAATTTTAATGTGGATACCCTCAAATGAAAGCTGAATGTCTGACCTTCAACTGCATCTGAATCAAATATATATGGACCTAACTGTACACACATTCAGTTTTTTATATATATATACAGATTGACAGAGATCTGCATTCTACACTCATTACTGCATTAATTTCTCAGGACAGATCTAATGGCTGCTTTTTCTGCATGTAATTGTAATATAATGAATGGGTTTGTTTTATTCCAGGCAAAAGAATCTGATTTGGCATTGCTGGCAAGTATCCCACTAGCTCTACTGGACTCTCTGTTGTGCTGGTGGATATCCTTTACTGTGTAAACTCATTCCACTTTAAGAAGAAAGAACACATGTACTATTTCTTGATGGGGTTTGGTGTATTTTCAGACAACGTGATCTAATTAGATAAATGTGCTTACTATTCATTGTGAAAATTTATGAAATCTACAAATTACTGTATTTAAAAATGGTTTTCTTATCGCTGGAAAATTACTCAAAAGTGCTGGCCTTGCATTTACCCCGAAAGAATATCTTTAACAAGCATTCTTAAAAAGTGTAAACTAGCTACCAATTGTTCAATGAATGAGCAAAACTCTCTTTCGTTGGGTAAAATGTTTTTTGCATCACAAGAGCTCGTTCTCGGTGATGCGTCATCCTTTGTTAACAAGTTCTGTGCTTTTGAGAACAATGTTTGGGGGACTAAAACTTAACATTTAATTATTTCTATTAAAATCATACACCCAATATAACCTTATGTAAGACACACATAAAAATCACCAGACAAATCGGGGTGTCTAGAATTTCCAGATTGCTTGTGACAAGGTCATAAAAACCACAAATACGTCAGCTTTACCAAAAGTAAGCTTATAACTTGTCAACTAAACATGTCATAACAATACACTTAATAATCAGATGTTGCTATAAACCTTAAAAAAAAAAAAAAAAAAGGTCAAGAAAAGGAAAGGTCTCACCCAGTTCCTTTAGAAGGTTCACAGGTATCCCAGGTCTTATCAAATGACTTGGCCTAAGAGTATGCCCATTCTACTATGTGCACACGTTAGCGGAATTGCCGCGGAAATTTCCGCGGGAAATAAGCTAGAATTCCGCATGTGTAATTCCCGCGTATTTCCCGCGTTTTAACTATCGTTTTGCGTAATTAGTTTGCTGAATGCTGGCATTTTCCAAGCGATCTTGTAGCATCGCTTGGAAAACTGATTGACAGGTTGGTCACACTCGTCAAACATAGTGCTTGACTAGTGTGACCAACTTTTTACTATTGAGGCTGCCTATGCAGTATCCTTAGTAAAAAGATATATAATAAAAAAAAAAAAATGGTGTTTTTCTCACCTTCCGGCGTCCCGATCCTCGCAATGTTCCCGGCAAGTCCCGTTCCCAGCAATGCGACAATGACCTTTGATGACGTAGCGGTCTTGCGAGACCGCGACTTCATCAAAGGTCATTGTCGCAAGGCATCACTGGGAACGGGAGTTGGCAGGAGCATTGCTGAGGCCTGGGGACACTGCATGGAATGTTGGAAGGTGAGAATATCACCATTTTTTATTTAAATTCTTTTTTTTTTTTTTTTTTTTTTTTTTTTATACAAGGATATGGTACCCAGGGCCTGGAGGAGAGTAAGCGGAACAATGCATTCCTATGTGTGCGAAATTCCCGCAATTACGCACAAAGAATGGGCATGTTGTGTATTTTTCTGCGATGCGATTTTGCCGCGGAAA
Organism: Dendrobates tinctorius; assembly: GCF_039654945.1. NCBI lineage: Eukaryota > Metazoa > Chordata > Amphibia > Anura > Dendrobatidae > Dendrobates > Dendrobates tinctorius. Next base: position 20,004,580 of record NW_027361808.1, on the reverse strand, counting down.
AATATGCAGCATTAGCACAGCATGTGCAGAATGCCATTGAATTCAATGGGCTGCTTATTTTATGCGTTTTTGCAGCGGAAAAACGGGGCAAAAATGCATAAAATCCGCGAGAATTCCGGATGTGTGCACACAGCCTCAGTGTTTGAATTATGTATCTCCCTTTTAAAAGTTTTTTTTTTTTTTTTTTTTTTTTTTTTTTTATAGCCTCCCTGCCTACCACCAAAAAAGCAAACAATATTCTACAATAAATAAACTATTATTTTAAAACATTTTCTCAGCCAAAATTACCATCATCTTTGTTAATCTGGAGAAAAGTTTGACATCCTTTAGAAATAAGCTAGGTAGTATCACGTACAACAATTCCTAGTATAATGTAATACTATCTGAATTCCTTCATTTCTGAGCCGAGTTGATGTTATACGGCAGTCAAACCGCTTGAATTACGTTTCTTTTTTAATCAGTTTGTATATTGCAATATGTTTCTTTTTTGTGTATTTCTAGTCTCAGTTGTGACAGATCTGCTTTCCTTAGCCCATATATACATATTTGTAAGTCTGGCACAAACAATGAAGATACTAAAGTTAAGAAAGAATGTAGTGAAATATTCATTATATAGACACTTTACCAACACTTTGATTTTTGCTATATTGGGTAAGTTTTCTTATGTTCCCTTTTGTGGTTTTAAATGATTTCCCTTTTCTAATTGTTTTTGTCTTTTCCCAAAGCTTCTGTAGTATTCATGGCTTGGACTACTACAAAGTTCCGATTGGCAGATTGTCCATCTGTAAGTATGACATGGATACATATAAATGCCGAACTCTCTTGCTAACGCAGTAAATTGACCATTACAGTTTTGGCAGATTTAGAAGGAAGCTCCACATTTATACAATAATACTATGTTGAAGTATTACACCTAATGCTTTGTGCTTACTTTTGATAACCACTGCCAGTTGTGTCTGGCTGCAAATTAGTCCACTGTCCCCATTGAAGGCACATGCACACTAGAGCAAACCGAACATTCCTGTTTATATGGAGGTGGGGAAAGATGACTGTTGGCCGACTACTAGCTAAGGGTATGTTCTCTCGATCAGTAAACGCTGCTGGTTGGATGCTGCGTACTTGTGCAGCGTCCAACCCGCAGCATTCAGATGTTACAGCATAGTGGATGGGATTTCAAGAAATCCCATGTCCACTATGCGTCCAGAGACGCCTGCGTCTCACCCACGCTGACGGACATGCAGCACGTCTCTTCAGACTGTAGAATGTCAAGAGAAATTTCACCAATAAAATGTATTGGACGCGATGAATCAACACTGATCAGTGAACACATTCGGATTCACCTGTGTTCAATATACAACAGCTCTTTGGACGCAGCAAACATGCGCTGCAAGTTCTGGATTATCGTCACATAGCCTAAAGAGATGTATTTGAAACTGAATCAAGACAATATCTCCAATTAAGAGTTTGTTAAAAAAAATAAAGTAATCTACTTGTACCGCCTTATGTAGTTAGGCATGAATAGGCTATTTCTAGTTGTCTTCCTTTTGTGATTCCAATGTTCCTCTTAATATCTGTTACAGGACTGGATGGAGCTCTGGGTGGATGATGCTTTCTGGAGGTTCTTGTTCTCTGTTGTGTTATTGGTTATTATGTTTCTGTGGGGGCCATCTGCAAACAACCAAAGGTACATTTCCAAGTACTGTAAAAGTAGGGTAGATTTAAACTACTTTTCTGTTTCCTTCTACTTTCATTAAATCTGAAAATAGGCACATTACTTTTTTTTTTTTTATCGTAATCCTTATGTACTCCACAAGAAGCTCATACCAAAACAAAGTTGTTCTTTTAGGGAAATTATATTTTTTATTAGGTTTAGATAAATAAAAAGTGTTTTAATAAACCAAAAACATAAGACAAAAAGAACACTGGCAACATAGCAGTGCTACATTGTAAAAATAGGTACAATGAATATGAATGTATGAGACTAGAAATAGACACAGTGATCAGAAACTACAGCTCTGGCAAAAATTAAGAGACCACCGCACAGTTCTATAAAAAATCAGCTTCTCTACATGTGTGACAGCCATTCCATTCCAGTGTCAGTTGAATTCCAACCAGAGTACACCTCATTTTACTTAATGTGCTTCTAATTAGGTGATCACCTGAACCAAACCTTATTTAAAGAAAGAAAGTATAAAAAACCTGCTGTGGTGTTCACAATCCTCTTGCAATAGGACAAGCTGGATGGCAAAACAAGTGCTATTAATATCCCAAAAATAATAGGAATGAAAAAGTAACTTTTAATCATGCCAAAGGGGTTGAAAAGAAAAGTCTTGAGTGAGGAAAAGAAGGGCTCAATTCTGGCTTTACTAGCAGAGGGATACAGTGAACATCATGTTGCCTCCATCCTTAAAATTTCTAAGATTGCAGTCCTTTACACCAAGGTCAAGCAGCAGACATTGGGGACAACAAAGCTACAGAACGGCAAATGGCGAAAACGACTCTCCACTGTCCGGGATGACTGTTATCTTATTCGAATGTCACTCACCAAACCGCAGGATGACATCAAGTGCCCAACACCTGGTCGTCTAATGGTTAGACGGAGACCCAGAGAGGCGTACAAGCCACAGTGTCTTGCACCCACTGTGAAATTTGGTGGAGGATCGGTGATGATCTGGGGATGCTTCCGCAAGGCTGGAATTGAGAAGGTTAATTTTTGCGAAGGACATATGAATCATGCCGCATAAAAGGTTTTCCTGGAAAAACAGCTGATTCCTTCTGCTCAGGCAATGTTCCCCAACTCTGAGGACTGGTTTTTCCAGCACGACAATGTGCCATGCCACACAGCTAGGTCAATCAATGTGTGGATGAAGGACCACCATATCAAATCCCTGTCATGGCCAGCCCAATCTCCAGACCTGAAACCCATTGAAAACCTTTGGAATGTAATCAAGAGGAAGATTGATAGTCACAAGCCATCAAACAATGAAGAAATGCTTAAATTTTTGTACCAGGGAGTGTTATTAGGTCACCCAGAAGTAGTGTGAAAGACTGGTGGAAAGCATGCCAAGATGCATGGAAGCTGTGATTAAAAATCATGGTTATTCCACAAAATATTGATTTCTGAACTCTTTCTGAGATAAAACATTAGTATTGTTGTATCTAAGTGATTATGAACTCGTTTTCTTAGCATTATTTGAGTATTGCAAGCAATGCAATTTTATTTGCTATTTTGACCATTTTTCATATTCTGAAAATAAACACAAAATTTAGTGCATGGAAATTCGGAAACATGTTGTCAGTAGTTTATAGAATAAAATAACAATTTATATTTAACTCAAAAATATACCTATAAAGGGAAATAACAGACAAACTGAAAATTTTGCAGTGGTCTCTTAATTTTTGCCAGAGCTTTGTTATATAATCAGGCACACATACATACGGTATATGTGTAGTATATATTATAAATATTAGTATTATATTTAATTTGAATCTTATTAAAAATTCTGTTTGATTACAATTATGGAGACGTTTTTAATTGTTTAATGCTGTTTGCAAAGGTTACCGGCCAACGCTGCAGACTAGCTGTGTGGTTGAACTTGTGCAGTGCTTACAAGCTCTTTTCAGTAGAGCACTGTTGACTCGTATCCAAAGCTGGCCAGATCGCTGGCGTGCACGATCTAGCCAGATTTATTGTCTCTGGGCTCCTCAGATGTTGAAGCGGCATCCGAGAGAGAACAGTTGGATCAGCTGCACAACTATGCTTCAGATCTGATCTGTGAATCTTCATTAGTGCATCGCTCCAAACAAATGGGAAGCCCCAAGACAGACAAGAAGTGCGCTTCAAGGATAATTGAGAACAACCCTTTAACAATTTTAAACAGTTGTTGCCGGTCCAAGTGATGATAGCTTGCGATAGTTGGGCTTCTGAAAGTTGAGACCGCAAAAGGTTCTAAGAACGAGGCTCTGAAATGCCCTGACAAATTAAATTCATGACTGCTCATACTCTAATTATTAGCTATGGGCCTTTCTATGAAAGCCACTGTGAAGATCGCCAACGATCATCAAGTTATCTATCCTGTGATAACTTGCACAATTCAGAATAAACCTTTTAACCCCTTAATGACCACTGATACACATTAAAATGACAGTTGTCAAGGGTACTGCTCTCATCACCGTTTAGACCCCCCTTAGTAACCATAGAACCCAAGCCCTGCCATGTTCCCAAGCTGAAGCTTTTTGGGACAAATTGTGAAACAGATTATGGAGTCCGTTTTCTCCAGTTATCCATTGTGAAAATTACAAATTTGAGGATAAAGCAACATTTTTGTGAAAAAAAAAAAAAAAAAATGAAAATTTTCGATATGATGACTAGAGATGGGCGGACACCTGAATGTTCGGGTTTGGCCGAACAGTTACAAAAAGTTGGGGTACCAGAATAGTATCCAGACTTGATCCCAAACCCGTACCCCGTTCACTTGAATGGGGGGCCTGAACATCAGTGTTTGCCACGCTGTCATGTGCATGACAGCGCGGCAAACACTGCTTCTGATCTGTGGTGAAATCATCCCCACCGGTCAGAGAGCCGCGGTTCCCATGCTGTCAAAAGACAGCGTGAGCGCTCAGCTGTCATCAGAGGTATAAAGTTTACCTCTGATCACTGGCGTCAGCTGATGGGACTACAGCTCCCATCAATCCGACGCCTGCTGCTTTAATAACAGCGAGAGCAGGAGTGGCTGATGGGTGTATTCATTAGCCTTCTTCTGCACTGTAAATAAATAATTTAAAAAAAACAATGACGTTGGTTCCCCTGTATTTTTGATAACCTGCCAGTGAAAACTCAGCTGTGGGCTGCAGCCCTCAGCTGTCATCTTCAGCAAGGCTGCTTATCAAGAATAGAGGGGTCCCCAAGCCATATTTTTTAATTATTTAAATAAATAATTTTAAAAAATGACGTGGGTCCCCCCCATTTTTGACAATCAGCCTTGCTAAAGCAGACAGCTGGGGGCTAGTATTCTCAGTCTGGTAAGGGGCAATGGATATTGGCCCCTCCAGCCTAAAAATAGCAGCCCGCAGCCGCCCAGAAAAGGCACATCTATTAGATACGCCAATTCTAGCTCTTTGCCCGGCTCTTCCCACTTTCCATGTAGCGGAGGCAAGTGAGGTTAACCCCTTCATGACCCAGCCTATTTTAACCTTAATGACCAGGCAATTTTTTGCAAATCTGACCAGTGTCCCTATATAATAACTCAGGAACGCTTCAACGTATCCTAGCGATTCAGAGATTTTTTTTTTCGTGACATATTGGGCTTCATGTTTGTGGTAAATTTAGGTCGATAATTTTTGCATTTATTTGTGAAAAAAACGGAAATTTGGCGAAAATTTTGAATTTTTATTCTTTTAAACCAGAGAGTTATGTGACACAAAATAGTTAATAAATAAGATTTCCCACAGCACAATTTTGGAAACAAATTTTTTTTTGTTAGGAAGTTATAAGGGTTAAAAGTTGACCAGCGATTTCTCACTTTTACAACAAAATATACAAAACCATTTTTTTAGGGACCACCTGACATTTGAAGTCACTTTGAGGGGTCTATATGGCAGAAATACCCAAAAGTGACACCATTCTAAAAACTGTACCCCTCAAGCTACTCAAAACTACATTCAAGAAGATTATTAACCCTACAAGTGCTTCACAGGAACTAAAGCAACGTGGAAGGAAAAAATGGACATTTTAATTTTTCCAACAAAAATTTTCTTTTAGCATCAATTTTTTTCATTTTCACATGGGTAACAGGATAAAATGGATCCTAAAATTTGTTGGGCAATTTCTCCTGAGTACACCAATACCTCATATGTGGTCATAAACCACTGTTTGGGCGCACGACAGGGCTCAGAAGGGAAGGAGCGCCATTTGACTTTTTAAATGCAAAATATGCTGGAATATTTAGCGGTTGCCATGTCGCATTTGGAGAGCCCCTGCGTGCCTAAACATTGGAGCTCCCCCACAAGTGACCCCATTCTGGAAACTCGACCCTCCAAGGAACTTATCTAGATGCATAGTGAGCACTTTGAACCCCTAGGTGGTTCACAATTTGAGCCGTAAAAAAAGTACTTTTTTTTCACAATTTTATTTAGCCTCAGTTTTTTCATTTTTACATGGGCAACAGGATAAAATGGATCCTAAACTTTGTTGGGCAATTTCTCCTGAGTACACCGATACCTCATGTGTGGTCATAAACCACTGTTTGGGCGCACAGCAGGGCCCGGAAGGGAAGGAGCGCCATTTGACTTTTTGATTGGAAAATTAGCTCCAATCTTTAGCAGACACCATGTCGTGTTTGGAGAGCCCCTGTGTGCCTAAACATTGGAGCTCCCCCACAAGTGACTCCATTCTGGAAACTAGACCCCTGAAGGAACTTATCTAGATGTGTGGTGAGCATTTTGAACCCCCAAGTGCTTCACAGAAGTTTATAACGCAGAGCAGTGAAAATAAAAAATCATATTTTTTCCTCAAAAATGATTTTTTAGCCCGTTATTTTTTATTTTCACAAGGCTAACAGGAGAAATTGGACCACAAAAGTTGTTGTGCAATTTGTCCTGAGTACACTGATACCCCATATGTGAGGGGGGGGGGACACCACTGTTTGGGAGCATGGGAGAGCTCAGAAGGGAAGGAGCGCCATTTTGCAATGCAGACTTTGATGGAATGTTCTGCGGGTGTCATGTTGCGTTTGCAGAGCCCCTGATGTGCCTAAACAGTAGAAACACCCAACAAGTGACCCCATTTTGGAAACTAGAACCCCAAAGAAGCTTATCTAGATGTGTAGTGAGCACTTTCAACCCCCAAGTGCTTCACAGAAGTATATAAACGCAGAGCCATGAAAATAAAAAATCTTTTTTTCCTCAAAAATGACTTTTTAGTCCACTACTTTTTATTTTCCTAAGGGTAACAGGATAAATTGGACCCAAAAAGTTGTCCAGTTTGTCCTGAGTACGCTGGTACCCCATATGTGGGGGGAACCACTGTTTGAGTGCAGGGAAGGAGCGTCATTTGACTTTTTGAATGAAAAATTAGCTCCAATCATTATGGAGAGCCCCTGTGTGCCTAAACTTTGGAGCTCCCCCACAAATGACCCCATTTTGGAAACTAGAACCCCCAAGGAGCTTATCTAGATGCATAGTGAGCACTTTGAACCCCCCAAATGCTTCACAGAAGTTTATAACGCAGAGTCGTAAAAATAAAAATATTTTTTTCTTCCTCAAAAAATGATTTTTTTAGCCCGCTATTTTTTATTTTCACAATGGTAACAGGAGAAATTGGACCCCTAAAGTTGTTGTCCAGTTTGTCCTGAGTACGCTGGTACCCCAAATGTGGAGGGGAACCACTGTTTGGGCACACGTCGGGGCTCGGAAGGGAAGTAGTGATGTTTTGAAATGCCGACTTGATGGAATGGTCTGCGGGCGTCATATTACGTTTGCCGAGTCCCTGATGTGCCTAAGCAGTAGAAACTCCCCACAAGTGACCCCATTTTGGAAACTAGACCACCCAAGGAACTAATCTAGATGTGTGGTGAGCACTTTGAACCCCCAAGTGCTTCACAGAAGTTTATAGCGCAGAGCCGTAAAAATAAAAAATATTTTTTTCCACAAAAATAATTTTTTTTAGCCCCCAATTTTTTATTTTCCCAAGGGTAACAGGAGAAATTCGACCCCCAAAGTTGTTGTGCAATTTTTCCTGAGTACGCTGATACCCCACATGTGGGGGTAAACCTCTGTTTGGGCACACGTCAGGGCTCGGAATGGAGGGAGCACTGTTTGACTTTTTGAACACAAAATTGGCTGGAATAAATGGTGGAGCCATGTTGCGTTTGGAGACCCTGTGATGTGCCTAAACAGTGGAAACCCCTCAATTCTAACTCCAACCCTAACCCCAACACACCCCTAAACCTAATCCCAACCCTAATTATAACCCTAACCACACCCCTAACCCCAACACACCCCTAACCCTAATTCCAACCCTAACCCTAATTCCAACCCTAATTTCTAACCCTAATGGAAAAATAAAAATATTTTCTTTATTTTATTATTAGTCTCTACATATGAGTGTGATAAGGGGGCGGTGATTTACTTTTTTTTTAATTTTGATCACAGTGAGAGTTTATCACAGTGATCAAAATGAATGAATCTGCAGCTTTGCAGATTCCGGCTGGCGTGCTGCGCATGCGCCCGCCATTTTCCAAGATGACAGCGCCCATGATCCGGGATGGCAGGACACCGGGACGGCCAGAGGGACTTCGGAGGCACCGTGCAGGGTGAAGGGGGGTGATCGGAAGGCAGGGGGGAGCGGAGGGAATGCGGGGGGAGCAGATCATGACCGCGGCGGCCGATCGGCGCCGTCAGTTGGTGGCGGCGGCCGGTTGTAGGGGGGTCTGATCGGTGTCTCCAGCCATGGCAGATGCTATTGTGGCATCGGCCATGGCTGGATTGAAATATTTCACCAAATTCCATTGTTGAAATATTACAATCGCTCTGATTGGCTGCTTCACTTTTAACAGCCAATCAGAGCGATCGTAGCCACGTGGGGGCTAAGCCACCCCCCCGTGGTGAAGTACAAAGCCCCCTGTACCTGCGGGTCGGGTGACCTTTCAGTGACCCCGGTCACCCGACCCGCAGGGGGGGGCAATCAATTCATGACGCCACATAGGCATCATGGGTCGTATTGCCACAGCTTTTCATGATGCCTATGTGGTGTCAAAGGTCGGGAAGGGGTTAATATTTGTGGGGTTGATGTCACCTTTGTATTGTCCAGTGACATCAAACCCATAGCTTAGTAATGGAGAGGCATTTATAAGACATCCATCCATTACTAATTTTATAGTTATATGGTAAATAAAGACACAGCCAGAATAAAGTGCTTTTTTAGAAATAAAGCAAAACGCACTTTTACATTTTTAGTTAAAAATAACAAACACAGTTATACTCACCTAACACCTAATTCCACCGAAGCCTTCATTCTCCTGTAATAAAACTAAAATAATAAAAACAATATACTATACCTGTCTGTAGTTCTGTCGCATGTCGTAATCCATGTCTGGAGAATAAACAGTTTTCAACCTGTACAGTGCCAAGATGTGACCGTCCAGGCTGAGAACCACTGGTGACTGAACTGCTGCGAGAGCAGCCTCAGTGACCAGTGGTGACGTCATCGAGGATACCTCTAGTCACTGAGGCTGTGTTCCACGCTGCGGTGATCTTGGTGAGATCCCCGCTAGCACTATGAGTAAAACTCTAAATTCATTGTTAAATTTTCGGCAAATTTTTTATTTTGAAAAATAAATGCAAATCTTTTTGAAGAAATATTACCACTTTCTTGAAGTAAAATATGTCACAAAAAACAGTCTCAGAATCGGTGGGATCCGTTGAAGCTTTCCACAGTTATTACGACATAAAGTGACAGTGGTCACAATTGTAAAATTTGGGTTGGTCATTATTGTCATAATTGCCGCAGTTATTAAGGGTTTAAGCACAATTGTTGTTTAGGCTGATAGAATTTTCTTTACTAATTTATCAGGTATGCCTTCACCCCTCTCATGGATGATTCAGATGATGAAGTAGAAGAATTCATTGTCACAGATCACTTAGGTGAGTAGCAATGTTCTGCTCTATTAGTCTGTACCCACTACTGCTCCTATCTGCACATTTAATAACTTTACTATTGTGTTCTCTGTAACTGAAGGCATGAAGCTTAGGGGAACAAAGACTGAGCCCAATGGAACAGCCAAGAATACTGCTACAAGTGCTGTGAGTACTCACTTTCTTTTAGAAATCTGTTTGTAAAAGGAGGTATGTCATTTGTTTTGCTTCTATAGAGTTACATTATGACAGATTATTATGACGAGTGTGTAAAATTATGTCATTTATACAAGATGACAATAGTATTTTAAAGATATTGGTTATCCTGATGGCATTCCCAGCTTTTTTGTTTAAAACCTGACATCTTTTGGCTGAGATTAATTTAGTTTAAAAAACGCAGAAGTCTTAGATTTTGACGTTATAGCTTAACATGGCCATACAAATCAGGCTAACAATATGTAAAACAGCCGACAAGACAAATATTGTAAGATGCTGGCAATGATTATGCCATTATCTTTCCAATAATATCTAATTTTATTTATTTATTTTTTGTTTTGGAGAAAGCTTGTTATAAGTTGCAAGTATATGAACCGATCAGAGATGTAATTTCTTTATCTGGAGACTGAAAAAAACTGTCAGTGTATAATTTTCTTGCTATACAATCTTTTGGATCAGTACATTTATAAAATTGTTTAAGTTTTCTATTCATGTTTCTTGGTAAATCAGTAAAAATGACTAACTAGTCTAAACTATATCAATTTTGAAGTCTTCTTGAACACTCATATATATGAGATTGATGTAAGCAAGAAAGTGGCATTGTTCCTGCATCACTAGGGAACTGACAAATATTGGAATTCCAGAATAATCCATTATGTTATCACAGTCATTACCCCCTTATATCTCCGTCATGGGCAGGAAGGCACTGGAATAAAAAGTGATAAATAGTAAAATGAAAACAACTTTTCCCCCACAAGAAGCATGCCCTCATACAGCTATAACAAAAAAATAAAAATGCTATGACAAATCATATAATTTTTTAAAAGCAATGTACAAGAGTTGTAAAATAATAAAATCTATATAATTTTGGTACTGCAATATTAACACAGAACTGCAAAATAAAGTTAAAGGGATTGTTTGGTCTAAATTGATAAGTAGATAAGTATGCAGTCACTCTGTGTGACTGCAGACTTCTGAATCACCCTAGTGCACGCACTTGTGCACGGCGAGAATTCAACTGGTCTGAGCCAGGGCCGACGGGTTCGTATGCTTTATGCATACTCCTGGCTAGAACACTTGTATAGAGCGAGGCTGTTCCCCGTCCAGTGTGCGTGGCCGTTCAGTGGACCCGGCTTTATTCAAGTCCAAATATGCATACTGCCTGCCAGAACCTAACGTATGTACCCGCTCGTCCCGATTCAGAAACCTTGCAGCGCACAGTGCATGTGCTGGGGGGAATTCAGAAGTCTGCAGTCACACAGTGTCACACTTTTCAATTTATACCGAACAATCCCTTTAATTTAACAATCTCAGAATTGCTGTTTTTTCAAGAACTTCATTAAGAGACCCTGGAAACAATGAGCATATGCTGCTGCCACGAGGAAGAGAACACTAAAAATTACAACCTACAGAAAACGGGGGCAGGCTTCACCCATCTACTGACACCAAGGTGTTACTGAGAAGGCAGTAGGATAATCTGAGAAAAATACAATGACAAGAAACCAACAAGCACATGCCCAAAATGCGTGGGTGCTGTGTCCCTCAATGAAGGCTAAGAGAGAGGGATTTTATGGTAAGTCCCAAAAATTATTTTTTTCTTTGGCGCTTCATTGGGTGACACAGAAAACTATGGGATGTCCAAAAATAGTCCCTATGAAGGAAAATATATACATGTGTAAGGAAAATCCCTCAAGTAGTCACTTCAGTGACTACCGCTGGCTGTATCTTTCTACCCAGATTTGCATGAGATTAAGGCTGGGTTCACACTGGGTTAGGGGGCAATGCGCTGACGGATCCGTTACATAGCGGCACTAACGCTATGTAATGGATCCGTTAACGCACCCATTGCCCGCAATGATACTAATGCATACTAACGCATGCCAAAATCGGCATGCGTTAGAAAGTATGCGTTAATTCATGATGCACCCTCGAACGCTGCTTGCAGCGTTTTTGGGTACTTTGGCAATAACGCACAGCGAAGAGACTCGTTCGCTGTGCATAGTACTGTATGGGCTAACGCTAGGTAGCGCATGGTACCTGAGCGCTACCTAGCGTTAACGCATACCGTTAGCACTAGGTCACTAAAGATGACAAAAATGACATCAGCGTTAGCGCATCCGTTTAACGGATCCGTTAAACGGATGCCCTAACGCAATGTGAACCTAGCCTAAGGTTTGAATTCTGTAAAATTTGTGAAATCGTGGCTAGAAATCCAAGTAGCAGTCTGGCAAAGCTATGGTACAGAAGACTGATGGCATAAAACCCAGGATGCCCCCACTACCCAGATATAGTGAGCATTGACTTCGGATGGGGCGCTTTGTATTTAGGCTTATAAGTTTTCCTGTGGCCCCCAATGAAAGCTAGAAGAAAAGGATTTTATGGTATTGCCCAAAAATCCCTTTCTTGTTCTTTTTAAGTTATTCTTCCTTCACACAGCTCAGTTGTGAAAAACTTTTAGAAAACTTTTTTTAATGTTTCAGCTGGTATAAAACTGCAGATGTCTTACACAAAATTGACAAGTCCTATGCCTCAAACTGTAAGGCATGTAACCAAGATCGAGGTCACCTTTCCCATATTTGTTTTTTCTGCCCTAAAAACACAATTTTGAACGAATGTAAAAACAGACACTGGGAAGGCCTTAATATCCAATATAAATCTAACCGCTAGTTTAACCCCTTTCTGATATATCTCGTAATAATACGTCCCTGTGCCTTGGGCCTTATTGACCAACGATCAGAGGAGTAGCTAGGGTTTTGGTTCAAGGGGGGGTGAAACTTTTGAGTGGGCCACACTAACCAGGTAACCTTGATTATAACTGGGTGACACACCCTAATAGTGAATGTAGGAGAACCTCAGCAGCTGAACGTGCCTGTTGCTGAAAATAATCTCTATATAAAGGCCAATATTGATATTACCGCCATATGGTCAGTGGCAGATACCAGTCGTACAGAACATATGAGATCACAGCACAGTTACAGATGGTGACTTACAGCTTACGTTCTTTCTGGTGGAATTGTTCACTTTTCACGCCTTTTCCATCTGGCCTAGACCAGCATGACAACTCCTCCAGCCAGGACTCGGCTACAGAGAATACAACAAAGACACATTTCACATCTCACATTTTCACCACTGTCCGAAACGGGACTATTCCCAATCTGCACAAAATCCTCATCCTGCTGATACCCCAATGCCGAGTCGCTGCTGCCGTATGTGCCCCTATTACTTCACCTATTGTGCTATTGTGTGGTCTCTAAATTCTAGAGCAACCGTCTAGAAAATAGCAATGCTGGGTGCAAGTGCCCTAGAAAACAGTGACTACATTTTGCCCCCTAAAAAGTCATATTGCCCTGTGTGCCCCTTTACCGTCACAGTAACCTTAATTCCCCTATAACAATAAGTGCCCACTTTGCATTTAATAATGTCCTGAGTCTCCCCCTGTACAGCTCCTCTATATACAATATGATGCTCTTATACACCGTACAATGCCCCCTCACTGTATATATACTGACCCCTTAATATCCCCCAAACTGTTTAATAGCTCTAACACTGTATGATGGCCCCCTCACTGTAATCTCCGCACTGTATGATGGCCCCTATGAAAGCCTCCATATAGCATAATACACCAGATAGTTCTCAATATAGTATAATGCACTCCCCATAGGTCTCCATATAGTATAATGTACTCCCCATAAGCCTCCACATAGTATAATGCACTACCCAAAGGTCTCCATATTGTGTAATGCACTCCCCATATGTCCACCGTCTCCATATAGCATAATGCACTCCTCATAGGCCTCCATATAGTATAATGCACGCCCCATAGGTCTCCATATAGTACAATGCATTCCCCATAGGCCTCCATACAGTATAATGCACTCCCCATATGCAGACTCTATATTGTACAATAGGCAGACTCTATAGTATAATGATCTCCCAGTCATCATAGGTAGATTCTAAAGCGTAATGCACACCTATAGGCCGCTTCTGTAGTGTAATGCACCCCTATAGGCAGCCTCTGTAGTGTAATTCACTCCCCATAGGCAGTATCTATAGCCGATACAGCTAACCCTGTGACGATGGGCGGGGGCCCACTGCTGTCACAGGGCCCCCCGCCAGCTCAGGGAAATCGATTCTCCCTGCTCTACCTCAGAATGTGACTGTATCGGCACGATGTGCACGCCGATACAGTTACAGTAGAGTGTGGGGCCCTGATCGACCGCCCCTTCTGCCCCCCCCCCCCGTAGCTATGCCACTGCCAGGGACATATTATTACTGCATGGTGATCGTGCACGCACACGGGCTGCGCGGGGGCGATCACAGTCGGGTGTCAGCTGATTCTGATAGCTGACACCCGGCACTAAGTGCCAGGAGCGGTCATGCACCGCTCCCAACTCTTTAGCCCCATAAATGTTGTGGTAGCCGGCATAGGGCTGACAGACCCTGGATTGAAGACCCCACGGCGTGACGAGGGGTCCGGATCCTTGCCATGGTGATCCGATGTTGTCATGATGACATCCATGTCACCAGAGGTAGGAAATTTGCTTATCATGCACAGTGCATGCTCAGCAACTTGCTGTCAGTGCAGAGCTGACAGTTTGGAAAACATAGGGATGCTGCTGCATTCCCATGCTGTACATGCAATGAGCCTGCAAAAAATGATAGTCCCATAGTGGGACAAAGTAAAAAAATTAAAAAATATAATAATGAAAAATCAAAAGATATTGTAGCTATAAATAAATATTTGTATGAAAAAAGTATAAACAATAAAAGTACACACATTTGATTTTGCCACATCCGCAATGACCCACCTATAGAACTGTCCCACTAGTTAGCCCCTTTAGCGAACAACATAAAAAAAAAGGCAAAAAACAATGCTTTATCTTCATACTGCCGAAACAAAACGTGGAATAAAACGTGATCAAAAGTACCGCTGAAAATGTCATCTTTTCCTGCAAAAAAACAAGCCGCCTTCAGCAGTAAAATAAAAGATATAGCTCTCAGAATAAAGTGATGCAAAAATAATAATTTTTTTTCTATAAAATGGTTTTCATTGTCTAAAAGTGCCGAAACATAAAAAAGATATGAGTGTCAGGGTTATTAGGACTATAACCCAACTTTGGTTTCCACTTTCAGTTCCAGTTAGGAACTTGCAGCTCTCTGGCACCCCCTTTACCCTTAGATCAGTTAGGGAACTGCACCTAGGATAAGTGGTCGCCGGAAAGGCTCCCTTGTCGCGTACTGGCTATCAGGCGGTAAGTAAATCACCAGTCCCAGGCCGGAAATACAAACATAAACCTCCGATCCGTCGCTGCCAGAGTTCTCCAATACCACCAGGACGCTTCACTGACACCAGTTCCTCATTTGATACTAACGAATCTATCGGGTCAGGAACCAACCCACAGCATAGCGTGATTTGGCGTGGAGTACATGTCGGTTCGATTATAGAGCAAAAAGAACGAAGCTAGTTTACTCCAGAAAATATAGGCAGTTTTTATAAAAATACAGTATGTACAGACAGTTACAAATAAAGGGATTAAAATAAGATATCTCATGTCCCAGATAGGATATGTCGATGGAGGGCCTTCCCAAGGAAAATGGTTCATCAGCACAGCACTTTAGCTGGCTATACTGGCATCTGACACCTCCCCAGTTGCGCGTCTGAGCTTTATACTTTTGCCCAAAACCAGGGGACTCCTCCCTTGCTGACCTTACTTAGTGAGCTGTTAGAGGACATTCGCCCTTTTTGAAAATGTATTAAAACTCCTATTTTTCCCCTGTGATGTGACCATTGTTTTGAGATCAAACTGACATGCCTGCGTGTTACTGGGGGGCAGAAACTATCTTCTCAGATTCGGATGGGCGTACCAGCTGCAATACGCTGCCGTGCGTAGCCCAAATTCCGCTGAGTCTGGAAATATCTTTTGCCTGTCTCTAGGATCATTGTGGGTTATTAAATACAACCTGGAATGGACAAAGAAGATTTTGGAGGGAAAGACCGCATTTAACTGGCCAGGTGCAATAAAAGTGACCAGCTGCTGAAGGGAGGGGGGCAATGGGATAGAATTTAACAGAGCAGAGAGGGGGGCTACAGCTGCGAGGGGGAATCGCTGGGGAAGCTTGCTCTTTTCAAACTAATGGGAAGGGCAGTAATGAGGGGCAGTAATTCATCTCTGGATGTACTGACCCGAAGAATAAAACTACTTTATCAATTTTACCACACGTGGAACGGTATAAACGCCCCCTCCAAAAGAAATTCATGAATTGCTGGTTTTTGTTCATTTTGCCTCCCAAAAATCGGAATAAAAAGCGATTAAAAAATGTCATGTGCCCGAAAATGGTACCAATAAAAACGTCAACTTGTCCCGCAAAAAACAAGACCTAAGATGACTCTGTGGGACAAAATATGGAAAAATTATAGCTCTCAAAATGTAGTGATGCAAAAACTATAAATACCAGCTATAAATAGTAAATCAAACTCCCCTTTATCACCTCCTTAGGGAAAAATAATAGAATAAAAAAATGTATTTATTTCCATTTTCCTGTTTGGGTTGGGGCTAAAGTTAGGGTTGGGATTAGGGTTAGGGGTGTGTTAGGGTTAGACCCAGCAAACCTTCTTGCCACAGCTCGCACTGATGTGGCATCCTGGATGAGTTGCACTACCTGAGCCCCTTGTGTGGGTTGTAGAGTCCGTCCCATGCTACCACTAGTGTGAAAGCACAACCAACATTCAAAAGTGACCAAAACATCAGCCAGAAAGCATTGGTACTGAGATGTGGTCTGTGGTCCCCACCTGCAGAACCACTCATTTATTGAGGGTGTCTTGATAATTGCCAATAATTTCTATCATCTGTTGTCTATTCCATTTGCACAACAGCATGTGAAATTGATTGTCAATCAGTGTTGCTTCCTAAGTGGACAGTGTGATTTCATAGAAGTTTGATTTACTTGGAGTTATATTCAGTTGTTTGTGTTCCCTTTATTTTTTTGAGCAGTGTATTTTGGCCAAGACACATAAGATCGCAACCCAACGTCAAGGATCCCCAATAATTGCGAGTCCCTAACACTAATCTCAAACAGCGAACATAGAAAATAAAAAAAACACATTACATGAAAGGTAGACGCACCAAAACCTTGACTAATGCACTAGCAGGAAGGATGCCACAGACCTCCATTGATAAAGGCTGGAGGTCTGAAGTAAATTTTTTGCAAAAAAAAAAAAGTTAAATGTTAATTTTCTTCTTCCACATTGCTTCAGTGCCTGTGAGGCACGTAAAGGGTTAATAAGCTTGACTATGGTTTTGAGCAACTTGAGGGGTCCAGTTTTTAGAATGGTGTGGTGTCACTCTTGGGTATTTTCTGTCATATTGACCTCTCAAAATGACTTAAAATACAATGTGGTCCCTAAAAAAAAAAAAGAAAATGGTTTTGTAAATTTTGTTGTGAAAATGAGAAATCTCTGGTCAACTTTTAACCCTTATAACTTCCTAACAAAAAAAACTTTGTTTCCAAAATTGTGCTGATGTAAAGTAGACATGTGGGAAATGTTATTTATTAAGAAATTTGTGTCACATATCTCTCTGATTTAAGGGCATAAAAATTTAAAGTTTGAAAAATGCAAAATGTTCAAAATTTTCGCCATATTTCCTTTTTTTCCCATAAATAAACACAAGTCATATTGAGGAAATTTTACCACTAACATGAAGTAAAACATGTCACAAGAAAAAAAAGTCTCAGAATCAGCGGGATCTTTTAAAGCCTTCCAGAGTTGTAACCTCATAAAATCATATATTCAGTAGGGATTTGTGGAGCATCTCCTCTCTGCCGCAAGGATAAATTCCAACAGATTGCCAAGGATTCAAAGTGGTTTATTCAACGCGTTTTGGGGTTCCTATGTCCCCTTCGTCAGGAAATACCACATACTATAAACTAGTGGTCAAAATTGTAAAAATTGGCCTGGTCATTAAGCTGCAAAATGGCTCTGTCACTAAGGGGTTAAACAGTAAAACCCCCCCCCCCACAAGTGACACCATTTTGGAAACAACACCCCTCAAGGATTTTTTCCAGGGGTATAGTGAGCATTTTGAACCCACATTTATGACACAGAATTTGATAACATTAGATTGAATGTCATCATTCGTGTTGAGCGCAAGTGCTCGCTACTCCAGTTTGCATCGGGTGCTTGGGTATTCACCAAAGATCGTGGGTGCTTGAGTGAAATGCTCGAGTCCCTGCCCTACATGTTTTGCAGCTGATGGACATCCAAAAAAACATGCGGTGATCCACAATACTCTGTGCATACCCGAGCACTTGATGAAAACTCGAGTAGAGAGCACTTGCGCTCAACACTAACCGTCATATCGTCCTAATTTTTTTTTTTTTTTTTTGGCTTACATTTGAAAAAACCTTAACTCTAATCCCAACCCTAACTCTAACCTCAACTGCAAAGAGTGGAATTTTTTTTTTTTTTTTTTTAGAATTTATATCTTCCTAAGGCAAAGAGGGATTTGATTTACTATTTTTTTTTTATTTTGATCACTGTAATAGGCTCTATTACAATGATCAAAAGGAACCAATAGGAAAAATTCCCTATTGTTGCCAGGTACCGGTCGGCAGACCTCGGCAGGCGCACTGTGTATGCGGCCGCCATTTTCTTCCAGGAAGATGACACAGAGGTCCGGGGACGAAGCAGGAGGGTCTGGGGATGGCGGAGATATCGGGGGCTCTCGGGGAACCCCATTTCTCTCTTCTCTGATATGGTAGATCATATAAGAGGAGAAAGAAAATAAATGTAAATTGGCCTTTTTTTTTTTCCTTTTTTTGTGATCGCCATTATTCTGTGAAGCTGAGACCCTGGAGATTTTCCACCGCTGAGGGGCGCTCTACCCTTACTTCTCTGCGCCGTTAAAAAATGGCACTGAGGAAGAAGGCCCCTTAACTGCCACCGTTATAAAGCGTATTGGCGATTAACAGGACCCCCCTTTTCATCCCCCTTTTTTCCCTATCCCCTTCCTTATCCCAACTTCACCCTTGTTTCATTTACATAAAAATGAATGTTGATACATAATATAGGGATAGGCAATCCCCGCATGTGTTGCGACTGTCTAACGGCCGCAAATCATACAGCCCCGGGAACTCGATCATACTGTTTGAGTACGCCAGAGATACTCTGATAACACCCATCATGCTTGGATATCACGATATCAGAGCACGCTAAGGTACTAAATATGTCTGCTGTTTTCTGTTACAAAGCTAGTTGTTACTCAGAAAATTTAGCTTGTGCACTAACATCCCAAGGACACGTATTCTATTTAAAATGCCAATTAAAGGGGCTGACTGGGGAAAACAAGTTAACACCCGTAGGTGCAAACTTATTGATTGGTGAGGACTGAATCAACAACTGGGACTCACACCTCCCACTCCTTTCAACCCCTATGTGACTGCCGAGTGCAGGACTGAGCTTTTTCCAGCAGTCTATTAAAGAATAAATGGAGTTGCTGTTGGGCACGTGATAAAAGTGCCCCATTCTGCCGATTGGTGAGGTCCCAGCAGTCAGACCTTTATCTTCTGATGATAGGTGATAACTTGTTTTTAAGTGCACTTCTTTAATTTTCTTATCTTTTTGTTTAGGATGAAGACCTAAAGTGGGTAGAAGAAAACATCCCATCTTCTTTCGCTGACATGTAATTATCATTTTTTTTCTAACCTCTGTGGGATTTAAATATTGTATTTGTTTTCTGATGTATCATACTATTAACATTTTCCTATGGCCGATTTCACACACCCGAGATTCACGGGTCGACGACTTTCCTCGAGTCTCGTGACATCGAGGTCTGTACTTGGTGACTGTTGAATCTGTAAAAAGAACCTTAACCCCTTAACGACCAGGGGCATTTTTGGTTTTACATTTTCATTTTTCCCTCCCCTTCTTTCCAGAGCCATAACTTTTTTAATTTTCCGTTTATATGGCCATGTGAGGGCTTATTTTTTGCGGGACGAGTTGTACTTTTAAATGACATCATTGGCTTTACCATATCGTGTACTCGAAAACGGGAAAAAAATTCCAAGTGCGGTGAAATTGCAAAAAAAGTGCAATCCCACACTTGTTTTTTGCTTGGCTTTTTTGTTAGGTTCACTAGATGCTAAATCTGACCTACCATTATGATTCTCCAGGTCATTACGAGTTCATAGACACCAAACATGTCTATGTCCTCTTTTATCTAAGTGGTGAAAAAAAAATTCCAAAGTTTGCTAAAAAAAAAAAAAATGTGCGCAATTTTCCGAGACCCGTAGCGTCTCCATTTTTCATGATCTGGGGTCGGGTGAGGGCTTATTTTTTCCGTGCCGGACTGACGTTTTTAATGACACCACTTTTGTGCAGATACGTTCTTTTGATCGTCCGTTATTGCATTTTAATGCAATGTCTTGGTGACCAAAAAAACGTAATTCTGGCGTTTTGAATTTTTTTCTCGCTACGCCGTTTAGCGATCGGGTTAATGCTTTTTTTTTATTGATCGGGCGATTCTGAACGCGGCGATACCTAATATGTGTATGTGGGATTTTTTTTTTACTGTTTTATTTTGATTGGGGCGAAAGGGGGGTGATTTGAACTTTTAGGTTTTTTTAATTTTTTTTTATTTTTAAACATTTTTTTTTTTTACTTTTGGCATGCTTCAATAGCCTCCATAGGAGGCTAGAAGCATGCGCAACCCGATTGACTCTGCTACATATGGGCGATGAGCAGATCGCCCATATGTAGCAGATTTACTGCTGTGCTTTCAGCGCCGACCACCGGGTGGCGCTGAAAGCCTTATGCCTGGAACAACCATAGAGGTCTCATAGAGACCTCTGGTTGTCCAGGCAACGTGACGCCGACCCCCGATCACGTGACGGGGGTCGGCGATGACGTCATTTCCGGCCCGGCGGCCGGAAATTCTATTTAAATGCCCGCTGTCAGCTTTGACAGCGGCATTTAACTAGTTAATAGGCGCGGGCGGACGGCGATTCCGCTCGCGCCTATTGCGGGCACATGTCAGCTGTTCATAACAGCTGACATGTCCCGGCTTTGATGCGGGCTCAGCGCCGGAGCCCTCATCAAAGCAGGGGAAATGTCTGATGACGGACTGTGTCCGTCATTGGACATTAAGGGGTTAAAGTGAACCTCACAGCTGATACATGCTTCACAATCCTTAGGCAGCATGTATCGGGCACTGGCTCTCTAATCTTAGCCATGAATGTTTTACTCTGAAACGCTTTGGCGTTGCAGGGAGTGACAAACTTTTATTAACCCTCGGTGACTGAGCTGCACAGATGACTAGTCAAACAGTCCTGAATTGACAGGTCTCTCCTTACAACTTGAGAAGACACCTTTAAATTACATTGGAATAAGTAGTCTTTTCTTAAAGGGAATCTGTCACCCCTTTTTTTGACTATGAGCTGCCGGCAATGACATCAGGGGCTTATGTACAGCATTCTGTAATGCTGTAGGTAAGCCCCTGATGTAACCTGAAAGATAAGAAAAATGAGTTAGATTATACTCACCCCGGCGTCCGGTCTGGTCCGATGGGTGTCACCGTCCCTTCCGGCGCCTCCCATCTTCATACGATGCCGTCCTCTTCTTTGCTGCCTGTCGTTCCTCCGGCGCAGGGTCACTGCTCTGCCCTGTTGAGGGCAGAGCAGAGTCCTGCAGTGCACAGGCGCCGGGAGAGGTCATCGCTGCAAGATGGGAAGCAAGACCCATCGGACCGACCGGACTGCCCCTGGGTGAGTATAATCTAACTCGTTTTTCAGGTTACATCGGGGGGCTTATCTACAGCATTACAGAATGCTGTAGATAAGCCCCTGATGTCGGTGCCAGCAGCTCATAGTCGAAAAAAGGGGTGACAGGTTCACTTTAAAAGGATATTATAGATTCAGGGGAAAAAAAGAAGCAATTTCTTGCTTAGTGAAGAAATTATGCATGTACATATGTTTTTACCCCTTTCGCGATGATGCCCCTAAAAATTTCTGGTGCAAGCAATTACCTTCATAAGTCACATGCTTCGAGAACGGAAGTCCACCTGTGTACAATCTAAGTGTTACATGATCTGTGAGTATATACATACCTTTTCTGATAGGCGACAAAGGCTTCAACAGTGTTGCGCAAGTGGTGCCACTAATCAAACAACACTATGAAGACCAAGGGGAGCTCCAAACAAGTCAGGGACAAAGTTGTTGAGAAGTACAAGTTAAGGTTGGATTATAAAGAAAAAAATATCCCAATCTCTGATGATCACCCGGAGCATCATCAAATCCATTATCATCAAATGGAAAGAACATGGTACCACAACAAACCTGCCATGAGAGGGCCTCCCAACAAAACTCTCAGCTCAAGCAACGAGGACATTAGAGAGGCAGCACCGAGAATAAAGGTAACCCTGAAAGAACTTCAGAGTTCCCACGCAGAGACTGGAGTATCTGTCCGTACGATCACAATAAGTCATACACTCTATAGAGGTGGCCTTTATGGAAGAGTGCGCAGCCTTTACTTATAAAAATTGTAAGGCTGTTTATCAGTTTGCGAAAAGACGTGGGGAAACTCCCCAATTGTATGGAGGATGGTGCTGTGATCAGGTGAAACCAAAACTAAACTTTTTGGCCACCAAGGTAAACCCTATGTTTGGCGCTAAACCAACACGGCTTATCACCGTGTTGGTTTGGCGCCAAACCATCTCCACAGTGAAACGTGGTGGCAGCATCATACCATGGGAGTGTTTTTCGGCAGTAGGGACAGGGAAAATGGTCCAAATCCAGGGGAAGATGGATGGTGCAATATTTGGTGCTGGATATTCTTGACCAAAACCTGTTTCAAACTGTCAATGATTTAAGACTGGGACAGAGGTTCCCCTTCCAACAAAACAATGACCAAGAGCATATTGCTAAAGCAACACTTGAGTGGTTTAAGGGGAAGCATAAATGTTTTGCAGTGGCCTAGTCAAAGCCCAGAACTTAATCAAATTGAGCATCTGTGGTCAGACATTGAAGATTGCTGTTCACCAGAGGAAACCATCTAACTTGAAGGACCTGGAGCTTTTTTGCCTTGAGAAATGGGCAAAAGTCCCAGTGGCAAGATGTGGAAAGCTCATGGAGACTTATCCAAAATGACTTGCTGCAAAAGGAGGCTCTACAAAGTGCTGATTTTAGAGGGGTGGATAGTTATGCACACTGAAGTTTTTTGTCCTATATGTTGTTTGCTTCACAATAAAAAGAAAACCAAATGTTTACAGTTGTGTGCATGTTCTTTATATGAACTGATACAAACCCTCAAACAAAACAGTGAAATTCCAGGTTGTGAGGTAGCAAAACATGAAAAATCCCAAGGGGGTGAATACTTTTGCAAGCCACTGCACTTTCTGTGACAATTCCATTTTGTTATGATCTGGGCTTTATTCCATTCAATAGACACATTCATTAATTACTTTTGGTAGATAGAAACTGGTGGCCATGTGATGACCACAGAGGAACATGGCTTGTTACAAGACTGTAATAACTGTACTTTTAGTGTATAGTCACATCTCTGGATCTGAACAAATCAACTTCACTTGCTGAAATTGTCACCACAGAAACTGATTTGTAGTGCAAGCCTTTGCTGATTTTGCTTCATCTCACTTGCAATATACATCAAAATCTGGATGTCTTGAACAAAGTAAATGGCACTATTCTCGTCTTCCCTGGTTTTTCTACGGCTCCAATTTCTCTCATCACAAGCCTTGTTTCTTTGTAATCCTCATATCTCCTAGAGTTCAGGAAATATTTTGCCTGTAGGAAAAAAAAAATCCCTAAAGTGTTACACCTTTTTATTATACCTTGAATAAGGTTCACTAGCCAAAACCACGATACCATGTAATGTTGAGCTGCAGTCTAAATTAATGAATATTGATGAGGATAATAAATTGACTTGAATCTTTTCCCATTTTCATAACTTTGAGTTGCAGAATACTTTGATAGTGAAAATTTGGTAATTGTTTGCTTAAAACATAAGTAGGGGGCTTTGTCAGCACTACCCTTAAAGGGAACTTGTCACCACTTTTTTGGCCTACTAGGAAAAATATAATTTAAGTGAGTGTACTGATTTTCGGCTTTGCCCTCAGTTGGGCAAAGCATACTGCGCATGGGCGAGGTCACATTTCAATGTGCACGTGCAGTATATGTACGCGATCTGCGATCTTCACAGCGAAGAATGCGTACAGCAAGCTGAGGAGGGGTGGAGTGACGGAACAGAGGCAGCTCCCATCGGACCGGACCGAACAGATTAACATACAGCACGGGACAAATAAAAAAGGTTTTTATGAGTGATACTTGGAGAGTCAGGGGGTTTCTGAACTAGTTGTGGAACGCATAGCTGACACTTAATTAAATTATATTTTTACCTAGTAGGTCGAAAAAGTGGTGACAGGTTCCCTTTAAATAGAGTTGTAGATGAGGCCCATGCATTCTGGGAAATAATGTGAGATTGTCAGCTTGTGGCACCCATAGGTGGCGGAGTCTGTACTTCCTTTACATAGTGGTCTCCTACATGAAGCCCATGCATTCTGGGAAATAATGTTAGATTGTCAGCTCATGGCACCCATAGGGGGGGCTGAGTCTGTACTTCCTTTACATAGTGATCTCCTAGATAATGCCCATGTCTGCCGCGAGCTGTCAAAACATGGCTCTGCGCTGAATTAAATGCCATCCACTTTGTATTTTTTTTTATGCTTTTTCTTCACACTGTTAATATTTACATTCCAATATTGTCTCTTTTTAGTTTGAAATTCCCTTTAACCCCTTTCTGACATCAGACGTACTATCCCGTCCATGGGATCCGGGCCCCTCTGCCCATGGACGGGATAGTACGTCTAGTGCGATCAGCGGCGCCCACGTGGTGAGCGTCGCTGATCGCGGCCGGGTGTGAGCTGATTATCACAGCTGACACCCGGCACTATGTGTCAGGGGCGGTCACAGACCGCCCCCGACACGTTAACCCCTTGCACACCACGATCAAACACGATCGCGGTGTACCGGGGGTTAAAGGGAAGCATCGTCAGGGAGGGGGCTCCCTCCGTGCTTCCCTGAGCCCCCCACAGCAGCGCAGTGTGCAGCGCTGCTGCGGGGGGGCTCTTTCCCTGCAGGTCCCCGGATCCAAGATGGCGACGGGGACCTTCGGAGGCCTGCAGGGAGCTGGCTTCCTCAGTGCCTGCAAAGCGCAGGCAAGGAGGAAACCTGCACACTGCCTGTGACAGATTGCTGATCTGTCACAGTGATCTGTGATGTGACAGATCAGCGATCTGTCACAGGACAGTGATGTCCCCCCTGGGACAACCTAATAAACTTAAAAAAAAAAAAAAAAAAAAAGTGTAGAAATTTTTAAAAAGTCGCTTAATAAATTTAAAAAAAAAAAAAATTCCATAATTCATTTAATAAAAATAAAACAAAAACAATAAAAGTACACATATTTGGTATCGCCGCGTCCGTAACAACCTGCCCTATAAACTGTCCCATTAGTTAACCCCTTTAGCGAACCCCTTAAAAAATAAAAATAAAAAACGAAGCACAAAATAATGATTTATTATCATACCGCCGAACAAAAAGTGCAATAACGCGCGATCAAAAAGACACATATAAATATCCATGGTACCGCTGAAAATGTCATCTTGTCCCGCAAAAAACGAGCTGCCACACAGCATCATCAGAGAAAAAATAAAAAAGTTATAGCTCGCAGAATAAAGCGATGCAAATATAATTATTTTTTATATAAACATGTTTTTATTGCACCAAAGCGCCAAAACATAAAAAAATGGTATAAATGAGGTATCGCTGTAACCGTACTGACCCGAAGAATAAAACCCCTTTATCAATTTTACCGCACGCGGAACGGTGTAAACGCACCCCCAAAAGAAGTTCATGAAACGCTGGTTTTTGTTCATTCTGCGTCCCAAAAATCGGAATAAAAAGCGATAATAAAATGTCACGTGCCCGAACATGATACCAATGAAAACGTCAACTCGTCCCGCAAAAAAGAAGACCTCACATGACTCAGTGGGTCAAAATACGGAAAAATTATAGCTCTCAATATGTGGTGATACAAAAACTATTTTTACAATAAAAAGCATCTTTTAGCGTGTGACAGCTGCCAAAAATAAAAACTGCCATAAATAGTAAATCAAACCCCCTTTATCACCCCCTTAGTTAGGGAAAAATAATAAAATTAAAAAAATGTATTTATTTCTATTTTCCCGTTAGGGTTATGGCTAGGATTAGGGTTAGGGCTGAGATTAGGGTTAGGGTTGGAGTTAGAATTGGGGGATTTCCACTGTTTGGGCAAATCAGGTGCTCTGCAAACGCAACATGGCGTCTGATCTCAATTCCAGCCAATTCTGCGTTGAAAAAGTCAAATGGTGCTCCTTCCCTTCCAAGCTCTGCCATGCGCCCAAACAGTGTGTTACCCCCACATGTAGGGTATCAGCCTACTCAGGACAAATTGCAAAACAACTTTTGGGGTCTTATTTCTCCTGTTGCCCTTAGGAAAATAAAAAATTGGGGGCAAAAATATCATTTTTGTGGGAAAAAAATATGATTTTTTTATTTTCACGCCCGGGCGTTATAAACTTCTGTGAAGCCCTTGGGGGTTCAAAGTGCTCACCACACATCTAGATAAGTTCCTTAGGAGGTCTAGTTTCCAAAATGGTGTCATTTGTGGGGGGTTTCCACTGTTTAGGTACATCAGGGGCTCTCCAAAGGCAACATGACACCCGCAGAGCATTCCATCAAAGTCAGCATTCCAAAACGTCACTACTTCCCTTCCGAGCCCTGATGTGGGCCCATACAGTAGTTTTCTCCCACATATGGGGTATCGGGGTACTCAGGACAAATTGGACAACAACTTTTGGGTTCCATTTTCTCCTGGTACCCTTGGGAAAATAAATGGGGACTAAATGATCATGTTTGTGGAAAAAATACGATTTTTTTATTTTCACGCCCGGGCGTTATAAACTTCTGTGAAGCACTTGGGGTGTTCAAAGTGCTCACCACACATCTAGATAAGTTCCTTAGGGGGTCTAGTTTCCAAAATGGGGTCACTTGTGGGGGCATTCCACTGTTTTGGTACATCAGGGGATTTCCAAACGCGACATGGTGTCTGATCTCAATTCCAGCCAAAAAAGTCAAATGGCGCTGCTTCCCTTCCGAGCTCTGCCATGCGCCCAAATAGTGGTTTACCCCCACATATGGGATATCGGCGTACTCAGGACAAATTGCACAATAACATTTACGATCCTGTTACCCTTGGGAAAGTAAGAATTGAGGGTGAAAAGATCATTTTTGTGGAAAAAATATGATTTTATAACTGTATGTACGGCTGTACGTTATAAACTTCTGTGACGCCCTTGGGGGTTCAAAGTTCTCACCAAACATCTAGATAAGTTCCTTGGGGGGTCTAGTTTCCAAAATGGGGTCACTTGTGGGGGGTTTCCACTGTTTAGGTACATCAGGGGCTCTCCAAACCTGACATGGCGTCCGATCAGAATTCCAGCCAATTTTGCGTTGAAAAAGTCAAACGGCGCTCCTTCCCTTC
Organism: Dendrobates tinctorius; assembly: GCF_039654945.1. Taxonomy (NCBI): domain Eukaryota; kingdom Metazoa; phylum Chordata; class Amphibia; order Anura; family Dendrobatidae; genus Dendrobates; species Dendrobates tinctorius. The sequence goes on along the minus strand of NW_027361808.1, from coordinate 19,977,144 downwards.
TGAGCTCTGCCATGCACCGAAACAGTGGTTCCCCCCACATATCAGGTATCAACGTACTCAGGACAAACTGCTCAATAACTTTTGCAGTCCAATTTCTCCTTTTACCCTTGGTAAAATAAAAAAAAATTGAACCTGAAGTATTTTTTTTTGTGAAAAAAAGTTAAATGTTCATTTTTTTTTTTTAAATATTCAAAAAATTCCTGTGAAGCACCTGAAGGGTTAATAAACTTCTTGAATGTGGTTTTGAGCACCTTAAGGGGTTCAGCTTTTAGAATGGTGTCACTTTTGGGTATTTTCTATCATATAGACCCCTCAAAGAGGCTTAAAATGTGATGTGATCGGTAAAAATAAAATGGTGTTGTAAAAATGAGAAATCGCTGGTCAACTTTTAACACTTATAACTTCCTAACAAAAAAAAATTTTGGTTCCAAAATTGTGCTGATGTAAAGTAAACATGTGGGAAATGTTACTTATTAAGTTTTTTGTGTGCCGTATCTCAGTGATTTAAGGGCATAAAAATTCAAAGTTGGAAAATTGCAAAATTTTCTACATTTTCCCCAAATTTCCGTTTTTTCACAAATAAGCGTAAGTTTTATGAATTAAATTTTACCACTAACATGAAGTACAATATGTCACGAGAAAACAAGGTCAGAATCATCGGGATCCATGGAAGCATTTCAGAGTTATTACCTCATGAAGGGACAGTGGTGAGAATTGTAAAAATTGGCCCGGTCATGAACGTGCAAACCACCCTTGGGGGTGAAGGGGTTAAATACTTACAATGTATCCACTTTGTTTTGTTTCAGAGCACTTCCAGTATTGCTGGACTCTGACGAGGTAAGTCATACCGATTTGGTTGTAAAGTCTGTTATACCTCTTTTTCTAAGTTATTTTAACTTACTTTTTGTGTTCTTTTGGACATGCAGGAGATTATGATGACCAAATATGAAATGTCTAAAACAGAGTGACAGGCTACTTCTCATCTGTGATCTGTCCCCTGCTCCACCCTGATGCCAGCATTGGTACAGACTACTTCAGTCGTGACGATTTCGAAGTGTAAACTAGTGTTTGGTGTGTTATTACTATTCAGTTATTACAGATTTTTCTCATTTTTATTGTTGACTAAAAAAAACTCTGTTCTACGAGAAAATTATTTTACAGCAAAGCAAATGTGAAGAGCCTTTCTTGCCAATTTTTTTTCTACTTTCCTCCCTTCATTTCCACAAATCGTGGTGTGTTTATATTTTGGATGAATAGCAAATATGTGTGAACTATACGTATACATTATCATATATTTGGGATGAGCCTTCAGATAGGTGAGCATTATGGAAGGTAAGATATTGTACTATTTTGCTCCTGTCTGGATATGTACTGTATGTTGTATGCAGCTACTGCAGATGTCGGTGAACATGGTGTAAAGTCACAGATTCCCTTGATCAATTTCTTTTATAATGTGCTTCCATTCTGCAGTGCCATTGTGATAATGGACTTATTTATTTGATTGCTTACATCTTAATTTATGATTCATTCATATTTTTTGCCTTAATTAGAGAAGCACATTTCGGGCACGTGGCAAAAATCTTGCAAATGAAAACTGAGGGAGGCTCCGTCTCTTCTAATATGCATACGTTTTTGTGATGCACATTGCGCCGTTATAAACATCCAGAGGTTCATGTAAATATTTTGAAGGAACAGCTACGACCCCATGCAAATAAAGTTTCTCAGCTCCTTTCTAATCTTGGAAAATTAAGTTTTGTGAATAAAATTTTTACAAAAAATAATTTTGAAGCATTTGTAACAGATTTGACAGATGTCGGCCTCCCCACACTTTGCAACCTTACCAGCTGCTTTCTTTCTTACAAAAGCAATAATTACATTACATTTCGCTATTATTTTTTTTTTAACACACATTTGTATGTATCTTAAAGGACGTGATTTTATTTTGTAAATACATATATATGATCAAAGGAGGCCTTTTTTTTTTCTCTGCCGAGATTTCTTATTGAATATTTTACATTTCCAACCCAAATAAGATATTATACATTGCTTTATTGAGTTTAATGTGATTTATGCTACCCAAGTAATGATTTGGGAACAACATTTCCTTGTATTGATGACAAATGAAAAAAATCAATGGTCTAGAACCAAATAAAGTGTCACAAGGATACATGTCAATCAAGAACTGCAGCACAGCGTAAGCCTTGCAAAAGGGAAACTGGATAGGCGATGTGAACACTGGAGGCAGTCATTGCCAATAAAGGGTTTTCAACCAAGTACTAGAAATGAACATTTTATTTATAATTATTTAATCTGTCCAATTACTTTTGGTCCCTTTAAAAACAGGGTGGCACATGTTAAGGAACTGAAACTCCTAAACCCTTCATCCAATTTTAATGTGGATACCCTCAAATGAAAGCTGAAAGTCTGAACTTCAACTGCATCTGAATTGTTTTGTTTAAAAATCATTGTGGTAATGTCTAGAACCAAAATTTGGAAAAATGTTGTCTCTGTCCAAATATATATGGACCTAACTGTATAGAATAGTAGTCAAGATGGAAGGATGCTAACATGCCAACAACGTAAAGAAGTCACAGTCGCTTTATAAAGTGAATAAAAGCTGCATTAGGTATTGTGGAAAGATGTGGAATAGTATAAAGCAATATAAGCAACTTACTGGGTATGTAGAGTGGCTGGAGCAGACCTGCATCCCTCTGCCCTGACGCACGTTTGGTCCACACGTCCTCGTCCACACTTCCTCAGGGGAAACGTATATAGCTCTTCAATTTACAAATATATACATGTAATCTCAAGCATCAGACTCTTAAAGAAGACCCTTCTAAACAAAATGGTGTCACTTTATTTCTCAAAAGTGATGTACTTATAATCACTTATGGTACTGTATTAAAAATAATAGTACAAACAAGTTATAGCAATAGTTTAGATCCCAAAGGCTGACCAATGATTTATTTTTATTCAATCCAATGTACGATTTTCTACAACCCATTTGTTCAGGTCTTATAGCTTGCTTTCAGGTGTTGTGTTAGTAGCACATACACCCCACTGAGGTGGCAGTAAGGCACATGGATTCCCTCCACTCTACATTATTGTTTTTCTTTTTGTTTGATGAATGCAAAATCTCAAATAAAAAAAACAAACCTCTATGCCTCAGTAAAATACAGAGGCGTCTGGAAATAAAGCAAGGTCTCAGACTTCTATTTTGGGAATACAGTGCAACACAAAAATAGTAATATGCAAGCATGGTCGCTATTATGGATGCAGTTCTCTGGACTTTTCCTAAAATTCACTCTACGTTAAAAAGCATCACAGTAAATTGGTAAAAAAAAAACTGAGTGTGGAAATCAGCTGCCTAGTCCACCATGTGTGTATGCATATATGTATGTCTGTCTGTATGTGTGTGTATATATATATATGTATATTAGGGTGCCAAGGAAAAATGAACTTTGCAAATTGGTAAGTCTTACCCCTCAAATTTGTTCCTTTTGGCATAAGGATTCACCATGTAAAATATGTTGACATTAAATTCAGATTTACCACTTGCTCAAGTGTGTGTGTGTGTGTATATATATATATTTATATATATATATATATATATATATATATATATATATATATCCAACGATATAGACCAGCTCACTCCTGTGAACCACCTGGAACCTCAGCTGACCTGGTTAACTCCGTTGTGCCCGGATCAGGATGTAGGAGTCCATCCATACAAATGTAAACAACGACAAAGCAAGGTCCAGCAATAACGTGAGCAATCCAGGATGCTGTTAAATATTTCTTTCTTTTTATTCATAAATCCATTAAAATAAGGTATAATGGTCCAAGCAGTTCAAAACAGCAATAACGCAGGAAAGTAATGCAGATAGGACTACGCGTTTCAGCGGTAAAACCCGCTGTCTTCACGGTCCAGAATTTTTTAACAGCATCCTGGATTGCTCACGTTATTGCTGGACCTTGCTTTGTCGTTGTTATATATATACAGTGTCTACAAGTAGTATTCAACCCCCTGCAGATTTAGCAGGTTTACACATTCGGAATTAACTTGGCATTGTGACATTTGGACTGTAGATCAGCCTGGAAGTGTGAAATGCACTGCAGCAAAAAAGAATGTTATTTCTTTGTTTAATTTTTTTTTAAATTGTGAAAAGTTTATTCAGAGGGTCATTTATTATTGAACCCCTCAAACCACCAGAATTCTGTTTGGTTCCCCTAAAGTATTAAGAAGTATTTCAGGCACAAAGAACAATGAGCTTCACATGTTTGGATTAATTATCTCTTTTTCCAGACTTTTCTGTCTATTTAAGACCCTCCCCAAACTTGTGAACAGCACTCATACATGGTCAACATGGGAAAGACAAAGGAGCATTCCAAGGCCATCAGAGACAAGATCGTGGAGGGTCACAAGGCTGGCAAGGGGTACAAAACCCTTTCCAAGGAGTTGGGCCTACCTGTCTCCACTGTTGGGAGCATCATCCGGAAGTGGAAGGCTTATGGAACTACTGTTAGCCTTCCACAGCCTGGACAGCCTTTGAAAGTTTCCTCCCGTGCCGAGGCCAGGCTTGTCCGAAGAGTCAAGGCTAACCCAAGGACAACAAGGAAGGAGCTCCGGGAAGATCTCATGGCAGTGGGGACATTGGTTTCAGTCAATACCATAAGTAACGTACTCCACCGCAATGGTCTCCGTTCCAGACGAGCCCGTAAGGTACCTTTACTTTCAAAGCGTCATGTCAAGGCTCGTCTACAGTTTGCTCATGATCACTTGGAGGACTCTGAGACAGACTGGTTCAAGGTTCTCTGGTCTGATGAGACCAAGATCGAGATCTTTGGTGCCAACGACACGTGACGTTTGGAGACTGGATGGCACTGCATACGACCCCAAGAATACCATCCCTACAGTCAAGCATGGTGGTGGCAGCATCATGCTGTGGGGCTGTTTCTCAGCCAAGGGGCCTGGCCATCTGGTCTGCATCCATGGGAAGATGGATAGCACGGCCTACCTGGAGATTTTGGCCAAGAACCTCCGCTCCTCCATCAAGGATCTTAAGATGGGTCGTCATTTCATCTTCCAACAAGACAACGACCCAAAGCACACAGCCAACAAAACCAAGGCCTGGTTCAATTGGCAAAAAATCAAGGTGTTGTAGTGGCCTAGTCAGTCTCCTGACCTTAACCCAATTGAAAACTTGTGGAAGGAGCTCAAGATTAAAGTCCACATGAGACACCCAAAGAACCTAGATAACTTGGAGAAGATCTGCATGGAGGAGTGGACCAAGATAACTCCAGAGACCTGTGCCGGCCTGATCAGGTCTTATAAAAGACGATTATTAGCTGCAATTGCAAACAAGGGTTATTCCACAAAATATTAAACCTAGGGGTTGAATAATAATTGACCCACACTTTTATGTTTAAAATTTATTAAAATTTAACTGAGCAACATAACTTTTTGGTTTGTAAGATTTATGCATCTGTTAATAAATCCTGCTCTTGTGTGAAGTTTGAAGGCTCTAACTTATTTGCATCTTATCAAACCTGCTAAATCTGCAGGGGGTTGAATACTACTTGTAGGCACTGTATATATAACACACACACAGTATCGCCGCGTTCAGAATCGCCCTATCTATCAAAATATAAAATCAATTAATCTGATCGGTAAACGGCATAATATACCATACATGACGTGGGGATATGCATGACGATAAATACTAAACGAACATTTAAAACTGCAATATGATGTGCCATTGAGCAACCAGTAAATGATAACTAATCTTAAAAAAAGAAAATTATAAAATATCTATGACCAAAAAGGAACAAAGTTAGGAGGTAAGGCTATGTGCACACGCTGCTGATTGGTCTGTGGATTTTTCCGCTCGGATTTTGCAAAATCCGCAGATAAATCCGCAGTTCAGAAGACCTGCGGTTTTGCCCTGCGGTTTATCACCTCTACATTGGAGGAAATGGCATACCGCAGCGGAATCCGCAGAAAAGAATGACATGTCAATTCTTCGGATTGGAAACCGCAGCAAAAACCGCGCGGAAAATTCTGCACCGTGTGCACTGCGATTTCCATAGGTTATAATGGTACTGTACAACGCAGCAGATTGTGCTGCGGATCCGCAGCAGAATCCACAGCATGTGCACATACCCTAAGACCTTCAAAAACATGCTACTTACATTTTACCATGCATTTCCTTGGCACCCTAATATATACAGTACAGACCAAAGTTTGGACACACCTTCTCATTCAAAGAGTTTTCTTTATTTTCATGACTATGAAAATTGTAGATTCACTCTGAAGGCATCAAAACTATGAATTAGCACATGTGGAATTATATAATTAACAAAAAAGTGTGAAACAACTGAAAGTATGTATTATATTCTAGGTTCTTCAAAGTAGCCACCTTTTGCTTTGATTACTGCTTTGCACACTCTTGGCATTCTCTTGATGAGCTTCAAGAGGTAGTCACTGGAAATGGTCTTCCAACAGTCTTGAAGGAGTTCCCAGAGATGCTTAGCACTTGTTGTCCCTTTTGTCTTCACTCTGCGGTCCAGCTCACCCCAAACCATCTCGATTGGGTTCAAGTCTGGTGACTGTGGAGGCCAGGTCATCTGGCGTAGCACTCCCATCACTCTCTGTCTTGGTCAAATAGCCCTTACACAGCTTGGAAGTGTATTTGGGGTCATTGTCCTGTTGAAAAATAAATGGTGGTCCAACAAGATGCTGTGGTAGCCATGCTGGTTCAGTATGCCTTCACTTTTGAATAAATCCCGAACAGTGTCACCAGCAAAGCACCCCCACACCATCACACCTCCTCCTCCATGCTTCACGGTGGGAACCAGGCATGTAGCGTCCATCAGTTAACCTTTGCTGCGTCGCACAAAGACATGGTGGTTGGAACCAAAGATCTCAAATTTGGACTCATCAGACCAAAGCACAGATTTCCACTGGTCTAATGTTCATTCCTTGTGTTCTTTAGCCCAAACAAGTCTCTTCTGCTTCTTGCCTGTCCTTAGCAGTGGTTTTCTAGCAGCTATTTTACCTGCTGCACAAAGTCTCCTCTTAAAAGTTGTTGTAGAGATGTGTTTGCTGCTAGAACTCTGTGTGGTATTGACCTGGTCTCTAATCTGAGCTGCTTTTAACCTGTGATTTCTGAGGCTGGTGACTCGGATGAACTTATCCTCTGCAGCAGAGGTGACTCTTGGTCTTCCTTTCCTGGGGCGTTCCTCATGTGAGACAGTTTCTTTGTAGTGCTTGATGGTTTTTGCCACTGCACTTGGGGACACTCAAAGTTTTCCCAATTTTTCGGACTGATTGACCTTCATTTCTTAAAGTAATGATGGCCACTCGTTTTTCTTAGCTGCTTTTTTTCTTGCCATAATATAAATTCTAAGTAAAGAAAAACGAGTGGCCATCATTACTTTAAGAAATGAAGGTCAGTCAGTCCGAAAAATTGGGAAAACTTTGAAAGTGTCCCCAAGTGCAGTGGCAAAAACCATCAAGCGCTACAAAGAAACTGGCTCACATGAGGACCGCCCCAGGGAAGGAAGACCAAGAGTCACCTCTGCTGCGGAGGATAAGTTCATCCAAGTCACCAGCCTCAGAAATCGCAGGTTAACAGCAGCTCAGATTAGAGACCAGGTCAATGCCACACAGAGTTCTAGCAGCAGACACATCTCTACAACAACAGTTAAGAGGAGACTTTGTGCAGCAGGCCTTCATGGTAAAATAGCTGCTAGGAAACCACTGCTAAGGACAGGCAACAAGCAGAAGAGACTTGTTTGGGCTAAAGAACACAAGGAATGGACAATAGACCAGTGGAAATCTGTGTTTTGGTCTGATGAGTCCAAATTTGAGATCTTTGGCTCCAACCACCGTGTCTTTGTGCGACGCAGAAAAGGTTAACTGATGGACTCTACATGCCTGGTTCCCACCGTGAAGCATGGAGGAGGAGGTGTGATGGTGTGGGGGTGCGTTGCTGGTGACACTGTTGGGGATTTATTCATAATTGAAGGCATACTGAACCAGCATGGATACCACAGCATCTTGCAGCGGTATGCTATTCCATCCGGTTTGCGTTTAGTTGGACCATCATTTATTTTTCAACAGGACAATGACCCCAAACACACCCCCAGGCTATGTAAGGGCTATTTGACCAAGAAGGAGAGTGATGGGGTGCTACGCCAGATGACCTGGCCTCCACAGTCACCAGACTTGAACCCAATCGAGATGGTTTGGGGTGAGCTGGACCGCAGAGTGAAGGCAAAAGGGACAAGTGCTAAGCATCTCTGGGAACTCCTTCAAGACTGTTGGAAGACCATTTCCAGTGACTACCTCTTGAAGCTCATCAAGAGAATGCCAAGAGGGTGCAAAGCAGTAATCTAAGCAAAAGGTGGCTACTTTGAAGAACCTAGAATATAAGACATATTTTCAGTTGTTTCACACTTTTTTGTTAACACATGTGGAATTATATAATTCATAGTTTTGATGCCTTCAGACTGAATCTACAATTTTCATAGTCATGAAAATAAAGAAAATTCTTTGAATGAGGTGTGTCCAAACTTTTGGTCTGTACTGTGTGTGTGTGTGTGTATGTATATATAATATAATTTTTTAAAGTAGCACAAATCCCCAATATAATAAGAAATATAAAACGGGCAACAATAATATTGCTGAAATGATTCTGTACAGTGCCGCTACTTAGATTCATTCCTGAAGTTCCTGTAGATGCAGACATTTTTTGTTTTTTTTACTACACCATCACTATAAAATTTTTATGTTTGTTTAAAACCAATTCAAAATCCTTTTTAATACCAAAATATTTGTTTTTCATCTGAGCCTAAATGATGGGTATGTTTATTTTGAAGGAAATTCTTTACTTGAAATGGAAGTCTTTGTTATTGTGCCTTAAAACTTATTCTGACTTTGAATAAAACTGTGTTTTTAAGGTTTGTTGTTTTAAGTGTGAATTAAGTCTTTTCAGTTCTTTAAAAGATCAATAAACCCAGATGTGCTGAGAAAATTAAAAAAAAAATACCAGCAATCCTCTTCTAAAATAGGATCAAAGAAAGTTATATCTTATATTCCAGTAAAAACAGAGAAATCTGTGTGTTTCTAAGGAGCTACTTCTTACTGTCCTGTATCTGGCTGTTAGACAACTTGATATGATACCTCTTTGCTGTGAAGGCTTTCAGTGGAAGACAGAATAGATGTAATTGAATGAGGATTTGTCAAGTTCAATGACCACAATATTAGATGTAGAATCCCTTCTTCAATTTTTGCTCCCTTGAATAAGTTAAAGAGGCTGTGTAAGTAGTTTGTATGTTCTCCCCGTTTTGCGTGGGTTTCCTCCGGGTTCACGGGTTTCCTCCCACACTCCAAAGACATACTGATAGAGAATATACTGTAGATTGTGAGCCCCATCGGGGACAGTGCCAATAATATCTGTAAAGCGCTGTGGAATTAATGGCGCTTTATAAATGAGTAAAATAAATGAATGAGTAGTCATATCATCCCACCATACTGGACTTCGGGCACGGAGAGATGTTATTATTGGGTCGATTCATCAAAGTGCTTATGCCAGATTTTAAAACACTTTGAAAAGTCAAAATTTTGGTACAACGCGAACTTAAGCAAACAATTGTAACTTTTGGCAGCTCGCTCACTGGATGTGACAGGGTGTAGGTGCCTGCTGAATTAATTGTTACTCCATTTTAGTGGCTCAGCTTACGTTTCAAATATTACCCCAGTCCCTGCCTGGAAAAGCCTTTCTGATGAAGCCTCTGAATTAATTTGGCGCATCTTACCCCAGCATGCCTTTTCATTAAGACTGGTGTGAATTGGCCTCTAAGGCTGGCGTCACACTACAGTAGAATATGGCCGAGTGCTATGCGAGGAAACATTGCATAGCATTCAGACCAGTGTTAATCTATGGGGCAGCTCACATCACTGCTTATTTTCTTGGGCGTATTCAGCGTCCGTGTAAAATCGCAGCATGCTGTGATTGTCACCGAGACTTGCAAACCTATTGGCGAAAGAAAAAAATCGCACAGCACTTAAACCATGCGAGTGCTGTCTTATTTTTACTCATCAGTGTCCTTCGAAAAGCCGGCAAGTCATGTGCCGCATACAGTAAAATCACACTGACAGGTTAAAATAGAATACATACAGTGCCTTGCGAAAGTATTCAGCCCCCTGGAACTTTTCAACCTTTTCCCACATGCTTCAAACATAAAGATACCAAATGTAAATTTTTGGTGAAGAATCATCAACACGTGGGAAGCAATTTTTGTGGAAATGCAGAAACGGAAAAGTGAGGCGTGAAATATTATTCGGCCCCTTTACTTTCAGTGCAGCAAACTCACTCCAGTTCATTGTAGATCTCTGAATGATCCGATGTTGTCCTAAATGACTAATGATGATAAATATTAAATATCCACCTGTGTGTAATCAAGTCTCCGTATAAATGCACCTGCTCTGTGGTAGTCTCATGGTTCTGTTTGAAGCACAGAGAGCATCATGAAGACCAAGGAACACAACAGGCAGCTCCACTTGTTGATTCTTCATCAAAAATTTACATTTGGTATCTTTATGTTTGAAGCATGATATGTGGGAAAAGGTTGAAAAGTTCCAGGGGGCCGAATACTTTCGCAAGGCACTGTATATACACATAGAATGCTCGTATTTTTGTGTGTGTATATGTGTGTGTGTGTGTGTGTGTGTGTGTGTGTATATATATATATATATATATATATATATATATATATATATATATATATATATATAGCCAGGAGCGGTACGTAAGTGACTGGAAGAACGACATCATCAGCTCACAGAAACTGACCATGTACTAGAGTCTACAGAGAGACTACAGACTGGCCCCATATCTGGAGAAACTCCTGGACCCCAGAGACCACAAGATCCTGAGCCGGTATAAACTCAGTGCCCATAGTCTGGCCATCGAGGTCGGTCGACACAGGCAGAGCTACAAGCCCGGGGAGGAAAGACTGTGCCAACACTGTGACCTGGAGGCCCTGGAGGATGAGACCCACTTCTTGCTACACTGCTCCAAATACTCAGCAGTGAGGGACACTCTCTTCAGGAGACACATCTCTTCCCGGATTTCATCACTATGAAGGAGGAAGAGAAAACATCCTGCTGGGGGAAGAAGAGAGAGCAGTGGAGATAGCAGCGCGGTATGTGAGCGAATGTCATAGACTGTGAGAAAGACAGTCATGATATGCCATGGACTTCTATGGCCCCCACCCTGGATCTGCCCCCATCCACCTTCCCTATGACATGGACTTCTATAGCCCCATCCTGGATCTGCCTCATCCCCCCCCCATCCAACTTCCCTATGCCATGGACTTCTATAGCCCCATCCTGGATCTGCCCCATCCGCCTTTCCTACAGCCCTTATCCCTATTCCCTTTTGTACACTTGCTTTAGCAAAACTAATGTGTATTTAGTCCTGCCAATAAAGCTTCTTTGAATCTTGAATCTATATGTATGTATGTGTGTGTATATGTGTGTATATATATATATATGTGTGTGTGTGTATATATATATATATATATATATATATATATATATATATATATATATATTATAGAGATAGGAAAAAAAGCCGGCAATTCATCTGCCGTGTACTGTAAAATCACTGCAGGAGCCGACAGGACAGAAGAGATGGATTACATATAGTAAATACACATAGAATAGATAGATGCCTGTGACAAATACAATTAGTACAGTGTGGGTGCAGCTTACTGTACATGTATTTAATAAAAGATTATTTTTCGGAAAAAAATTTCAATTTTCGTAACCAGCAGAGGGAAATCTGGGGTCGATATTTTTAGCCTGGGAAGGGGGTAATACCCATGGAGTTTCCCAGGCTATTAATATCAGCTCACAGCTGTAGAACTAGCCTTTACTGGCTATTAAAATTGGGGATCCCAAAAAGAAATGACTTGGGTGTCCCCAAATAATTAATAACCAGCAAAGACAGCTGCGGGCTGGTATTAATAGCCTAGGAAGGGTCCATGGATACTGCCCCCCAGACTAAAAACATCAGCTCTCAGCCACCCCAGAAAAGGCGCATCTCTAAGATGCGCCAATCGTGGCACTTTGCCTAGCTCTTCCCACTTGCCCTGTAGCGGTGGCAAGTGGGGTGATAGTTGAGGGGGTTGATGTCACCTTTGTATTGTCAGGTGACATCAAGCCCTGAGGTTAGTAATGGAGGGGCGTCAATAAGACGCCCCCAAGACTAACCCCATAGTCACATTGTAAGAAAACAGACACCCCAAAAAAAGACCTTTAATTGAAAGAAAGACAGACTCCTTTAATAATTTTAATTAAACCATACTTACAACCTCGCCTATGACCCAGATCCCCTCGTCATCTGCAAAAGAGGTAAAAAAAAAAAAAAAAAAAACCCAAACAACAATATTCCTCACCTTTCTGTAGAGATGCTTTTAATCCTTTTGTCCCATGATGTGTCTAGCTCTGCTACATCTACAGTAGATGGCAGGGCTGCATGGGTGCATGATGTGTCCATACAACCTGTCATCCAGCAGACACTGAGAACTGTGTGCTCAGTCTGGCATCAAGCCCTGGGTTAGTAATGGAGAGGTGTCCATCAGGTGTCATTAACTCAGTAATTAAAACAAAAAAAGACACAAAAGCAAACTTTATTGGATAAAGACTCCCCTGCGCTATCCCTGGTTCACCAATTTATTGAAAAATACATATATCCCATGCAGGACCGCTGTACACCAAATCCGATGTAGTTCAGAAATGGAAATCTGAAAAACACTAAAAAAAAATAAAATCAATATACTGTCCCTCGTTCACCTATTTATTAGCAAAAATGTTCCCATGCAGCACTGATGTCCTTTGTTACCCGAATCCTGCCCTGTCAACTGAATAGTAGTAAAGTTACCTCTATTTACAGTCACCGGGTACTGATACAGTGTCCCATCTTCCCCGGGCAGTGATATCCATGAGAGATATGGCTCCCCACACATCCTTCTGCAGAATGCAATGCTCAATAATAGAGTTGAGCGACTTTTGTTTTTTTAGGGTCGCGTTTCGTTTCGTGAAACCCGACTTTTCCAAAAGTCGGGTCGAGCAAGATCGTCCGATTATAGGGAAAAGTCGTGGTCGTCCCGAAACACGAAACCCAATGTAAGTCAATGGGGAATAAAAGTCGGCAGTGAGAGGAGGACAGGAAGCACACCAACAGTGCCCATTTGAATGCCAAAAGCATCATTTCTTCTTACTTAAGCTTGTCAACCTTAATTAACTTCATAATACAAGTTACGCACTGAAAAATGGGGGTTATTTGGCTACAGTTGAGGGGGAGGGCTGGCTCCAGGTTTTCATGTGCCCTGGGCGAAAGAGCGCCCCTTTAACACATACCACAACTCATCATGCTCCGATACGGCAGAGAAATAGCGGTATAGTACAATGAAAAATACTTCACTTTTTACATCTCATGACGAGGCCCATCTATTTCTCCATACAGAATCATTGGTCCCATATAATGTTTGAAACAGTATATGATGAGCTCCACATAATGCTACAGTATATGTTGGTCCCCATGGATGAAGCTCCACTGTCTTATGGGCCCAAATAATGCTCCAAACATAATGGGCCCCATTTCTAATGCTCTAGTGTATAATGGGCCCTATAAATGCTGCTCCAGTGTCTGATGTCCACCTTTGGAATGTTCCAGTGTATGGTGGGCCCCATCTATCATTCTCCAGAGTATAGTGCTCCCCAAAAATTGCTGTCCCAACATTGAAAGCAATCAAATAAGTCTCCTCGCTAGGGAATCCCTGTACTTGTCTGGACTCCTCGTCGTCCCCATCTTCCATCTCACTGCACAGTATTTCAACTTTGCAAGTGCTGTGATCCTGAGCAAGCAGGGGGGGGCCCACTCGTTGGCGACGGCACTGGCACAGGGCCCCTGATAGTACGGTGGTGTGTCTGATGGCGGGTGGGCCGAACCTGCACTTTCATCTGCAGCTTCCTCTTTGTCACCGTGTAAGATGGAACTGTATATGGGAAGGGTAACCTGAGTTTCATCAGGGTCAGAATCAGGCCGTGTAGCGTGCGAGGGGAATGTAGTGGTCTGGGTCAATGTACCAGCAGATTCATCGAGCAGTGGCTGGGCATCAGTGCACTTGTGTCGCCCCCAGGAGTACGGTCGCCACAGTGGCATTACCTTCTTCCTAGGGAGTGTGATGTCATGCTTGGGAGCAACGAACGATCTCTCTAGCAGGTTAACTGATTGGGCGACGTTATTCCCACGAGTCATGACCCTCCAAACAGCGTTCATGAAGGCAAAGTGTTTGTTTTACGTGGGCAGTATGGTTGCAAAGCTGAACCTTAAAGGAATGTCCAGAAGGGCAACACCAGGAGTGGAGCCTACGGTTAAATTCGACTCCACCTGGGAAACCTCAACCATGCCAGCTACAGAACAGATGCACACATTGCAAGCTTAATTCCGTTAACGAACGAGACTCCGTCATGCCCCGCGGTCCGAGTCCGGCTTACTAGAGGGACACGTGAGGCTCTGGCACATGCGATTGGCCAATAACTGGTGTGTCATGCCCTTACATGTCCGTGGCTGCATGTGCGCTACACTGAAAAGGCCAGCGTTTGTCGCTTACAGGTGCAGATAACCCGCTGAACAACGTTAGTGATGGGGATCACTGATTACAATTATTACCCGCGAACGATGATTTCTCAGTAAGTGCAGGTCAACCTCAGTTCCGGAATTAGGCCTAACAGTCATTCCTGAAAAAATGAAAAACTTACGTGTGCAAACCACAGGTGCTGTAGCTTGCTTAACAGCTCGCCAGCCGTTCTTACGCCCAGTATGGATTACACGTGATTGCACAAAGGTGAGAAAGGGTACCGTATCCCCAGATAACATGTATGGATAGCGTACACATTCAAAATATATGTCTATACATCAGGAGGCAGGCTCAGACGGTGTTAGGCCCAGTATGGATTGCACGTGATTGCACAAAGGTTAGAAAGGGTACCGTATCCCCAGATAACATGTATGGATAGCGTACACATTCAAAATATATGTCTATACATCAGGAGGCAGGCTCAGACGGTGTTAGGCCCAGTATGGATTGCACGTGATTGCACAAAGGTTAGAAAGGGTACCGTATCCCCAGATAACATGTATGGATAGCGTACACATTCAAAATATATGTCTATACATCAGGAGGCAGGCTCAGACGGTGTTAGGCCCAGTATGGATTGCACGTGATTGCACAAAGGTTAGAAAGGGTACCGTATCCCCAGATAACATGTATGGATAGCGTACACATTCAAAATATATGTCTATACATCAGGAGGCAGGCTCAGACGGTGTTAGGCCCAGTATGGATTGCACGTGATTGCATAAAGGTGAGAAAGGGTACTGTATCCCCAGATAACATGTATGGATAGTGTACACATTCAAAATATATGTCTATACATCAGGAGGCAGGCTCAGACGGTGTTAGGCCCAGTATGGATTGCACGTGATTGCACAAAGGTGAGAAAGGGTACCGTATCCCCAGATAACGTATGGATAGCGTACACATTCAAAATATATGTCTATACATCAGGAGGCAGGCTCAAACGGTGTCAAGCACAGTATGGATTTGACGGCCCAGACTACACAGCGGAGGAGCAGGGAGAGGTAAAGATTGCAAATGCTGGGGCCCTGCCCAAGCAAGGGGGGCCCACTCGTGGGCGTCGGTACTGGCACTGGGCCCCTCATAGTACGGTGGTGTGTCTGACGGCGGGTGTGCACCACCACCGTCAGACACTTGATTGCACTATGAGGGACCCTGTGCCAGTGCCCGCACCCAAGAGTCGGCTTACCCACCTGTCCAGGGCAACGGCACTCGCACGGTGTCGTGCGCTAGGTGGTGACCCCGGCCATGGGGGGGGGGGGGAGGCAGCACAGTTAGGGAGTTTTAGAAAGTGGCATATGTTGATGTTGGACATTCAGCTGATGCAAAAGGTGAAATAGGTCAAGTCCCAGGAAGAGGTGGACCAAAGCAAGCCATTTTTCTGTCACCCTATGTGTCATCAGGGGAAGGTGGGACAAAATCCTTGGAAACCCATGCGTGGTTCATTTTAATGAAGGTTAGATCATCCACATTTTGGGTTGACAGACGGGTCCTTTTTTCTGTCAGGATTGATCCAGCTGCACTGAAGACTTTCCGATAGCACACTTGCAGCTGGGCAATCAAGCTCCTGTAAGGCATATTGTGCCAATTCAGGCCAGGTGTCCAGTTTAGCGGCCCAATAGTCAAAGGGGAATGACCTGTGTGGGAGAACATTGATATGGGAGGAAAAGTAGTTTGTAACCATAGTTGACAACTGCTGTCTCCTGTCACTTTCCATCGATACAGTATTACCAGTTGTGGGAGCGGTGCTTGAAAAATCAGTCCACAACATTGTCATGAAACCCCTGTCTCCAACGCCACTTCTGCTGTGTGCACCACGAACACCTCTGCCAAGCTGACCCCGGCCCGTACGGCTCGTGTGAGAACCATCACCGCTGCTGTGTGCTGGGAATGCCTCAAGCAACCGATTTACCAGAGTTGCTTGTTTATTAGCCAATATTAGGTCAAGGTTCTCCTGTGGCATGATGTTTTGTAATTTGCCTTTATAGCGTGGATCCAGGATGCTGGCCAACCAGTAGTCGTCATCGTTCATCATTTTGGCAATGCGGGGGTCCCTTTTTAGGATCTGCAAGGCATAATCTGACATGTGGGCCAATGTTCCTGGTGTCAATGATGCACTGCGAGTGCTGGTTGGAGGAGCACTTTCTGGCAAATCCACATCCCTCCAGTCACACACAAACCTTGTACCAGACCTTGCCACGTCAACATTTTCACTTGCCCCACGAGATGCATCCTCCTCCCCTAAGTAATCATCCCCATCATCCTCCTCCTCCTCTTCTTCCTCCACCTCGTCCAGGAGAGGTCCCTGAGCAGACAATGGCTGAATGTCATCAAGGATTCCCTCCTCCTCTTCCTCCTCATCAACATTGGCTGCAGAAGCCTGCTCCTTAAGGTGCGTCAAAGTTTGCATGAGCAGACGCATAAGTGGGATGCTCATGCTTAGGATGGCGTCATCTGCGCTTACCAGCCGTGTGCATTCCTCAAAACACTGAAGGACTTTACAAAGGTCTTTCAGCTTCGACCACTGCACACCTGTCAACTCCATGTCTGCTCTCAAAGTGCCTGGCCGTGTATCCTCCCACAAATGCATTATGGCCTGCCTCTGCTCGCACAGCCGCTCCACCATGTGCAGGGTGGAGTTCCACCTTGTTGCAATGTCGATAATGAGGCGGTGGTTGGGAAGGTGGAGCAATCGCTGCAGCTTCTGCATACGAACGGAGTGTACAGGCGACCGGCGGATGTGCGCGCACAGTCTTCGCACCTTCTGGAGCAGGGCTGTTAACTCCGGATAATTTTTGAGGAAGCACTGCACCACCAGGTTCAAGGTGTGAGCCAAGCAAGGTATGTGGCTGAGTTTTGAAAGGGCTATGGCTGCCACAAAATTACGGCCGTTATCACTAACTACCTTGCCTGCCTCAAGATGTACACTGCCCAGCCATGACTCAGCTTGTCGCTTCAAGTACTCGGCCAGCACCTCGGCGGTGTGTCTGTCGCCCAAACACATCATCTGCAACACAGCCTGCTGACGCTTTCCACTAGCTGCTCGATAGGGGGACACCTCGTGTGCAACAGTGGCAGCTGCAGATGGAGTGCTCGTACGACTGCGCTCTGTGGACGAGCTTTCGCTTCTGGAGGAGGAGGAGGAGGATGGTCGAACGCCTACAGCCAACTGTTTCCTATACCGTGGGCTAGGCAGCACTGTCCCACCACTGCTGTCCCCTGTGGACCCTGCATCCACCACATTAACCCAGTGCGCAGTGATGGACACGTAACGGCCCTGGCCATGCCGACTGGACCATGCATCAGTTGTGAGGTGCACCTTTCCGCTCACTGACTGCTTGAGTGCATGGACAATGCGGTCTTTCACATGATGGTGGAGGGCTGGGATGGCTTTGCGAGAGAAGAAGTGGCGACTGGGTAGGTCATAGCGTGGTACTGCATAGGCCATGAGTTCGCGGAAAGCTGCGCTTTCCACCAACCGAAAGGGCATAATCTCAAATGAGATTAGTTTGGCAATGTGGGCGTTCAAACCCAGTGTACGCGGATGAGAGACTGAGTACTTTCTTGACCTACTCATAGTGTCTGGGAGGGTGAGCTGGACTTGAGAGCTGCATATGGTGGAAGTAGCGGTGGACAGGGCGGATTGAGAGAGGGTTGATGATGGTGATGGAGTTGGTGTTCTTTCTGATGGCCTAGAATCAGTGTTTCGTTGATATAACAGTGGGATTCCCTGACTGCTGTGGCCTTGCAACGACACCTCAACATTTGCTGCTGTGCTAACCGGTGGGCTTACAGTGGGGGAAACAATGTAGCGTTGCTGACTACCTTCGTTGTGATCAGTTGCACATGTGGCACTTGAGGTTTGGTGTTGTGTCCACGCTTGCAAGTGCATGCTGGTTAAATGTCTAAGCATGCAACTGGTATTCAAATTTTTCAGATTTTTCCCTCAGCTAAAGGTCTTTGCGCACTTCTTACAGATAACCTTGGCCTGATCATGAGGATTTTGTTCAAAAAAGTGCCACACTGCACTCTTCCTACTTTGGCAGACATTTTGCGGCCTAGCACGCTGTGATCTTTTGACCCTCTGGACAAGCTGTCCAGCAACTCTTTTGATTTTTGGAACCTGTCTTTGGAGTGCTCCGGGCCTGCCAGATAACAGCTGTTGCGATGTCGATGTCTGCTGTGTGTCAGTATCTAGTCCTGGAATCTGTTTCTCTTGCCCTTAGACTTGCCATTAGTTAACATGGATCTTGATGTTTCCACGTCGGCCATCTTGCTTCCTGCCAAAGCTGTATATAAAGCCAGCACCTGCTCTGATTCATTGCTTGTGTATTATGTATTGGACTTTGTGCCTCTGCAGTCCCAAGCCTGGACTTACTATCCCTGTTGGTCCTCTCTTAACGGCGGAGTCCTCTGCCAACCTGCACATCTGGATCCCTGCCTGCTGACCGAGTGATTGCTGAACACTTGACTTCAGGAACCTCTGCCTGACTACACCTGCGGTGAAGTAAGAACTCCAGCCAGCTAGTGTGTTCCTCCGCTCTGCAAGAGTCTGTGTCTTGTGCCCGCATTGCTCAGTGACTTTGCATGCTGTGTCGCAGAGTATCAGCTCTGCTATTACCTTTTATCATATTGACTGAACATTTATCTGGACTTATATGCTATATTGCATTCAGATCATTAATACAATATTGCTTGCACAACCCACTGTGTCTGTAGTCTCTTTGACCTAGCCACTGGTGTCCAGTTGTATCCACTAGTATCGTGACACTGTGGATGCTCCTCATCTGAGCTATTGGAAGCAGCACCCTCTTCCCCCAATGGATGCCAATCTGGGTCAACAACTGGGTCATCCATCACCTCCTCTTCAATGTCATGTGCACCTTCCTCTGTGTCACCGTGTATGGTGGTATAGTGTGCGGGAAGGGGCACCTGAGTCTCATCAGGGTCAGAATCTGGCTCTGTACACTGCGAGGACAATGTAGTGCTCTGAGTGAATGTACCAGCAGAATCATCCATCAGCGGCTGTGCATCAGTGCACTTCATGTCAGATTCATCTTGGCCTGGGTAATTCACCATTTGACTTGATAATCCAGGCATGGTATGTGAAAACAGCTCCATGGAGTAATCAGTAGTATGGCCTGCATCATCCTTCAATCTTGGTTGGGGTGAAGGACACAAGGAAAGGTGTGGTTCATGAACATGAGCCTCCAATGACGACTCAGTGCTTTTACTTTTTACAACTTCAGAAGAGGAGGCGATAGAGCTGGAGGCTGAGTCAGCAATGTAAGACAAAACTTTTTACTGATGCTCTGGCTTTAAAAGCGGTTCGCCAACTCCTAGAAAATTAAGCCTTCGAAGCCTTATGGAGCCAGACGATGACGCAGGCTCAACACCTCCTGCATTCGGTCCTATTTTGGTCTTGCCACTACCATCAGATCCACCACCAACACCATCATTACCAGCTGCCAACCCCCGCCCAATTCCACGGCCTCTTCCACCAGCCTTCCTCATTTTTGGTAGAAATGTAGACAAAATCCAACAAACTATATAGTAATGTAAAACAAGGTACAAGGTGTCTATAGGACAGGGGAGATTTTGAATTTCTGCTCACACTAGTGGACACTGGACACTTTTGGATTGTGTGAGGCCCACTGAATATCTGAGCGCTATGTCACAGGCTCGATGGCACAGCTGTGACCAAAGTGACTAGAGGATAAGTGAGATTTTGAATTTCTGCAGACACTTGTGGACACTGGACACTTTTGGATTGTGTGAGGCCCACTGAATATCTGAGCGCTATGTCACAGGCTCGATGGCACAGCTGTGACCAAAGTGACTAGAGGATAAGTGAGATTTTGAATTTCTGCTCACACTAGTGGACACTGGACACTTTTGGATTGTGTGAGGCCCACTGAATATCTGAGCGCTATGTCACAGGATCGATGGCACAGCTGTGACCAAAGTGACTAGAGGATAAGTGAGATTTTGAATTTCTGCAGACACTTGTGAACACTGGACACTTTTGGATTGTGTAAGGCCCACTGAATATCTGAGCGCTATGTCACAGGCTCGATGGCACAGCTGTGACCAAAGTGACTAGAGGATAAGTGAGATTTTGAATTTCTGCAGACACTTGTGGACACTGGACACTTTTGGATTGTGTGAGGCCCACTGAATATCTGAGCGCTATGTCACAGGCTCGATGGCACAGCTGTGACCAAAGTGACTAGAGGATAAGTGAGATTTTGAATTTCTGCTCACACTAGTGGACACTGGACACTTTTGGATTGTGTGAGGCCCACTGAATATCTGAGCGCTATGTCACAGGCTCGATGGCACAGCTGTGACCAAAGTGACTAGAGGATAAGTGAGATTTTGAATTTCTGCAGACACTTGTGGACACTGGACACTTTTGGATTGTGTGAGGCCCACTGAATATCTGAGCGCTATGTCACAGGCTCGATGGCACAGCTGTGACCAAAGTGACTAGAGGATAAGTGAGATTTTGAATTTCTGCAGACACTTGTGGACACTGGACACTTTTGGATTGTGTGAGGCCCACTGAATATCTGAGCGCTATGTCACAGGCTCGATGGCACAGCTGTGACCAAAGTGACTAGAAGATAAGTGAGATTTTGAATTTCTGCAAACACTTGTGGACACTGGACACTTTTGGATTGTGTGAGGCCCACTGAATATCACAGCGCTATGTCACAGGCAGAAATTGGCTAGTGTATCACAAACTACAAGGTGTATGTAGAATTGGGCAGAGTAGGAATCTCCCTAGAGTGCAGGTCTGTAAGAACAGAACATGTCCTCGACTTATTCTCACAGAGTGACACAGATAGCTTCACTGTGGCTGTGATAACAGCCGTTACATGGTACTGTGTGAGGAGCGTACACCGCTGTATGGTGTGAAAAAATGCACGCTCAGTACCTCAGCAGGACAAAAAAAAAAAATTGGGATTGCTTTTAAAAAAGCAGTTTGCAGCTCAGTACCTCAGCAGGACAAAAAAAAAAATTGGGATTGCTTTTAAAAAAGCAGTTTGCAGAGCAGTGGGTAAACAGCAATGCAGCTGTCAGGAAGCCTTAGAAGGCAGCCCAACAACCAACACCACAATATAGCCTCCCCTTGCACTGCACACACAGTGACTGGTGTGTTGTACAGGCACAATCGCTAGCAGCAGAAGCAGTTTTTTTTTTCTTCTTCCCTGCCTAACACTCTCCCTACAGAATCAGCAGCAACCTCTCCCTATGCTAAGATCGGCAGAAGTAAGATGGCGGTCGGCGTGCACGCCCTTTTATACCCCCTGTGACGCCCACCAAAGCAAGCCAATCACTTGCATGCCCTTCTGAAAGATGGTGGTGACCCGTGCCTATGTCATCACGTTGCCCACAGTGTCCGTGGATCCTGATTGGCTGAAAAAGAGCGCAAAACAAACTTTTGAAACGCGACTTTGGCACGTATGTCGCCGACCTCGTGGCCGACCTCATCCTAGGGTCGGGTTTCGTTTCATGAAACCCGACTTTGCCAAAAGTCGGCGACTTTTGAAATTTTTCGACCCGTTTCGCTCAACTCTACTCAATAAGATTGGGATGTTTTCCCTGTGCGCTTGTTAGCCCGCTTCCAGGATCAGGACAATGGCAGCTCTTGTGACCAGAGTAATATTACACCGGACCCGATCTATTACCAGGTGAGAGCACAGAACCACAATTCCTAACAGTACCCCTCGTCCTAGGGGAGACCTCGCTCTCGCCACCCCCCTTGTCCAGAAACCTCTTATGGAACTCAGCGATGAGACGATTTGCATGTTGGCAAATTACCTCTCGTGGTCTAGGACCTTTACTCAGGACCGTACCTTTCCCTTGAATCTAATACTGGATGGTGTTCTGAATTCTATGACAGTCCATAATACTTTATATATCAAATTCCTCAGTATTATCTACTAGTATAGGAGGAGGATACTGGGTCACAAGCGGAGTAACCACCTTCTTTAATAATGTCTTGTGAAAAAGATTGAGAACCCGCATCGAAGAAGGCAATAGTATTTTTTTTTTTTATTATTATTTATTTATATAGCACCATTGCTTCCATGGTGCTGTACATGAGAAGGGGGTTACATACAAATTACAGATATCACTTACAGTAAACAAACTAACAATGACAGACTGATACAGAGTGGAGAGAGGACCCTGCCCTTTCGGGCTTACGTGCTACAGGATGGTGGGGAAGGAGACAGTAGGTTGGTGGGTTGCAGCAGTTCCGGTGTTGGTTGAGGTGATATCACTGGTAGTGGTGAGAGAGAAGGAGGTAGCAGGGTCATTGCAGGCTGTAGGCTTTCTTGAAGAGGGGGGTTTTCAGGTTCCATCTGAAGGATCCAAATGTGGTTGATAGTCGGACTTGTTGGGGCAAAGAATTCCAGAGAATAAAGGTTATTCGGGAGAAGTCTTGGAGGCGGTTGGGTGAGGAGCGAATAAGTGTGGAGGAGAGAAGGAGGTCTTGGGAGGACCGGAGATTACG
Organism: Dendrobates tinctorius; assembly: GCF_039654945.1. Taxonomy (NCBI): domain Eukaryota; kingdom Metazoa; phylum Chordata; class Amphibia; order Anura; family Dendrobatidae; genus Dendrobates; species Dendrobates tinctorius. The sequence continues at coordinate 19,953,902 of NW_027361808.1, read as the reverse complement.
TGAGGGAAGGTATCGGGAGATTAGTTCAGAGACATATGGGGGAGACAGGTTATAGATGGCCTTGTAGGTCTGAATTAGTAATTTGAACTGGATACGCTGAGGGAATGGGAGCCAGTGAAGAGATTTGCAGAGGGGAGAAGTGGAGGAGTAGCGAGGAGAGAGATGAATTAGTCGGGCGGCAGAGTTAAGGATGGACTGGAGAGGTGTGAGGGTGTTAGCAGGGTGTTAGTACATTAATCTTGAGATTCTTAGTAGACGCCCAAATTCTGTGACACACTCTGAGTTTGGAACCTTACTGACGATGTTGATTGGCTTGCCTCTTCATGCTCTCCCCTGCTTTCTTGAGATGGATATGGGTCTCCACGCAGATTTTCCGGAGGTGGTGGATAGACCACTGGAAGTACATTGTATCCTCCTTCAAAACATGGAGACCTAGGATGAAATCTTAGATTACAGAAGAAAGGAGACATTTCCAAGCCCTTGTGGTGTTTATTGTTTAGGGCGAACTCTGCCAAGGCTAAGTATGATCCCCAATCATGCTAAGTATGGGAGCTAAAACATTTCAGATAGTTCTCAAGACACTGGTTGGCTCTCTGTTTGCCCATTAGTTTGAGGATGGAATGTGGATGAAAACGAGTTCCGATCCAAGGCTTTTGCAAAAAGCTCTTCAAAACCTGGACATAAATTGGTACCTGTGACAATATTCATGGGAACCCCATGTAATCTTACAAGCTGAACAAGGAGAAAATCTATCAAGCCCTGCACTCTGGGCAACTGAGCCATAGCAAACAAATGGTAACCTAGACTGTAGTCATAACCATGAAGTCCATGAATATGTGGGACCAAGGACGTACAGCAGTGGGCAAAGGGATGTTTCTCTGCTGGGGCGATGCTAGTCACCTTGTTCCTGGCACATAACTTGCATGTCTTAACATAAGCTTCAGCATCTTTACCCAAGGACGGTCACCAATACTTTCTGCTCAATGGATGACAAGTCCCCTTAATGCCCGGGTGGCCCACTGTGACCAAGTCATGACACTCTAAGTAAGCCCAATCATAACTGCACCGAAACAATTTGAGGTTTACTAGACAGAGCTATCCCTGAGCCTTAACCAGAACAGACTACAATGCCCCTTGAAAGAATAGTCAGGATCTGTAATTTCAGACTCACTAGGACAAAGAATCAGAGCGAGTGAGCATCTGCCGGAACATTCTTTGTTCCAGGGACGTAAGAGATCGAAACATATTATATGGTAAAACACAAGGCTCTTCTGGGTTGTCTAAAGTTCAATCTCTTAGCATTCTCTGTAAAAAACAAACAAACAGATTCTTATGCTCAGTAAGCACCGTGAGTGGGTGCTTAGCTCGCTCAAGGAGGTGGCTCCAGCTCTGGAACAGAGAATTTTTGAGAGGGCGCAAAGCCTCAAATGCATTAGGGTGGTGGAACCCTGGGAGACCACCGCTCCCACCCCTATCTCAGAGGAATCCACATCCGCTGCAAAAGGCTTATTGACATCAGACTGGACCAAAGCTGGAGCAGAGAAAAATGACTTCCTAAGTTTATTAAAGGCCTTAATGGCCTTCAGTCTCTAATTAGACACGTCTTGCCCCTTATGGGTAAGATCGGTGAGACGTTTCACCACCTTAGAAAAACCCTTAATAAACCTCCAGTAATAATTGGCATATCCCCAAAATGCTGCAATGCCGTAAGGTGAACAGGATGTGCCCACTTTACACCACCCTCAGCTTCTCGGGGTCCATCCGAAATCCCATGGGGGAAAGAATCACTCTCAGCAACCCCAACTCCTGCACTTCGAATACACATTTTTCTTTTTTGACATAAAGATAATGATCCTCTAATCTTTTTAGGATGGTATTCACACGGATCCTATGCGTAGTCAGGTCTCTGGAGGATATCATTGATGTAAACTATAAACACAAATACCCAAAAGCTCATGGAAAATATAAATCCCAAGCATCTGAAAACATAGCTGGAGTGTTACAGAGCCCAAAGGACAGGGCACAATAATCATAGCTAGAGTTGAGCGAAACGGGTCGAAAAAATTCAAAAGTCGCCGACTTTTGGCAAAGTCGGGTTTCATGAAACGAAACCCGACCCTAGGATGAGGTCGGCCACGAGGTCGGCGACTTACGCGCCAAAGTCGCGTTTCAAAAGTTTGTTTTGCGCTCTTTTTCAGCCAATCAGGATCCACGGACACTGTGGGCAACGTGATGACCTAGGCACGGGTCACCACCATCTTTCAGAAGGGCATGCAAGTGATTGGCTTGCTTTGGTGGGCGTCACAGGGGGTATAAAAGGGCGTGCACGCCGACCGCCATCTTCTGCCGATCTTAGTATAGGGAGAGGTTGCTGCTGATTCTGTAGGGAGAGCGTTAGGCAGGGAAGAAGACAAAAAAACTGCTTCTGCTGCTAGCGATTTGGCCTGCACAACACACAAGTCACTGTGTGTGCAGTGCAAGGGGAGGCTATATTGTGGTGTATCAGTGGTGTTGGTTGTTGGGCTGCCTTTTAAGGCTTCCTGACACGCTGGCATTGCTGTTTACCCACTGCTCCGCAAACTGCTTTTTTAAAAGCAATCCAATCTCCCTTATCCTCTAGTCACTTTTGTCACAGCTGTGCCATCGAGCCTGTCACATAGCGCTCAGATATCAGTGGGCCTCACACAATCCACAAGTGTCCAGTGTCCAAAAGTGTGCACAGAGATTCAAAATCTCCATTATCCTCTCGTCACTTTGGTCACAGGCAGCTGTGCCATCGAGCGTGTCACATAGCGCTCAGATATCAGTGGGCCTCACACAATCCACAAGTGTCCAGTGTCCAAAAGTGCGCAGAGATTCAAAATCTCCATTATCCTCTCGTCACTTTGGTCACAGGCAGCTGTGCCATCGAGCGTGTCACATAGCGCTCAGATATCAGTGGGCCTCACACAATCCACAAGTGTCCAGTGTCCAAAAGTGTGCGCAGAGATTCAAAATCTCCATTATCCTCTCGTCACTTTGGTCACAGGCAGCTGTGCCATCGAGCGTGTCACATAGCGCTCAGATATCAGTGGGCCTCACACAATCCACAAGTGTCCAGTGTCCAAAAGTGTGCGCAGAGATTTAAAATCTCCATTATCCTCTCGTCACTTTGGTCACAGGCAGCTGTGCCATCGAGCCTGTCACATAGCGCTCAGATATCAGTGGGCCTCACACAATCCACAAGTGTCCAGTGTCCAAAAGTGTGCGCAGAGATTCAAAATCTCCATTATCCTCTCGTCACTTTGGTCACAGGCAGCTGTGCCATCGAGCGTGTCACATAGCGCTCAGATATCAGTGGGCCTCACACAATCCACAAGTGTCCAGTGTCCAAAAGTGTGCGCAGAGATTCAAAATCTCCATTATCCTCTCGTCACTTTGGTCACAGGCAGCTGTGCCATCGAGCGTGTCACATAGCGCTCAGATATCAGTGGGCCTCACACAATCCACAAGTGTCCAGTGTCCAAAAGTGTGCGCAGAGATTCAAAATCTCCATTATCCTCTCGTCACTTTGGTCACAGGCAGCTGTGCCATCGAGCGTGTCACATAGCGCTCAGATATCAGTGGGCCTCACACAATCCACAAGTGTCCAGTATCCAAAAGTGTGCGCAGAGATTCAAAATCTCCATTATCCTCTCGTCACTTTGGTCACAGGCAGCTGTGCCATCGAGCGTGTCACATAGCGCTCAGATATCAGTGGGCCTCACACAATCCACAAGTGTCCAAAAGTGTGCGCAGAGATTCAAAATCTCCATTATCCTCTCGTCACTTTGGTCACAGGCAGCTGTGCCATCGAGCCTGTCACATAGCGCTCAGATATCAGTGGGCCTCACACAATCCACAAGTGTCCAGTGTCCAAAAGTGTGCGCAGAGATTCAAAATCTCCATTATCCTCTCGTCACTTTGGTCACAGGCAGCTGTGCCATCGAGCCTGTCACATAGCGCTCAGATATCAGTGGGCCTCACACAATCCAAAAGTGTCCACTGTCCACAAGTGTGTGCAGAAATTCTAAATCTCCCCTGTCCTATAGACACCTTGTACCTTGTTTTACATTACTATATAGTTTGTTGGATTTTGTCTACATTTCTACCAAAAATGAGGAAGGCTGGTGGAAGAGGCCGTGGAATTGGGCGGGGGTTGGCAGCTGGTAATGATGGTGTTGGTGGTGGATCTGATGGTAGTGGCAAGAGCAAAATAGGACCGAATGCAGGAGGTGCTGACCCTGCGTCATCGTCTGGCTACATAAGGCCTCGAACGCTTAGTTTTCTAGGAGTTGGCAAACCGCTTTTAAAGGCAGAGCATCAGGAAAAAGTTTTGTCTTACATTGCTGACTCAGCCTCCAGCTCTATCGCCTCCTCTTCTTCAGTTGTAAAAAGTAAAAGCACTGAGTCGTCATTGGAGGCTCATGTGCATGAACCACACCTTTCCTTGTGTCCTTCACCCCAACCAAGATTGAAGGATGACGCAGGCCATACTACTGATTACTCCATGGAGCTGTTTTCACATACCATGCCTGGATTATCAAGTGAAATGGTGAATTACCCAGGCCAAGATGAATCTGACATGGAGTGCACTGATGCACAGCCGCTGATGGATGATTCTGCTGGTACATTCACTCAGAGCACTACATTGTCCTCGCAGTGTACAGAGCCAGATTCTGACCCTGATGAGACTCAGGTGCCCCTTCCCGCACACTATACCACCATACACGGTGACACAGAGAAAGGTGCACATGACATAGAAGAGGAGGTGATGGATGACCCAGTTGTTGACCCAGATTGGCATCCATTGGGGGAAGAGGGTGCTGCTTCCAATAGCTCAGATGAGGAGCATCCACAGCAGACATCGACATCGCAACAGCTGTTATCTGGCAGGCCCGGAGCACTCCAAAGACAGGTTCCAAACATCAAAAGAGTTGCTGGACAGCTTGTCCAGAGGGTCAAAAGATCACAGCGTGCTAGGCCGCAAAATGTCTGCCAAAGTAGGAAGAGTGCAGTGTGGCACTTTTTTGAACAAAATCCTCATGATCAGGCCAAGGTTATCTGTAAGAAGTGCGCAAAGACCTTTAGCCGAGGGAAAAATCTGAAAAATTTGAATACCAGTTGCATGCTTAGACATTTAACCAGCATGCACTTGCAAGCGTGGACACAACACCAAACCTCAAGTGCCACATGTGCAACTGATCACAACGAAGGTAGTCAGCAACGCTACATTGTTTCCCCCACTGTAAGCCCACCGGTTAGCACAGCAGCAAATGTTGAGGTGTCGTTGCAAGACCACAGCAGTCAGGGAATCCCACTGTTATATCAACGAAAGACTGATTCTAGGCCATCAGAAAGAACATCAACTCCATCACCATCATCAACCCTCTCTCAGTCCGCCCTGTCCACCGCTACTTCCACCATATGCAGCTCTCAAGTCCAGCTCACCCTCCCAGACACTATGAGTAGGTCAAGAAAGTACTCAGTCTCTCATCCGCGTACACTGGGTTTGAACGCCCACATTGCCAAACTAATCTCGTTTGAGATGATGCCCTTTCGGTTGGTGGAAAGCACAGCTTTCCGCGAACTCATGGCCTATGCAGTACCACGCTATGACCTACCCAGTCGCCACTTCTCTCGCAAAGCCATCCCAGCCCTCCACCATCATGTGAAAGACCGCATTGTCCATGCACTCAAGCAGTCAGTGAGCGGAAAGGTGCACCTCACAACTGATGCATGGTCCAGTCGGCATGGCCAGGGCCGTTACGTGTCCATCACTGCGCACTGGGTTAATGTGGTGGATGCAGGGTCCACAGGGGACAGCGGTGGTGGGACAGTGCTGCCTAGCCCACGGTATAGGAAACAGTTGGCTGTAGGCGTTCAACCCTCCTCCTCCTCCAGAAGCGAAAGCTCGTCCACAGAGCGCAGTCGTACGAGCACTCCATCTGAAGCTGCCACTGTTGCACACGATGTGTCCCCCTATCGAGCAGCTAGTGGAAAGCGTCAGCAGGCTGTGTTGCAGATGATGTGTTTGGGCGACAGACACACCGCCGAGGTGCTGGCCGAGTACTTGAAGCGACAAACTGAGTCATGGCTGGGCAGTGTACATCTTGAGGCAGGCAAGGTAGTTAGTGATAACGGCCGTAATTTTGTGGCAGCCATAGCCCTTTCAAAACTCAGCCACATACCTTGCTTGGCTCACACCTTGAAATTGGTGGTGCAGTGCTTCCTCAAAAATTATCCGGAGTTAACAGCCCTGCTCCAGAAGGTGCGAAGACTGTGCGCGCACATCCACCGGTCGCCTGTACACTCCGTTCGTATGCAGAAGCTGCAGCGATTGCTCCACCTTCCCAACCACCGCCTCATTATCGACATTGCAACAAGGTGGAACTCCACCCTGCACATGGTGGAGCGGCTGTGCGAGCAGAGGCAGGCCATAATGCATTTGTGGGAGGATACACGGCCAGGCACTTTGAGAGCAGACATGGAGTTGACAGGCGTGCAGTGGTCGAAGCTGAAAGACCTTTGTAAAGTCCTTCAGTGTTTTGAGGAATGCACACGGCTGGTAAGCGCAGACGACGCCATCCTAAGCATGAGCATCCCACTTATGCGTCTGCTCATGCAAACTTTGACGCACCTTAAGGAGCAGGCGTCTGCAGCCAATGTTGATGAGGAGGAAGAGGAGGAGGGAATCCTTGATGACATTCAGCCATTGTCTGCTCAGGGACCTCTCCTGGACGAGGTGGAGGAAGAAGAGGAGGAGGAGGAGGATGATGGGGATGATTACTTAGGGGAGGAGGATGCATCTCGTGGGGCAAGTGAAAATGTTGGCGTGGCAAGGTCTGGTACAGGGTTTGTGCGTGACTGGAGGGATGTGGATTTGCCAGAAAGTGCTCCTCCACCCAGCACTCGCAGTGCATCATTGACACCGGGAACATTGGCCCACATGTCAGATTATGCCTTGCGGATCCTAAAAAGGGACCCCCGCATTGCCAAAATGATGAACGATGACGACTAGAGTTGAGCGAAACGGGTCGAAAAAATTCAAAAGTCGCCGACTTTTGGCAAAGTCGGGTTTCATGAAACGAAACCCGACCCTAGGATGAGGTCGGCCACGAGGTCGGCGACTTACGCGCCAAAGTCGCGTTTCAAAAGTTTGTTTTGCGCTCTTTTTCAGCCAATCAGGATCCACGGACACTGTGGGCAACGTGATGACCTAGGCACGGGTCACCACCATCTTTCAGAAGGGCATGCAAGTGATTGGCTTGCTTTGGTGGGCGTCACAGGGGGTATAAAAGGGCGTGCACGCCGACCGCCATCTTACTTCTGCCGATCTTAGTATAGGGAGAGGTTGCTGCTGATTCTGTAGGGAGAGCGTTAGGCAGGGAAGAAGACAAAAAAACTGCTTCTGCTGCTAGCGATTTGGCCTGCACAACACACAAGTCACTGTGTGTGCAGTGCAAGGGGAGGCTATATTGTGGTGTATCAGTGGTGTTGGTTGTTGGGCTGCCTTTTAAGGCTTCCTGACACGCTGGCATTGCTGTTTACCCACTGCTCCGCAAACTGCTTTTTTAAAAGCAATCCAATCTCCCTTATCCTCTCGTCACTTTGGTCACAGGCAGCTGTGCCATCGAGCGTGTCACATAGCGCTCAGATATCAGTGGGCCTCACACCATCCACAAGTGTCCAGTGTCCAAAAGTGTACGCAGAGATTCAAAATCTCCATTATCCTCTCGTCACTTTGGTCACAGGCAGCTGTGCCATCGAGCGTGTCACATAGCGCTCAGATATCAGTGGGCCTCACACCATCCACAAGTGTCCAGTTTCCAAAAGTGTACGCAGAGATTCAAAATCTCCATTATCCTCTCGTCACTTTGGTCACAGGCAGCTGTGCCATCGAGCGTGTCACATAGCGCTCAGATATCAGTGGGCCTCACACCATCCACAAGTGTCCAGTGTCCAAAAGTGTACGCAGAGATTCAAAATCTCCATTATCCTCTCGTCACTTTGGTCACAGGCAGCTGTGCCATCGAGCGTGTCACATAGCGCTCAGATATCAGTGGGCCTCACACCATCCACAAGTGTCCAGTGTCCAAAAGTGTACGCAGAGATTCAAAATCTCCATTATCCTCTCGTCACTTTGGTCACAGGCAGCTGTGCCATCGAGCGTGTCACATAGCGCTCAGATATCAGTGGGCCTCACACAATCCACAAGTGTCCAGTGTCCAAAAGTGTACGCAGAGATTCAAAATCTCCATTATCCTCTCGTCACTTTGGTCACAGGCAGCTGTGCCATCGAGCGTGTCACATAGCGCTCAGATATCAGTGGGCCTCACACAATCCACAAGTGTCCAGTGTCCAAAGGTGTACGCAGAGATTCAAAATCTCCATTATCCTCTCGTCACTTTGGTCACAGGCAGCTGTGCCATCGAGCGTGTCACATAGCGCTCAGATATCAGTGGGCCTCACACCATCCACAAGTGTCCAGTGTCCAAAAGTGTACGCAGAGATTCAAAATCTCCATTATCCTCTCTTCACTTTGGTCACAGGCAGCTGTGCCATCGAGCGTGTCACATAGCGCTCAGATATCAGTGGGCCTCACACAATCCACAAGTGTCCAGTGTCCAAAAGTGTACGCAGACATTCAAAATCTCCATTATCCTCTCGTCACTTTGGTCACAGGCAGCTGTGCCATCGAGCGTGTCACATAGCGCTCAGATATCAGTGGGCCTCACACCATCCACAAGTGTCCAGTGTCCAAAAGTGTACGCAGAGATTCAAAATCTCCATTATCCTCTCGTCACTTTGGTCACAGGCAGCTGTGCCATCGAGCGTGTCACATAGCGCTCAGATATCAGTGGGCCTCACACCATCCACAAGTGTCCAGTGTCCAAAAGTGTACGCAGAGATTCAAAATCTCCATTATCCTCTCGTCACTTTGGTCACAGGCAGCTGTGCCATCGAGCCTGTCACATAGCGCTCAGATATCAGTGGGCCTCACACCATCCACAAGTGTCCAGTGTCCAAAAGTGTACGCAGAGATTCAAAATCTCCATTATCCTCTCGTCACTTTGGTCACAGGCAGCTGTGCCATCGAGCGTGTCACATAGCGCTCAGATAGCAGTGGGCATCACACCATCCACAAGTGTCCAGTGTCCAAAAGTGTACGCAGAGATTCAAAATCTCCATTATCCTCTCGTCACTTTGGTCACAGGCAGCTATGCCATCGAGTGTGTCACATAGCGCTCAGATATCAGTGGGCCTCACACCATCCACAAGTGTCCAGTGTCCAAAAGTGTACGCAGAGATTCAAAATCTCCATTATCCTCTCGTCACTTTGGTCACAGGCAGCTGTGCCATCGAGCGTGTCACATAGCGCTCAGATATCAGTGGGCCTCACACCATCCACAAGTGTCCAGTGTCCAAAAGTGTACGCAGAGATTCAAAATCTCCATTATCCTCTCGTCACTTTGGTCACAGGCAGCTGTGCCATCGAGCGTGTCACATAGCGCTCAGATATCAGTGGGCCTCACACCATCCACAAGTGTCCAGTGTCCAAAAGTGTACGCAGAGATTCAAAATCTCCTTTATCCTCTCGTCACTTTGGTCACAGGCAGCTGTGCCATCGAGCGTGTCACATAGCGCTCAGATATCAGTAGGCCTCACACAATCCACAAGTGTCCAGTGTCCAAAAGTGTACGCAGAGATTCAAAATCTCCATTATCCTCTCGTCACTTTGGTCACAGGCAGCTGTGCCATCAAGCGTGTCACATAGCGCTCAGATATCAGTGGGCCTCATACAATCCACAAGTGTCCACTGTCCACAAGTGTGTGCAGAAATTCTAAAACTCCCCTGTCCTATAGACACCTTGTACCTTGTTTTACATTACTATATAGTTTGTTGGATTTTGTCTACATTTCTACCAAAAATGAGGAAGGCTGGTGGAAGAGGCCGTGGAATTGGGCGGGGGTTGGCAGCTGGTAATGATGGTGTTGGTGGTGGATCTGATGGTAGTGGCAAGAGCAAAATAGGACCGAATGCAGGAGGTGCTGACCCTGCGTCATCGTCTGGCTACATAAGGCCTCGAACGCTTAGTTTTCTAGGAGTTGGCAAACCGCTTTTAAAGGCAGAGCATCAGGAAAAAGTTTTGTCTTACATTGCTGACTCAGCCTCCAGCTCTATCGCCTCCTCTTCTTCAGTTGTAAAAAGTAAAAGCACTGAGTCGTCATTGGAGGCTCATGTTCATGAACCACACCTTTCCTTGTGTCCTTCACCCCAACCAAGATTGAAGGATGACGCAGGCCATACTACTGATTACTCCATGGAGCTGTTTTCACATACCATGCCTGGATTATCAAGTGAAATGGTGAATTACCCAGGCCAAGATGAATCTGACATGGAGTGCACTGATGCACATCCGCTGATGGATGATTCTGCTGGTACATTCACTCAGAGCACTACATTGTCCTCGCAGTGTACAGAGCCAGATTCTGACCCTGATGAGACTCAGGTGCCCCTTCCCGCACACTATACCACCATACACGGTGACACAGAGGAAGGTGCACATGACATAGAAGAGGAGGTGATGGATGACCCAGTTGTTGACCCAGATTGGCATCCATTGGGGGAAGAGGGTGCTGCTTCCAATAGCTCAGATGAGGAGCATCCACAGCAGACATCGACATCGCAACAGCTGTTATCTGGCAGGCCCGGAGCACTCCAAAGACAGGTTCCAAACATCAAAAGAGTTGCTGGACAGCTTGTCCAGAGGGTCAAAAGATCACAGCGTGCTAGGCCGCAAAATGTCTGCCAAAGTAGGAAGAGTGCAGTGTGGCACTTTTTTGAACAAAATCCTCATGATCAGGCCAAGGTTATCTATAAGAAGTGCGCAAAGACCTTTAGCCGAGGGAAAAATCTGAAAAATTTGAATACCAGTTGCATGCTTAGACATTTAACCAGCATGCACTTGCAAGCGTGGACACAACACCAAACCTCAAGTGCCACATGTGCAACTGATCACAACGAAGGTAGTCAGCAACGCTACATTGTTTCCCCCACTGTAAGCCCACCGGTTAGCACAGCAGCAAATGTTGAGGTGTCGTTGCAAGGCCACAGCAGTGAGGGAATCCCACTGTTATATCAACGAAAGACTGATTCTAGGCCATCAGAAAGAACACCAACTCCATCACCATCATCAACCCTCTCTCAGTCCGCCCTGTCCACCGCTACTTCCACCATATGCAGCTCTCAAGTCCAGCTCACCCTCCCAGACACTATGAGTAGGTCAAGAAAGTACTCAGTCTCTCATCCGCGTACACTGGGTTTGAACGCCCACATTGCCAAACTAATCTCGTTTGAGATGATGCCCTTTCGGTTGGTGGAAAGCACAGCTTTCCGCGAACTCATGGCCTATGCAGTACCACGCTATGACCTACCCAGTCGCCACTTCTTCTCTCGCAAAGCCATCCCAGCCCTCCACCATCATGTGAAAGACCGCATTGTCCATGCACTCAAGCAGTCAGTGAGCGGAAAGGTGCACCTCACAACTTATGCAGGGTCTAGTCGGCATGGCCAGGGCCGTTACGTGTCCATCACTGCGCACTGGGTTAATGTGGTGGATGCAGGGTCCACAGGGGACATCGGTGGTGGGACAGTGCTGCCTAGCCCACGGTATAGGAAGCAGTTGGCTGTAGGCGTTCGACCATCCTCCTCCTCCTCCTCCAGAAGCGAAAGCTCGTCCACAGAGCGCAGTCGTACGAGCACTCCATCTGCAGCTGCCACTGTTGCACACGATGTGTCCCCCTATCGAGCAGCTAGTGGAAAGCGTCAGCAGGCTGTGTTGCAGATGATGTGTTTGGGCGACAGACACACCGCCGAGGTGCTGGCCGAGTACTTGAAGCGACAAACTGAGTCATGGCTGGGCAGTGTACATCTTGAGGCAGGCAAGGTAGTTATTGATAACGGCCGTAATTTTGTGGCAGCCATAGCCCTTTCAAAACTCAGCCACATACCTTGCTTGGCTCACACCGTGAACCTGGTGGTGCAGTGCTTCCTCAAAAATTATCCGGAGTTAACAGCCCTGCTCCAGAAAGTGCGAAGACTGTGCGCGCACATCCGCCGGTCGCCTGTACACTCCGTTCGTATGCAGAAGCTGCAGCGATTGCTCCACCTTCCCAACCACCGCCTCATTATCGACATTGCAACAAGGTGGAACTCCACCCTGCACATGGTGGAGCGGCTGTGCGAGCAGAGGCAGGCCATAATGCATTTGTGGGAGGATACACGGCCAGGCACTTTGAGAGCAGACATGGAGTTGACAGGCGTGCAGTGGTCGAAGCTGAAAGACCTTTGTAAAGTCCTTCAGTGTTTTGAGGAATGCACACGGCTGGTAAGCGCAGACGACGCCATCCTAAGCATGAGCATCCCACTTATGCGTCTGCTCATGCAAACTTTGATGCACCTTAAGGAGCAGGCGTCTGCAGCCAATGTTGATGAGGAGGAAGAGGAGGAGGGAATCCTTGATGACATTCAGCCATTGTCTGCTCAGGGACCTCTCCTGGACGAGGTGGAGGAAGAAGAGGAGGAGGAGGAGGAGGATGATGGGGATGATTACTTAGGGGAGGAGGATGCATCTCGTGGGGCAAGTGAAAATGTTGGCGTGGCAAGGTCTGGTACAGGGTTTGTGCGTGACTGGAGGGATGTGGATTTGCCAGAAAGTGCTCCTACACCCAGCACTCGCAGTGCATCATTGACACCGGGAACATTGGCCCACATGTCAGATTATGCCTTGCGGATCCTAAAAAGGGACCCCCGCATTGCCAAAATGATGAACGATGACGACTACTGGTTGGCCAGCATCCTGGATCCACGCTATAAAGGCAAATTACAAAACATCATGCCACAGGAGAACCTTGACCTAATATTGGCTAATAAACAAGCAACTCTGGTAAATCGGTTGCTTGAGGCATTCCCAGCACACAGCAGCGGTGATGGTTCTCACACGAGCCGTACGGGCCGGGGTCAGCTTGGCAGAGGTGTTCGTGGTGCACACAGCAGAAGTGGCGTTGGAGACAGGGGTTTCATGACAATGTTGTGGACTGATTTTTCAAATACCGCTCACACAACTGGTAATACTGCATCGATGGAAAGTGACAGGAGACAGCAGTTGTCAACTATGGTTACAAACTACTTTTCCTCCCATATCGATGTTCTCCCACACAGGTCATTCCCCTTTGACGATTGGGCCGCTAAACTGGACACCTGGCCTGAATTGGCCCAATATGCCTTACAGGAGCTCGCTTGCCCAGCTGCAAGTGTGCTAACGGAAAGAGTCTTCAGTGCAGCTGGATCAATCCTGACAGAAAAAAGGACCCGTCTGTCAACCCAAAATGTGGATGATATAACCTTCATTAAAATGAACCACGCATGGGTTTCCAAGGATTTTGTCCCACCTTCCCCTGATGACACATAGGGTGACAGAAAAATGGCTTGCTTTGGTCCACCTCTTCCTGGTACTTCACCTATTTCGCCTTTTGAATCAGCTGAATGTCCAACATCAACATATGCCACTTTCTAAAACTCCATAACTGTGCTGCCTCCCCCCCCATGGCCGGGGTCACCACCTAACGCACGACACCGTGCGAGTGCCGTTGCCCTGGACAGGTGGGTAGGCCGACTCTTGGGCGCGGGCACTGGCACAGGGTCCCTCATAGTGCAATCAAGTGTCTCTGACGGTGGTGGTGCACACCCACCGTCAGACACACCGCTGTACTATGAGGGGCCCAGTGCCAGTACCGACGCCCACGAGTGGGCCCCCCTTGCTTGGCCAGGGCCCCAGCATTTGCAATCTTTACCTCTCCCTGCTCCTCCGCTGTGTAATCTGGGCCGTCAAATCCATACTGTGCCTGACACCGTCTGAGCCTGCCTCCTGAGACATATATTTTGAATGTGTACGCTATCCATACATGTTATCCAGGGATACGGTACCCTTTCTAACCTTTGTGCAATGACGTGCAATCCATACTGGGCCTAACACCGTCTGAGCCTGCCTCATGCTGTATAGACATATATTTTGAATGTGTACGCTATCCATACATGTTATCCGGGGATACGGTACCCCTTCTAACCTTTGTGCAATGACGTGCAATCCATACTGGGCCTAACACCGTCTGAGCCTGCCTCATGCTGTATAGACATATATTTTGAATGTGTACGCTATCCATACATGTTATCCGGGGATACGGTACCCTTTCTAACCTTTGTGCAATGATGTGCAAGCCATACTGGGCCTAACACCGTCTGAGCCTGCCTCATGCTGTATAGACATATATTTTGAATGTGTACGCTATCCATACATGTTATCCGGGGATACGGTACCCTTTCTAACCTTTGTGCAATGACGTGCAATCCATACTGGGCCTAACACCGTCTGAGCCTGCCTCATGCTGTATAGACATATATTTTGAATGTGTACGCTATCCATACATGTTATCCGGGGATACGGTACCCTTTCTAACCTTTGTGCAATGACGTGCAATCCATACTGGGCCTAACACCGTCTGAGCCTGCCTCATGCTGTATAGACATATATTTTGAATGTGTACGCTATCCATACATGTTATCCGGGGATACGGTACCCTTTCTAACCTTTGTGCAATGACGTGCAATCCATACTGGGCCTAACACCGTCTGAGCCTGCCTCATGCTGTATAGACATATATTTAGAATGTGTACGCTATCCATACATGTTATCCGGGGATACGGTACCCCTTCTAACCTTTGTGTAATGACATGCAATCCATACTTGGCCTAACAATGTCTGAGCCTGCCTCATGCTGTATAGACATATATTTTGAGTGTGTACGCTATCCATACATGTTATCCGGGGATACGGTACCCTTTCTAACCTTTGTGCAATGACATGCAATCCATACTGGGCCTAACACCGTCTGAGCCTGCCTCATGCTGTATAGACATATATTTTGAATGTGTACGCTATCCATACATGTTATCCGGGGATACGGTACCCTTTCTAACCTTTGTGAAATGACGTGCAATCCATACTGGGCCTAACACCGTCTGAGCCTGCCTCATGCTGTATAGACATATATTTTGAATGTGTACGCTATCCATACATGTTATCCGGGGATACGGTACCCTTTCTAACCTTTGTGCAATGACGTGCAATCCATACTGGGCCTAACACCGTCTGAGCCTGCCTCATGCTGTATAGACATATTTTGAATGTGTACGCTATCCATACATGTCATCCGGGGATACGGTACCCTTTCTAACCTTTGTGCAATGACGTGCAATCCATACTGGGCCTAACACCGTCTGAGCCTGCCTCATGCTGTATAGACATATATTTTGAATGTGTACGCTATCCATACATGTTATCCGGGGATACGGTACCCTTTCTAACCTTTGTGCAATGACGTGCAATCCATACTGGGCCTAACACCGTCTGAGCCTGCCTCATGCTGTATAGACATATATTTTGAATGTGTACGCTATCCATACATGTTATCCGGGGATACGGTACCCTTTCTAACCTTTGTGCAATGACGTGCAATCCATACTGGGCCTAACACCGTCTGAGCCTGCCTCATGCTGTATAGACATATATTTTGAATGTGTACGCTATCCATACATGTTATCCGGGGATACGGTACCCTTTCTAACCTTTGTGAAATGACGTGCAATCCATACTGGGCCTAACACCGTCTGAGCCTGCCTCATGCTGTATAGACATATATTTTGAATGTGTACGCTATCCATACATGTTATCCGGGGATACGGTACCCTTTCTAACCTTTGTGCAATGACGTGCAATCCATACTGGGCCTAACACCGTCTGAGCCTGCCTCATGCTGTATAGACATATTTTGAATGTGTACGCTATCCATACATGTCATCCGGGGATACGGTACCCTTTCTAACCTTTGTGCAATGACGTGCAATCCATACTGGGCCTAACACCATCTGAGCCTGCCTCATGCTGTATAGACATATATTTTGAATGTGTACGCTATCCATACATGTTATCCGGGGATACGGTACCCTTTCTAACCTTTGTGCAATGACGTGCAATCCATACTGGGCCTAACACCGTCTGAGCCTGCCTCATGCTGTATAGACATATATTTTGAATGTGTACGCTATCCATACATGTTATCCGGGGATACGGTACCCTTTCTAACCTTTGTGCAATGACGTGCAATCCATACTGGGCCTAACACCGTCTGAGCCTGCCTCATGCTGTATAGACATATATTTTGAATGTGTACGCTATCCATACATGTTATCCGGGGATACGGTACCCTTTCTAACCTTTGTGCAATGACGTGCAATCCATACTGGGCCTAACACCGTCTGAGCCTGCCTCATGCTGTATAGACATATATTTTGAATGTGTACGCTATCCATACATGTTATCCGGGGATACGGTACCCTTTCTAACCTTTGTGCAATCACGTGCAATCCATACTGGGCGTGAGAACGGCTGGCGAGCTGTTAAGCAAGCTACAGCACCTGTCCAGACAAGTACAGGGATTCCCTAGCGAGGAGACTTATTTGATTGTTTTCAATGTTGGGACAGCACTTTTTGGGGAGCACTATACTCTGGAGAATGATAGATGGGGCCCACCATACACTGGAACATTCCAAAGGTGGACATCAGACACTGGAGCAGCATTTACAGGGCCCATTATACACTAGAGCATTAGAAATGGGGCCCATTATGTTTGGAGCATTATTTGGGCCCATAAGACAGTGGAGCTTCATCCATGGGGACCAACATATACTGTAGCATTATGTGGAGCTCATCATATACTGTTTCAAACATTATATGGGACCAATGATTTTGTATGGAGAAATAGATGGGCCTCGTCATGAGATGTAAAAAGTGAGGTATTTTTCATTGTACTATACCGCTATTTATCTGCCGTATCGGAGCATGATGAGTTGTGGTATGTGTTAAAGGGGCGCTCTTTCGCCCAGGGCACATGAAAACCTGCAGCCAGCCCTCCCCCCCACAAATTTAGCCAAATAACCCCCATTTTTCAGTGCGTAACTTGTATTATGAAGTTAATTGAGGTTGACAAGCTTAAGTAAGAAGAATTGATGCTTTTGGCATTCAAATGGGCACTGTAGGTGTGTTTCCTGTCCTCCTCTCACTGCCGACTTTTATTCCCCATTGACTTACATTGGGTTTCGTGTTTCGGGACGACCCCGACTTTTCCCTATAATCGGACGATCTTGCTCGACCCGACTTTTGGAAAAGTCGGGTTTCACGAAACGAAACGCGACCCTAAAAAACCAAAAGTCGCTCAACTCTAATGACGACTACTGGTTGGCCAGCATCCTGGATCCACGCTATAAAGGCAAATTACAAAACATCATGCCACAGGAGAACCTTGACCTAATATTGGCTAATAAACAAGCAGCTCTGGTAAATCGGTTGCTTGAGGCATTCCCAGCACACAGCAGCGGTGATGGTTCTCACACGAGCCGTACGGGCCGGGGGCAGCTTGGCAGAGGTGTTCGTGGTACACACAGCAGAAGTGGCGTTGGAGACAGGGGTTTCATGACAATGTTGTGGACTGATTTTTCAAATACCCCGGGCCCTCACACAACTGGTAATACTGCATCGATGGAAAGTGACAGGAGACAGCAGTTGTCAACTATGGTTACAAACTACTTTTCCTCCCATATCGATGTTCTCCCACACAGGTCATTCCCCTTTGACTATTGGGCCGCTAAACTGGACACCTGGCTTGAATTGGCCCAATATGCCTTACAGGAGCTCGCTTGCCCAGCTGCAAGTGTGCTATCGGAAAGAGTCTTCAGTGCAGCTGGATCAATCCTGACAGAAAAAAGGACCCGTCTGTCAACCCAAAATGTGGATGATCTAACCTTCATTAAAATGAACCACGCATGGGTTTCCAAGGATTTTGTCCCACCTTCCCCTGATGACACATAGGGTGACAGAAAAATGGCTTGCTTTGGTCCACCTCTTCCTGGTACTTCACCTATTTCGCCTTTTGCATCAGCTGAATGTCCAACATCAACATATGCCACTTTCTAAAACTCCCTAACTGTGCTGCCTCCCCCCCATGGCCGGGGTCACCACCTACCGCACGACACCGTGCGAGTGCCGTTGCCCTGGACAGGTGGGTAGGCCGACTCTTGGGCGCGGGCACTGGCACAGGGTCCCTCATAGTGCAATCAAGTATCTCTGACGGCGGTGGTGCACACCCGCCGTCAGACACACCGCTGTACTATGAGGGGCCCAGTGCCAGTACCGACGCCCACGAGTGGGCCCCCCTTGCTTGGGCAGGGCCCCAGCATTTACAATCTTTACCTCTCCCTGCTCCTCCGCTGTGTAATCTGGGCCGTCAAATCCATACTGTGCCTGACACCGTCTGAGCCTGCCTCCTGAGACATATATTTTGAATGTGTACGCTATCCATACATGTTATCCGGGGATATGGTACCCTTTCTAACCTTTGTGCAATCACGTGCAATCCATACTGGGCCTAACACCGTCTGAGCCTGCCTCCTGAGACATATATTTTGAATGTGTACGCTATCCATACATGTTATCCGGGGATACGGTACCCTTTCTAACCTTTGTGCAATCATGTGCAATCCATACTGGGCCTAATACCGTCTGAGCCTGCCTCCTGAGACATATATTTTGAATGTGTACGCTATCCGTACATGTTATCCGGGGATACGGTACCCTTTCTAACCTTTGTGCAATCACGTGCAATCCATACTGGGCCTAACACCGTCTGAGCCTGCCTCCTGAGACATATATTTTGAATGTGTACGCTATCCATACATGTTATCCGGGGATACGGTACCCTTTCTAACCTTTGTGCGATCACGTGCAATCCATACTGTGCCTGACACCGTCTGAGCCTGCCTCCTGAGACATATATTTTGAATGTGTACGCTATCCATACATGTTATCCAGGGATACGGTACCCTTTCTAACCTTTGTGCAATCACGTGCAATCCATACTGGGCCTGACACCGTCTGAGCCTGCCTCCTGAGACATATATTTTGAATGTGTACGCTATCCATACATGTTATCCAGGGATACGGTACCCTTTCTAACCTTTGTGCAATCACGTGCAATCCATACTGGGCCTGACACCGTCTGAGCCTGCCTCCTGAGACATATATTTTGAATGTGTACGCTATCCATACATGTTATCCGGGGATACGGTACCCTTTCTAACCTTTGTGCAATCACGTGCAATCCATACTGGCCCTAACACCGTCTGAGCCTGCCTCCTGAGACATATATTTTGAATGTGTACGCTATCCATACATGTTATCCGGGGATACGGTACCCTTTCTAACCTTTGTGCAATCACGTGCAATCCATACTGGGCCTAACACCGTCTGAGCCTGCCTCCTGAGACATATATTTTGAATGTGTTCGCTATCCATACATGTTATCTGGGGATACGGTACCCTTTCTAACCTTTGTGCAATCACGTGCAATCCATACTGGGCCTAACACCGTCTGAGCCTGCCTCCTGAGACATATATTTTGAATGTGTACGTTATCCATACATGTTATCCGGGGATACGGTACCCTTTCTAACCTTTGTGCAATCACGTGCAATCCATACTGTGCCTGACACCGTCTGAGCCTGCCTCCTGAGACATATATTTTGAATGTGTACGCTATCCATACATGTTATCCAGGGATACGGTACCCTTTCTAACCTTTGTGCAATCACGTGCAATCCATACTGGGCCTGACACCGTCTGAGCCTGCCTCCTGAGACATATATTTTGAATGTGTACGCTATCCATACATGTTATCCAGGGATACGGTACCCTTTCTAACCTTTGTGCAATCACGTGCAATCCATACTGGGCCTAACACCGTCTGAGCCTGCCTCCTGAGACATATATTTTGAATGTGTACGCTATCCATACATGTTATCCGGGGATACAGTACCCTTTCTAACCTTTGTGCAATCACGTGCAATCCATACTGGTCCTAACACCGTCTGAGCCTGCCTCCTGAGACATATATTTTGAATGTGTACGCTATCCATACATGTTATCCGGGGATACGGTACCCTTTCTAACCTTTGTGCATTCACGTGCAATCCATACTGGGCCTAACACCGTCTGAGCCTGCCTCCTGAGACATATATTTTGAATGTGTACGCTATCCATACATGTTATCCAGGGATACGGTACCCTTTCTAACCTTTGTGCAATCACGTGCAATCCATACTGGGCGTGAGAACGGCTGGCGAGCTGTTAAGCAAGCTACAGCACCTGTCCAGACAAGTACAGGGATTCCCTAGCGAGGAGACTTATTTGATTGTTTTCAATGTTGGGACAGCAATTTTTGGGGAGCACTATACTCTGGAGAATGATAGATGGGGCCCACCATACACTGGAACATTCCAAAGGTGGACATCAGACACTGGAGCAGCATTTACAGGGCCCATTATACACTAGAGCATTAGAAATGGGGCCCATTATGTTTGGAGCATTATTTGGGCCCATAAGACAGTGGAGCTTCATCCATGGGGACCAACATATACTGTAGCATTATGTGGAGCTCATCATATACTGTTTCAAACATTATATGGGACCAATGATTCTGTATGGAGAAATAGATGGGCCTCGTCATGAGATGTAAAAAGTGAGGTATTTTTCATTGTACTATACCGCTATTTATCTGCCGTATCGGAGCATGATGAGTTGTGGTATGTGTTAAAGGGGCGCTCTTTCGCCCAGGGCACATGAAAACCTGCAGCCAGCCCTCCCCCCCACAACTTTAGCCAAATAACCCCCATTTTTCAGTGCGTAACTTGTATTATGAAGTTAATTAAGGTTGACAAGCTTAAGTAAGAAGAATTGATGCTTTTGGCATTCAAATGGGCACTGTAGGTGTGTTTCCTGTCCTCCTCTCACTGCCGACTTTTATTCCCCATTGACTTACATTGGGTTTCGTGTTTCGGGACGACCCCGACTTTTCCCTATAATCGGACGATCTTGCTCGACCCGACTTTTGGAAAAGTCGGGTTTCACGAAACGAAACGCGACCCTAAAAAAACAAAAGTCGCTCAACTCTAATCATAGCCATTTTCCACTCATTCCCCTCCTTAATTCGGCCAAGATTATAAGTCCCCATGAGATCCAGCTTGGTGAACCAACTTGCCTCCACCAGTTGGTTAAAGAGGTTAGGAATGAGTGGGAGAGGGTACTGATTATACAGTTATACAATTGAGCTCTCGATAGTTAATACACGATCTGAAACATCCATCCTTTTTCGGCCACAAAAAAAGAACTCTGCTCCAACCAGGTATTTAGAGGGGGTGGTAAACCCATTTTTCATTGCTTGCCTCTGACAGGTTAAAAATTTTGCCCTTTGACAACTTTGCCCCCTCAATGAGCTCGATGAAAAAGTCATAAGTTTTATGTGGAGGTAATTTCTGAGAAGCCTCTTCAGAGAATACCTGTAGGAGCTCTGCCATATACTTGGGAGCTGGAACTTACTACCTTACGAAGCTTGATAATACAAAGGGATTGGCAGTTGGAGGACCACTTAACAATATCCCTCCTCTCTCCGTTGACAACAGGGTTATGGGTGCTGTGAGAATCATGTGGGAATAGTGGATGAGGGCAGGTATATCTCGCCCAGATTCCTTTCCTATGTGGCCTAGTCTGGTCAGTATCGCACCTGCTTACTATTGGATAATGGGAGGTGGATATAAAAGGATGCCAGGTGGTTGTGTGAGTGTCTCAGCCTGGGAACACAGAGAGCTTGTCTGTGTGAGAGACACACGTGAGTGGAAGCAGTGCCCACTGCAACTGTGGTTTGGCTGGACAGGAGAAGCCCGCCAGTTGGTAGTTAGGTTGTCCATTGTTTAGTTAGTGCCGGACAGGCAAGGATTTGTTTTATGTTTTATTTCCTTTTGCATTGCTTTCACTATTAATAAACCTGACCCAGGGTCAGTTACACCCGATTCCCAGCTCTGTGCCTGAGTTTCATGGGGAACGCACGTGACCTTTGACCCCAGCAAAGCCGATCCCGGAATGTTTTATCACATTGTGGTGGAGAACGCGGGCATCACGTTGCAAGCATGAGCATGGAGGACGTGGTGAAAGCGCTGGTACAGTCCACCGCCGTCCAGCAAGAAGCTAATCGGGTGATGGTGGCCCAGCTGAAGGAGTTGGTGGACATGACAGTTACCGATCGTTCGCTTCTCCAGCAGGTGGCGCAGCGCTTAGCAAGCTTACCTGAGGTTAACCTGGAAGCAGAGTCGAGAGTGATTCACGTGAGTCAGTACTGGCAGAAGATGATGACCGAAGATGACGTCGAGGCATACCTGACCACGTTTGAACGGACGGCGGTGCGAGAAAAATGGCCGAAGGCACGATGGGCCGGCCTGATTGCCCCGTTTCTTTCCGGTGAGGCCCAAAAGGCTTATTATGACTTAGAACCTGAAGCCGCGCAGGACTTTGACAAATTGAAAGCCGAGATCTTGGCCCGGCTGGGAGTGACGACCGCTGTCCGTGCACAGAGAGTGCATCAATGGACTTATCAGCCGGATAAACCACCGCGGTCACAGATGTTCGACCTGATCCACGTGACGAAGAAGTGGCTACAACCCGAGATGTTGACAGCGCCAGAGATAATCCAGAGAGTCGTCATGGACAAGTACCTGAGAGCTCTACCGCCAGCCCTGAGGAAGTGGGTAAGCCATGGAAATCCTACGACGGCAGATCAACTGGTGGATCTGGTTGAACGTTACTCCGTGGCGGAAGGACTCCGAGACGACGTTACCCCACCTCGTTCTTCATCATCTCCACGTGGAACCGGTAAGACTGTTCCATGGAGTAGGGGAGATGGAAAAATCCCTAAGACAGTGGGGGAGGAAAATAGGACTGCCCGCACTGCGAGGCCGAGAGTAACGAACTATGGTCTAAGCAAGGGGCCCGTTAGGTGTTTCCGCTGCCAAGAGATGGGACATATTGCTGCGAACTGTCCGGTCACTACTGAACCCATGCAGTGCGACGTCACAGACTCTAAAAACCGCATGTCTATGGTTGCACGGGTAGTGAGTGTGAATGCCGGTCAAAAGGATGCGGAAAAACACTTGTGTGATTTAACTGTTGATGGCAAAAATGTGGTGGCATTGTTAGACTCGGGAAGTGTGGTGACTCTGGTGAAGGCCAGTCTGGTGTCAGCCCCGACTGGACCATCAGACAAATTTTCTGTAACGTGTGTGCATGGAGACACCTGCTCGTACCTCACCACGGTCATATGCATTACTACTTCCTATGGGTCTGTGCAACATAAAGTGGGACTTGTCCCGGTGTTATTGCATGATGTTATCCTGGGCCGGGATTTTCCCCACTTCTGGCAATTGTGGGAGAATCAGTTGATGCCCTCGGGTAATAGTGTGCATGATTCTTCTCCCAGGGCGCGTGGGGGTCTCGAACCCCTGGAAGATGTCTCCCCGGAAGACTCGGGGGAAGAGTCTGCGGGAAATGACCTGCAGTTCCCGTTTTCAGTCATGGCGGGTGATATGGAGGAGACCGGGGAAGAGGAGGAGGCCGACAGCCGTCCACCTCCCCGTTTGCCGGATTTAGAAGTTCAGAAAGATGACTTCCAAAGCGAGCAAATAAAGGATCCTACCCTTTCTCAGGCTAGGACAAATGTAAAAGTGATAAATAGGGTACCCGTCGAACCTGGCTCTAGGCTGGCATATCCTTACATGGTTCTGGAGAATGGTTTACTCTATCAGATAGAGAAAAAGGGGGAAGATACGGTGCAACTATTAGTCGTGCCAAAACCCTACCGGCGGCAGGTGCTGGACCTGGCCCACGGACATGTGATGGGAGGTCACCTGGGAGTCCAGAAAACCACCGAAAGGATATTACACTGTTTTGTTTGGCCAGGCATGCATCACGATATTCGTGTATATTGTGAGCCTTGACCTGACTGCCAAGCCTCTGCACCTAAGCCCCGGTTCTGTAGCCCTTTGGTACCCCTACCTATTATTGAAGTCCCGTTTGAGAGGATTGGGATGGATTTAGTTGGGCCCCTTCCACGGTCTGCACGTGGACACCAACATATCCTGGTCATCTTGGATTATGCCACCCGTTACCCAGAGGCCATCCCTTTGCGTAACACGGCCACCAAGACGATTGCCAAGGAACTGGTGCATGTGTTTAGCCGGGTCGGTATACCAAAACAGATACTCACCGACCAGGGGACCCCCTTTATGTCCAGGATAATGAAGGAGCTCTGCCGATTGTTACAAATCGAACCATTACGCACATCCGTGTATCACCCTCAAACAGACGGGTTGGTTGAACGGTTCAATAAAACTCTGAAGCAGATGCTGAGAAAGGTGATAGACAAGGATGGGAAGAACTGGGACTATTTACTTCCGTATTTGCTTTTTTCCCATCAGGGAAGTACCCCAGTCTTCCACGGGATTCTCGCCTTTCGAGTTATTGTACGCCCGACGTCCTCGCGGACTGTTAGACGTTGCAAAAGAAACCTGGGAGGGTCAGGTCACTCCGTTTAAAACAGTGATAGATCACGTCACACAAATGCAGGACCCTATTGCGGCTGTTATGCCTATCGTCAAAGAACACATGATACAGGCTCAAGGAGCCCAAAAAAGAATCTATGATAGGGGCGCCAAGATCCGTACGTTTGCACCCGGAGATAGGGTGTTGATCCTGGTCCCCACGGTGGACAGTAAGTTCCTGGCAAAGTGGCAGGGCCCCTTTGAGATCAAGGAAAGAGTTGGTGAAGTAAATTACAAAGTGTACCAGGCAGGTAAACGGAAACCTGAACAGATTTATCATGTAAATCTGATAAAGCCCTGGAAGGATCGGTCTGCCTTGTCAGCGGAGCTGGCCCGTCCCGTCTGCTCACATACCGTACCGGAGGTATGGGTTGCAGAGACTCTCTCGGAGCGGCAAAAGACTGAGGTCAGGCAGTTTTTACTTCACAACCAAAAGTTTTTCTCAGAAAAAGCCGGGCAGACTACGCTAATGAAACAAGACATCGTAACGGAACCTGGTGTCACGGTTCACGTAAAGCCCTACCGAATCCCGGAAGCACGCCGTGAAGCCGTTTCCCGAGAAGTGAAGGCAATGTTAGAGTTAGGAGTCATTGAGGAATCGCACAGTGCGTGGTCCAGCCCAATTGTGCTAATTCCTAAACCGGACGGCACCATCCGGTTCTGCAATGACTTCAGGAAACTGAATGCGGTCTCAAAATTTGATGCCTATCCTATGCCCCGGGTCGATGAGTTAATAGATCGATTAGGAAAAGCCCGGTATATTATGACCCTAGATCTAACAAAGGGGTATTATTGGCAGATCCCTCTGGCGGAGGCTGCCAGAGAAAAGACGGCATTTGCTACCCCAGAAGGTCTATTTCAGTATGTGTATATGCCGTTTGGACTGCACGGAGCACCGGCGACCTTCCAGAGACTGATGGATCGAGTCCTGAGGCCACATAGGCAGTACGCTTTGGCCTATTTGGACGACATTGTCATTTACAGCTTGGACTGGGAGACTCATCTCCAGAAAGTACAAGCTGTGATTGACGACCTGTGGGAGGCAGGTCTAACCGCAAACCCCAAGAAATGTCACATCGGGCTAGAAGAAGCCCGGTATTTGGGGTATGTAATTGGGAGGGGTGTTGTTAAACCCCAGGTTGATAAGATTCAGGCGGTTCAGGACTGGCCACAACCTGTCAATAAGAAGCAGGTGCAAGCCTTCCTGGGGATCGCCGGCTATTATCGCCGGTTCATACCCAATTTTGCAGCCATCGCTACCCCCCTGACGGATCTTACAAAAGGGAAAGACTCCGTCATGATTAAATGGAGTTTAGCGGCTGAAGAAGCCTTCCATGTCCTAAAACGGGCACTTTGCTCTCAGCCCGTACTGGTGACTCCGGACTTCCGCAGCGAGTTTGTGGTACAAATAGATGCCTCTGATACCGGTATCGGGGCCGTACTCTCACAAGTGAGGGACGGAGTGGAACACCCAGTCCTCTATCTCAGCAGGAAGCTCAATAAACACGAGCAAAGGTATGCAGTCGTGGAAAAAGAGTGCCTAGCCATTAAGTGGGCTCTAGAGGCCCTCAAATATTACCTGGTGAGCCGAAAGTTCAGGCTGATCACTGACCATGCCCCTCTCAAGTGGATGCACTTGAACAAGGAACGGAATAGCCGGGTGACCCGGTGGTTCCTTGCCCTGCAGGCCTACACTTTTACGGTGGAGCACCGCCCAGGGGTACAGATGGGGAATGCAGATGCCCTGTCCCGAGTGCACTGTTTGGCGGGTGTCATTGCTCGACCGGAGTGGTCTGAGCAGAGGGGGGGGATATGTGAGAATCATGTGGGAATAGTGGATGAGGGCAGGTATATCTCGCCCAGATTCCTTTCCTATGTGGCCTAGTCTGGTCAGTATCGCACCTGCTTACTAATGGATAATGGGAGGTGGATATAAAAGGATGCCAGGTGGTTGTGTGAGTGTCTCAGCCTGGGAACACAGAGAGCTTGTCTGTGTGTGAGAGACACACACGTGAGTGAAAGCAGTGCCCACTGCAACTGTGGTTTGGCTGGACGGGAGAAGCCCGCCAGTTGGTAGTTAGGTTGTCCATTGTTTAGTTAGTGCCGGACAGGCAAGGATTTGTTTTATGTTTTATTTCCTTTTGCATTGCTTTCACTATTAATAAACCTGACCCAGGGTCAGTTACACCCGAATCCCAGCTCTGCGCCTGAGTTTCATGCGGAACGCACGTGACCTTTGACCCCAGCAAAGCCAATCCCGGAGTGTTTTATCACAGTGCGAAGCCAAGGGAGACCTAACACCACAGCAGTAGGAAGATCCTGTAAAATAAAAAAGCATGCCTCTTCCTTGTGCAGGCAACCTGTAATGATAGACACAGGTTCGGCCATGCAATACCCAATATTCTGGACAAGGGATGAATTATCAAGTGAAGATAATCCTATAGATGCATCCAAGGAGATAAGTGGAACCTCCAACTCCATGACAGCATTCCAAAAACTTACCTCAGCCCCACAATCAGTAAAAGCATAACCCTTCCTACTGTTACTGTTAAACGTGACAATAGGTAAAGTAACTTTTTGCTAGGGATACCTGAGCACCTAGTAGGGAATTCCCAAACTCAACTAGGGGCTGTTATTTCCCAACTGGCTCCAGACATGGACACTCATGAACCAGATGACTCAAGGAACCAATAGAAGACACAGTCGCTGCCACCATCTTCATTGCCTTAACTCCCAAGAGGTACCAACTCCACCAAGCTGCATGGGTTCTCCCTCAGCCTTAAGACCGAGGGTCAATTTCTTCTGACATCGCTCCCATCTTCTACAATCAACTCTCACTGTTAATGTCATGATGGTCTCCAAAGACCAGGGAGGAGAGTGGTGTACTAGCATAACTTTAATATGGTCGTTGAGTCCAGACAGGTACTATGAAGAGTGGCATCGTTCCACCTAGTCTTTATGACCCACCTACGAAAATGGGAGCAGTAGTCCTCCGCAATGAGGTCCTACTGACACAACGGCTTAAGGTTGGATTCAGCTAAGGCCACCCGGTCCGGTTTGTCATAAATATGCCCCATAGCCTTAAAAATTTCATCCATTGATGAGAGTATGGGTGTACCAAAAATGTAATGAAAATGCTCAGGACTGGAGATCCCCTCTAAGAAGGGAAATAAGACCAACCTCAGTACCTTCGTTTCCAGAGGAAACGGCGAAGTTAGAAGTATAATTTGCACCCCTCCTTGAAATTATGAAATTGCTTCCGATCTCCCCCTAAAAATTCAGGAAGGGGCACTTTAAGTTCTATGGGAATGACCCCCTTTGCAGGACTAGGACTAGAACTTGCCTGTGTCGGAGAAACCCCCTGAGCCAGGGTCTGGCTGTGCTGGATCAGGGTGCCCGCCAAATGCAGGAATTTTCCCAGAAACCTTGCATCTGGTCCGTAAGCTGCTTGCCCAGATGCATATATTTTTTGATTTTTTTATTTTTAAATATATGACTGATTATTCGCAAATGTAGAAAGAACCAGCAAAACTGGCACCAAACCAGCAAATTCGCAGCCACAGAATCACTTGGAGCAAGCTGCCCCACCTAAACGAGCCTTAATGGAGCCAGCTAAGGCCTGTTTCACACTTTCGTTTGTCTCCGTCAGTCAAGATCCGCCGTTTTGCAAAAAAAACAGATCCGCCGTTTTTTTGGCGGATCCGTTTTTTTCCCCATACACTTGCATTACTGGCGGATCTTGACGGATGGCCATCCGTTGGATCCGTTTCTTTGCGGATCCGCCAAGATTTTGGCGTCCGCTGACAAGACTGGACGGACAATGCAACATTTTTCTGGCTGGCCGGATCCGCACTTTACACTGCGCATGCCCAGCAGAATCGCCTTTGCAGTAAATTTAACCCTAAATCCCGATCTGGCTGCTGAGAAAAAATTCTCTCTCTCTCCCTCTCTATCCCTCTCTCTCTCCTCCCCAGACAATGGTTCCTTTAAATTTCTTCCTTCGCCAGATCAGTCAGAAAAACGGTCCGGTGGCACACGTTGATTTCCGTACACAGGCAAATCGGTTTTCCCCATTTTGGCGGATTACAACTGACACAAAAAACTGATGTGTGAAACAGGTCTAAGCAAGCCCTCTTCACCCTGCTGTCAGTAAATGGGAGGGGGACTTTAGCAAAGTCCTTCCCAGGCCCACTGTCGCCGGACAGCTGGCATCTGGTGATGAGGCTGGAGCCTAGTCGAGAACATGTAGATACCGTAGATACCTCTTCAAGGAACGCTGGGAGTTTAGCATGAAGAGAAAGGGAAATAAACTCCAAGATCAACCCTGAAAGAGAGCAACCAATACTGTTATAACCAATCACCACCACAACAACACGTAGGAACTACAATAAACAGCAAAGAAAACCTACAAGAAGCAAAATGAACATAAACCCTACTGTAACTAAATAAGTAAAAAGCAAAAGTGCATTTAAAAAACAGGGTTCTTAGCAACACTGTTATTGATCAAAAATAGCATAAAAGCCTTCCCACCATCGGCAAAGTAATCCTGTGCGGGACGGTCCTAAACTGTCTAATATTGAAAACCTTACCATGCATCAGAGTTAACCTCAGTGTGTGAATAAGGGCAAATGAAGACACAACTGTGGACACCAGCATTGGGAAGCCATTTAAGAGTAATTTCCAGCTCAAGGAAGGGAGGCCATGCCCTGGCTTCCACAAAATGCAAGAGCATAAAACACAATAAATTAGTTTGGTTTGAGTTGGTTTACATGCAGCACATAAATACATGTTTATATTGGCTATAAATCACACAAAACCTACAAGAAGCAATATGAACATAAACCCTACTGTAACTAAATAACTCAAAAAGCAAAATAAATAATATAGGGTTCTTAATAACACTGCATCGGACCTGATCCATTACCAGGTAGGAGCAGAACCACAATTCCTAACAGAAATATACTCGGGACTATAGAACACAAGCACTCACCAATATAGTTGAAAAACTGTGCGTCTTTATTTCACATGATTGGTGTCCTCCATTGATTCTTGCGTCAACACACCAAGCACTGCTACATCTGGGTACCAGCTACTACACCGCTTGTGCCTCTCCTCTACCCCTACATCTACACTGCCCTGGGGCTACAGCTCCACCTGTGGGGAGCTTCACCATCTTGGCTGCAACACCACCAGCCCCAGAAGATCTGCACGCAGCGTCGGCTTAACATCTCACTTGCCGAACACCACAGGTGGCGTCACGAACTATTCCATTAACTATGATAGTAGAAAAAGACAGCAGGATGGCACTCACCGTTCTCTTGAAATGATTCACTTTATTTCATATTAATAAATCAAAGGCAATGGCACGGGAGAAATGCAAAAAGACAGACGACAGCCGTTTCGTGCACAATGCACTTCAACAGGTCCTGTTGAATAAAGTGAATCATTTCAAGAGAACAGTGAGTGCCATCCTGCTGTCTTTTTCTACTATGATATTTCATGTTTTTTCTTCACATGGATTGAGCACCCGTTCAGCAAGGGTTACAGGTGTCACACTGATAGCGGTTATAAGTGGCTTTGCGGGTATTTCTTTCTCAGGGACAGTGCCGGATGTTTCTTTTGTCTTTGACTGACTATTCCATTAACTATATTCCACCATTCAAACTTCCCCTATTAATTGGGCGCCCAAGGCCACGGACCGGGTCACTGCTGCTGTGACACATCCCGCTGACACCGGCCCGGTACCGAGTACCCCACAGCCCTGGGAGGGCGACCCAGAAATATTCATGTTTTTTCATGCAAGCACCTCCGTTTTTTGACTGAAATATATACCGCAATACTTCAGATAAATAGCTCCGTCTGTTAATGTGGTGATTTGTGTGCCCTAGTATTCCGTTCATCTGTTTGCTCTTTGCTGGGACTATAGAACACAAGGACTTGGGTATTCTGGGTACAAGTAAGCTGAGCTGCAGTACTCAATGTCAAGCAGCAGCTGCAAAAGCAAACAAGATTTTAGAGTGTATAAAAAGAGATATATAATCCAGTGATCTAAATGCATTATTACTCTTTTAAAAATCACTTGTTAGGCCACATCTAGAATACAGTGGGTATGGAAAGTATTTAGACTCCTTTAAATTTTTCACTGCGGCCATTTGGTAAATGCAAAAAGTTCATTTTTTTCTCATTAATGTACACTCTGCACCCCATCTTGACTGAAAAAAACAGAAATGTAGAAATTTTTGCACGTTTATTAAAAAAGAAAAAAAGAAAAACTGAAATATCACATGGTCATTGTAACAATTATGAAGATACTATGGAATCTGATTGCATAGGATAAGAATGAATCTGAGCCCGAAGTTATGACAAAATAAATTGTATTAACAAGCAAGGTGTAAAACATAAAATAACAGATTATCCTGAATTTACAGCAAAGTGCAAACAGCACAAAATGAAAATGTCCAGCAACAGCGTTAAATGAAGCTGAATTCGAGCGGCACTTATATTTAACGAAAATGTCCAGCAACTATGTTATATGAAGCAGAGTGCAACCGGCACTTATATGTAATGAAAATGTCCAGCAACTTTCATGGAGGTCCAGAAATATGCAGGTGATGTTCAGCACTGAGGAGGATTTCCAGTGTACTACTTTAGGGCTGAAAAAGTCCCGCAAAGTCCAGCACTTCAGCCTGCACAGACACACTTCAAGAATTAGTACATTGATAATAAAGTCAAAGGTTATTACGGACACAGCAGTTCCAGAAAAGTATAACTCCTCACTTAGATGTCCGAACTAAGGTAACCGCAGCCAGGATCAGGAAGCAGCACAGATGATTAAAGGCAGCTCGAAAGTGATGAGGCAGAGCACCGAGTAACGAGCAGCAGTAGGAACTACAGAAGCAAGCCAGGAGGAAGCTCAGGAGCCAGCAGCACACAAAATACTCAGGCAAGGAGTGTTTACCAACCCAGACTTAAATAACAAGACAGACAGGAAGTTCAAGGGCAGGACAAAGTACCAGACTCCATATTGGACAAGGGCACATTGGAGTCCAGTTGGGTTTAATTAAACTGCTAGGACTTGATTTGTAAAGGCACACACCTGTCTATTTAAATGACCTCACAGCTCACAGTGCATGTCAGACCAAATGAGATTCATGAGGTCAAAGGAACTGGCCAAGGAGCTCAGAGACAGAATGGTGGCAAGGCGCAGATCTGGCCGAGGTTACAAAAGAATGTCTGCATTACTCAAGGTTCCTAAGAGCACAATGGCCTCCATAATCCTTAAATGAAAGAAGTTTGGGACCACAAGAAGTCTTCCTTGACCTGGCCGTCCAGCCAAACTGAGCAATCGTGGGAGAAGAGCCTTGGTGCGAGAGGTAAAGATCCCCAAGATCACTCTGGCTGAGCTCCACAGATGCAGTAGGGAGATGTGTAATACTATTGTAGGAACTCGAGGATTCTGATAGCGTGGGGCAATGAACAGACAGAGACAGGTTTCTTTGTGTGCAAACAGTGTATTTTTACACAGTGATAATATCCCAAACAGTATACTGATAACCTGCAATGAGACCAGTCCTTGACCTCTATAGCAAGTCGGCAGAGTTTCCAAAAACAGAGTCCTCACAACAATGTGATCAAAAGGTGAGTGTGACACTCTGGTGACGTGGCGCAGTTCACACTAATGGTGCAGAGAGAGTCAAATCCAGATATGTAGAAGGCAAAGGGAAGTCCAGAACAAGTTCATAGGTTGATCCCAGACGCAGCAAACACAAGAAAGTCCAGAAGCTGATTCACCAGCTGGTCCCAGAAGCGACGTGAACACAAGTGAGTCCAGAAACAGGTTCACCTCAAAGTATAAGGTCAGTGATAGTTCCCACAGCTCTCACCGGGGAGAGTGAAGGATTGCAGCTACACACAATTCAGAAACGCAGTTCTTACCGAAGGTTAAGTTCCAAAGTCAACAGACTACTGATAGCACGATGGGTGCAGCTTTCCTAAGCAGAGAACAGAGAATGTCCAGAACGACAGTAGAAGCACCCTGAGGAAACAAACAGCACAGCTGACGGAAAGCAGAAGCAAAATACTACAGCAAGGTAGGCAGCACTTGGACCGGGTTTTATACCAATGAACAGGAAGTAGGGCACAGAGAAACAGCAACCTCCTTCTTGACAAAGTCATTTACAAGATGATTTAGAAAAAACCCGGAATACTGACAAGATGGAAGAAAGTTCCACAAAGTCAACTATCACTGCAGCCCTCCACCAGTCGGGCCTATATGGCAGAGTGGCCCGACGGAAGCCTCTACTCAGTGCCAGACATATGAAAGCCTGCATAGAGTTTGCTAAAAAAAACACATGAAGGACTCCAGACTATAAGCAATAAGATTCTCTGGTCTGATGAGATGAAGCTAGAACTTTTTGGTGGAGAAAACCAGCCACCTAACCAATACAATCCCAACAGTGAAACGTGGTGGCAGCATCATGCTATGAGGGTATTTTTCAGCTGCCAGGACAGGACGACTGGTTGCAATTGAAGGAAACATGAATGTGGCCAAGTACAGAGATATCCTGGATGAAAACCTCTTTCGGAGTGCTCTGGACCTCAGACTTGGCCAAAGGTTCACCTTCCAAGACAATGACCCTAAGCACACTGCTAAAATAAAGGAGTGGCTTCAGAACAACTCTGACCATTCTTGACTGGCCCAGCCAGTGCCCTGACTAAACCCAATTGAGCATCTCTGGAGAGACCTGAAAATGGCAGTCCACCAACATTCACCATCAAACCTGACGGAATTGGAGAGGATCTGCAAGGAAGAATGGCAGAGGATCCCCAAATCCAGTTGTGAAAAACTTGTCGTATAATTCTCAAGAAGACTAATGGCTGTACTAGCTCAAAAGGGTGCTTCTACTAAATCCTGAGAAAAGGGTCTGAATACTTATGACCATGTAATGCAAAAAATTCTACATTTCTGTTTTTTTCAGTCAAGATGTGATGCAGTGTACATTAATGAGAAAAAAATGAACTTTTTTAATTTACCATATGGCTGCTGTCACGTCGTCGGCGCTAGCCGCCGCCGTCCCAGCAACAGCGGGGCCCGCCGCCGCCTTTACTTACCTACGCTGGCCGCGCCGCTCTGTGCCCGCCTCCTCTTCCTTCTCCTCCGTCCGGCGTGTGCCGGCTTCCTGCGGGCACCTTAGGCCGCGGGCGCTCGCTCTGCAGATCCTTTAACCCTGCAGCGCCCGCCCAGCGGTCTGAGTGCCCAATCAGCCGACTTCTGCAGGGTATATCGGGCGTCTCCAACATGGTGGAGACGCCTGATTATCGTGTGGACTTCCCGTACGGTATCCTGGCCTGGGTGTTTAGGAGTTTCTCCCCTTCTCACTCCTACACTCCTCTGCCCAGTCCTGTACTCCGTGTCTCCCTCCTGTACTCCGTGCCTCCGTCCTGTGCTCCAGTGCCCAGTCCTACACTCCTCTGCCCAGTCCTGTACTCCGTGTCTCCCTCCTGTACTCCGTGCCTCCGTCCTGTGCTCCAGTGCCCAGTCCTACACTCCTCTGCCCAGTCCTGTACTCCGTGTCTCCCTCCTGTACTCCGTGCCTCCGTCCTGTGCTCCAGTGCCCAGTCCTACACTCCGCTGCCCAGTCCTGTACTCCGTGTCTCCCTCCTGTACTCCGTGCCTCCGTCCTGTGCCCAGTCCTACACTCCACTGCCCAGTCCTGTGCTTCGTGTCTCCGTCCTGTGCTTCATGTCTCCGTCCTGCACTCCGTGTCTCCGTCCTGTACTCCAGTGCCCAGTCCTATACTCCAGTTCTCAGTCCGGCACCCTCCACTCAGTCCTTCGAGCCGCCCCTCTTGGTTCTAGCAGTCGCGGCATCTGTCTCCCTAGGGTCTGCCCCTAACGGCCCCTGTATAGGGGTCGGCACCATCTGGCGCGCTCACCCCAGGGAGCTCCAGTGCCGCGATCCAGACGGTCCACTCTCGGACGTAACCTATTTGTTATCACAGCATACGTCACAGCATAATCAGGCCATGGACCCTGCTAGCGCCTCAGTGGCCACCCAAAAAGAATTGCTCCTTTTGCGTGAAAATCAGACTAGAATAATGTCTTTTATGAAGTCCATGGACACCAGCCTTTCCGCCTTACAAACCACCGACCCGGGGAATGCCCCGTTGCTAGCAGGACTCCAGCAGGAGCTTGCGCAGCAGCGTGACGCCCAATCCCACATTCTTAGCTACATGGCGTCCGTGGACGACCATCTCCAATCGCTACAGTCCTCTGCTGCCGCTTCTGCCCTACCTCAGGATCCCCTATCCCATCCTCCACCACGCTTGGGGAAACCTCCCAGGTTTAGCGGTGACCCCAAGTTGTGTCGGGGGTTTTTGAACCAGTGCCGTTTGCACTTCGAGCTCCTGCCTCAGCAATACCCCTCGGATCGGGCCAAGGTAGCTTTCATTGTGTCCCATTTAGAGGGAGAGGCCTTAGCCTGGGTAAATCCCCTCTGGGAGAGAGATGACCCGGTGGTATCTAGCATCCACAACTTCCTGGATACTTTCCGCAGGGTATTTGATGAGCCTGGCCATGTGGTCTCCACCACGGAGGCTCTTTTCAATCTTCGCCAAGGCTCCCTCACCGTAGGTCAATATGCTATCCGCTTCCGGACCCTGGCCTCTGAACTGGGGTGGAATAACGAGGCTTTGGTTGGGGCCTTTTGGAGGGGACTCTCGGGTAAAATAAAGGATGAGCTGGCTGGCCGGGACACCCCTACCACTCTGGAGGATCTCATATCCCTAGCTACCCGTATTGATTTACGGTTCCAGGAACGCTCCCGGGAGTCAGTTAGGGAGAAGAGATCTTTTCGGTTATACCAGGCGCCCATTCCCCGCTCCCCAGCGTCTTCCAGTAATTCCACTCCTGAGCCCATGCAAGTAGACCGTGTAAGGTTGTCAGAGCAGGAACACAGGGAGAGAAGGACACAGGGCCTTTGCCTTTATTGTGGCACGTGCCCAGTGCGGCCGGGAAACGCCTCCGCCTAGGCCAGGTAATAGAGGCCTCCCTAGGTGACACTGATTCCTCTCTACCCCTTACTATTTCGGCTTTAATTGTTTCAGGTCGGGAGCGCAGATCTGTGGAGGCGTATGTGGACTCGGGTGCGGCTGGTAACTTCATCCGGCTCAAGGAAGTGGACCAGCTGCAAATTCCGGTTGTGACGTTAGAGAGTCCGCGCTCCATCGCTTCCGTGGATGGCAAACCGCTACCTGAATCTATCACCATGGTCACTCTTGAGGTGGAGATACAAGTTGGAGCTCTTCACCGAGAAAAAAAAAATCGCCTTTTATGTTTTGCCCAGTTTGTCTCATGCCGTGCTCCTCGGCTTACCCTGGCTTCGTCTACCTGAGCCCATTCTAGACTGGCATTCCAGGGAGATCCTCCGTTGGGGACACTTCTGCCATAAACGCTGTCTGTTGCCGGTATCTCGCCCCAGTCCGCAGCAAGCTCCTATCGATCTTCCTGGGCTTCCTACGGCTTACCACTCGTTTGCCGACGTCTTCAGTAAGAAGGAGGCTGAGATTCTACCGCCGCATCGTGCCTATGACTGCCCTATTGAGCTGTTGCCAGGAGCAATCCCTCCCAGGGGAAGAATTTATCCCCTGTCGCCGGCAGAAACCGCGGCCATGTCTGAATATGTCCAGGAGAACTTGGCTCGGGGTTTTATTCGGAAGTCATCTCCTGCTGGAGCAGGATTCTTTTTCGTCCAGAAGAAAGACGGATCCCTTTGGCCATGTATTG
Organism: Dendrobates tinctorius; assembly: GCF_039654945.1. Lineage (NCBI taxonomy): Eukaryota > Metazoa > Chordata > Amphibia > Anura > Dendrobatidae > Dendrobates > Dendrobates tinctorius. Next base: position 19,917,502 of record NW_027361808.1, on the reverse strand, counting down.
ACTATCGGGGCCTGAACAGTATCACGATCAAGAATAGGTATCCCCTGCCGCTGATCCCAGAACTCTTTGACCGCTTGAGAGGGGCCCGGATCTTCACCAAATTGGATCTGCGGGGAGCCTATAACTTGATCCAAATCCGCTCCGGGGATGAATGGAAGACGGCCTTCAATACTCGGGATGGCCATTACGAGTATTTGGTTATGCCCTTTGGTCTCTGCAATGCCCCGGCGGTTTTTCAGGAGTTCATTAATGAGATCTTCCGACACCAACTCTACTCTTCTGTCGTGGTATACTTAGATGACATACTCATCTTTTCCCCCGACTTATCCACTCACAGAAAAAGTGTTCGGCTGGTTCTGCAACGTCTACGGGAGAACAGACTCTACGCCAAACTAGAAAAGTGTCTGTTCGAGCAGTCCTCGTTGCCTTTCCTAGGGTATATCATCACGGACTCCGGAATAATGATGGATCCCGAAAAATTGGCTGCCGTGCTCAAGTGGCCACATCCGGTTGGAGTAAAAGCCATCCAGCGGTTCCTGGGTTTTGCGAACTATTACAGACAGTTCGTTCCCTTCTTCTCCTCGGTAACCAAGCCCATCTCTGCTCTGACCAGGAAGGGGACCAAACCAAATGCCTGGACTCCAGAGGCTGAAGAGGCCTTTCTTGCTTTGAAGCAGTCCTTTGCTACCGCCCCGATTCTACATCGACCGTTGGTCAATAGGCCCTTCATCCTAGAAGTGGATGCCTCTTCTACTGGTGCGGGAGCAGTGCTTTCTCAGCGGACGACTTCTGGTCAAGTGGTACCGTGTGGATTCTTCTCTAGGTCGTTCTCTCCCGCAGAATGCAATTATGCCATTGGGGACAGGGAATTACTGGCCATTAAGATGGCCCTGGAGGAGTGGCGGTATCTTTTGGAAGGGGCAGTTCATCCATTCATAATCTTCACGGATCACAAGAATTTGGCATATCTTCAGTCCGCGCAAAGGCTCAACTCTAGGCAAGCCAGGTGGTCGCTATATTTCTCCCGGTTTGACTTCAAACTCCATTTTCGACCGGGGGACAGAAACATCAAGGCAGATGCTCTGTCCAGGTCCCTACAATCACCTGAGGTTGAGGAAGGTTCATCTCACATCATTGAGCCTGCCAAAATTGTCACCGTGGCGCCCGTGACGCTTTCTCCCATTCCGCCAGGCAAGACCTTCGTTCACAGAATAAGAGGTCTGAGGTCCTGGATTGGGGGCATTCTTCCAAGGTTGCGGGTCACGTCGGGGTCAAGAAAACCCTCAGCCTTCTTTCGCGCTACTACTGGTGGCCATCCCTTCGCCAAGATGTGACTGATTTTATAGCCTCCTGTACGGCTTGTGCTCTGAACAAGGTACCTAGAAGTCTGCCGTCCGGCCTGCTCCACCCTTTGCCTCCTCCTGAAGCCCCTTGGCGACAAATTGGTATGGATTTCATCACCGATCTTCCACGTTCTTCCGGATGTACTACCATCTTAGTAGTGGTCGATCGATTCTCCAAAATGGCCCATTTCATTCCTCTGCCCGGATTACCCATGGCATCTGAGCTGGCCAAGGTCTTCATACACCAGATCTTTAGGCTTCACGGACTCCCTCAACGAATTGTCTCCGATTGCGGAGTCCAATTTACCTTCTGTTTCTGGAGGGCACTCAGTAAGCTCATGGGTATATCTCTGGACTTCTCCTCTGCTTATCACGCTCAGTCCAATGGGCAAGTTGAGCGAATCAATCAGGTATTAACAGCCTACCTGCGTCACTTCTCGAACGCCCATCAAGACAACTGGGTGTCTCTTCTGCTGTGGGCAGAGTTTGCCCACAACAACCATCCCAGTGAGTCCACCACCAAAACGCCATTCTTCGTGGTTTCCGGCCAGAACCCTGGTGTTCCACTACCTCTCCCTACGCTGTCTGGTGTTCCCGCAGAAGATGCCCTCGCCACCGAATTTTCTCAAGTCTGGAAGGAGACCAGAGAAGCTCTTGAAAGATCCAGTATCCGGATTAAAAGATATGCAGACAAGAGGCGCAGGGACCTTCCACCTTACCAACCTGGCGACAAAGTTTGGCTGTCAACTAAGTATATCCGTTTGAAGTTGCCTTCTTACAAACTGGGTCCTCGGTACATCGGCCCGTTCCAGGTCTTGGGACTCATTAATAACGTGGCTTATAAGTTGAAGTTGCCGGCTTCGCTTCGGGTCCCTAACGCCTTCCATGTCTCGCTCCTTAAACCTGTTGTGCTGAATCGGTACTGCTCAGTTCCCCCTTCTTCTCCTCAGCCAGTAGGGGCCGATGATGTCTTTGAGGTGAAAGAGATTCTTGCCGTGAAAAAAGTTCGGGGGCGTACCCTCTACCTCGTTGATTGGAAGGGTTTTGGTCCCGAGGAGAGGTCCTGGGAGCATAAAGAGAATATTAATGCTCCTCGTCTTTTAAAGAGGTTTTTGTCTAACCGCAAGAAGGGGAGACGTAAAGGGGGGTACTGTCACGTCGGCGGCGGCGGCCGCCGCCGTCCCAGCAACGGCGGGGTCCGCCGCCGCCTTTACTTACCTGCGCTCGCCGTGCCGCTCTGTGCCCGCCTCCTCTTCCTTCTCTTCCGTCCGGCGTGTGCCGGCTTCCTGTGGGCACCTTAGGCCGCGGGCGCGCGCTCTGCAGATCCTTTAACCCTGCAGCGCCCGCCCAGTGGTCTGAGCGCCCAATCAGCCGACTTCTGCAGGGTATATCAGGCGTCTCCAACATGGTGGAGACGCCTGATTATCGTGTGGACTTCCCGTACGGTATCCTGGCCTGGGTGTTTAGGGGTTTCTCCCCTTCTCACTCCTACACTCCTCTGCCCAGTCCTGTACTCCACGCCTCCCTCCTGTACTCCGTGCCTCCGTCCTGTGCTCCAGTGCCCAGTCCTACACTCCGCTGCCCAGTCCTGTACTCCGTGTCTCCCTCCTGTACTCCGTGCCTCCGTCCTGTGCTCCAGTGCCCAGTCCTACACTCCTCTGCCAGGCCTGTACTCCGTGTCTCCCTCCTGTACTCCGTGCCTCCGTCCTGTGCTCCAGTGCCCAGTCCTACACTCCTCTGCCCAGTCCTGTACTCCATGTCTCCCTCCTGTACTCCGTGCCTCCGTCCTGTGCTCCAGTGCCCAGTCCTACACTCCGCTGCCCAGTCCTGTACTCCGTGTCTCCCTCCTGTACTCCGTGCCTCCGTCCTGTGCTCCAGTGCCCAGTCCTACACTCCACTGCCCAGTCCTGTGCTTCGTGTCTCCGTCCTGTGCTTCATGTCTCCGTCCTGCACTCCGTGTCTCCGTCCTGTACTCCAGTGCCCAGTCCTATACTCCAGTTCTCAGTCCGGCACCCTCCACTCAGTCCTTCGAGCCGCCCCTCTTGGTTCTAGCAGTCGCGGCATCTATCTCCCTAGGGTCTGCCCCTAACGGCCCCTGTATAGGGGTCGGCACCACCTGGCGCACTCACCCCTGGGAGCTCCAGTGCCGCGATCCAGACGGTCCACTCTCGGACGTAACCTATTTGTTATCACAGCATACGTCACAGTATAATCAGGCCATGGACCCTGCTAGCGCCTCAGCTGCCACCCAAAAAGAATTGCTCCTTTTGCGTGAAAATCAGACTAGAATAATGTCTTTTATGAAGTCCATGGACACCCGCCTTTCCGCCTTACAAACCACCGACCCGGGGAATGCCCCGTTGCTAGCAGGACTCCAGCAGGAGCTCGCGCAGCAGCGTGACGCCCAATCCCACATTCTTAGCTACATGGCGTCCGTGGACGACCATCTCCAATCGCTACAGTCCTCTGCTGCCGCTTCTGCCCTACCTCAGGATCCCCTATCCCATCCTCCACCACGCTTGGGGAAACCTCCCAGGTTTAGCGGTGACCCCAAGTTGTGTCGGGGGTTTTTGAACCAGTGCCGTTTGCACTTCGAGCTCCTGCCTCAGCAATACCCCTCGGATCGGGCCAAGGTAGCTTTCATTGTGTCCCATTTAGAGGGAGAGGCCTTAGCCTGGGTAAATCCCCTCTGGGAGAGAGATGACCCGGTGGTATCTAGCATCCACAACTTCCTGGATACTTTCCGCAGGGTATTTGATGAGCCTGGCCGTGTGGTCTCGACCACGGAGGCTCTTTTCAATCTTCGCCAAGGCTCCCTCACCGTAGGTCAATATGCTATCCGCTTCCGGACCCTGGCCTCTGAACTGGGGTGGAATAACGAGGCTTTGGTTGGGGCCTTTTGGAGGGGACTCTCGGGTAAAATAAAGGATGAGCTGGCTGGCCGGGACACCCCTACCACTCTGGAGGATCTCATATCCCTAGCTACCCGTATTGATTTACGGTTCCAGGAACGCTCCCGGGAGTCAGTTAGGGAGAAGAGATCTTTTTGGTTATACCAGGCGCCCATTCCCCGCTCCCCAGCGTCTTCCAGTAATTCCACTCCTGAGCCCATGCAAGTAGACCGTGTAAGGTTGTCAGAGCAGGAACACAGGGAGAGAAGGACACAGGGCCTTTGCCTTTATTGTGGCACGTGCCCAGTGCGGCCGGGAAACGCCTCCGCCTAGGCCAGGTAATAGAGGCCTCCCTAGGTGACACTGATTCCTCTCTACCCCTTACTATTTCGGCTTTAATTGTTTCAGGTCGGGAGCGCAGATCTGTGGAGGCGTATGTGGACTCGGGTGCGGCTGGTAACTTCATCCGGCTCAAGGAAGTGGACCAGCTGCAAATTCCGGTTGTGACGTTAGAGAGTCCGCGCTCCATCGCTTCCGTGGATGGCAAACCGCTACCTGAATCTATCACCATGGTCACTCTTGAGGTGGAGATACAAGTTGGAGCTCTTCACCGAGAAAAAAAAAATCGCCTTTTATGTTTTGCCCAGTTTGTCTCATGCCGTGCTCCTCGGCTTACCCTGGCTTTGTCTACCTGAGCCCATTCTAGACTGGCATTCCGGGGAGATCCTCCGTTGGGGACACTTCTGCCATAAACGCTGTCTGTTGCCGGTATCTCGCCCCAGTCCGCAGCAAGCTCCTATCGATCTTCCTGGGCTTCCTACGGCTTACCACTCGTTTGCCGACGTCTTCAGTAAGAAGGAGGCTGAGATTCTACCGCCGCATCGTGCCTATGACTGCCCTATTGAGCTGTTGCCAGGAGCAATCCCTCCCAGGGGTAGAATTTATCCCCTGTCGCCGGCAGAAACCGCGGCCATGTCTGAATATGTCCAGGAGAACTTGGCTCGGGGTTTTATTCAGAAGTCATCTCCTGCTGGAGCAGGATTCTTTTTCGTCCGGAAGAAAGACGGATCCCTTCGGCCATGTATTGACTACCGGGGCCTGAACAGTATCACGATCAAGAATAGGTATCCCCTGCCGCTGATCCCAGAACTCTTTGACCGCTTGAGAGGGGCCCGGATCTTCACCAAATTGGATCTGCGGGGAGCCTATAACTTGATCCAAATCCGCTCCGGGGATGAATGGAAGACGGCCTTCAATACTCGGGACGGCCATTACGAGTATTTGGTTATGCCCTTTGGTCTCTGCAATGCCCCGGCGGTTTTTCAGGAGTTCATTAATGATATCTTCCGACACCAACTCTACTCTTCTGTCGTGGTATACTTAGATGACATACTCATCTTTTCCCCCGACTTATCCACTCACAGAAAAAGTGTTCGGCTGGTTCTGCAACGTCTACGGGAGAACAGACTCTACGCCAAACTAGAAAAGTGTCTGTTCGAGCAGTCCTCGTTGCCTTTCCTAGGGTATATCATCACAGACTCCGGAATAATGATGGATCCCGAAAAATTGGCTGCCGTGCTCAAGTGGCCACGTCCGGTTGGAGTAAAAGCCATCCAGCGGTTCCTGGGTTTTGCGAACTATTACAGACAGTTCGTTCCCTTCTTCTCCTCGGTAACCAAGCCCATCTCTGCTCTGACCAGGAAGGGGACCAAACCAAATGCCTGGACTCCAGAGGCTGAAGAGGCCTTTCTTGCTTTGAAGCAGTCCTTTGCTACCGCCCCGATTCTACATCGACCGTTGGTCAATAGGCCCTTCATCCTAGAAGTGGATGCCTCTTCTACTGGTGCGGGAGCAGTGCTTTCTCAGCGGACGACTTCTGGTCAAGTGGTACCGTGTGGATTCTTCTCTAGGTCGTTCTCTCCCGCAGAATGCAATTATGCCATTGGGGACCGGGAATTACTGGCCATTAAGATGGCCCTGGAGGAGTGGCGGTATCTTTTGGAAGGGGCAGTTCATCCATTCATAATCTTCACGGATCACAAGAATTTGGCATATCTTCAGTCCGCGCAAAGGCTCAACTCTAGGCAAGCCAGGTGGTCGCTATATTTCTCCCGGTTTGACTTCAAACTCCATTTTCGACCGGGGGACAGAAACATCAAGGAAGATGCTCTGTCCAGGTCCCTACAATCACCTGAGGTTGAGGAAGGTTCATCTCACATCATTGAGCCTGCCAAAATTGTCACCGTGGCGCCCGTGACGCTTTCTCCCATTCCGCCAGGCAAGACCTTCGTTCACAGAATAAGAGGTCTGAGGTCCTGGATTGGGGGCATTCTTCCAAGGTTGCGGGTCACGTCGGGGTCAAGAAAACCCTCAGCCTTCTTTCGCGCTACTACTGGTGGCCATCCCTTCGCCAAGATGTGACTGATTTTATAGCCTCCTGTACGGCTTGTGCTCTGAACAAGGTACCTAGAAGTCTGCCGTCCGGCCTGCTCCACCCTTTGCCTCCTCCTGAAGCCCCTTGGCGACAAATTGGTATGGATTTCATCACCGATCTTCCACGTTCTTCCGGATGTACTACCATCTTAGTAGTGGTCGATCGGTTCTCCAAAATGGCCCATTTCATTCCTCTGCCCGGATTACCCATGGCATCTGAGCTGGCCAAGGTCTTCATACACCAGATCTTTAGGCTTCACGGACTCCCTCAACGAATTGTCTCCGATCGCGGAGTCCAATTTACCTTCCGTTTCTGGAGGGCACTCAGTAAGCTCATGGGTATATCTCTGGACTTCTCCTCTGCTTATCACGCTCAGTCCAATGGGCAAGTTGAGCGAATCAATCAGGTATTAACAGCCTACCTGCGTCACTTCTCGAACGCCCATCAAGACAACTGGGTGTCTCTTCTGCTGTGGGCAGAGTTTGCCCACAACAACCATCCCAGTGAGTCCACCACCAAAACGCCATTCTTCGTGGTTTCCGGCCAGAACCCTGGTGTTCCACTACCTCTCCCTACGCTGTCTGGTGTTCCCGCAGAAGATGCCCTCGCCACCGAATTTTCTCAAGTCTGGAAGGAGACCAGAGAAGCTCTTGAAAGATCCAGTATCCGGATTAAAAGATATGCAGACAAGAGGCGCAGGGACCTTCCACCTTACCAACCTGGCGACAAAGTTTGGCTGTCAACTAAGTATATCCGTTTGAAGTTGCCTTCTTACAAACTGGGTCCTCGGTACATCGGCCCGTTCCAGGTCTTGGGACTCATTAATAACGTGGCTTATAAGTTGAAGTTGCCGGCTTCGCTTCGGGTCCCTAACGCCTTCCATGTCTCGCTCCTTAAACCTGTTGTGCTGAATCGGTACTGCTCAGTTCCCCCTTCTTCTCCTCAGCCAGTAGGGGCCGATGTCTTTGAGGTGAAAGAGATTCTTGCCGTGAAAAAAGTTCGGGGGCGTACCCTCTACCTCGTTGATTGGAAGGGTTTTGGTCCCGAGGAGAGGTCCTGGGAGCCTAAAGAGAATATTAATGCTCCTCGTCTTTTAAAGAGGTTTTTGTCTAACCGCAAGAAGGGGAGACGTAAAGGGGGGGTACTGTCACGTCGGCGGTCCGGGGGCTCCAAAGGGGGCGTGACTAGTGAGCCCCGGGCACCCGTAGTAAAGCCCCTCAGGTAGGGCCAGAATGGAATACCTGGAGGACACAGGTGCTACTTCCAGTTAGACCCCGAACACATGGCAGCTGTCCCAGCGGGACCAAAAGGGATAACAAAAGTTACAGCAGAATCTGTAATGCGCTGGTGCTGGATCCGGTTAGTTGGTAAGGAGTCTGTTCCAGTGACCTTCACACAGTCCTTGGACTCGGATGGCTGTAGGTGGAACGGGATGGCTTAGGCCCAGATGGTTGCTGATATAACCAGGTAACACAGGATACTGATATGCTGTGGAAACAGAGAGCATTAGACAATGCACGGAGACTGCAGATGCAGTGCAGACAGGTTAGCATGAGAACCGGATGTAGCAGCAATGATAGATACTTGTTGCTCCGGCGCTCTCCCTATGGAGGAGAGGCCAGAAATAGCAGCCAGTGCGCTGCTATTGGTTGATTGCATTTTTTGAATAATGCACGCCGCACCTTTAAGAAGGCAAGGGAGCGGGCGGGCGTGCCCTAATAGGCCTTAGTTACAGATCTCCTCACAGGACGCCAGGAGGAGGAGGCAGGAGGGAGGACAGAATGCTGAGCAGCAGCTTGAGAGGCTCGAGGTGAGTGCCCAGAACGGAGAGCAGCGGCAGGCCCGGACGCAGCGCCAGGACGGGGGCCAGGTGTAACTGTGGCAGACCTGGGTGCAGCGCCAGGATGGGGACAGGGTGTAACAGTATTTTATTTTCAAATAATTTTATTGGTTTTCAGTAATTAAACAGGGTAAGGGAAGGAAAGTAGGAAGGGAGGAAAGGGAATGGGAAGTGAAGAACCTTGTACAGGTACGGAAAAAATTTAAAACTAGAGAACCCACAAATAGGCATTAAATAGCATATAGCAAATAACAACAAAAAAGGAAAAGAAAATCGTCAATCCTTATTGTGGGGTAACATTCTTGGAAGGAGATACAACATCCCGGTACTACAACTGCCATGTTTAGGCCTCAAAATATCATACCTCTTAGGTATATTTGATATGGAATTTGTTGTTCCAAGACTTCCATTTTTTTGTATATTTGTGGATGTGATTGTTGTTAATCGCAAATCTGAGTTCTAAATCACTATGTTGGCCTATTTTATCAAGTATGTCCGAAAACTTAGGAACCTCGACTTTCTTCCACCATTGTGCTAACATGGTCTTAGTCACTAAGAGGATGTGTATGATAATGTATCTTACGGAATCATCAAACTGTTCCATGTCTAAAGAAAGAAGTGCTGTCTCAGGCGTAATTGTGAAGTCCTTAGCAATGAGGTTGATATGCTGTGTGACCTGGAACTAGAGGTTTTTGATCTTTGAACAACCCCAAAATATATGGTAGAGGGTCCCTTGATGTCCACAGCCTCTCCAGCACAAGGAAGATAATTCTTTGTTGAAATGTGATAACCTTGTCGGGGTATAGTACCACCTATTTTACAGTTTAAAATAACCTTCGTGAAGACCCATTGATATGTTGGAATTGTAAGTGAATTTGATGGCATCGTTCCAATTCTCGAAACGGATATCAGCACCTAAATCGGATTCCCATCTCTTCATGTATATGTTTTTGTGGCTCAATAGGTCCTTGACGACAGATCTATACAAATTATGCAGACTCCAGAGGTTTTTATTTTTAAGGCTGCACAACAGTGAAGTTAGCATTTCATAATTTAAAGTCTTCCCTTTTATGATTTTCAAAATTCTGTCTTTCAACATGGTGTAAAAGACCAGCTCAGATGATGGTAGATTATATTTAGCCTTGATCTCACTGAATTTGAAGAACTCCACGCCACTACAAACATCCCCCACCTTTTTGATTCCAGATTTCCCCCATACCTCCGGCATCAGGAGATCATCCATCAGTGCAAATGAAGATAGGGGTAGTTTTAAGATTTGCTCTGCTTTTTTTGATATTTTTAATCAGCTTAATGAGTTCCCTCCAGGCTGAGGTTATCGACCGAAATATAGGATGCGATGAGTTCGCACTGTGCTTTTGCAAAAGGAAGTAAAAGACAAGCTTTCGCGTGGAACCTCTATCACTAGCATCTCTCTCCAAGCCATACCAAGCCGGATGTGTCATGTTTTCCATAAACCAGTGCCAGCTCTGTTTAATAAGTGAGGCCTGATAATAAGCGTATATGTTGGGCAGTCCGGCGCCCCCATGTTTTTTATTTTTATAAAGTAAGTCTGCAGATATTCTTGCTTTCTTACCTTTCCAAATAAATAGTCGGATGAGCTCTTGAATCTTATCAATGGATTGGCATGGAAAGCTAACTGGCAAAGTCCTAAATATGTATATAATTTTGGGAAGGATAAAGGCTTTGACTGCCAGTATCTTCCCAAAAATGGAAGTCTCTAACTGAGCCAAAAAGGATAGATTGCCTGTAATGGTCTTTATAATGCTGTCTAAATTGGCCCTAACTGTGGCTTGGATTGATCCTGCTATTCTAATCCCTAGATAGACAATCTCTTTTTCCTCCCAAATGAACTGGGTTTGAGTCTTTATTTAGTTAATTTCGGATTGTTTCATGTTTAGAGTTATAAATTTGGATTTGTGTGGGTTTATCTTAAAATAGGATACTCTAGAGAATTTTTCTAGTTCATCTGAAAGGGCTTTAATGGAATTTGCGGGATCAAGAAGTGTGAGGAAGAGATCTGCGAATAACCAGATTTTAAAATTTTGTGATGGCAGTTCAAAGCCTTTAATATCATTGTTTAATCTAATTTTTTCGGCTAGGGGCTCTATGGCAAGCACAAATTGAAGGGGAGACAGGGGGCACCCCTGTCTTGTGCCATTAGTAATGTCGAACGAGTCAGAAAGGAAGTTGTTTGCATAGATCCTGGCACTAGGACCTGAGTATAGGGCGAAGACTGTTGATAGAAACTTCTTGTCAAAGCCAAATCTAGCGAGAGTTGTTTTTAAATATAGCAAGTTTAGTCTATCGAACGCCTTATCGGCGTCCAGTGCCAGAAAAGCAGTTTAGTTTCTCGAATAGTTAGCTAAATTTATCAGGTTCAACACCCTTCTAGTCCCATCTGAGGCCTGGTGTCACTCTGTCGGTTTGCGAGGATCTTTGAGTAGATTTTAATATCGCTGTTTATGAGCGAGATTGGCCTATAGTTCTGTATCCTCTCAGGGTCTCCCCCCTCCTTTGGAATCATGACAATTGTTGCCTCTAACATCTCCTTTGGGAAGGAACCCCGAGAGGATGCCAGACCAAAGACGGAAGCCAACTGTGGAGCCAGAATTTTTGAAAAGGATTTATAGTATTCCCCAGAGAAGCCATCCGGCCCTGGTGATTTTTGGGACGGCAGTTTCTTGATAACGTCAACTATTTCACTCTCTGTAAAAGGGCTATTGACATAATTCAAGTCCAGCTCATCAACTCTTGGTAAATCGATACATTTTTGGTTTTTCCTTTCGGTGCAAAGATGAACAGATTTTTGGCAGTTCCAACTCTTGAACAGTATACTAGCAAAACCGTTGGCACTACCTTATGTAGACCGGAATGGTGCACAAGTAGGATCCCAATCCGTGAATATCGATATATATAAAAACTCGGCACACACCCAAAATGATAATGTTGCAGAACGGTGATTTTAATAGATAGCAGTACATACATACAACGTTTCGGTCTAGGACCTTCTTCAATGTACTGAAAAATTAAACAAACATAACAAAATAAAAGAAAGTATTTCCGGTGGCGCGCGCTTGATAGGATAAACAGCACTCTACCTGGGCTATATAACACCGCCACCTCCTCCATACCTTAGCGCCATAGGATCCGCGGCGCATACCGCGTCCACATGCCACAAAATAGCACGGTAAGATCGTTCTCTTTGTCCACACAACCAGTCTGTGTGGACAGCACCTTCCAAGCAATCACTCAGTGCTCTTTCTTTTCCTACAGTAGGACGGCTATAGTTACCTCCCTGCAGTACTGGTATGTCAGACTTTTGGTGCCACTGGGTTCACTTTCACTTAATATGGATGGTTGCTTCATCAGCTCCATTCCCCTTTGTTTAGGTTTTCCTTTAAAGCCCAATCACTAAGAGCTCACAGTACATTCTAATGGTATGTGCCTCTCCTCTATTTGTTGTTCCTTGTCTCCATGATTGTGTCCCTAGCACTCTAGTACATTTTGTGCCATAATGTGACCAATGTCTCAGCATATTATGTAATTTTTTTCTTTGTAAAGAAACCCATGGAATTTATTTTAAATACTTTCTTTTATTTCGTTATATTTGTTTAATTTTTCAGTACATTGAAGAAGGTCCTAGACCGAAACGTTGTATGTATGTACTGCTATCTATTAAAATCACCGTTCTGCAACATTATCATTTTGGGTGTGTGCCGAGTTTTTATATATATCCAACTCTTGAACAGACCACATAAAGTTAGCCATGAGAAAAGCATGGAGATTGCAAATTGATCCCTACTACTTTCAAGGACTGTCCCTGAGCATTGTTAATGGACATTGCAAATAGCAGTTGAACTGGAAACTGGAGACTTTTAAAATCAAAAAACAAATCAGATGGAATGAGTGGAATTCTTGGAATGAAAATGTCCTCTCCTTTGGCACATCCTGTTTCTGACCTGTGTATCTAACCCTATCCTGTGTGATAATGTCTGCTGAGCTGTGTACCTAATCCTCTCCTGTGTGATACTTTCTGCTGAGCTGTGTATCTAATCCTATTGTGTGTTACTGACTGCTCAGCCGTGTATCTAATCCTATCCTGTTTGATACTGACTGCTGAGCAGTGTATCTAATCCTATCCTGTGTGATACCGTCTGCTGAGCCGTGTATCTTACCCTATCCTGTATGATACTGACTGCTGAGCGATGTACCTAATCCTAACATGTGTGTTACTGACTGCTCAGCTGTGTATCTAATCCTATCCTGTGTGATACTGACTGCTGTGCCATGTATCTAATCCTATCCTGTGTGATACTGACTGCTGAGCTGTGTATCTAATCCTATCCTGTGTGATACTGACTGCTGAGCCATGTGTCTAATCCTCTCCTGTGTGATACTGACTGCTGAGCTGTGTATCTAATCCTATCCTGTGTGATATTGGGCTCCCCCTGCAGTTTGTGTCAGAGGGTGGTCTGTGTTGGCACGGTAATAAATTGTGTTATTTCCAGCCTTACAGAAGGACGATAACACCATAGAAATGATAAGAATAACAGGCAAAATTGTTTGGTGAATTGGAACGCGCGGGGTTAAAATTTTGCCTCACAACATAGCCTATGACGCTCTTGGGGTCCAGACATGTGACTGTGCAAAATTTTGTGTCTGTAGCTGCGACGGTGCAGATGCCAATCCCGGACATACACACATACATTCATACATACATACACACACACTGAGCTTTATATATTAGATGAGTTAATATATTAGATGAGTTAATAATTCTTACTTTACTTTTAGAGAGCTCCTTGAGGGATGTAGTATTCAAAATGAGGTCACGGTGAGTGTGTGTGGGGTGTTTCTGCTGTTCTGTAACTCAAGGGGCCCTGCAAATATGTTAAGGTGCAATCAATCTATTTCAGCCGAAAGCTCACTCTAAATGACCGCTAACATCCCCTTCTGTTCCATTCTGTGTGCCCAATCAATATTTTCTAACCACCTATTGCTAAGGTATTGCTGCGTTCTAGAGAAAGGGTCAAACAAATTATGCGGTGTATTTTCTCATGTTGGACCTTAAGAAAATGTTAAAATTTGGTGTCACTGTTATAAAATGTGTCATGTCTGCTATGCTGCAAGATCCCTGAAGCAGTGTGCACGCGCACCTCATGTCTGCTATGCTGTAAGATCCCTGGAGCAGTGTGCACGTGCACCTCATGTCTGCTATGCTGCAAGATCCCTGGAGCAGTGTGCCTGCGCACCTCATGACTGCTGTGCTGCGTGACTCTCGAAGCAGTGTGTAGGTGCACGCGTACCTCATGGCTGCACGCCGTCGCTGTGTGCCCGCCCGTCTCTGCTCTGCCTGCTGTGGTTGTCTCTGTGGTCCTGCCCCTGATCATGTGACCTTTCCTATGTTCCAGCACTGTCTGACCCAGCTAACCTCTCAGTGTTTCTGGAGCCCCTGATCATGTGACCTTCTCTATGGTTCAGCCAAGTCTGATCTAGCAATGCTCTCTATGATCCTGGAGAACTGAACCGGAAGTCCTTCCCTGGTCCTGACCCGGAAGTGCAGGTGCTATGGTGCTATATCAGACTGCCCCTTCCTATGGTCGGGGCCTGAGTATCGTGTTGCTTCCCTGCATGGCTGCTTGGTCTGCTCGGTCGCTCTCTGTATTCTGTGCCCCTGCACTCTGCCCTGTAGTGCGTCTCTGCACACGCTCTGTGCTTGTACTCTGCCTCTTGTCCCATGCCTTGTCTTGTGTTTGTCCTTTGTGCCATGTCTGGAGCCTTGTTATGCTTTGCCTTGTGGTCCTTCCTATGTTCTCTGTCTTTGCTTGTTCTTCCTTGCTCTGACCTATGGTGCTCTGTTGTGCCTCCTGGCACATGCACTATTCCTGCTCTCTGACCTTTTCTGCTCTCTGACCTTTTGTGCTCTCTTGCACATTTCAGGGCTAATCTCAAGGTTCCCCCTTGACCCGGCTCTGGGCTTTGGCCTACGCTCTGCTGCTAGCTCTGTTCTCGCTCTGACCTAACTCTGTGTTTCTGCCTACGTTCTGCTTCTTGCTCTGTACCTTGTCTTACCTTGTTTCTCGCCTTACTTTGCCTTGTTCCTTCGTGTGCCCTTTGCATGCGCCTGGCCTTCCTAGCCTCCTGTCTGTGCCTCAGCCGTGCCCGCCCTAGCCGTGCCCGCCTGCTTGTGCCTCAGCCGTGCTCGTCGGCTAGTGACAGCTGTGTCACCTGTTATGCCTCAGCCGGGTTCGCTGGAGTCTTGCCCGTCTGTCTGTGCCGCAGCCCGACCAGCTAGCCAGTGCTCCAGCTGTGCTCTCTGTGCTTCCTTGCACCCATGCTGTCTCTGCACTGTGCTTTGCGTGCTCCTCTAATAGCATGCGCAGGCCCTAGCCTGTTCCTTGGCATACCTCCCCGTGCTTCTGTAAAAGTACGCTGTTATGAATGAGTCACCGTAGGAGGCAAAAGCTGAAATACAAGCTAAGTCCAGAAAACCAGAGAAGTTGGCAACTATCAGATTGCAGACCCCTGAACCTATGAACACAACTAGCAGTAGCCGTGGGGGGTTCCTACGATGCCCTAGACCCCTCGATCACGGCCGGAGAATTAAATAGGCCTAAAGAAAGAAAGGGGAAATCTAAACTGCCCCAGAGCAGACCCCAAAGCAATAGGCAGCCGCCAACATATAATGACGGTGAAGCAAGATGAAAACACTAACACAGACAGAATTATAGACTGAGCAAAGACGGGGCCCAAAACTACGTAGATAGGAAAGGACAGGAAGGCTGCTGTCTGCAATCTGCCAAAACCCTATCAAAGACATAAGCCAACAAGCTGATATGAAAAAGGCCCTGAAGCAGCTAGGCTTCAAAAACTAAATCAGCACTCAGGTATTTTCAGAAGACAGAGCTAAAGGAATTCAGCACACCCCAGCAGGGAATGGCAGAAATCCAGAAAAACAAAGCAAAACAAAGTCAAGCACCAAAGCAAAAAGCCGAGCAGCAAACTTAGCTTTAGAGGAGCAGGAATTCAGACTGGTCTCCAAGGATCCCACAGAGAAATCACCTGCAGGGCAGAAGGGCGTCGGCAGCCTTATATCCAGTCAGTAACTCCACTCAGCCAGTCATCATCATCAGCCTCAGGTGTTTGATAATCAGGCTCACTACCTTTCTTTGCCAGAAGAGGGAGTTCCTCGGGCCTCAGTAATGAAGGGGAAAATGAACTCACAACAGTACGCGCAGGTCTTGCCATGTACCCTGTCGTGCCCTCTAGCATGCATAGGCCCTAGCCTATACCCTGTTGTGCCCTCTTGCACGCACAGGCCCTAGCCTGTACCCTGGCATGCCTCCTAGCACACGCAGGCCCTTGCCTTAGCATGAACCCTGGTGTGTCTCTTAGCACGCACCCTGACTTGACCCTGACCCTGGCGTGTCCCTTGGCACGCGCAGAACCTTGCCTTGAAACTGACCCTGGCGTGCCCCTCGGCACGCACAGGACTCTGCCTTGAACCCTGACCCTGGCGTGTCCCTCGGCACGTGCAGGACCTTGCCTTGAACCCTGGCGTGTCCCTACACACGCACCTTGTCTTGTATCTTGGACCTTGAACCCTGGTGTGTTCCCTACACGTGCACCATGCCTTGTACTTTGCACGTTGAACCTGGCGTGTCCCCTACACACGCACATTGCCTTGCACCTTGCCCTGGACCCTGGTGTGCCCCTAGGATGCACCCTGCCTGGGGATCTGTCGTGCCTCCTTGCCTGTACCCTGGTTTGCCTGCTGGAT
Source organism: Dendrobates tinctorius (assembly GCF_039654945.1). Taxonomy (NCBI): domain Eukaryota; kingdom Metazoa; phylum Chordata; class Amphibia; order Anura; family Dendrobatidae; genus Dendrobates; species Dendrobates tinctorius. The sequence continues at coordinate 19,901,193 of NW_027361808.1, read as the reverse complement.
TTCCGGAACCTGCCCATCACTGCCAGAGATCGTTAGCATGACGACAGCGGCCTGATGTCCGGAGCTGGTGTCCGCAGCCTGATGCTCTGATCCTATCGATCGTTGCCAGCTGTCCGGAGTCCGATGCCATCGTGTCCTTGCCGGTAACCGGGCGTACCTTCTGGCACGTACCATGCCATGGACCTTGGCGTGCCACGCACCTTGCCGTGTTTGCCTGTTATCACGTTTGCACTTAATGTTATCCTGAGTTTGCCTTAATGAAGATACCTTGAATTCACTTATTGTCTTGTCTTGTTTCCTGCACGTCCTTTGACATCAGACACTCATACCTAGTGTCTACCTGAGTCTGCCGTCTGGTTCCAGCAGTCGTGGTGGCTCACCCCTTGGTCTTGCCCATGACACTCCCTGTATAGGGGGTGGCTCCTCACAAGGTCAGCTCACCCTAGGTGGGTGGGTGCCACGAACCAGAGGGTCCACTCTAAAGAAAGAAATCGACTCCATGTAAGCTGACTCCGTCACAAAATGTTAAAAAAAAGGTTCATTACACTGCAAGAATTTTTAAAACAGACCTTTCACTGTAACAACCCTGCTAGCATCACTGCATGGCCTCCCATCTCTCGCACACCAACTTACCCACTGCTCCAGGTCATGCTGTGATATCTGTCTGCTGCCAGCTCCATGCACTATGCCTCTTGTCTCCTGCTTTCTCTCGGCATGTTACTTGGCTGTGTGTATAGGGGGCGGCGCCTGAATTCTCTGCTTCTTATGGAGTCAGGGTGCACCTGGCTAATGTGTCCCTGACCAATTACCTAGAGCCCTCTACTATTTAGGGCTGCCCCACCCACTGGAACATTGCCTGTGCAATGTCTAAACTCAGTGTTTTACTGCTGAGTAAGTCAGGCCCTGTTCTGTGTTTCTCCTTCTCTGGAGACTACACTCCTAGCTTTGTCTTGTGCCTGTCTGTCTGCCCTCCAGGAGGCTCAATATCCTGGTCTCTGTGCTATAACTCCTGACATTGTCTTGCCTAGTACCTCCATCTGCCTTCGAGGAGGCAGTATATCCTGGTGCCTGAGTCTTTGTCCCTGTACTTTGTCTGAACTCTGTCCTACCCCTGCCTCCTTGTCTTTGGCTTCTTTCCCTGCTGTGTCTTTCCCTGTGTCCTCCCTTTGCAGCTCTGTTGCTCTGCACCCCCAAATGGCCATTATGGCCATGTGGCAAGCAACCGGCATTATGCTCTTTCATCATAGGCATCTGGCATCTACTTTTTGCTGCTATCATTATGGCCCCCTGATGAACCAACAGCACGGGGAAACGCATCTGGGCTCGTCCTGCAAATAAGTTACCATTATGATTGTACATCTAATTATGGGCTAATTTTGATATATCTGGTGATTTTTTTCTGTGGGATGAATTATTACTATACTGTTTGGCATGCAGCATATTTGTACCATTGGGATATGCCTTGCAAGTGTTAAGTTACTATTATTATGTATTTATGGAGCTTGTTAAGCCCATTTAACCCTTGTTATCTTGTGACTTTGGTGTGAGATTACCAGTATTGTGCTAGTGATTTTGGTGCAGCATATTTAGATCATTATATCATTATGCATGGTTTATGCCTCAATATATTATTGGTGATCTAGGCATACTGATCATTATCTATTTTCTATGGCCTTTTTGGTATTTTTCTATATTTTGCTATTTTTTATGACCAGTTTTTTGCTTCCTTCATCCCTTTCCTATTTTGATATTGTTTTCTCACCTTTGTATCTAGGGTGCGTTAGGGGAAAGAGGGAAACCCTTTGTTGAGTGGGGGCGCCAACCTTCACAGCAAGGCAGGTTTGCAGATAGGCCTATTATAGGGTAGCCTAGATTTTTTTCGGTCAAAGATATTTCTATATTAGGGCAATTCACATTCACTGGGTAGGTGTGTTTTTAAATGATTTACGTCATAAGTATTCATACCCTTTATTTAAGTCACCTGCTGTCCATTTTCTTGTAATCCTCCTTGAGATGGTTCTACTCCTTCATTGGAGTCCATTTGTGTTTAATTAAACTGATAGAACTTGATTTGTAAAGGCACACACAGATCTCATAGCTCATAATGAATGGCAGACCAAATGAGAATCACAAGGTCAAAGGAACTAGCCAAGGAGCACAGAGACACAATTGTGGCAAGACCCAGATCTGGCCAAGGTTACAAAAGAATTTCTGCAGTACTAAAGGTTCCTAAGAGCACAGTGGCCTCCATAATCCTTAAATGGAAGAAGTTTGGGACCACCAGAAGTCTTCCTAGGCCTGGCCGTCCAGTCAAACTGAGCAATCGTGAGAGAAGAGCCTTGGTGAGAGAGGTAAAGAAGAACCCCAAGATCACTGTGGCTGAGGCTCCATAAATGCAGTAGGGAGATGGGAGAAAGTTCCACAAAGTCAACTATCACTGCAGCCCTCCACCAGTTGGGCCTTTATGGCAGAGGGGCCGATGGAAGCCTCTCCTCGGTGCCGGACATATGAAAGCCCGCATAGAGTTGGCTACAAAAACACATGAAGGACTCCCAGACTATAAGAAATAAGATTCTCTGGTCTGATGAGATGAAGATATAACCTTTTAGTGATAATTTAAGTGGTATGTGTGGAGAAAACCAGGCACTGCTCATCACCTGCCCAATACAATCCCAACAGTAAACCTGGTGGTGGCAGCATCATCCTATGGGGATGTTTTTCAGCTGCAGGGACATGACGACTAGTTGCAATTGAAGGAAACATGAATGTGGCCAAGTACAGACATATCCTGAATGAAAACCAGAGTGCTCTGGACCTCAGACTTGGCCGAAGGTTCACCTCAAGGCCTATTTCACACATCCGTTTTTCAGATCAATTGTAATCTGCGAAAATGGCGGAAAACGGATCCGTCAGTGGATTGTCAGCAACGTGTGGCATCGGACCGTTGTATTTACGGATCCAGCGAAGGTTGAATTTTAAAGGGAGAAAGAGAGAGAGAGCGAGAATTTTAGCAGCTCCCGGGACAGCATTTCAGGGTTAAAACTGCTCCTGGCTTTCACCTTTCGGCCATGCGCAGTTAAAAATAGCGGGCCGTCAACAAAAAAAAACGTTGCAGTGTCCGTCTGGTCTGCCCGGGAGCCGCTAAAATTCTCACGGATCCGTCAAATAACGGACCCAGCTGACGACCATCAGTCAAAATCCGCCACTAATGAAAATCAATGGGGGAAAAAATCGGATCCACCCCTTTTTTGGCGGATCCATTTTTTTTTTATAAAATTGGTGGATTTTGACTGATGACCAAAAACGGATGTGTGAAACAGGCCTAAAACAAAACCTTTAAGAAAATGATAGGGTGTCAAATTTCATTAAACACCAAAAAAAGTAAGAAAAGACCCCTAAAAATTAACTTTTATTAGTTTGTTTAAAAGATCAAAAAAGATGAAGGTGCAAAAAAAAAAAATGCAGAAATTTGCAAACCAGTGGGGGGTCAAAAAAGTATAGTAACTTAACCGGTACTAATCTTTCCCTAGAGTAGCCCTGTAAAATCGCCCTACCTGCCAGCGGAGGTTGGCACCCTAGTTGTAGACGTGATGGCGCCCCCGCTTAACGTCGGTAGCCCTAAGAAACCCTATTGCACCTTCCAAATACAATACACTAAGGTTATACAAAAACACAAACAAACTAAACATACAAAAAGGTACCCAGAATAACAGACTCAAGGTCTGATAAAACATGGAGAAAAAAAATTCTCGTAGTAAATACATATTATTGAAGGAGATAAGCAGCTCAGATTCATGTTCAGTGACCCCCCTCAAAATGAAAGCAATGGGGGTAAAAGAGTGTATGATCACACAGAATAATACTTATGGCTGCAAGGAAAAGTACACTGTGGATTATTGCACACTGCCTGAGCTGTATAAAAGCTGGATGTTTTAGACACTATACATCACCAGAGGATAATGGTACTATAACTTTTTCTGATTGAAAGAGACTATTCAAATTAATTTAACAATACTCATGTCACTAAAAAGGGCTACAAAAAATGTATTGATATCCAAGCTTTTTAGAAGTGCAACTTATGTCACTACACTATAAAGGCACCAAAATGAATTGATATCCCAAGTTTCTTATAAATACAGCTTAACAGAAATAGTGATTTCTAATTTATACAATGCCCATATAATCCTATATCAACTCATAGAACAAACTATTCAGCAGGCACATTAATCAATAGCCAGCAAAAAAATATCCCACATAGTTGTGATACTTATCCTTTAGTAGGTTCCCTCTCTTCCCGACACGTTTCCCGCTCTACTAAATGTAATGGTTCATCAAGGGATCAAAGTGATGGCTTCAATGTTACCCCTGGCCAAAAACAATGCTGCGTGCAGCAAGAGCTTCAATGTTCCAATAATATATTTACAGTATATCCGGCGCCAGGAGCAGGTAATGTAGTCACTTTCGCCCACTTAGGGGGAGAATTACATGCATGGAATGCAAACTGTGTTCCATTCCCACAAGTGTGTTGCATCCTTCCTATCTTCGCATCGTGCGTAATGGCTTGTGGAGCGCAGGATGTCTATCATCGGCCTGCGCATCGGAAGTGACGTCCCGCGCAACGGAAGTGAGGTCAAACAGAGCCATGGAACGCAGACTGCATGTCAGAAGTCTGTGAACTGGACACAATTTCCCCGCTCACTGGTGGGCAGTGCTTGAACTAAGTATGTTATCAATCAAGCAGAGAATATCCATCAATCAGGTGGATTTAATAGTGGGACCGCAATACCCATATAATTCAAAAACGGCCCAACCATCTATGGGGAATATAGCAAAGAAAGGGGGTCTGTAATATCCCCATATACAACACCAAAGCATAGATTTGTATAAGCTATATGAGTATGTGTACAAATATTAATTCAATAATAAAAGACAACTATTAATAGTTGTAATATCAATAATTGCTCAAAACTGAGCTTATATTTACAAAAGCAGGCTGGATCTGTCTGGATTCTTATTTTAAAATAAAGCTGGAGAAGCTCATTTGTTCATTAAGCCCTTTTGGGCTAAGAGATTCCAACCAGAAGGTCCAGCAAGTCTCACTCTGCATAATCTTCCTGTCCCAATCTGGTTCAACATTTTCAATCACATTAAAGGAAATATTGCTATTGTCTCCCCCATGCACCTGATTGACGTGTCATGCGAGTGGGGTATCTCTACCATGCCTTATATCCCCCAAATCTTCTCTAATCTTGACACGTAACTCTCGCTTTGTTTTCCTTACAAAAACCATCGGGCAGGTGTATGTACAAAGATACACTATACCTGCTATTTTGCAGTTCGCAAAACATTTCATCTTATCGTTCCTTTTAGTATGGGAACTAGTGGAGGTTTTGGATGGGCAAACAAATTGACAGAAACTGCAGCGTCCACACCTGTGAGATCTTAGTGCCCTATTTTGTAGCCAAGTCCTTTCTCTCTTATGGGGGTCAAAGTGACTGTGTACAACCCAATCCTTAATGGACTTCCCTCTTTTATATGTGACCGAAGGTCTAGGGGAGGCAAGGTCATAAACATCCGGGTCAGCTAGCAAAATTGCCCAATGTTTATTTAGGATCTTCATGACCTAGCTGGATTGATCATCATATGTTCCGATAAGCCTTGTCACGCATTCAGAATCCTGTTTTTCTTTGGGGTGAGTAGTGATGTCATTCTCACTTCTTTTGCATGATTCAATCACACCCTTAGGATAACCTCCTTTTAAACTTCCTCCTGAGGTCCCTTGATTGGGATTCAAAGTCACCCCAGATGGAACAGTTCCTCCTGACCCTGAGGAACTGTCCCCTGGGGATACCCCTTTTGAGAGGTGGAAGATGGTGGCTCTCCCATCTCAGGAGGCTGTTAGTCGATGTTGGCTTGCGGAAGAGTGAGGTTCTTAATGAACCATCTTTTTCAACCAAAAATGCAATGTGATCCTCCACCTCTGAAGTGAAAAACAGGCCTATATCATTTGAATTTAAATATTGGACAAAGGCACCAAAAAATTCCCTTTCTCCTGCCCATAGGACGAGGATGTCGTCAATATATCTCCCCCAGAATAATATTCAGGGGCACCAGACGACATCCCCTTCCCTGAAAACCATGGTGTCCTCCCACCAACCCAGGAGCAAATTGGCATAAGTGGGAGCACAGGGGCTCCCCCATTGCCATGCCCCTGAGTTGGTGGTGATACCTGCCATTAAAAATAATTATGACAAAGTATAAATTCCAAAAGATCCCCCAAAAATGTGATGTGTGGTCCCAGATGTATACCTCTACCTTTTAGGAAATAGTTGACCGCCTTAAGACCTTCTTCATGTCTTAAACTGCTATACAGAGCATCAACATCTATTGAGGCTAGTTATAGTTCCTGGTTCAATTGTAATAAACTCCTATTTATTAATGAGGTCCAAAGTATCCCTTAGGTAAGAGGGGAGAGGCAACACAAAGGGTCTCGGCAATTTGTCCACATAAACACTAGAATTTTGATACAGGGCATGGATCCCTGAGACTATTGGTCATCCCTTAAGGGGATTGTTGCCCTTATGGATTTTTGGTAAAGCATAAAATGTCACTGTAACCAGCCATTTAGGTAGCAAGTAGTCATATTCTCCCTTAGAGATAAGGTTAGAGTGAAGAGTCCCTGTCAAGATGTTCGAGAGTTCCTTAACATAGTCCTTAGTGGGATCCCTAGCGAGTATTTCATAAGTTGACTTGTCTGAGAGGGTCAAATTGCACATTGCTTTGTACTTCTCGATGTCCATTATCACTTTGTTACCCCCCTTGCCTGATGGTTTAAGAACAATTTGTTTGTTTTTTTTTTTACTTAATTCCTCCAAGGCCTTTCTCTCATATAGAGATAAATTTAGCCTAGTCGGTTCTTGTTTAGGGTTAATTTTCCGTATCTCATTTGTCACCACTTCTAAGAAAATATCGATACTCCCAAGATCATTTGTTGGGGGCATCCTTGTGCTTTTTGTTTTTTTATGCCCCAAGAAGTTCAGAAAAGATATTCTTAGGAGAGGGACCCACAGAAGAAAGGGAGTCAGATTCAGTTTCTGAAAACACCTCTTTGGCATCATCCAAACAGAAAAACAGAATCAGAAAGAATGGCCCTTGTGAAGGGACATTCCTTTGTACCGACCACGAGATTTAATCCCTTTGAATGGGTTAAGGACATTAACCTTTTTTCACGTAAATTAAAATGGGGAAAGTTCTTCGCCCAAAAGATAAAGCAAAATATCAACTAGGGATAGCAATACAGGAGCTCCCGGATGTTCTTTTGTTGGCAGGAATGTCTGAAGAAAGTCAAAGAGGGACTGGGGAAGGGCCGTTCGCCGATCTAAAAACGAAAAGGATGCCCCCAACAAATGATCTAGGGAGTATCGATATTGACAGGAAGTGCATGACAGGAAGTCTCTGAGCTCTGGTAACCCAGATGTCATCATGACGACATCGAGTTACTATGGGAGCGATCGGGACCCCGCATCATGCCGCGGGGTCTCCGATCCAAAGGCAGAGTTGCTCTCACAGCTGACAGCCCCTCTGCCTGCTCCTGGAACGCTGCGATCATGTTTGATCGCAGTGTTCCGGGGGTTAAAGTGCTGGGAGCGGTCCGTGTCAAGTTTCAAATTTTTTTCACTACTTAGGTAAAAAAGAACCTAGACATATTTGATGTCTATGAACGCAGAATGACCTGGAGAATCATAATGGCAGGTCACTTTTAGCATTTAGTGAACATGGTAAAAAAACAACAAAAAAACAAGTGTGGTATTGCACTTTTTTTTTGCAATTTCACCACACTTGGAATTTTTTCCCATTTTTGAGTACACGGTATGGTAAAACCAATGGTGTCATTCAAAAGTACAACTCATCCCGCAAAAAAACAAGCCCTCACGTGGCTATATTGACAGAGAAATAAAAAAGTTATGGCTCTGGGTAGAAGGGGAGCGAAAAACAGGAACGCGAAAATCGCCCCCTTTCTCCCCTTTCAAAATAAAACAATAAAAAGATCAAACATGTGTTGGTATTGCCGCTTTCAGAATCACCCGATCTATAAAAAAAAGGAATAACTTGATCGCTAAATGGCGCAGCGAGAAAAAAAGTCAAAACACCAGAATTACGTTTTTTTGGTCACTGACATTGCATTAAAATGCAATAACGGGCGATCACAAGATCGCATCTGCACCAAAATGGTATCATTAAAAACATCAGCTCGGTGTGCAAAAAAAAAAAAGCCCTCACTCAACCCAAGATCACGAAAAATGGAGACACTATGGGTATCGGAAAATGGCGCAATTTTTAGCAAAGTTTCAAATTTTTTTTCTCGACTTAGGTAAAAAAAGAACCTAGACATATTTGATGTCTATGAACTCATAATGACCTGGAGAATCATAATGGCAGGTCACTTTTAGCATTTAGTGAACGTGGTTAAAAAACAAAAAAGAAAAAACAAGTGTGGGATTGCACTTTTTTTGCAATTTCACCACACTTGGAATTTTTTCCCATTTTTGAGTACACGGTATGGTAAAACCGATGGTGTCGTTCAAAAGTACATCTCATCCTGCAAAAAACATTCTCACATGGCTATATTGACAGAGAAATAAAAAAGTTATGGCTCTGGGAAGAAGGGGAGCGAAAAACAGGAACGCAAAAACGAAAATGGGTTGCGGCACGAAGGGGTCAATGGGATATTTCCTTGTAAATCCATCATTAATTAAGCAGGTAAACAGTCTGGAGCTGATTACAAGGGTGACATTTGCATTTGGAAGCTGTTGCTGTGAACCCACAACATGCGGTCAAAGGAAATCTCAATGGAAGAGAAACAGTCCATCATTAGGCTGAAAAAAAAGAAATCCATCAGAGAGATAGCAGAAATGTTAGGTTTGTTAAAATCAACAGTTTGGTACAATCTGCAAAAAAAAAGCTAATTGGTGAGCTTGAGAACTCAAAAAGGCCTGAATATCCACAGAAAACAGTGGTGGGTGATAGCAGAATACTTTCTATGGTGACGTAAAACCCCTTCACAACCTCTACCAAAGTGAAGACACTCTTCAGGAAGAAGGTGTTTCAGTATCTACAAATCATTTGCATTTCAGTATCAACTTTAATAGAAAATATTGCCTTTCAGGGCCCAAATCACAAAGATTCTATCACTGTCCAAATATTTTTGGACCTTAGTGTACAGCTGTATGGACAGGTTACTGTCTAGTGCCCAAATAAAGCCCTCTGTTCTTAAGAGCTCTCCAATACTTTCTGAATGGCTGACAACACAACCATTTCACAGAACATGGACGTCTGCAGAGAATTTCCTAAAATTTGCAGTTTCACGGTAATTCAAACATTTTGAGATTCGATTCATAGTTCACCATAAAAGCCTAAAAAATCTTTTCTGGCACCATTTCCCACACCGATGAAGTATCAAATAAACAGCAAACGTCATCAGAGATCAGCGGTTCCCAGCATGGCACAGTTTGTACGGCATAGTCATTTTTTTTTTAACCTTTGGTGTCACTGGGTAAAAGTCTCTTCTTGACACCAGCGGTTCAAACACATATACATGGTATTTTACATATATGATAATGCCCAGTATCAGAGAACGAGACAAGGCGGTGACCATGGTCCAAAAACGCCTTGTGCATGGATTACCACTCCATATGCTAATCTTAAAAAGGAGAAAACGGAGTAACGGATACAAAATATATGCAAAAGTATAAATTTTATTAGTACTCACATCAAGTGCTGACAAGTATACAAGTTGACTAAAATAGGGGGGATAAGCCCCAATGATACAACAATCAGGACAGACAAGGACAGGGTAAATAAAATGATACCAGTGCTCGAAATCTACATGGCACAACGTTCAGTCAGCCCATGGGCATTGCACATAACAGACATATGTCTAATGGTAAAAGATAGTCAAATATGGCATACTCAATTAAATGTGTATTGTACATAGTTGTACATGTCTAGAGCGCCAAAAAAAAAAAAAAAAAAAAACATCCAGAGGGGTCAATGTGCAAGTCCAATGGACACTGAACATAAATGAATCAATGACATGTGGAAGGATTCTTAAATAGTAAATAACATATGTATCAGCATATCAAAACTGCGCAATTGTGCCAGAGAGAACCCGGGAGACGACCCGCCCAGCGGTCCAAATGACAGAAGTGTGGAAACAAGTAAAGGCAGGCTGCTTACCGGGGAGAAGAGGAGGTGAAGGCCCATGCAACGACACCCGACGTACGTTTCGCGCCCGCCACAGGCGCTTTATAAAGCGCCTGTGGCGGGCGCGAAACGTACGTCGGGTGTCGTTGCATGGGCCTTCACCTCCTCTTCTCCCCGGTAAGCAGCCTGCCTTTACTTGTTTCCACACTTCGGTCATTTGGACCGCTGGGCGGGTCGTCTCCCGGGTTCTCTCTGGCACAATTGCGCAGTTTTGATATGCTGATACATATGTTATTTACTATTTAAGAATCCTTCCACATGTCATTGATTCATTTATGTTCAGTGTCCATTGGACTTGCACATTGACCCCTCTGGATGTTTTTTTTTTTTTTTTTTGGCGCTCTAGACATGTACAACTATGTACAATACACATTTAATTGAGTATGCCATATTTGACTATCTTTTACCATTAGACATATGTCTGTTATGTGCAATGCCCATGGGCTGACTGAACGTTGTGCCATGTAGATTTCGAGCACTGGTATCATTTTATTTACCCTGTCCTTGTCTGTCCTGATTGTTGTATCATTGGGGCTTATCCCCCCTATTTTAGTCAACTTGTATACTTGTCAGCACTTGATGTGAGTACTAATAAAATTTATACTTTTGCATATATTTTGTATCCGTTAATCCGTTTTCTCCTTTTTAAGAATGGTATTTTACATGTACATCTACCATAAATTTATTACGGATTTAACTACCTATCACCAGCAACACATGAACTATACCAAAAAAAGGTGACCACAAGGCCAAAATAACATAAAAAATACAATTTTATTAAAGCATCTAGTAAAATCCAATCGACAGGTGTATATGGGAAAGATGTAGAAAAACGCACACATAATGGTGGTACATAAGCACATGCAAAGGGACGTACACATCCAGATTGATATATATTAACAATATATATAATAATCACACAATTGCGATTTAGCCCAAGTGGGGAGGAAAAAAACACTATAGTATATAATAGTAAAGGGAAAATAATGGACACACAAGCGCACAGCTGGGATATATACCACAATCATTTACCTTAGCCATATCCATACAGATCCCACCCTGCTAGCTGCAAGTGACCTCCATGTTACTGAGCACAACCCCAAAGTTACCAATCAAATGATTTAAATTACCAGCAAGTCGCAGTGGCAGCAGGGACAGTGGTGTAACCTGGATGAGCACGTCAGCCCCGACGCGCGTTTCAATCCTCCTTCATCAGGGGGCATGGCTGCATTGATGACTGCCTGTCTTTTTATACCGCCTGGTCAAAGCGCGCTTATCCGCGCGACCGGAAGTAGCGGTCCCGGACCGGAAGTGACGCGCTCCGTTGTCAAGACACCAACGACGCCAGCCAGCGTCGGCGTCATGCTGGAGGAGGAGCCACAAGGAACCACCAACGCATAGAGACGCCGAAAGCAGGCAGGCGCAGGAGGGTGATGACAAACAGGCACGTACAGGTCGGGAGAGCTAATCACACAAAAATGAACAAATACAATTAAAAAATACATCAAGGTGACTAAAGTGTAAATCTGGAGGCATAAAAGAATTATGCAGAAAATATACAAAAAATATATGTACCGCATATATACAGGGAAAAGAAGGATTGAAAAAAATCCTAATATTCAATAACAAAAGAGACATATGTATGAATATCAATCACTTCTTCATCAGCACTTCCAACACCAATCATAGAGCGTAGTTCCTCATGCGTTGTCAGAAAAACCACTGATGCAATACACCTCCAGCACACATAGGCCATCATCATGATGATAATTTTACTAAAAAATAAAATCAAAAGTTAAAATATGGACCACACAAAACCTGAGCGTTATCTCTAAATCAGAACAGTGTGATCAAAGGAATGAGGCAAAACTAATATGTTCATTTAATCCAGATGGATGGACAGTGCCAAGTGTCCAAATCCACCTGGATTCTAACTGGGCCAACCTTTTAGATGTGTCTCCACCCCGAACACCAACATTCAACATGTCAATGCCTCTGACCCTGAGAAGACCACCATTGCAGTTATGGAACCTCCTGAAATGACGGGGGATGGTTTTTAGCGATGCGGGGTCCTCAGTGGACACTGCTGCCTCGATCCCCAATACGTGCTCACGTACACGTTTTTTTAAGCTGTCTAGAGGTCATGCCCACATAAATCAAGTTACATGGGCAGACCGCGTAGTAAATCACGTTCCGACTCTCACATGTGATGTATTTTTTAATTTTATATTCACGTACACCATCTTGGCTCGTGAATATCTCAGTACGGTCCATATTGGGGCAGGCCACGCAATGTCCACAAGGGGAACTCCCACATCGCCTAGCCATCTGATCCAAAAACGTATCCGGTATCGCACCTGTATAGTGACTACTGACTAATGTATCACGTAGGTTCCTAGATCTCCTAGCCGCAATAGTAGCCCTCTCAGAGAGGAACCCAGATAGTACCGGGTCAGCCTTAAGGATATACCAGGATTTATCCAATATTCGCCTCATATGAGAAAAATGTGAGTGAAAATTGGTAACAAATCTAATTTTATTTGTCTCATCCCTAGACTTCTTCCCATACAAGAGCACATCTCTCGATGAATGTCTAGCCCTGTTAAATGCTCGTTTAATCCTTCTATTACTATACCCACGTTCAGACAGTCTCACTTTTAGGTCATCACTCTGTCTAAAGAAATCCTCGTCGGTGGAGCACAATCTACGTAGTCTCAAGAATTGACCCGTTGGAACAGATTGAATCATGTGGCCAGGATGGGAAGAGGTCGCATGCAATAACATATTCGTGGAAGTTGGCTTCCTAAATATGTTAGTCTGTATTTCCCCTCTAGCGTCTTTTTTCAAGGTGACATTCAAAAATTCAATTGTCACAGGATCAAATTTATACGTAATAAAAATATTCATTCCATTATTGTTAAGTGACCTCATGAAAGTATGGAGATCATCACCTGAACCCTGCCAGATCAATAAAATGTCGTCGATGTACCGCGTCCAAGAGAGGACGCGGCACATCGGCGGCGATCCATCTGGCAGGGAGAGGTCCCTCTCCCACAGCCCCAGGAACAGGTTAGCATATGCAGGGGCGAAGGACGCCCCCATAGCTGTCCCCTGGAGCTATAGGAAGAAGGACCCCTTAAAAATGAAGAAATTATGAGTCAACGTAAAAGTTAATAATTCCAAAATCAGTTCTCTGATGTCACCTGGCAGATTTGACATATTAAGGAAAAAAGATGTGGCACGAATGCCATCTTCATGCTTAATACTGGTGTAAAGAGACTCAACGTCTCCAGTCACCATTAACATATCATCCTCCAATTGGAGTCCATCAACCCGCCTAAGTAGTTCACCTGTATCCTTCAAAAATGATGGCAACCCCTCCACAAGTGGCTTTCATGAGGTCACTTAACAATAATGGAATGAATATTTTTATTACGTATAAATTTGATCCTGTGACAATTGAATTTTTGGACGTCACTGTCATGGTCACGTGTGTCTGGACGCAGATGATACCGCAAGGCGGACCCATAACACACGTGACCCTGGATACACCGCCTCCAGTGGGGCGCATTTAAATAATAAAAACGTGCAGGTGGATACGCCGCCTCCACCTGGCGAATTTAGGTATTACACGTTATACATACAATAATCAAATAATAAAGGGGGAACCTGGGAAACATTAACAATGGTGGGCCCTGCTATAGGGAAAAGGGAATTGGAGACCTCCTGAGCTCCCCTGAGCCAGTGTCCCTGCACTCCTAACATTCCCTATGCCGGTTTCGCACCGGGCGCCGCACGCGTACCTTAACGCCCTTGCTCACCCTGACCCTAAACCCTCACTAGGGAATGGGTCGGTGCGGAGACTAATCCCACCACTGCACTAATAACACACATGAGGAAAGAGACAATACAGGGGAAACACCACTTAGCTTTGCTCTGTTGCGTGCGCTCCTAGCAACAGAGCCCTCCACCTGAGTGCGTCTTCTCCTCCCTCCGGATCCATCACCATAACAGGATCCTTCACCTTAGTGCAACCTTGGAGCAGAGTCCAACACCAGTTGTAGCTGCTTAGAACCAGAGTCCCAAGGATGAGTTCAGCTGCTGACACGAAGTCGAGCATGCTGGAGTCCAGCTCAGCGGCCAAGTCCCACATGGAGAGTGCCACTCTCCATAGTCGCCACTCCACCAGCCCATGCAGACACTTCCCGCTGACACCATCACTGCGACTCCACCACGCCATGCCAGCCCTTCGTCCAGACACCATAGCTGAAACACGTCCCCCCTGGCTAAGCTGCGCAGGACTCCTCACCAGCTCCATCCTTCATCCAGGCTCTCCAAAAACAGAGTGGACACAAACTCACAATATCACAGCCAGTGAGTGAACCCCCTGAGCACACCTTTATAGGGTGTCACACCTGATCCATAATTAAGTGCAAAAAACCCTAAAGTGCAATACCACTCACCACCACCGGGGACAGTCAAGACACCTTGGAACTTTCCAAAGTAAAAAAAGTTCACTTTGTGCTTTTAATACCGCCAGATCCAACACTGGATCATGACAGTCACCTTGAAAAAAGACGCTAGAGGGGAAATACAGACTAACATATTTAGGAAGCCAACTTCCACGAATGTTATTGCATGCGACCTCTTCCCATCCTGGCCACATGATTCAATCTGTTCCAACGGGTCAATTCTTGAGACTACGTAGATTGTGCTCCACCGACGAGGATTTCTTTAGACAGAGTGATGACCTAAAAGTGAGACTGTCTGAACGTGGGTATAGTAATGAAGGATTAAACGAGCATTTAACAGGGCTAGACATTCATCGAGAGATGTGCTCTTGTATGGGAAGAAGTCTAGGGATGAGACAAATAAAATTAGATTTGTTACCAATTTTCACTCACATTTTTCTCATATGAGGCGAATATTGGATAAATCCTGGCATATCCTTAAGGCTGACCCGGTACTATCTGGGTTCCTCCCTGAGAGGGCTACTATTGCGGCTAGGAGATCTAGGAACCTACGTGATACGTTAGTCAGTAGTCACTATACAGGTGCGATACCGGATACGTTTTTGGATCGGATGGCTAGGCGATGTGGGAGTTCCCCTTGTGGACATTGCGTGGCCTGCCCCAATATGGACCGTACTGAGATATTCACGAGCCAAGATGGTGTACGTGAATATAAAATTAAAAAATACATCACATGTGAGAGTCGGAACGTGATTTACTACGCGGTCTGCCCATGTAACTTGATTTTTGTGGGCATGACCACTAGACAGCTTAAAAAAACGTGTACGTGAGCACGTATTGGGGATCGAGGCAGCAGTGTCCACTGAGGACCCCGCATCGCTAAAAACCATCCCCCGTCATTTCAGGAGGTTCCATAACTGCAATGGTGGTCTTCTCAGGGTCAGAGGCATTGACATGTTGAATGTTGGTATTCGGGGTGGAGACACATCTAAAAGGTTGGCCCAGTTAGAATCCAGGTGGATTTGGACACTTGGCACTGTCCATCCATCTGGATTAAATGAACATATTAGTTTTGCCTCATTCCTTTGATCACACTGTTCTGATTTAGAGATAACGCTCAGGTTTTGTGTGGTCCATATTTTAACTTTTGATTTTATTTTTTAGTAAAATTATCATCATGATGATGGCCTATGTGTGCTGGAGGTGTATTGCATCAGCGGTTTTTCTGACAACGCATGAGGAACTACGCTCTATGATTGGTGTTGGAAGCGCTGATGAAGAAGTGATTGATATTCATACATATGTCTCTTTTGTTATTGAATATTAGGATTTTTTTCAATCCTTCTTCTTTTCCCTGTATATATGCGGTATATATATTTTTTGTATATTTTCTGCATAATTCTTTTATGCCTCCAGATTTACACTTTAGTCACCTTGATGTATTTTTTAATTGTATTTGTTCATTTTTGTGTGATTAGCTCTCCCGACCTGTACGCGCCTGTTTGTCATCACCCTCCTGCGCCCGCCTGCTTTCGGCGTCTCTATGCGTTGGTGGTTCCTTGTGGCTCCTCCTCCAGCATGACGCCGACGCTGGCTGACGTCGTTGGTGTCTTGACAACGGAGCGCGTCACTTCCGGTCCGGGACCGCTACTTCCGGTCGCGCGGTTAAGCGCGCTTTGACCAGGCGGTATAAAAAGACAGGCAGTCATCAATGCAGCCATGCCCCCTGATGAAGGAGGATCGAAACGCGCGTCGGGGCTGACGTGCTCATCCAGGTTACACCACTGTCCCTGCTGCCACTGCGACTTGCTGGTAATTTAAATCATTTGATTGGTAACTTTGGGGTTGTGATCAGTAACATGGAGGTCACTTGCAGCTAGCAGGGTGGGATCTGTATGGATATGGCTAAGGGAAATGATTGTGGTATATATCCCAGCTGTGCGCTTGTGTGTCCATTATTTTCCCTTTACTATTATATACTATAGTGGTTTTTTCTTCCCCACTTGGGCTAAATCGCAATTGTGTGATTATTATATATATTGTTAATATATATCAATCTGGATGTGTACGTCCCTTTGCATGTGCTTATGTACCACCATTATGTGTGCGTTTTTTTACATCTTTCCCATATATACCTGTCGATTGGATTTTACTAGATGCTTTAATAAAATTGTATTTTTTATATGTTATTTTGGCCTTGTGTTCACCTTTTTTTGGTATAGTTCATGTAAAACTCTCTTCTTGTACAGGAATCTCTCATGGTCAGCAGGGTCCTCTCTCTTGTGTTGACTGTAAACTCTTATCAGCGGGGTCTTCTCATCTGTGAAGTGTAAAGGTACCATTCGACATAGCGACGCTCCAGCGATCCCGACAATGATAAGACCTGGTAAGGATTGCTGGTGCATCGCTACATGGTCGCTAGTAAGATGTCAAACAGGCAGAGCTACTCAACGACGCAACAACAATCCGGCGATCCATATAACGACCTTGGCGGTTGTTGGGACCTTGTCACACAGCAGCGAATCTGACGACTCATTCTTGCGTCCCTGAGTTCTGAGTCGCCAACGAGGTCGCTCGTCGGTGTCAAACAGAGCGATGCATGCTGGCCAGCGGGACACCAGCGATCAAAAAATGGCCCAGGACATTCTAGCACGATAAGCGAGATCGCAGCGGGTGCCCGGTCGCCGCTATGTGTCACATGTAGCGAGATCGCTGGCGAGGTCACTGTTGCGTCACAAAATCTGTGACGTTTCAGCGATCTCGCTAACGATCTCACTATGTGAGATGGGGCCTTAAGGTTCTTCCTCTCTCATCCGCCCACATGTATTTTACGAGTGTTTACAAGCTTTCCAGTATTGAAATTAGCGTAAATTTATTATCCGCAAATCTATTTTTTATGAGAAAATTCTGCAAAATTCTCATCTCTTATATTAAAATGAATGTGTGTGTGTATCACCAACCAATCACAAAGCATCTTTCATTTCCCCAGAGCTGTTCAAAAGAAGCTGAGCTATGATTGGTTGCTATGAGCAACAGTTTTCCTTGCAAACAATCACTAAGCATCTCTCATTTCACCAGAGCTGGTTAAAAAAAGCTGAGCTGTGATTGGTTGCTATGACCAACAGTTTTCCAACTTGACAACACGTCAGCAGACACTGACATGGTGGGAGAAATATAGCATCTTCGGGAACATAAGCTCCCAGCCATTGTCTGCCCCCCTGAAAGGAGCAGAGAGCACATGACAGAAATGAATCCCCCCTCCTGTGCCTATATACACATCACACATCCTCCATCCCATAGGCACATCTTCCCTCTTAAAGGAATCATTGGTATGGAAGTCAGAGCAAATCTATCCAGCGTTATGGTTTTTACCCCAGGCCTCTATTAAAGGGATCCCCAGTACGGAAGTTAGGACCGTTCCACTCAGCTCTGTGGTTATGACCCCAGGGTCTCTTAAAGGGATCATTGGTATGGAATTTAGGGCAAATCCAGTTTGAGCTTTGGTACTGACCCCAGGCCCTTCTTAAAGGGATCTCCGGTATGGAAGTCAGGGCAATTGCCTTCGAATGCTCTGGTACTGACCCCAGGCTCTCTTAAAGGGATCTCCTGTATGGAAGTTAGGGTAAATCCCTCAGCACTCTGATTCTCACCCCAGGGTTCTATTAAAGGGATCATTGTTATGCAAGTCAGGGGAAATCCACTCAGCGCTCTGATTCTGATCCCAGTCTTTCTTAAAGGGATCCCCGGTATGGAAGATAGGGCAAATCCACTCAGTGCTCTGGTTCTGACCCAAGTCCCCTCTTAACCCCTTCCTGACATCCGACGTACTATCCCGTCCACGGTACCCGGGCCCGTATGACCGTGGACGGGATAGTACGTCTACCGCGATCAGCGGCGCCCACGTGGTGAGCGCCGCTGATCGCGGCCGGGTGTCAGCTGATTATGACAGCTGACACCCGGCACTATGTGTCAGGGGCGGTCACGGACCGCCCCCGACACGTTAACCCCTTGCACACCACGATCAAACATGATCGCGGTGTACCGGGAGTTAAAGGGAAGCATCGGGAGGGAGGGGGCTCCCTCCATGCTTCCCTGAGCCCCCCACGGCAGCGCAAAGTGCAGCGCTGCTGCGGGGGGCTCCTATCCTCCAGGCCCCCGAATCCAAGATGGCGACGGGGGCCTTCGGGGACCTGAGGAAGCTGGCTTCCTCAGTGCCTGCAAAGCGCAGGCAAGAGGAAGTCTGCTTCAATGCCTGTGACAGATTGCTGATCTGTCACAGTGATCTGTGATGTGACAGATCAGCGATCTGTCACAGGACAGTGATGTCCCACCTGGGACTATGTAATAAAGTTAAAAAAAAATTAAAAAAAAATGTAAAAATAAATTTAAAAAAATCGCCAAATAAATTAGAAAAAAAAAAAAAAATTATTCCCCCAATAAATCCATTTTTTGGAAATAATAAAAAAACAAAACAATAAAAGTACACATATTAGGTATCGCCGCGTCCGTAATGACCAGCCCTATAAAACTGTCCCATTAGTTAACCCTTTAAGCGAACCCCTTAAAAGATAAAAATAAAAAACGAAGCAAAAAATAATGATTTATTATCATACCACCAAACAAAAAGTGTAATAACGCGCGATCAAAAAGACGCATATAAATATCCATGGTACCGCTGAAAACGTCATCTTGTCCCGCAAAAAACGAGCCACACTACAGCATCATCAGCGAAAAAGTTATAGCTCACAGAATAAAGCGATGCAAAAATAATTATTTTTTATATAAAATAGTTTTCATTGCATAAAACCGACAAAAACATAAAAAAACGACCTAAATGAGGTATCGCTGTAACCGTACTGACCCGAAGAATAAAACCGCTTTATCAATTTTACCGCACGCGGAACGGTGTAAACGCACCCCCCCAAAAGAAATTCATGAAACGCTGGTTTTTGTTCATTCTGCGTCCCAAAAATAGGAATAAAAAGCGACCAAAAAATGTCACGTGCCCGAAAATGGTACCAATAAAAACGTCAACTCGTCCCGCAAAAAATAAGACCTCACATGACTCAGTGGGTCAAAATACGGAAAAATTATAGCTCTCAATATGTGGTGATGCAAAAACTATTTTACAATAAAAAGCGTCTTTTGGCGTCTGACAGCCGCCAAACATAAAAACCACCATAAATAGTAAGTCAAACCCCCCGTTATCACCCCCTTAGTTAGGGAAAAATAATAAAACTGAAAAAAAAGTATTTATCTCCATTTTCCCGTTAGGGTAAGGCTGTGTGCACACGCTGCGGATTAGGTGCGGATTCACCAGCGTAGATTTTGTAAAATCCGCAGGTGAAACCGCAGGTCAAAAGACCTGCGGTTTTACCTGCGGATTGCTCTGCGGTTTTGTCCTGCGGTTTTTCATCTCCTCAATAGAGGAGATGGCAAACCGCAGGAGAATCCGCAGAAAGAATTGACATGTCAATTCTTTCTGCGGATTGAAAACCGCAGATAATCCGCGCGGAAAATTCCGCACCGTCTGCACTGCGGTTTTTGATTCCCATAGGGAATCATGGTACTGTACACCGCAGCAAAAACTGCTGCTGGTCCGCAGCGGCCAAAACTGCTGCGGAACCGCAGCAAAATCCGCAGCGTGTGCACACAGCCTTAGGGTTAGGGCTAGGGTTAGGGCTAGGGTTAGGGCTAGGGTTAGGGCTAGGGCTAGGGTTAGGGCTAGGGTTAGGGCTAGGGTTAGGGCTAGGGTTAGGGCTCAGATTAGGGTTAGGGGTGTGTTGGGGTTAGGGTTGGAGTTATAATTGGGAGTTTCCACTGTTTGGGCACATCAGGGGCTCTCCAAATGCAACATGGCGTCTGATCTCAATTCCAGCCAATTCTGAGTTGAAAAAGTCAAATGGTGCTCCTTCCCTTCCAAGCTCTGCCATGCGCCCAAACAGTGTTTTACCCCCACATGTAGGGTATCAGCCTACTCAGGACAAATTGCAAAACAATTTTTGGGGTCCAATTTCTCCTGTTACCCTTAGGAAAATAAAAAATTGGGGGCAAAAATATCATTTTTGTGGAAAAAAATGATTTTTTTATTTTCACGTCCGAGTGTTATAAACTTCTGTGAAACACTTGGGGGTTCAAAGTGCTCACCACACATCTAGATAAGTTCCGTGGGGGGTCTAGTGTCCAAAATGGGGTCACATGTGGGGAGTTTCAATAGTTTAGGTACATCAGGGGCTCTCCAAACGCACATGACACCCGCAGACCATTCCATCAAAGTCTGCATTCCAAAACGTCACTGCTTCCCTTCCGAGCCCAGACGTGTGTCCATACAGTAGTTTTCTCCCACATATGGGGTGTCAGCGTACTCAGGCCAAATTGGAAAACAACTTTTGGGGTCATAGAATCATAGAATCATAGAATCATAGAATCGTAGAGTTGGAAGGGACCTCCTGGGCCATCTGGTCCAACCCCCTGCTCAAAGCAGGATTCGCTAAATCATCCCAATTTCTCCTGTTACCCTTGGGAAAATGAAAAAATTGGGGACTAATTGATCATGTTTCTGGAAAAAATACGATTTTTTTATTTTCATGCCCTGGCATTATAAACTTCAGTGAAGCCCTTGGGGGTTCAAAGTGCTCACCTCACATCTAGATAAGTTCCTTAGTGGGTCTAGTTTTCAAAATGGGGTCATTTGTGGGGGGTTTCCACTGTTTAGGTACATTAGGGGCTCTCCAAAGGCAACATGACACCCGCAGACCATTCCATCAAAGTCTGCATTCCAAAACGTCACTACTTCCCTTCCGAGCCCCGACGTGTGCCCATACAGTAGTTTTCTCCCACATATGGGGTATCAGCATACTCAGGACAAATTGGACAACGACTTTTGGGGTCCAATTTCTCCTGGTACCCTTGGGAAAATAAAAAAATGGTGACTAAAAGATCATGTTTGTGGAAAAAATACGAATTTTTTATTTTCACGCCCGGGCGTTATAAACTTCTGTGAAGCACTGGGGGGTTCAAAGTGCTCACCACACATCTAGATAAGTTCCTTGGGGGGTCTAGTTTACAAAATGGTGTCATTTGTGGGGGGTTTCCACTGTTTTGGTACATCAGGGGTTTTCCAAACGCGACATGGTGTCCGATCTCAATTCCAGCCAAAAACGTCAAATGGCGCTGCTTCCCTTCCTCCGAGCTCTGCCATTCGCCCAAATAGTGGTTTACCCCCACATGTGGGGTATCAGCGTACTCAGGACAAATTGCACAATAACTTTTAGGGTCCTGTTACCCTTGGAAAAATAAGAATTGAGGGTGAAAAGATCATTTTTGTGGAAAAAATATGATTTTTTAATTGTATGGCTTTATGTTATAAACTTCTGTGAAGCCCATGGGGGTTCAAAGTTCTCACCACACATCTAGATAAGTTCCGTAGGGGGTCTAGTTTCCAAAATGGTGTCATTTGTGGGGGGTTTCCACTGTTTTGGTACATCAGGGGTTTTCCAAACGCGACATGGTGTCCGATCTCAATTCCAGCCAAAAACGTCAAATGGCGCTGCTTCCCTTCCGAGCTCTGCCATGCGCCCAAATAGTGGTTTACCCCCACATGTGGGGTATCAGCGTACTCAGGACAAATTGCACAATAACTTTTAGGGTCCTGTTACCCTTGGAAAAATAAGAATTGAGGGTGAAAAGATCATTTTTGTGGAAAAAATGATTTTTTAATTGTATGGCTTTATGTTATAAACTTCTGTGAAGCCCATGGGGGTTCAAAGTTCTCACCACACATCTAGATAAGTTCCTTAGGGGGTCTAGTTTCCAAAATGGTGTCATTTGTGGGGGGTTTCCACTGTTTTGGTACATCAGGGGTTTTCCAAACGCGACATGGAGTCCGATCTCAATTCCAGCCCAAAACGTCAAATGGCGCTGCTTCCCTTCCGAGCTCTGCCATGCGCCCAAATAGTGGTTTACCCCCACATGTGGGGTATCAGCGTACTCAGGACAAATTGCACAATAACTTTTAGGGTCCTGTTACCCTTGGAAAAATAAGAATTGAGGGTGAAAAGATCATTTTTGTGGAAAAAATATGATTTTTTAATTGTATGGCTTTATGTTATAAACTTCTGTGAAGCTCATGGGGGTTCAAAGTTCTCACCACACATCTAGATAAGTTCCTTAGGGGGTCTAGTTTCCAAAATGGGGTCACTTGTAGGGGGTTTCCACTGTTTAGGTACATCAGGGACTCTCCAAACGTGACATGGCGTCCAATCTGAATTCCAGCCAATTTTGCATTGAAAAAGTCAAACGGCGCTCCTTCCATTCTGAGCTCTGCCATGCACCGAAACAGTCGTTCCCCCCCACATATCAGGTATCTGCGTACTCAGGACAAATTGCACAATAACTTTTGCAGTCAAATTTCTCCTGTTACCCTTGGTAAAATAAAAAAAATTGAACCTGAATTATTTTTTTTATGAAAAAAAGTTAGATGTTCATTTTTTTTAAATATTCAAAAAAATTCCTGTGACGTACCTAAAGGTTTAATAAACTTCTTGAATGTGGTTTTGAGCACCTTAAGGGGTGCAGTTTTTAGAATGGTGTCACTTTTGGGTATTTTCTATCATATAGACCCCTCAAAGTGGCTTCAAATGTGATGTGGTCCTAAAAATAAAATGGTGTTGTAAAAATGAGAAATCGCTGGTCAACTTTTAACCCTTATAACTTCCTAACAAAAAAAAATTTTGGTTCCAAAATTGTGCTGATGTAAAGTAAACATGTGGGAAATGTTACTTATCAAGTTTTTTGTGTGCCGTATCTCTGTGATTTAAGGGCATAAAACTTCAAAGTTGGAAAATTGTGAAATTTTCAAAATTTTTGCCAAATTTCCATTTTTTTCACAAATAAACGCAAGTTATTTGAATGAAATTTTACCACTAACATGAAGTACAATATGTCATGAGAAAACAATGTCAGAATCACTGGGATCCATGGAAGCGTTCCAGAGTTATGACCTCATAAAGGTACAGTGGTCAGAATTGTAAAAATTGGCCCGGTCATGAACGTGCAAACCACCCTTGGGGGTGAAGGGGTTAAAGGGATCCTCGGTACGGAAGTGAGGGAATATCCACTCTGTGCTTTGCTACTGACCCCAGGCCTCTCTTAAAGGGATTTCCGGTCTGAAAATTATGGTAAATCCCTCAACGCTCTGATTCTCACCCCAGGCTTTTATTAAAGGGATCATTGGTATGGAAGTCAGGGAAAATCCTCTCAGTGCTCTGGTTCTGACGCCAGGCCTCTCTTAAAGGGATCCAGAGTATAGAAGTTAGGACCATTCCACTCAGCGCTCTGGTTCTGACTCCAGGCTGACGGGATGATGTGGGATATTAGTGGTAGTTGTCCAGTGGCTCTGGCTCACGGGATGATGTGGGATATTAGGGGTAGTAGTCCGGTGGCTCTGGCTGACGGGATGATGTGGGATATTATGGGTATTAGTCCGGTGGCTCTAACTGACGGGATGATGAGGGATATTTTGGGTAGTAGTCCGGTAGCTCTGGCTGACGGGATGATGAGGGATATTTTGGGTAGTAGTCCGGTAGCTCTGGCTGACGGGATGATGAGGGATATTTTGAGTAGTAGTCCGGTGGCTCTGGCTGACGGGATGATGAGGGATATTTTGGGTAGTAGTCCGGTAGCTCTGGCTGACGGGATGATGTGGGATATTAGGGGTAGTAGTCCGGTGGCTCTGGCTGACGGGATGATGTGGGATATTTTGGGTAGTTGTCCGGTAGCTCTGGCTGACGAGATGATGTGGGATATTAGGGGTAGCAGTCCGGTGGCTCTGGCTGACGGGTGATGTGGGATATTATGGGTAGTAGTCTGGTAGCTCTGGCTGACAGGTGATGTGGGATATTAGGGGTAGTAGTCCGGTAGCTATGGCTGACGGGTGATGTGGGATATTATGGGTAGTAGTCCGGTAGCTCTGGCTGACGGGTGATGTGGGATATTATGGGTAGTAGTCTGGTAGCTCTGGCTGACGGGTGATGTGGGATATTAGGGGTAGTAGTCCGGTAGCTCTGGCTGACGGGATGATGAGGGATATTTTGGGTAGTTGTCCGGTAGCTCTGGCTGACGAGATGATGTGGGATATTAGGGGTAGCAGTCCGGTGGCTCTGGCTGACGGGTGATGTGGGATATTATGGGTAGTAGTCTGGTAGCTCTGGCTGACAGGTGATGTGGGATATTAGGGGTAGTAGTCCGGTAGCTATGGCTGACGGGTGATGTGGGATATTATGGGTAGTAGTCCGGTAGCTCTGGCTGACGGGTGATGTGGGATATTATGGGTAGTAGTCTGGTAGCTCTGGCTGACGGGTGATGTGGGATATTAGGGGTAGTAGTCCGGTAGCTCTGGCTGACGGGATGATGTGGGATATTATGGGTAGTAGTCTGGTAGCTCTGGCTGATGGGATGATGTGGGATATTATAGTGAATGTGGCTATGTGGAGTGGTCGGGGCTTTACACTCAGCTTTATATATATAGAAATAATCATTATAGTTTGATATAACTAACCGTAGTTAGTTACTATGCCCGGGCAGCGCCGGGCTCTTCATCTAGTACGTAATAAAATAACTAAAGATTTAGATAATTTTTCAAAATTTAACAGTGTAGTATAGTTACCTGAGTAGTTCTCCAAGGTCCATTTTCAGTTGCACGATATTGCCATTCGCTACAGGGAGATTTTATTCCTAGACTTGTTCCACATTGTGAAATAGACACCACACACAGAAATGAGAAGGGTAAAGGGATTCTAGTTTGGGTAGAGTCAAGTTTAATCCAGAGAATAACTGTCTTCACTAAAAATGTTGGGAATTGCTCTCTTAAAGTGGGTGTATACACCACTTCTGCCAGCAGGGGGTGCCAAAACACTGTTTTATGTGTGACTACATTTCTAGTCAGAGTTTGAGAACAGCTAGGCAATTTCTGCATTGTTAAGCACACTACCCAAGCCCATTTCCCTTAAGGTAATGTCACACTTAGCGATGCCCCAGCGATCCCGACCAGCGATATGACACGGTCAGGATCGCTGGTGCATCGCTAAGTGGTCGCTAGTGAGCTGCCACACAGGCAGATCTCACCAGCGACATCGCTGGGGACGGGGGTCGCTACTTACCTGTCAGACGAGGCGATCCTGACGTCCTCCTGCCCGCGTCCACGCATCGCTCGTCAGCGCCACAGGAAGCGCAGCAGGAAGCTGATAACGAGTGATCAGCGATAACCAGCGGGGGAGCCGGTCGGATGTAAGTATCAGACATAGCGATATCGCTAGCAATATCGCTGCTGCGTCACAAAACCAGTGACGTTATAGCGATATTGCTAGCGATATCGCTTAGTGTGACTGGCCCTTGAGCAAGGAATTGGCCACACTTTAAATATCACTAAAGCATACTGATCATTGTAGATATAAAGCTACATTCAGATAAAAAATGTGTAATAGAAACACTCATTTAATAAAATTCCAATTTTTATTTAAACATATAAAACAAGATGCCTCATACCATAGAAAGATCAAAGTTTAGCGTATACACAAGTTTTGGGAACATAGGTACAATGAGGGACATATTTTATTTAATATATATATCTGTCCAAAAAATATCTTTTCTGCATATATCAGAATAATGGGAATATTTCCTTATAACTCTAGCAGAAACATTTTTAAAAAAAATTAATGAGAGACATACAGTATATATTGTTCAACATATGTACTTACTAATAAAGTGCTCCTTTTTTCTCTTTGATCATTGCAACATGCCGCATGGCCTAATTAATTATGATTCACATAATATGTCTTCAAATTAACGCCACAATGTGAACAAATGGTATAGCGGTAAAACCGCATCACTCAATAAGTTGTACACTTGGGATACAAAAAGCACACTAAAGTGGCTGCAACTGCTATTATTTGCAACAAGTAGATGATCAAAAGGAATTATCCACATCCTATTTTGTATATATACTCATAAGAGAAAATTTCCCCATAACGTACTCCTATTGTCCATAAAATGTTGCAATTTGCCACATAGCCTGCTTACAAATTAATGCCCCAATATAGATACATGATATAGCGGAAAAAAACACACCATTTAATGAGTTGCATATTTTGCACAAAAGGGAAAGCGCGCTAAAGCAGCTCCAAATACTGCCATGTGCCTCACACAATATTGAGCCTTATCGTGGACATAAGAAAAAGTACATAAAGACGGCTGCAAATGCTGCCGTTATACTGCACATAAAGCTGAACCCAATCACGGCTCACCACCAAACATATAAATAGCACTATTAGTGTCTCATAAATACATATTACCTGCTCCCAGCACTTGCTGCGTACAGATGCCAAGTGGCCCGCTAAAACTCTTAAACCCCGACACGCGTTTCGCTGTCAATGCTTCCTCCAGGGGGTATGTTTAAATAAAATTTGGAATTTTATTAAATGAGTGTTTCTATCACACTTTTTTGATCTGAATGTAGCTTTATATCTATAATGATCAGTATGCTTTATTAATTTCTGCACTGTATGGTTTAATTTCATCATTCTTCTAGCTGTGGTATAATATATGCACCATATAGGATTTTTTTTTGCTACTTACGTGTTCACTGTGTGGAAACACTGTATTGCACTGCCACATGATCCAATGTAGTTTGTTCTTTGGGCACCTTGAGAAGACAGCAGGGTTTGTTTCTAAACTGTGCTATCCTCGGTATACACATTCATTCTTTCCTAAGGCACGTGCACCACTGAGGTTTCCCATGCAGGGAGTAGGCCAAGCTCTTTTAGGTTTCATCCTTTTGTGAAGAACCCCTCACTTCTGAGGTAATGCATTGTTAGCAATTTAAGGGGTGGAAACTGTCTCAATAGTCATGAAATGTATGAAAAGGAACCAACATCAGACCAGGATTTTAGCTCCTAGATGACGTTAACGGGGCCGAGAATGTAAAACACCTTTTAGATGACCACGCAATATTACTGTGAAGAAAGTCTTCTTGGATGGGTGAACCTCTCTATCAAGAGGGTTTATACACTTTGACATGAATCTTTTAAGGAAAGGGGGGACTGACTCTCCTTAAAGGGAATCTGTCATCATGTTTTTGCTACCTTATCTGAAACCAACATGATATAGGGACAGTGACCCTGATTCCAGTGATGTATCACTTACTGAGCTGCTTGCTGCAGTTTTGATAAAATTCCTGTTTCATCTGCTGCAGGTTTCTGAATGCTGATCTCTGTATAAGCTTGTCCACAAAACTCATTGGTAGCTTTCTGTGTACACTGTGCATAGGCAGAAAGCTTTCAATCAGGAGAGGTGTTATAAAGAGCTCATAAATATGGAGGACTACATAGCAACAGGTTTACTAGTTCTCTGGTGATAATTTCCTGTTGATTAAACAGTGATTTTATAAAAACTACAGCAAACAGCCTAGTAAGTGATACATCGCTGGAATCAAGATCTCTGTCTTTACATTACGCAGCTCTCAGATTTGGTGGCAAAAATCTGGTTACAGATTCCCTTTAGAGAGACAAGATAAGTAAGGAGTCTTATTGGAAATGCTACATGGGAGAATTGTGAAAATCGTTTCCCTGTCAGGAGGACAGACAACTGTTTTTCTAGTGCACCTTAGTCACCATATATGTCAATGTCCTATCTTTGCTTTGAAACATGACTATGGATATTAGACAAGCCAGACACCCATCAACAGGCTGCTGTTTCAGGGTACTTCGCTCGCTGTCTGTAGACTATTTTCCCAGTTCAATTTGCAAGGGTCAAGCATTATCTTCAGCGGCTGCATGAAATTAGACTGGGAAAGTGTCACATGGCACATGCACACAGCTCACATGCTGACACCAGCCAGTGATAAATCCCATATCCTCTCACTTACTGGTGTCAGCAGCATGGTGCCTGGTATTGGTGGAGATTCATCTCCATGGTGTTGGAAGCATGCAGCTGAGGGCGGAAGATATTTAAACGAGTAAGAGGATAGTGCACATGCTTTGATTATGACTGCACATTTGACCTCCTTCTTGTATTTTGTCTCTTATTATTAGTGGAGACACAAGGGTCAGTGGGTGCTCTCGTCCGCTGGCCTGGCTGTCTTTAGAAAAACCACATGGACTAGGGCTTATCTCACTAACATCCCATACTCCTTTCCCGTAGGCATATCACTAATCAGACAACACAGGGTGAGGGTAACAAAGTGTGTCAATACTTTATTGAACCACCAATAGACAACGACATATGGTACAGATCCAGCAAGTACATAAGATGCTGCAAATGACCGTCTCACCCTTCCGCTGGCTCACCGGGAAATAGTACATCTGCAACTCTGCTCCCACAGAGAGAAGGTAACGATAAGTTTAGGAAACTGACAAAGTACACTGAGGTATGTAACCAGGTGACCTGATTGTCCCAACCTGGATTCTCTAAACATCTTTGAGGGCTTAGCAATGGTCAAAGGAGCAGATCTGTAGTCCTCCAGCTGGGGCCATGGTCCCTTAAGCTGATGCCTGTAGATTGTCAAATCTGTATTCCTCCGGTTGGAGCCATGGTGCCTTGGCCACTGTCATATAGATTCTCTTTAAACAGATGCAGATCCTCCATTTATAGTTCACAGCCATTATTCAAGCATTTTTCCCAGAGGATTGGAAGAAGGTGGGAGGAGGTCATCTCTCATTGTAGGTAAACAGCAACCATTCAACAATTCACAAACATCAATTCTATCTACAAGAGTTAACGCTCAGACTCATATGAAAAATAAGCTCATGTCCCTGGGCCTACTAAATATACAGCTTGCATAATTAAGAATAAATGCTGTCTCATCACCTTATTGCTCTCTTTGCATACCTTCATTTCTTGACCCATCCTCACACACCCCTGAAGAAGCTGGGTGAAACATGTCCAGCTGTGATTAGTTTGCTGACCTTATTTTGATTAGTTACATTGTTATTTTGCTTTTCTCAAATGTCAGTTCATTATAGATAGTGGCTATTTTCCTATCTCCGCTAATTATGTGGTACTACCTGATGGGTTAGCCGTCTTTTCTACAGTGCTGTTCTAGTCAGTGGCATAACTAGAGTCTGATTTGCCCTGGTGCAAGATTTAGGCCAGGGCCCCCCACTTCCTGAAAAAATTATATATTAAATATATATCTGCTCTCTATACTGGTATATATGTCCCTCATTTTGATATTTGTCCCTCATTCTGCTGCTGTTCTTTAATGTATAGAAAAAAAATAACCATTATACTCAACAGGGCGAACATAGAAGTCACAGGGCTCCATAGCAGAAGTATAATGCAGCCCCCATAATCATCCATTTAATATACTGCACAGCCCATAGTCATCTATAAAGTATAATGCACAGCCCAAAGTCATCCATAAAGTATAATGCACAGCCCATAGTCATAAAAAAGTATAATGTGCAGCCCATGGTCATCTATAAAGTATAATGTG
The DNA here is from genome assembly GCF_039654945.1 of Dendrobates tinctorius. Taxonomy (NCBI): domain Eukaryota; kingdom Metazoa; phylum Chordata; class Amphibia; order Anura; family Dendrobatidae; genus Dendrobates; species Dendrobates tinctorius. Next base: position 19,870,968 of record NW_027361808.1, on the reverse strand, counting down.
CAGCCCATGGTCATCTATAAAGTATAATGCACCCCCATATAATCCATAAAGTATAGTGCACCCCATTGTGATCCATAAAGTGTAATGCTCTTCCATAGTTATCCTTCAAGTATAATGCAGCCCCATAGCCGTCCATAAAATATAATGCACCCCATAGTCATCCATGAAGTATAATGCACACCATAGTCATCCATAAAATATTATGCACCCATTATTCATCCATAAAGTATAATGCACCCCATAGTCATCCATAAAATATAATGCACCCCATAGTCACCCATAAATTATAATGCACCCCATAGTCATCCACAAAATGTTATGAACCCCATAATCATCCATAAAATATAATGCACCCCATAGTCATCCATGAAGTATAATGCACTCCATAGTCATCCATAAAATATTATGCACCCATTATTCATCCATAAAGTATAATGCACCCCATAGTCATCCATAAAATATAATGCACCCCATAGTCACCCATAAATTATAATGCACCCCATAGTCATCCACAAAATGTTATGAACCCCATAGTCATCCATAAAATATAATGCACCCCATAGTCACCCATAAAATATAATGCACCCCATAGTTATCCATAAAATATTATGAACCCCATAGTCATCCAAGTACTAGTATGGATGTACTGATGTAAAATAAATAAATACTCACCTTCCCTTTGCTCCCCCGCCGCTCGTCATCTTGTGAGTTGTGAAGCCGGCAGCTGACTTCGGTGTGCGATGGGAGCCTATCCCCTCCCCTCACTTGTTTTTTGCTTATAAATCACTACATAGGCAAAAATATCATTTCTCTTGTCAAAAGATCACAAAGGACATGTTGCATATTGTTTTTGCACTAAAATGCGCAATTTTTTGTGATTTTACATCTCTCTTACCACTTTTGACATATGGGTGGGAAAGTTTGCATGGTCAACCAGACAAGTACAGTAGCTTTACTCTGACATATTAATTTGTTGCACATGCTACTCCAGTAGAGGGGTGGTGTAAAAATTGGATAAACAGCCCTTAAGTGTTCTATCTACAGACGCCCCAATGTTATAAACATTGTGCAACACTGAAAATGTGGCCATTATAACGGTAACGCAGCCTCAAGCACAAGTGGCTTTAATAATTCACATTGAAACCAATGTTTGTGCTCTTCGCATTCAGATGAAACACTGTATACTGGGCTCAGCGGAGACGATCCTAATGTTTCACACATCCTGTCTCTACACATGCGAGAATTCCAAGTTTTGTTGGGCTGAATGAGACGTAGCAACTTGCTCTGGCATTGTCAGATCCTGGGTACTTTTTTCCATAAGGCGTCCTTTCTCCACCTTTTAAATTTTGCTGAGAAAAATGTGGGAGGGATAGAGAAAGACTTAGTAAGGTACAAGCAGCAACTTAGGTGTCAACAGCTGGAGAGAGCTGTGTGTAGTAGCAGTCAGGGGCTTGCACACTCAGAAATTTGTACACTCCAATGAAGTTTTGATCTTGCAGCACCAGTGGTCATGCTGCCTCATTCAAATATATGGGTGTGCATTGAAGACATCTGCTAGAGGAAAGTTCACAGAGGAGAACAGACTCAGAAGAAGCTCTGTGGTTTTCATTAGCATCCAGTCTGAGTACATTTTGCATTAGGGACTTGTCAGTATGACCTCTGGATTACAGTACAGTCTACTTTTCTTCCTTTGCGTTACCAGCTTTCAGGAGTCACATGCATCTCAGGTAAGAGATTCCTTCTAAACCTTTAAGAAATCTGCCGATTATAAAATTGAAATTTATAAAACCGCTTTCGCACGTATGTCAATGTTTCCAGAGGCGCTCGGAACTGGAGATAAAATGAGATAAAGTAGTAATCATAGGGGGAGATATTTTTCTTCGTCTTGTCGGTTTTTCCAGGATACTTTTATCCTTTTCCATGGCTAATGACAGAGAAATAATGATGGACTTGATAACAAGGTATAATGGTAGAATCTAGGTAAAACCGTTGTCTAGCAAGCTCCTGCTCCGTTTTCGTGGTACCTTGTACATATTTTGCTTGTACATCGTCGCACGGTAGCTGTTACTTTTTTACTACTTTGCTAATCTTTGTATGACACAGATGATTGGTGTCTGCTATACTTTAAGTTAAATATGTATGTTTTGATACCTACTTACCAAGTCCAGATACTCAGGGGATTTTCCATCTGGATTTTTTAGAGAGAAAAGCCATTGTTGATGAAATTTCAAGCACAAGATGCTGGGAAAATTCACAGCGTAAACTTGGAAATCTGGAAATTTGTCAATTTGTGCTAAGGATTATTGCATAAGAAATTCAGTTATACCACCCGTTATATGCTAAATTCACATTGGCTACATAGAGAGCGCCATTGTGTGGATATCGGATTCCAGTCTATTCTCAGACAGTCCGTTGGCTGATCTGAATTATGGAATATGTAGTAAAGTATGTTATGTGCAGCATTTCTGTTGCTGATATTAATAAAACATGTTGTCTGATCATATCATTCTCCTGACACCTCCAACAAAAATCTGATTTTGTAAGAATTCTGCTGACAATTCGTCTGCTGCTGGGGAAATGTAGTATTACGTGGTGGTCATTCTTCGGTTTAACCCAGGGTAGTGTTGGTACAGTGGCGGACAGATGGCTACAAATATGTTTTTCTGGCAAATTAAAGTGACAGATGTGCCGCAGAAACCTTTGCTTCCTGCTTTAACCGCTACTTGGTTAAACATTGTCATTATAGCATCCGGCTACCAACAACCTAGAAGTCGAAACATGAATGAGATTGTAGCTGTCGGCTACCAGTATACTAGAACAGCGTCAGGAAATAAATAAAATGGAAAGAATCTCTGAACCTAGACAGCCATGGCACACAAAGGGTGGCCGAAAAAAAAAAAATCACAGCATTGAGATACTACAGCACAATATAGCGAAAGACAATGTAGCTACGATGTAAAAAGATGCTGCAACACAGAAATCACAGCAACCTGCTGGTCAGAGCGCCACCATGTTCAATTTCATTATTTTGTGGTGAATCACTGCTATATTTTAATATTTGACCACACAATCAAGGCCAAAGTCACCATGTAGTCCCTACTCTTAACCTCAAATACCCTGGAGTAAGGAAGTTCATGCTTGCAAATTTGGTGCATCCATATCACTCTATTAACCAGAAAGTCAAAACGTCGCCTGCTGAGATCAGAAATTACAAAGATGCAGGGAGCAGTCAAAAATCTATTGGGGCATGCAGGTCACAGAAAGATGAATAAAGTGGCACCTTGATCTCTACAATCTGATGTCTTATTCCAGGGAGATCCATATTTAAATATAAATGAGCTGTTAAGATCTATGGGTCGGACACTGATCTCCCTGAGATTCTCTCTCCAAAGATTACTTTACCAGTGTGAGACATGTAGATCAGGAAAGCAGACTGCCAGTCATTACATGTCTTACTCTGGTAAGGCTCCCTTTCATCTAAAATAACCTTTGGAGGCAGATTCTAGAGGAGATCTATGTCCGGCCCATAGATCTTAAAAGCTCATTTGCATATAAGAAAAACATGGATTTCTCTGCAATAAGATATCAAATTGCGGATATCAATGTATCTTTTTATTCAGCTTCCTATGACTTATATGCCCATATAGACAACTTAGGAGGGTTGATCCTACTAACAGATTCCCTTTAAAAACGACTTTCAAATGTACCTGAAAGGGAACATGTGCGGTACCAGCGATGCCCCTCATAACAACAGCTAAAATAGCACAAAAAGAGGACTTAAAAATCCTGCAATAACACAAGAAAACTCCCCTCATAACAACAGCTAAAGTTCTCTATTACAAGAGCCAGCAGAGTGCCATGTCAAAAATTGTAACAGATTCAGAGGTAAATAATCTAATATATAAAGCTCAATGTGTGTATGTATGTATGTATGTGTGTGTGTGTATGTCCGGGATTGGCATCCGCACCGTCGCAGCCACAGCCACAAAATTTGGCACAGTCACACGTCTGGACCCCGAGAGCGTCATAGGCTATGCTGTGAGGCGAAATTTTAACCCCGCGCGACCCAATTCACCAAACAATTTTGCCCCTATCTACATAATGGGGAAAAAGTGTGTGTGTGTGCAACAAGCCCCGCCCTTCATTATGATGTCACAATGGTTGCCATGGCGACGCTGATTCATCATAGGTTGCAATGGTGACTGTTATGTCATAACGGTTGCCATGGTGATGATGTCATAATGGGTATATTGGCACGGGACTATGGGATGGAGGATGTGTGATGAGTGTATGGGCACTGGACTATGGGATGGAGGATATGTATGACGGGTATATGGACACGGGACTATGGGATGAAGGATATGTATGACAGGTATATGGGCATGGGACTGTGAGATGAAGGATGTGTGATGGGTAAATGGGCACTCGACTATGGGACGGCAAATATGTATGATGGGTATATGAGCATGGGACTATGGGATGGAGGTTGTGTGATGGGTATATGGGCACTCGCTTATGGAATGGAGGATACGTATGATGGGTAAATGGGCACGGGCCTATGGGATTGTGGATGTATGATGGGTATATGGGCACGGGACTATGGGATAGAGAATAATTATAATTTGCTATAACTGACCACAGTTAGTTACTATGCCCGGGCAGCGCCGGGCTCTTCAGCTAGTCTAATATATAAAGCTCAAGTGTGTGTATGTCCGGGATTGGCATCTGCACCGTCGCAGCTACAGCCACAAACTTTGGCACAGTCACATGTCTGGACCCCGAGAGTGTCCTAGGCTATGCTGTGAGGTGAAACTTTAACCCCGCGCGTTCCAATTCACCAAACAATTTTGCCCCTATCTACATAATGGGGAAAAAGTGTGTGTATCAAGCCCCGCCCCTCATTATGATGTCATATTGGTTGCCATGGCGACGCTGATGTCATCATAGGTTGCAAGCCCCGCCGCTCATTATGATGTCATAATGGTTGACTATGGGATGGAGGATGTGTGATGGGTATATGGGCACTGGACTATGGGATGGAGGATATGTATGACGGGTATATGGGCACGAGACTATGGGATGGAGGATGTGTGATGGGTATATGGGCACTGGACTATGGGATGGATGATATGTATGACGGGTATATGGGCACGGGACTATGGGATGGCGGATATGTATGATGGGTATATGGGCACGGGCCTATGGGATGGTGGATATGTATGATGGGTATATGGGCATGGGAATATGGGATGGAGGATAATTATAATTTGCTATACCTAACCACAGTTAGTTACTATGCCCGGGCAGTGCCGGGCTCTTCAGCTAGTGCACAATATAGTGTGTGAAGCCATCAACACATTATATCTACAGAGCTTTCATGACATTGAGTAATACATCCATAGGCATTATTATGGAGTTTGTCCTCCCTTTGCAGTTAAAACAGTTTTCACTTTTTTGCATATTTTAAAGCCCAAATTCCAGAGAAATGAACTCCTATAGCCTGAAGCTGAAGCCAGTGCAGATGGAGAATGTTCTGTACAGATCCCTTGGTGTGTATTGGCTCCGGTCACTGTGCAGTGGCCATTTGGGATTCCTGCAGCTCAGCTCCCACAAAAGGATTAAATAGCTGTGAACAGCTGATCAGTTGAAGTGCCGGGTGTCAGGTCACTACCGTTCTGATATTAATGATCTGTTTTAAAGACTGGCCATAGATGTCATAGTCTTTGACAACCTCTTTATTGAGACATTTGAATAGGTAAATACTGTATAATTATCACTGTGACAGATCACTGTCAGCTAGCTAGACTATATTGCCACTGTAGATCATGGAGAGAGTAGTGGTCAGCTAATGATTGCTTCCTGTGACGACTCAGCATTTATTCTTAATTAGGCGAGACATATTTCTCAGTAGGCCAGGATACATAGGCCATTTTTCATATAAGACTGAATGTTGACACTTGATGTTTGTTGCAGCCTATTGTGCTATAATAATATTCACCATCCCATATCATCAATAGGGACAAAGAGGCATAGGCAAAAATTCAATTAAAAACTAAACATTTTATTATCAGTATTAAAAATAAATAAATAAGACCTATCACAAGGAATATCCTCAAACAGGATAAAAATGGCTGGGATCTGGAAACAGGGGCCAGTGATAGTAGGAAATGCAGTTACAGACCCTATACAAACAAGTGACCTTATCAAATTAATATACTATGGTATATTTACAATAGCAGCAAAAAATAAAGTGTATAATGCCAGTCCTGCTAAATCAAACAATCATATAAGGATTTCATTTCCTGTGGTCACAGAGTAATACAGTGGGGAAAAAAAGTATTTAGTCAGTCAGCAATAGTGCAAGTTCCACCACTTAAAAAGATGAGAGGCGTCTGTAATTTACATCATAGGTAGACCTCAACTATGGGAGACAAACTGAGAAAAAAAAATCCAGAAAATCACATTGTCTGTTTTTTTTTCATTTTATTTGCATATTATGGTGGAAAATAAGTATTTGGTCAGAAACAAAATTTCATCTCAATACTTTGTGATATATCCTTTGTTGGCAATGACAGAGGTCAAACGTTTTCTGTAAGTCTTCACAAGGTTGCCACACACTGTTGTTGGTATGTTGGCCCATTCCTCCATGCAGATCTCCTATAGAGCAGTGATGTTTTTGGCTTTTAGCTTGGCAACACGGACTTTCAACTCCCTGCAAAGGTTTTCTATAGGGTTGAGATCTGGAGACTGGCTAGGCCACTCCAGGACCTTGAAATGCTTCTTACGAAGCCACTCCTTCGTTGCCCTGGCGGTGTGCTTTGGATCATTGTCATGTTGAAAGACCCAGCCACGTTTCATCTTCAATGCCCTTGCTGATGGAAGGAGGTTTGCACTCAAAATCTCACGATACATGGCCCCATTCATTCTTTCATGTACCCGGATCAGTCGTCCTGGCCCCTTTGCAGAGAAACAGCCCCAAAGCATGATGTTTCCACCACCATGCTTTACAGTAGGTATGGTGTTTGATGGATGCAACTCAGTATTCTTTTTCCTCCAAACACGACAAGTTGTGTTTCTACCAAACAGTTCCAGTTTGGTTTCATCAGACCATAGGACATTCTCCCAAAACTCCTCTGGATCATCCAAATGCTCTCTAGCAAACTTCAGATGGGCCCGGACATGTACAGGCTTAAGCAGTGGGACACGTCTGGCACTGCAGGATCTGAGTCCATGGTGGCGTAGTGTGTTACTTATGGTAGGCCTTGTTACATTGGTCCCAGCTCTCTGCAGTTCATTCACTAGGTCCCCCCGCGTGGTTCTGGGATTTTTGCTCACCGTTCTTGTGATCATTCTGACCCCATGGGGTGGGATTTTGCGTGGAGCACCAGATCGAGGGAGATTATCAGTGGTCTTGTATGTCTTCCATTTTCTAATTATTGCTCCCACAGTTGATTTCTTCACTCCAAGCTGGTTGGCTATTGCAGATTCAGTCTTCCCAGCCTGGTGCAGGGCTACAATTTTGTTTCTGGTGTCCTTTGACAGCTCTTTGGTCTTCACCATAGTGGAGTTTGGAGTCAGACTGTTTGAGGGTGTGCACAGGTGTCTTTTTATACTGATAACAAGTTTAAACAGGTGCCATTACTACAGGTAATGAGTGGAGGAAAGAGGAGACTCTTAAAGAAGAAGTTACAGGTCTGTGAGAGCCAGAAATCTTGATTGCTTGTTTCTGACCAAATACTTATTTTCCACCATAATATGCAAATAAAATGAAAAAAAAACAGACAATGTGATTTTCTGGATTTTTTTTTCTCAGTTTGTCTCCCATAGTTGAGGTCTACCTATGATGTAAATTACAGACGCCTCTCATCTTTTTAAGTGGTGGAACTTGCACTATTGCTGACTGACTAAATACTTTTTTTCCCCACTGTATATGTATATAATCAAAACATAAAGCACATTAGTGCATACCAATAATCACTGCTACATTGGTGAATCATTATTACCTAAAACAGGATGTCTTTCCTGGCCTCTGACAGATCCCAGCCGTACCCCGACAGCGCTGTTTCGCCTGACCGGCTTCCTCACACAGGGGCATGTGACATGGGAAGCCTGGTTGGGACAATTGGGTCGCTTAACCACATTCAGCAATGGACAGTCAGCTTCCTAACCTTTTCTCTGTGGGTTCCCTCCAAAAGCAGGGTGCCACTGTTGGAAGCCCCAAAGTCACAGCTGCTCTAATCCCGGTGAGCCAGCGGAAGAGTGATACTCTGTAATTTGCACCATCTTGTGTATTTGCTTGGACTGTTCTATATGTTATTGTCTGTTGGTGGTTTAACAAAGTATTGCCACTCTGTTTTACCCTCACCCTGTGTTGTCTAAGTAGGATATTGCCCACGGCTAAGCAGAGCGGGCTTTCAGTGTGTTGAGCCCATGTCCATACGGTCTTTCTAAAGACAGCCTGGCCAGTGGACGAAAGCACCCACTGAACATCGTGTCTCCACACTTCCCTATTCTCAGTACTTGATACCAGTTTCTTTGGACAAAGTAATTTTTATGAAGTTTGCTAGCAACTGCATGTAATAACTTAAAAAATGTATAAAGTTACTAAATGTATTTTCACTTGTTATTTAATTTGCAAAAATTAGAGAACTCCTATTAGACAATAATGCAGCTCCAGTGAGCATAGTGACAATAATTGAAAAGGCATTGACAAGTTTAGGGGCAGTCATCCTTGCAAACTCCTTGGCTAGTACTTACTTGCTCGCATCCTGGACGCCTAAGAAATTAGTGGGTCACCGAAACATCATCATGTTGCAGGAGCTTCGCATTCGCAAGTGTGACCAAGGATATTGCTATTTGAGTTCTGGCTGAGGAAGTTTTCACTGCTCATGTCCAGCTGCCTCAGAGTACTGAAATCGATGCTGGACTGGAGTAATGCAAATCTTTTTGGTAATCTCTAGTACTTACCTTGTTGTGTTGATTTTGCACCCACGTACACTGCAAATTAATTTTGTGAATTACCCTCACTATGAATATTTCTCTTTATTTCTCTTAGAGAACCTCAAACTAATGGCATGTTTGCACTGGGCAATTATCACACATTACTTGATGAGCTTCATTGTAGTGACACTGCACTACCATGTATAAAAAAAACAGCTTTTTGGTCAGTTGGTCATTCCAAAATAGAGAATTGCAAAGCAGCAATTCAAAATTCTTATTTTCCTTGTGTAATAATATGGGTGTTCAGTATACAACGTGTTTGGGGGACCTCCTTCCTCAGGTGCTATTTTTACAGAAAAGTGGGCAGTGCATCCACAAAACACAATGTTTCCTGAACACGCTCATTAGCTATACATATAAAGCTGAGTGTATATATGTGTGTGTATTAAGCCATGGCCACTCCACATAGCCCTGCCCACTCCGCATAGCCACACTCACTCCACACGCAAAGTCCCGTCCACATGGCCAGTGTTGTTAGCATAGACGGACGGAGACACATTCACCTCAAAAGCCACCCTGCAAAACTCAACGGCTGCGACTTCCCATCCACTGCGAGCTATAATCAGGGCCGCCGCCTTCAGAGTATCAGTGCGCGGAAGGCACAGGCCACATCTAGCTCCATCATATCTAGAATGGAGCTGCTCCTGTGAGGCATGACATCAAGGGAAAGGGAGGAGCCTAAATTGATTACACCGCTGTGCTCATAACAGGAAGTTGCTGTGCACATGTGAGGGAGTGAGGGGAAAATAGTGGAGTGAGGGGAAAATGAGAGGTGTGAGGTGAAAATGAAGAGATGTGAGTGGAAAATGAGAGAAATGAGGGGAAAATAGTGAAGTGATCGGAAAATGACAGGTGTGAGGTCAAAATGACTGGTGTGAGGGGGGAAAATGAGAGGAGCGAGGGGAAAATGAGGGGGGTGAGGGGAAAATGAGAGGAGTGAGAAGTCAGGTGTTGCAGTATGAGGCTGTGCATAGAGAAGAGAGGCAGATGGAAGTTGTGTGCAAAACAAACGTACTTCGCATCTCTCATATCCTCCCTGTCTCAGAACCCTAAACAGCTCTTCAACACTTTCAATTCTCTACTCTGTCCTACAGTACCTCCTCCCTCTCCTCTCATTTCTGCTGAAGACTTTGCCTCCTTCTTTAAGCAGAAGATCGATACGATCAGAGAAAGCTTTGGCCCGCAGCCTCCAATGCCCCTCTTAGCCACTCAGCCCTGTTCTTCTAAAACCAGCTTCTCCACCATTACAGAAGATCAGCTCTCCACCCTCCTGTCAAGATCACACCTCACCACTTGCGCGCTTGACCCACTCCCATCTCACCTCATCCCTAACTTGGCCACAGTCTTCATCCCAACACACCTCTTCAACCTTTCACTTACAAATTGTGTCTTTCACTCACCCTTCAAACATGCCTCAATCACATTCTTTCTCAAAAAGCCCACCCTCGACCCATCCTCTGTGTCTAACTATTGCCCGATATCTCTTCTCCCTTACGCCTCAAAACTACTGGAACAGCATGTCCATCTTGAACTGTCCTCCCACCTGTCCTCCTGTTGCCTCTTTGACTGGTTACAATCTGGATTCCGACCGAATCACTAAACTGAAACTGCCCTAACTAAAGTCACTAACAACCTACTAACCGCCAAGAGCAATTGACACTACTCTGTCCTCCTCCTGGACCTGTCTTCTGCCTTCGACACCGTGGACCATTCCCTCCTGCTACAGATTCTCTCATCTCTTGGCATCACAGACTTGGCCCTATCCTGGATCTCATCATACCTAACAGACCGAACATTTAGTGTCTCCCTCTCACACACCACCTCCTCACCTCGCCCTGTATCTGTTTGGGTTCCACAAGGCTCAGTCCTAGGACCCCTACTCATCTCCATCTACACCTTTGGCCTGGGACAGCTCATAGAATCCCACGGTATGCAGTATCACCTCTACGCCGATGACATGCATATCTACCTATCTGGACCTGACATCACCTCCCTACTGACCAAAATCCCACAATGTCTGTCTGTTATCTCAGCATTCTTCTCTGCTCGATTTCTCAAACTTAACCTGGACAAAACGGAATTCATCATCTTTCCCCCATCTCACTCTACCTCTCCACCAGACCTATCCATCAATGTCTATGGCTGCTCGCTTTCCCCAGTCCTGCATGCTCGGTACCTTGGGGTGATCCTCAACTCTGCCCTCTCTTTCAAAACACATATCCAAGCCCTTGCCTTCTCCTGCCACCTCAAAAATATTTCCCGGATCCGCGCATTCCTCAACCATGAAACCACAAAAACACTAGTGCACGCCCTTATCATCTCACGCCTCGACTACTGCAACCTCCTACTCTCTGACCTCCCCTCTAGCACTCTGGCACCACTCCAGTCCATATTGTACTCTGCTGCCCAACTAATCAACCTGTCTCCCCGCTATTCCCCAGCCTCCCCCATATGCTAGGCTCTTCACTGGCTTCCTATTGCCCAGAGGCTTTAATTCAAAACCCTAACCATGACATGCAAAACCATCCACAACATGTCTTTTCCATACATCTGTGACATACCTACCCGCATGCAACCTTCGATCCTCTCAAGATCTTCTTCTCTACTCCCCCCTTATCTCTTCTTCCCACAACTGCATACAAGACTTCTCCCGTGCTTCCCCGATACTATGTAACTCTCTGCCGCAACACTTCAGACTCTCACCAACAATGGAGACCTTCAAGAAGAACCTGAAGACCCACCTGTTCCGACAAGCCTACAGCCTGCAATGATCCTCAGTCTACTGAACCGCCGCACAACCAGCTCTACACTCTCCTAGTGTATCCTCACCCATCCCTGTAGACCAGGGGTCCCCAACCTGTAGCTCGGGAGCCACATGTGGCTCGCGGTCCCATGAATTGTGGCTCGCAACTGCCTGCCACCTTGGTGCATTAGGTCCAGGTCTAGCAAACAGGTATAAAGAGCACATATCAAAATGGTATATTTTGTGAGTAGCCTTGCACAGCGGAACAGATCTGGATGCACATATACTGGTCTTAGGGGTTTAGAGATGTTTTAGGTGTGGTACACTGGAGGATGATACTACCTATCAGAGGAGATGCTCAAAGCTGGATGCGACAGTTTGGTGGGAGTCCTTGATGGGAGAATACTGAATGGGGGTATTGTGGGAACCCCTGGATCTCAGTGTACTGCTTTGGAGTGATTTCTGTGGAAAAGCTTTGGTTGACACTACTTTGAAGGGGTGGGAGCTGGATGTGGCTCACGACCGTCTCTCAGTGCTGAAAGCTAAATGTGACTCTCAAGGTCAGAAAGGTTGGGGACCACTGCTGTAGACTGTGAGCCCTCGCGGGCAGGGTCCTCTCTCCTTCTGTACTTATGTATCTCTTGTCTTACACATGTTTATTGTACTTGTCTATATTTCCCCTTTTCACATGTAAAGTGCCATGGAATAAATGGCGCTATATAAATGTATACTAATAATAATAAATGTATAATAATAATTATAATATAAGGCCACATTCACATGTTCAGTATTTGGTCAGTATTTTACCTCAGTATTTATATGCCAAAACCACGAGTGGGAGAAAATTACAGAAGTGGTGACGTGTTTCTAATCTACAGGGTGGGCAATTTATATGGTTACACCTGGGTGGGCCATTTATATGGATACACCTGGGTGGGCCACTTATAAAATGGCCGCCATGGTCACCACCCATCTTGAAAAGTTTTCCCTCTCCCATATACTAATGTACCACAAACAGGAAGTTGATATCACCAACCATTCCCATTTTATTTAGGTGTATCCATATAAATGGCCCACCCAGGTTTAACCATATAAATGGCCCACCCTGTACTTTTTGTCTGATTATTTTACTCCAAGTTTTAGCTTACAAATACTGAGTTAAAAATACTGACCAAATAATGTGTGAATGAGGTCTAAAGGAGAAAAGTGTGGTGCTGCAGAAGAAGTAGGCTGTATGCAATTTGTGCAATTTCTCTCGGGATCAACTGTTTCCAATTGTATATGGAACAGTAGTGTGAGGTGCTGCCAGAGGAGGCAACTATAAAGGACAATAGCTGTGCTGTAGAAAAATACTGTGTATAAATGAGCATGAGGTGCATGAGGAGGCTGTGTAAAAAGAAGGCACATGAGGTGCAGGAGGAATAAGTCCCCTTAACTGCCGCCGTTAAAAGTTGTATCGGCAGTCATTAAGGGATTAATATTGTGTTAAAAAAAACACTTTTGCTTCAACAAAATGTCGCCGGTTGTATTCCATGTACCAATGCGGGAGCGTTGCTATGTTCAACAGCTACAATTTCTTTTTCTTGTGCGCGTTCCCACACTGGTCCTCAGAACATAGTGCATGTGCAGATAGCTTGCCGATAGATGCTATTGCGCATGTGCTAGCACCATTTTGTTGAAGCAAAATTTTTATTTTTTTGAAGACCACAATATTACATGTGCAGGTGCAGTATTTAAAGCAGGAAGCATGTCATTGAAAGGTTCAGTGACCTGTCATTTAATCCCAGAATGATCATAATGAGGCCAGAGAACCAAAAAAGATCCCCATATCGGCACGCCCCGGAGCACCAGAATCTCATTAACTTAAAACTTCAAACACAGATTAAAAAATGAAACATAAGACGGAATTCTCCAACACAGGTATCATTTTAACCCCTTTCTGCCATTAGAAGTACTATCCCGTCCATGTGCCCTGGGACTTAATTCCCAAGGACGGGATAGTACGTCTAATGCGATCAGCGGCGCCCACGTGGTGAGCGCCGCTGATCGCGGCCGGGTGTCAGCTGATTATCACAGCTGACACCCGGCACTATGTGTCAGGGGCGGTCACGGACTGCCCCCGACACGTTAACCCCTTGTACTCCGCGATCAAACACGATCGCGGTGTACCGGGGGTTAAAGGGAAGCATCGGCAGGGAGGGGGCACCCTCCGTGCTTCCCTGAGCCTCCCACGGCAGCGCAATGTGCAGCGCTGCTGCGGGGGACTCCTTCCCTACAGGCCTCCGGATCCAAGATGGCGACGGGGGCCTGTAGGGAGCTGACTTCCTCACTGCCTGCAAAGCGCAGGCATGAGGAAGTCTGCAGAACTGCCTGTGACAGATTGCTGATCTGTCACAGTGATCTGTGATATGACAGATCAGCGATCTGTCACAGGACAGTGATGTCCCACCTGGGACTATGTAATAAAGTAAAAAAAAAAAAAAAAAAGTGTAAAAATAATTTTACAAAAATCGCTAAATAAATTAGTAAAAAAAAAAAATATTCCCCAATAAATTTATTTTTTGAAAAAAAAAAAAAAAAACTATAAAAGTCACATATTTGGTATCGCCGCGTCCGTAGCGACCCGCCCTATAAAACTGCCCCATTAGTTAACCCCTTTAGCGAGCCCCTTAAAAAATAAAAATAAAAAACGAAGCAAAAAATAATGATTTATCATACCACCGAACAAAAAGTGCAATAACGCGCGATCAAAAAGATGCATATAAATATCCATGGTACCGCTGAAAACGTCATCTTGTCCCGCAAAAAACGAACCACCACACAGCATCATCAGAGAAAAAATAAAACAGTTATAGCTCGCAGAATAAAGCGATGCAAAAATAATTATTTTTTATATAAAATTGTTTTCATTGCAAAAAACCGACAAAACATAAAAAAAGACCTAAATGAGGTATCGCTGTAACCGTACCGACCCGAAGAATAAAACCGCTTTATCAATTTTACCGCACGTGGAACGGTGTAAACGCACCCCCCCAAAAGAAATTCATGAAACGCTGGTTTTTGTTCAGTCTGTGTCACAAAAATCGGAATAAAAAGCGATCAAAAAATGTCACGTGCCCAAAAATGGTATCAATAAAAACGTCATCTCGTCCCACAAAGAATAAGACCTCACATGACTCGATGGGTCAAAATACGGAAAAATCATAGCTCTCAATATGTGGTGATGCAAAAACTATTTTTACAATAAAAAGCGTCTTTTAGCGTGCGACAGCCACCAAACATAAAAACCGCCATAAACAGTAAATCAAACCCCCCGTTATCACCCCCTTAGATAGGGAAAAATAATAAAATAAAAAAAGTATGTATTTCCATTTTCCCATTAGGGTTAGGGCTAGGGTTAGGGTTAGGGCTAGGGTTAGGGCTCAGATTAGGGCTAGGGGTGTGTTGGGGTTAGGGTTGGAGTTATAATTGGGGGGTTTCCACTGTTTGGGCGCATCAGGTGCTCTCCAAATGCAACATGGCGTCTGATCTCAATTCCAGCCAATTCTGCTTTGAAAAAGTCAAATGGTGCTCCTTCCCTTCCAAGCTCTGCCATGCGCCCAAACAGAGCTTTACCCCCACATATAGGGTATCAGCATACTCAGGACAAATTGCAAAACAACTTTTGGGGTCCAATTTCTCCTGTTACCCTTAGGAAAATAAAAAATTGGGGGCAAAAACATCATTTTTGTGGAAAAAAATGATTTTTTTATTTTCACGCCCAGGCGTTATAAACTTCTGTGAAGCCCTTGGGGGTTCAAAGTGCTCAACACACTTCTAGATAAGTTCCTTAGGGGGTCTAGTTTCCAAAATGGGGTCATTTGTGGGGGGTTTCCACTGTTTAGGTACATTAGGGGCTCTCCAAAGGCAACATGACACCCGCAAACCATTCCATCAAAGTCTGCATTCCAAAACGTCACTACTTCCCTTACGAGCCCCGACGTGTGCACATACAGTAGTTTTCTCCAACATATGAGGTATCAGCATACTCAGGACAAATTGCACAACAGCTTTTGGGGTCCAATTTCTCCTGTTACCCTTGGGAAAATAAAAAAAATGGGGACTAAGACTAAAAGATGATGTTTGTTGAAAAAATACGATATTTTTATTTTCACGCCTGGTCGTTATAAACTTCTGTGAAGCACTGGGGGGTTCAAAGTGCTCACCACACATCTAGATAAGTTCCTTGGGGGGGTCTAGTTTCCAAAATGGTGTCATTTGTGGGGGGTTTCTACTGTTTTGGTACATCAGGGGTTTTCGAATCGCAACATGGTGTACGATCTCAATTCCAGCCAAAAACGTCAAATGGCGCTGCTTCCCTTCCGAGCTCTGCCATGCGCCCAAATAGTCATTTACACCCACATATGGGGTATCAGCGTACTCAGGACAAATTGCACAATAACTTTTAGGGACCTGTTACCCTTGGAAAAATAAAAATTGGGGGTGAAAAGATCATTTTTGTGGAAAAAATATGATTTTTGTAATTGTACCGCTGTACGTTATAAACTTCTGTGAAGCCCTTGTGGGTTCAAAGTTCTCACCACATATCTAGATAAGTTCCTTGGGGGGTCTAGTTTCCAAAATGGGGTCACTTGGAGGGGTTTCCACTGTTTAGGTACATCAGGGGCTCTCCAAACGCGACATGGTGTCCGATCTGAATTCCAGCCAATTTTGCATTGAAAAAGTCAAACGGCGCTCCTTCCCTGCTGAGGTCTGCCATGCGCCGAAACAGTGGTTCCCCCCCATATATCAGGTATCAGCGTACTCAGGACAAATTGCACAATAACTTTTGCAGTCCAATTTCTCCTGTTACCCTTGGTAAAATAAAAAAAAATTGAACCTGAAGTATAGTATTTTTTTAGTGAAAAAAAAGTTAAATGTTCATTTTTTTTAAATATTCAAAAAATTCCTGTGACGCACCTAAAGGGTTAATAAACTTCTTGAATGTGGTTTTGAGCACCTTAAGGGGTGCAGTTTTTAGAATGGTGTCACTTTTGGGTATTTTCTATCATATAGACCCCTCAAAGTGGCTTCAAATGTGATGTGGTCCGTAAAAATGAAATGGTGTTGCAAAAATGAGAAATCGCTGGTCAATTTTTAACCCTTATAACTTCCTAACAAAAAAATTTTGGTTTCAAAATTGTGCTGATGTAAAGAAAACATGTGGGAAATGTTACTTATCAAGTTTTTTGTGTGCCGTATCTCTGTGATTTAAGGGCATAAAAATTCAAAGTTGGAAAATTGCGAAATTTTCAAAATTTTTGCCAAATTTCCGTTTTTTTCACAAATAAACGCAAGTTATTTGAATGAAATTTTACCACTAACATGACGTACAATATGTCACGAGAAAACAGTGTCAGAATCACCGGGATCCATGGAAGCGTTTCAGAGTTATTACCTCATAAAGGGACAGTGGTCAGAATTGTAAAAATTGGCCTGGTCATTAACGTGCAAACCACCCTTGGGGCTTAAGGGGTTAATTGGTGTAACAGTGCCAACCTAACAATGCCTGTAGTATACTTAGCAAAATTTTGATGACAGGTTCGCTTTAAAATTATTTATACAGCTAGCACTAATGCCACTCTAAATTAGTCCTTCTTTAAAATCTCCCACAAGGTTGAAATCTGCTTTCTCTAAGAGAAAAGCTGTATTATGCCTCAATGAGCAAGACTTACAAAAAGAAGAAAGGGAGGCAAGACATGTCAGACTTTTATGTGCACTGTAATCATTATAATTTGTTATAACTAACCACAGTTAGTTACTCTGTCTTAGCAACTCTGGGCTCTTTAGCTAGTTATGCAATAAAAATAAGAATGCAGAATCAGCTGCCTCTCAATCCTCTCAATTGTTTGACGTGCCACCCAAAAACCTTTGGTTTTTAATATTACTACGTCATCGCAGGTGTGTACTCGACAAAAGTAGGTTCACTAGCTGCTTTTATTGGTGTGGCGATAGGCATCCAGGGGCTGTGCTACATGTGCACCCCCACAAGGTGAAAATAAGCATCCCATTGAAATACTATTGGACCAATTGTCAGTAGGTTTGCACTTTGTCTTTTTCTTTTTGTACATTTACAATTTCACCACAATAAGAACATCTTTCAGGCTTTTCTTTCTACACTACAGTACATGTGCCTTGTTAAACTCTATTTATACCAAATCATAAAGCCCCTTAAATGCTATATAAAACATCAAAGAGGATAAAACTTCTCTTTTCAATATGCGGGGACATTTTTGAGATCCAGTGATGTATATCCTGAATTCCTTTCCGTGAATACTTTTATTAAAATTTCATTCATTCCAGTCATACCTGACCAGCTGCAAAGTTTCCATGACCATCATATGAAAACATCATTCATTTTTCTTTGTCAAGATTGAATTACGGTAGATGGAAAATGTTACTTTGAAGAGCAATAAGTACATTGGGCGGAGAGGTATTATCACGTTAATAAATTAAATGCTGTAAAGTGCTAAATGTTGGAATGTTGCTTATAGGAGAGGGGAAATATTTGTGCTCACTTCTTCAACTTTTATTGGACTTCAGATCCATAGAGATTCATAAAATTAGTTTGAATGTAGATTTTAGTAATGTTTCTAAAAGTTTGTATTGTCAAAAAGAGTCCACAATATATAGGGAAACACTGAGTGGCAATACTCCATCCTCCACAATCACACAAGAAGTAACCACAATTAGTACTTTAATGGAAGGTGAAGAGACTGTGGTACTCATGGAATTCATCATCAGTAATTTTTAAATCACACATCACATTTATCAGATTGAATAACTAATGGTCGTTTTTCTAGTCTTCAAACTTTGTCAGGACAGGAATTCTGGTATAAAAGTAGACTTGCTGTCCACCACATTTATAAAGTGTTTTAGGCTATGTTCACATCTTTTTTAGGCACATGTCAGTGACTGTGCCCGGGTTTCCATCTCAATCGCCGAAAAACAGGATTCAGGTGCATCTGTTGATGGAGCCATTGAGTTTAATGAAGCAAATTTTTGTGCCTGGCTCAAACAGGCAAGCATGTTTTGACTGGCATAAAAACCGCAAATTTCTGTCAAAAGTGAGGTCAGACAGAACACAAAGTGACTCTGCCTGCTTCATTAAAGTCAATGAATCCTTCAAACGGATGTGCCCGAATCCCATTTGTTTAGGGCTTTAGATGAAAGCCATAATGGAATCACTGATGGGTGGCAAAAACGCAATGTGAACCCGGCCAGCAGACAGTTTTTATACCCTACTTTTGAAAACTGTTCATAAAAGGGGACATTGATTTGTAAAATCCTTCAGATTTACTTCTGGCATTTGTCTATTTTCGTGGTGCACAGTAATAGTGTGAGTTGAGCAAGACTAGCGCTTGCCTCAAATAAATCACATAGCGTCACCCACTGTAATAAATTTCACACATCTTCAGACTGTTCTGTCTATCTTGTCTTATTTTAAACAAAATTAGTAATTCTGTTCCCCCACACACACGTGTCATGACTCTGTTTTATCAGGTCACACCTCACTACCTCACTACCCTGTTCTGCAGAACAAAAAAAAGCCATTATCTTGTATTTGGGACTATTAGTGGACAGTGCAAAATTACGAATTGTGTTACCACCCCAGTGATGGAGATGATTAGATGATGTATTTACTGCAAACGAGTAATGTGCCATGTGTAAGGTTCTGAAGGAAAAGACAGTTCACTGTTTTGGGTTGCGCTAACCAAAATAGGACCCTTGATCTAATATATAAAGAAGCCATTTTACTTATACTCATTTGGGTTAGAGCAGCCCAAAACTGTGAATTATCATTTTCTTCAAGCATCCTGGTGAAGTTCATCCCCAGCCACGAAGCAGCAGAACCGTCATTGAGCTTTCACAGGAGTTGTGCCTACACAACTCGCTCAGCTGAGCAGATTACCTGGATGCAATGTTTCTTTTTATAAAGGCATCATCCTATGATCGGGTGTGCACTGTTGCCCTACAGGGTTTGTCTATGTGTAAGGTTCTGACTTACAGGGTATTGGCACCTATGTGTTTCCTAGTCTAATGTAAAACATGCAACTTTTCTCCCCTTGATTTGTGCTTTCATTTGAATCAGTGCACATGATGAAAGTAAACTTTTCCGCAATGTAGTTGCATTGAGTCACAAAGATATTTTGACTGAAATCCCCATGTAGAGTCATTAAACTTAGTTCTAAACAGTTCAAAGACATTTTTTCACTTACATATGCAATAGCATTCAGTAGGGTATGCAAGCAGAACTATGCAGGTGTGCAATGTCAGGCTGGCCCCCCTATGCACCAGAGGATCCTCCAGTGGGCCCTGGTGTCTAACACTGTGATAAACCCCAAAGGTCCAGCAGAAAAGAAGTAGAGTTAAAATTCAACTATTTTCTATTAGTTTTTGTCTGAAGCATTTTTTAAAATATCTTTTGAAACATAATGCAAAAAGTAAAATAAGTAAAACAAAGAGAAACAGCTGTACATAGAGAGCTTGTAGTGAGTCAGTGTTTTCAAAATGTCAGCAATGTTCACACAAAGGGCACCTCCTGAGGTCAAATCACCATTACGATGGAAAATATCACAAGTGCTGCTCAGAACAGATTGCGTTCTTCTGACATTCTTTGAAGCAAGTGCCAGGTGTAAGTTGAGGCTAACCTCTGCCTAAAATGTATGAAGCAACATTCAAAGAATGCATACATATGTTTCTGTTGGCAAGTACACACAGATGTAAGTATTTTGCAATGTTTGTGGTACTTGACTACTTTTTGATGAATATTTCCGACAATGTAAATCTTTGCGACTAAGCTAAATGCAATTTTATTTCCCTTAAAGCTGCCATGCATGAGAAATTATATATGTGTTGTGAGACAGTGAACGGCATTGTTGTAAATGGCCGGCATGTGTCGCAGTGGAGGAGGTCCTCTGTGCTGTAAGCCAGAAATGTTGCACTGGGACCTGTAGTTCCACGAGCCTTGTTTTTGTTTATGCTAGGGGAGCTTACAGGGTTAGCCGGAGAGCTTGGCAAGACTGGCTAACCACACACCTCCCACCTATGGGGGTGGTTACAGCTACATAATGTGACCATGGTATGGGTCACGTGGTCGAGGCTGTGTGTTGGAAGGTCCTATGAGTGAGATGGACTTTCTGAAGAGCACATGGTGAGGCCATGTACCTGGATGGTCTCTGTGCTGGATTCCTAAAAAGCACAGGGTGAGACCATGTACTCACAGAGTCTGTGATGGCACTGCGTTAGGGAGGCAACGGACCTTCTGAGAGTCTGGACTGTCGGGAGTGCCCTTGTCCCAAGGCATCGGATCAGATGATGATCCCAGTAAGGCAGCTTCCTGAGAAGCCAGGACTGACAAGGAGTCAGCGTACAGAGCAGGAGCTCCTGTAAGGTAACTCCAGACAAGGGAGATATGGTAAGGGCAGACAAGTATCTGCAATTGGAACAGACTGTTGGTGCTTGTTATGTTCGGTGGATGTTAATGAATTTTTTCGGTGTGCCGTCGCCCACGGTAACTGGACAAAGAAAAGTCTGGCGTGTTTAAGGACAGTGATTCAAAGCCATGTACTATGAAGTGCTATGGATTATGTGAGGTCTGTGATGTGTAACATGGCTAATAGAGGTTTTTGAGTTGCATAATAAACCGCATAGACTGTTAAAGTGGAAAAATGTTCCTGTGTGCCTTAAATCCAGCTGCCAAGTGAGTGTCCCCAATACATTCAGTAAGCGCTGCCTTACAGTGTGTATGCGCACGTGGTCAAAATTATTGGTACCACTCGTTTATTGACAGAAAAACCCACAATGGTGACAAAAATAACTTGAATATGACAAAAGTAATAATAAATAAAAAATCTATGAAAACGAACAAATAATAGTCAGACAATGCTTTTCAACCATGCTTCCACAGAATAAAAAAAAAAAAACAACAAAAAAACTCATGAAATAGGCCTGGACAGAAATGATGGTACCCCTGAAAATAATGTGACAAAAGGGACATGTTAAATCAAAGTGTGTCCACTAATTAGCATCACAGGTGTCTACAATCTTGGAATCAGTGAGTGGGCCTGTACAGAGGGCTACAGATACTCACTGTGCTGTTTGGTGACATGGTGTGTATCACACTCAACATGGACCAGAGGAAGCTAAGGAAAGAGTTGTCTCTGGAGATTAGAACGAAAATTATAGACAAACATGTTAAAGGTAAAAGTTATAAGACCATCTCCAAGCAGCTTGATGTTCCTGTGACTACAGTTGCACATATTATTCAGAAATTTAAGCTCCATAGAACTGTAGCCAACCTCCCTGGACATTTCCGCAGGAGGAAAATTGATGACAAATCAAAGAGACGGATAGTACAAATGGTAACACAAGAGCCCAGAAAAACTTCTAAACAGATTAAAGGTGAACGTCAAGCTCACAGAACATCAGTGTCAGATCGCACCATCCATCGTATGAGCCAAAGTGGACTTCACGGGAGACGACCAAGGAGGACACCATTGTTGAAAAAAAATCATAAAAAAGCCAGACTGGAATTTGCCAAACTACATGTTGACAAGCCACAAAGCTTCTGGGAGAATGTCCTATGGACAGATGAGACAAAAATAGAACTTTTTGGCAAGGCACATCAGCTCTATGTTCACAGATGGAAAAATGAAACATATCAAGAAAAGAACACTGTCCCTTCTGTAAAATATGGAGGAGGCTTTGTTATGTTCCGGGGCTGCTTTGCTGCCTCTGGCGCAGGGTGTCTAGAATCTGTGCAGGGTACAATGAAATCTCAAGACTATCAGAGGAATCTAGAGAGAAATGTGCCGCCCAGTGTCAGAAAGCTTGGTCTCAGTCGCAGGTCATGGGTCTTGCAACTGACCCAAAACACTCAGCTAAAAACAACCAAGAATGGCTAAGAGGAAAACATTAGCTGGACATACAGTCAGGGCCGGCTCCAGGTTTTTGAGGGCCCTGGGCGAAAAAGTCTCAGTTGGCACCCCCTTAACACATACCACGACTCATGCCGTGTGACATCCGTGGTGACGGCCAAAAACGGACTTCTCTCTGTGTGGATCACACGGACACGCATGTGATCCACACGGACACTCGCTCTGTGGCAAAATACGTTCATGTGATGGAGGCTACTGATTAGTAGTGTACTCATGAAAGAAAGAAGAGAGGGGAAATAAAGAACAGAGAAAGAAAGAGAGAATGGAAGGAAGAACAGAGAAAGATACAGAGAGAGAAAGAAAGAAAGAAAGAACATAGAAAGAACAAACAGAGAAAGAAAGAAAGAAAGAAAATAAAGAACAGAGAGAAAGAAAGGAAGAACAGAGAGAGAAAGAAAAGAACAGAGAGAAAGAGAAAGAAAGAGGGTAAAGAAAGAAAGAACAGATAGAGAAAGAAAAAAGGGAAAGAAAGAACAGAGAGAAAGAAGAAAGAAAGAAAAAGAACAAAGAGAAAGAAAGAGTGGACAGAAAAAAAGAACAGAGAGAAAGAAAGAAAGAGGGGAATAAAGAACAGAGAGGGAGAGAAAAAAGGGGAAAGAAAGAACGGAGAGAGAAAAAGAGTTGACAGAAAAAAAGAACAGGGAGAGAGAGAAAAAGAAGGAGGGGAAAGAACAGAGAGGAAGAGGGGAAAGAAAGATCAGAGAGAGAAAGAAAGAGAGGAAAGAGAGAACAGACAGAGAGAAAGAACAGAGACAGAAAGAAAGAAAGAGAACAGAGAGCGAAAGAACAGAGAGAGAAAAAAAAGATTAGAGAGAAAGAACAGAGAGAGAAAGAAACAGAGAAAGAAATATTCTATAAAGATACCATAGCAGCCCAGCTCCCATTGTAGTGCCCACCTGAGCCTCCTGGTGCAGGACATATCATGATCCGCTCACATGGCCAACATCCCCGATTCCAAGGCGATCCTGCTGTCTGCACTGTCAGAGGAGGACACGGTGGTGATGGATCTGAAGCATTCCCTGAAGTGCCTCCATGGTTCCGTCACAATCTCCTACTGAAATGACCTAATTTCTGGCCAGCTTCCAGCACGTCACTTCCGGTAGAACGTTACGTGCAAGTTTTAAATTGCTCCTTGGGGCTCCGCTGTGTACTCCTGTGTCCCGCGGGGAAAGTAAGCTCCCGGCTGGGGCAGTCTCTCTCTCAAAATCGTGACTGTCTCGCTGGATCCGGGACAGTTGGGACTCGGGAGGTATAGATGCTCCCCACCATACTCCTCGTACACGCACGGCTCCGCTTTGTATGCCTCGTACACACACGGCTCCGCTCCGTACACCTCGTACACACGCAGCTTCACTCCATACACCTCGTACACACACGGCTTCGCTCCGTACACCTCGTACACACACGGCTCTGCTCCGTACAACTTGTAAACCCCTCCTGACCCCACCCAAGAACACACACGGCTCTGCTACATCCACCTTGTAAACCCCTCCTGACCCCACACAAGTACACATACGGCTCTGCTACATCCACCTTGTAAACCCCTCCTGACCCCACACAAGTACACACGGCTCTGCTACATCCACCTTGTAAACCCCTCCTGACCCCACACAAGTACACACACGGCTCTGCTACATCCACCTTGTAAACCCCTCCTGACCCCACACAAGTACACACACGGCTCTGCTACATCCACCTTGTAAACCCCTCCTGACCCCACACAAGTACACACACGGCTCTGCTACATCCACCTTGTAGACCCCTCCTGACCCCACACAAGTACACACACGGCTCTGCTACATCCACCTTGTAAACCCCTCCTGACCCCACACAAGTACACACACGGCTCTGCTACATCCACCTTGTAAACCCCTCCTGACCCCACACAAGTACACACACGGCTCTGCTACATCCATCTTGTAAACCCCTCCCTGACCCCACTGTCCCACACATAAACGTTACCTCATCCATCCAGACCAGCACCATAATGAAAAGCGACCAGCACAGCAGAGTCCTGCAGCCACCCTGATCATGTGACCCCTGACTCCTCCCCTCCTGTGACCTCATCACAGGTCCTGTGCTGGCACCGCACACAAGATTACAGCCGAAGGAAGCGATGATCATTGCTGGCTGTAGGGGCTGCGTCACTGCGTGGGTCCCTTGCGGAGGGCGCAGGATGGGGTCAGTACATGGGGGGCGTGGCGGCGGCCGGCGGGTATCCCAGACAGCGTGAGTGGGCCCTCCCATCTCGCCAGGGCCCCGGCACTTGCCCGGGTGCGCCGGGTGCTGACGCCGTCCCTGCGTACAGTACATCATCTATCTTGGATGGTTTAGTGAATCTTGCATTGAGCAGGATGTTGGGCACGATGACCCTGGAGGTCCCTTCCAACTCTAACATTCTATGATTCTATGGTTGCCTCCAAAAATCTTGAAGCTTGGGTTAGGCTGCAGTACAGATCCACTGATCTAATGTTCAGTTTTTGTGTTGCTTGACCGAAATAAGTCTCTTTTTGTTTGCAGCCCCCAGAAATGGTTTGCATCGATTTAACGCTAAGGCTCTGATTTTCGCAGTTTCCTCTTGACAGTGTGATATTGAGATGTATCTGCTCCTTGATATTTGTACAATATTTGCAAGGGCTCTTACCTTAGCTTCTGTCAATTAACATTTTATGAGGCTTGTGACTGATGAACTTGTACTCTGAAGCAGTGGTAATTTGTTTTCTTCCTTTTCTCGGGTGGTCCTCATGAGAGTCAGTTTTATCACAGCAGCTAGACTAGGTCTACACAGCTCAGGACCCTTCGACCACTTCTTGCAGATATATAGCTTGATAACGGCCATATTTTGCCAAAACGTTGGATCTTTCTGTGGTTGATTTAATTTAATTATATTCATTTGTGATCATCTGAGTGCCGAAAGTTTTTGTCATCTATTGGAAGACTATATCTTACTTCTTAACACCTATTAAATACCGTCAGAACGAACCCATTTCTCTTCTACACTGGATGGATACGATCAAGGTTTTAGCAATTTTTAATGATTGACTGATCTTATTTTTTTAAAGTAATGATGACCTGTCAATTCTCTTTACTGTGTACTATTAACTGATTCATGCCATATTATGGTTTCAAACATATGTGGAATGGGGCTCAGTAGTTTATAGAACTGCTGTGAATTCACTTTCTGGCCTCTGTCATGATCAGCGTCGGACTGGAACACCTTGGGCCCACCAGAGAAAATCATTCTTGGGGCCCACTATGTAGCTACATAGAAATAAATACAAGACCACCAATTGTGCGGTAAAACGCGCTAATATCCGGGTATAATATAAGGTAGTACAGGTCTTAGTTATGTAGCAGGAGTTGGGGTAGCCCCCTCATAGAATATAAAGCAGCCCCCTCATAGAATATAATGTAGCCCCCTCATAGGGTATAATGCACCCCGTCTTAGGGTATAATGCTTCCCCCACTCATAGGGTATAATGCTGCCCCCTCATAGAATATAATGTAGCCCCCCTCATAGGGTATAATGCACCCCCTCTTAGGGTATAATGCTTCCCCCACTCATAGGGTATAACGCTGCCCCCTCATAGGGTATAACGCTGCCACCTCATAGGGTATAATGTACCTCCTCATAGAATATAATGCTGCCCCCTCATAGGGTATAACACTAGATAAATAGATAGATAGATAGATAGATAGAAGATAGATAATGGATAAATAGATAGATATAGAGATAGATATATAGAAATAGATAGCTATAAATAGATAGAGATAGATAGAGATAGATAGAGATAGATAGGTAGATAGATAGATAGATAGATAGATAGATAGATAGATAGATAGATAGATAGATAGGGGATAAATAGATAGATCGATGGATAGATGGATATGAAGATAATAGATAGAGATATATATATAGCTATAGATAGATATAGAGATAGATGGATAGATAAAGGATAAATAGATCTATGGATAGATGATAGATAGATGGATAGATAGATATAAAGATAATATACATATAGATAGATATAGATAGCTATAGATAGGTATAGAGAGACTATATCTATCTCTATATCTATCTCTATCTCTATATCTATCTATCTCTCTATCTATCTATATCTATCTAAATCTATCTCTATATCTCTCGATCTATCTCTATATCTAAGATAGAGACAGATAGATATAGAAATAGATAGAGATAGATAGATATAGATAGATATACAGATAGAAATAGATAGATAGATAGATAGATAGATAGATATAGAGAGAGATATAGATAGCTAGAGATAGAAATAGAGATAGATAGATATAGAGATAGATAGATAGATATAGAGATAGATATAGCGATAGATATAGAGATAGTTAGATAGATAGATAGAGAGATTGCTATAGGGATAGATATAGAGATAGATAGATATAGAGACAGACAGACAGAGACAGATAGATAGATAGACACATAGATAGATAGATATAGAGAGAGATATAGATAGCTAGAGATAGAAATATATAGAGATAGATAGATATAGAGATAGATATAGCGATAGAGATAGAGATAGATATAGAGATAGATATAGAGATAGACAGATAGATAGAGAGATAGATATAGAGATTAATAGATATAGGGATAGAGATAGATAGATATAGATAGATATACAGATAGAGATAGATAGATATATAGAGAGATATAGATAGAGATAGATAGATATAGAGATAGATAGACAGATATAGATATAGATAGATATAGAGATAGATAGAGATAGATAGATATAGAGATAGATAGATATAGAGATAGACAGACAGACAGATAGATAGATATAGAGAGAGATATAGATAGATAGATATAGAGATAGATAGATAAATAGAGATAGATAGATATAGAGATAGATATACAGATAGAAATAGATAGATAGATATAGAGAGAGATATAGCTAGATAGAGATAGAGATAGATAGATAGATATAGAGATAGCTTGATAGAGCGATAGATATAGAGATAGATAGATAGATAGAGCGATAGATAGATATAGAGATAGATAGATAGATAGATAGATATAGATATAGAGATACTGTAGATATAGAGATAGATAGATATAGAGATACAGTAGATATAGAGATAGATATAGAGATAGATAGATATACAGATAGAAATAGATAGATAGATAGATATAGAGAGATATATAGATAGATAGAGAGATAGACAGATATAGAGATAGATAGATAGATAGATATAGAGATAGAGATACTGTAGATAGATATAGAGATAGATAGATATAGAGATAGATAGACATATAGAGATAGACAGATATAGAGATAGATAGATAGATGGATATAGAGATAGATAGATAGATGGATAAGATAGATAGATAGATAGATGAATATAGAGATAGATGGATATAGAGATAGATGGATATAGAGATATATAGATAGATAAAAAAAAATCACAATACTCACCTCTCCTCCTAACTCCCACGCTGATGCCGGCTTCAGACTCAGGAGCTGTCCCATCTGCCAGACACACAGCGGGTGCACGATGGTGACGTCATCGCGCACCGGCTGTGAGTCAGGAGCAGAGGGGACTGATGGGAGAGAGACGCTCTCTCTTCCACTGCAATTGAGGGCGGCGCCGGCTGCCTAAGCTGGGGGGCGGGGCCCCGGGGAGTGGAGACCGAGAGTGAAATGATATTCACTGCTTCGCAGTGAATATTCATTTCTCTTTAGTAGCGGGGACAGGGGCTCCTGCCTCCTGACACCCGGTGCTGCTCCGCTGGCAGGGGCCCCCATAGCAGCTGTGTGGCACTGGCTGGGAGCCCCTGGAGCAGTGGGGGCCCAAGGCAACTGCTGGCCCTGTATGCCAGCAGGTGCCAGCGGCCAGGGCCCACCAGATGCCAGGGCCCACCGGAGAATCCTCCGGCTCCCCGGTGGGCCAGTCCGACGCTGGTCACGATCCAGGTTGGATCTGACAGATTAAATGCACAAAGTAACCTTTTTTTTTTTCCTTTTGCTGTGTGCCAAAGGTGGTTTTGCCCCCGGTGGCCATTAGGGTCATTGCACTGTGGTGATTTCAGTTGTAGTTTTCCCCCCGGTGGCCATTAGGGTCATTACACTCTGGTTACCTTAGTTTGTGCACGTAATTATGTAACAGGTGTGATTGCTCTATAAGAGAGTATCAGGTGTGCTAATCACTGTTGGTGATAAGTGCCTCTTTTGCAAGCAAGCCTGGGTAAAGAACGGAACTGAAGGAGAGTCACGGGCAGCCCAGTCAGAGTGCTGGAGTAGCAGCTATGGTGTCTGCAGGGAGGGCTGGCATTGCTTGGTGGAGTGGCAGCTATGGTGTAGAGCTGCACTCAGAATGCTGGACTCGGTTGCGGAAAGCTGGACTCAAAATGTTGTACTCTTTGGCAGAAAAGCTGGACTCATTTGCTGGACTCTGTTTCGGGACAGCTGCACGCAGGTGTGGACTCTGTTTGCTCCAAGGCTGCACTATGGTGCTGAGAAGATCCGTTTCTGGACAGTGCACCCAGATGTCGGACATGGTGGAGGAAAAGATGCATGCAGGTGGTGGGCTCTGTTGCTGGGAGCGTAAGCAGCCGAGCAAAGCTAAGTGGTGTTCCATTGTTTTGTCACTTTTCCTTATGTGTGTTTAGTGCAGTGGTGGGATTAGTTTCCGCACTGACCAATTCCCTAGTGAGGGTTTAGGTGCAGGGCGAGTCAGGGTTTTGAGGTTCCTGATCAGCGCCCGGTGCGGAACCGGCCTAGGGAACGTTAGGAGTGTAGAGACACTGACTCAGGGGAGTGCAGGAGGTCTCCTCTTCCCCGTTCCCTATCGCAGGGCCACCATTGTTATTGTTACCCGGGTTTTCCCTTTTCCCTTTGACTTATTGTATTCGTTACCAGCCTGCGGGCCGCGTCACATAGGACAATTACACATGCTGCGTCCTGTTGTATCAGCTACCGGCCTGCTGGCCGTGTCACTCAGGACGGGGCACGTGACATTATCACCAACCTTACTTTTTTTCTGGTTAGCCTCAGGCCAGGTTCAGACCTGTGAGTATTTGCTGCTGGGCCTCACTGAGGTGAGTGAGGAGCTGCATGGTGTGTTGAAGCAGTTCAGCAGCAATTATCAGGGTCTGTGGCCTCCCGTTTGGCTCAACCAGGAAATCAAATAGCCGCTGGCAAAGAAGCCCCTAGAGTCGCTGCTGGGGAGTGGGACTTGCTCATACAGGCGGACGCACCCAGACAGGTGGGTGGAGTTGGTCCCCATGGTGTTGTCTGGGGTTCCCCGAGGTGAAGGGGTACATCCCGGTAGTGAGCAGACTGGTGTGATAGTCCGCGGTGTTGTGAGTTCATTTTCCCCTTCGTCACTGAGGTCTGGTGAACTCCCTATTCTGGTAAAGGAAGGTAATGAGCCTGATTATCAGGCACCTGAGCCTGATGAGGATGACTGGCTGAGTGGAGTCACGGACTGGATATGAGGCTGCCGACGCCCTTCTGCCCTGCGCGTGATTTCTCTGTGGACTTCTAAGACACCAGTCTGTTTCCTGCTCCTCTAAAGCTAAGTTTTCTGCTTTGTCTGTTAGCAATTGTGTTTTGTTTTTGTTTTCCTTGCTTTTCTGGATTCTGCCTTTCCCTACTGGGGTGAGCTGAATCTCCTTTTGCCGGTCGCTCTGTCTTCAGAATATTCCTGAGTACTGACATAGCTTTTTTGAAGCCTAGCGTCTTCAGGGCCTTTTTCACTGTCAGTCTGTTGGCTCTTATTTTCATAGGGTTTTTCACGGATTGCAGACAGCAGCCTTCCTGTCCTTTCCTATCTAGTTAGCTTGGGCCCCGTCTTTGCTCAGTCTATCTTTCTGTCTGTGTTAGTGTTTTCATCTTGCTTCACCGTCATTATATGTTGGGGGCTGCCTATTGCTTTGGGGTCTGCTCTGGGGCAGTTTAGATCTCCCCTTTCTTTCTTTAGGCCTATTTAATTCTCCGGCTGTGATCGAGGGGTCTAGGGCATCGTAGGAACCCCCCACGGCTACTGTTAGTTGTTGTGGATAGGATCAGGGGTCTGCAATCCGATAGCTGCCAACCTCTCTGGTGTTCTGGACTTAGCTAGCATTTCTGTTTTTGCCTCCTACGGTGACTCAGTCATAACACCGCGGGGCCTATGTCAAATCTTCCATACCACCGAAGTAGCCGCCCCTCCTGGTCTTTCGGAGGAAGGCGACCAGGGAGTGTATTTTTCCTCCATTTCCCAGGCCCCTCCCTCACCGGTGTGAGCAGCAGGCGTGCTGCGGGGGAGTAGGGGCAAATCTCAACCCTCGCTATTAGCCAACCCTGGGAGGCGTCGACCTCATGATGTAAAGGGTTGGAGGGTGGTGTTCCCTTGGTGAATAGCGGGGGTGTGAGTGTGGTGACACAGGGGGATGCCTCTGTTGTCAATTCCAGAGATAGTTCACCTAAATATGATAAACAAATGTGTGGCAATAAACGTTCAGGTCGAACGTGTATGTGAACGAGCATGTATAGGTGGCCACCAAAAATCATCTTGGAAGTGTGTTGCGGAGTCTTACCAGCTCATACCGAACATACACATACATAACTCGTTCCCCAGGTCGATGCTTTGGAGATGAGTGATGCCTCCAGAACATACTTTGCCAATACCAGCGGTGCGTTTGTCATAGACCAGAAGTGCAGGTAATGGTTGGGGTGAACTCTGGATCTAGGCATCTCCGCTGTAGGTGGTGCCCTGATGAGGAGTGGTCTTGAAGGTCCAGAGGCCCCTCATTAGGGGGAGGGTACTGTCACGATCCAGGTTGGATCTGACAGATTAAATGCACAAAGTAACCTTTTTTTTCCCTTCGGCTGTGTGCCAAAGGTGGTTTTGCCCCAGGTGGCCATTAGGGTCATTGCACTGTGGTGATTTCAGTTGTAGTTTTCCCCCCAGTGGCTATTAGGGTCATTACACTCTGGTTACCTTAATTTGTGCACGTAATTATGTAACAGGTGTGATTGCTCTATAAGAGAGTATCAGGTGTGTTAATCACTGTTGGTGATAAGTGCCTCTTTTGCAAGCAAGCCTGGGTAAAGAATGGAGTTGAAGGAGAGTCACGGGCAGCCCAGTCAGAGTGCTGGAGTAGCAGCTATGGTGTCTGCAAGGAGGGCTGGCATGGATTGGTGGAGTGTCATCTATGGTGTCTGCAGGGAGGGCTGGCATTGCTTGGTGGAGTGGCAGCTATGGTGTAGAGCTACACTCAGAATGCTGGACTCGGTTGCGGAAAGCTGGACTCAAAATGTTGGACTCTTTGGCAGAAAAGCTGGACTCATTTTCTGGACTCTGTTTCGGGACAGCTGCACGCAGGTGTGGACTCTTTACTCCAAGGCTGCACTATGGTGCTGAGAAGATCCATTTCTGGACAGTGCACCCAGATGTCGGACAAGGCAGAGGAAAAGATGCACGCAGGTGGTGGGCTCTGTTGCTGGGAGCGTAAGCAACAGAGCAAAGCTAAGTGGTGTTCCCCTGTTTTGTCACTTTTCCTTATGTGTGTTTAGTGCAGTGGTGGGATTAGTTTCCGCACTGACCAATTCCCTAGTGAGGGTTTAGGTGCAGGACGAGTCAGGGTTTTGAGGTTCCTGATCAGTGCCCGGTGCGGAACCGGCCTAGGGAACGTTAGGAGTGTAGAGACACTGACTCAGGGGAGTGCAGGAGGTCTCCACCCAGGTTTTCCCTATTCCCTTTGTCTTATTGTATTAGTTACCGGCCTGCGGGCCGCGTCACATAGGACAATTACACGTGCCGCGTCCTGTTGTATCAGCTACCGGCCTGCTGGCCGTGTCACTCAGGATTGGGCACGTGACAGCCTCCCTCTGGTTATTACTGAAGGTAGTGGAGCTGGTCAGATCGACAGAGGGGTTGCAAGTTCTCTTTCTGGGCTCCCTCTGGTGGTTACTGGAGGTAATGGAGCTGATCTGATTGACAGAGGCTTGCCATCTGATAATGATGATGACGATTGGAGATTTGGGGTTTCAGATTGGGATTTAAGACAGCCGACTCCCTCTATCCCCTCTGTCAGGGGTCTGCAATCCACTTAGGTACCAACCTCTCTGGTATTCTGTGGCTTAGCCTGGACCTGCTCTCCTCGGTGACCCATTCATAACATAGAACTGTGTGCCAACAGTGTTTCTATAAAACACACCTGGTGGTCTTGTAAAATCTTTCTGAAGGCTAGTGAATTTACAAATGAACGGTTGACAAGTCATAACTATTCACTGGAAACTTTTCCAGGTGACTACCTGTTGAGCCTTCTTGAGAGAATGCCAAGAGGGGGTAAAGCTGCCATCACAGTATTAGGGGGTATCCAAGGTTGAACAAATATTCTGATTTGTTTCACACTTTTTTTTACACCTTGCATTCACATGTGTTCCTTTGTGGATTTGCTGCCTTTAGTCTCAATCTACAATTCTCAAATTGCAATAAGAACAAGGAAAACCACTGCATAAATAGGTGCGTCCAAACTTTTGACCAGTACTGAGTCTAAAATATATTTAGATATTCTATACTCAGTACCGGTCAAAAATTTTAAAAGTATGGACACATCCATTTATGCAGCAGTTCTCCTTGTTCTTATTGTATATACTGTATCTATTTATATAATTGCCTTTTAATGTTTTAATTTCCTGTTCTGTCCAAATGTCACCGTATCCCAGAATTCCAAGCGGAGGAAATTTACCGACCGCCATATTGGGAAACCCAAATGATGGGTGTCTCAATATGGAATCTGCTGCTGGTACCAACTTATTGTGCGATACCACCAGCGGAACACCGTTGCACCACACACACACACTCTATATGCCGTATGCACCACACACTCACACACTCACACTTACACTCTCACACACTCACATTCACACTCAGACTCACAAACTCACACTCTCACTCACACTCACTCACACGCACTCGCGCCGCCTCTTGCAGGTACCACCAGCGGAACACTGTCGCAGGCGCAGTGAATCATTCGGCTGATCCCGGCGGGAGATGCGCAATGTGTCTTCAGGCAGAGGAAGCCGGTCACATTAAAGGGGTTTTCGCACGAACGAAAGTTAATTTTAAAAATTGTCTGTGTCTGACCGTCTACGGAGCATACCACATCTGCTGGGCAGGGGAGGAAGCAAAGAACAATACTGACATTACAGTAAGGGATCACAGAGGATTAATTTTGTGAGGTAAAATATTTGACTGACTGTTTTTAAACAATATTTTACCTCACAGAATGTATCCTCTGCGATCTCCTGCTGTAATGTCAATATTGTCTTTTGCTTCCTCTCCTGCCCAGGAGCTGTGGTATGTTCTGTACACGGTTAGACACAGGGGTGAGAGAGACAGAGCACACGGGGGAGACAGCTCAAACGGGACAGCACATGAGGGGAGAACAGCACAGGAAGGAGAGAGACAGCAGACAAGGGGGATAGCACGTGGGGTAGACAGGTCAAAGGACAGAGCACAGATGGGAAAAGTCAGCACATTGGGAAAGACAGAGTGGATAGGTTGGTGAGCACATGGGGGGAAGAGATTCTCAATGCTGCAAAGCCAGCCCCCATCATGACATTACCACTCTCCCGATGCGGTAATATTAGGCCTCCATCTAGTGTATATATATATATACTAGCTGAAGAGCCCGGCGCTGCCCGGGCATAGTAACTAACTGTGGATAGTTATAACAAATTATAATTATCCTCCATCCCATAGTCCCGTGCCCATATACCCATAATACCAATCCTCCATCCCATAGTCGAGTGCCCATATACCCATCACACATCCTCCATCTCATAGTCCCGTTCCCATATACCCATCATACATATCCTCCATCCCATAGTCGAGTGCCCATATACCCATCACACATCCTCCGTCCCATGCCCATATACCCATCACACATCCTCCATCCCATAGTCCCGTGCCCATATACCCATCATACATATCCGCCATCCCATAGTCCCGTGCCCATATACCCATCATACATATCCGCCATCCCATAGTCCCGTGCCCATATACCCGTCATATATATCCTCCATCCCATAGTCCAGTGCCCATATACCCGTCATACATATCCTCCATCCCATAGTCCAGTGCCCATATACCCATCACCCATCCTCCATACATACATACATACATACATACATACACACACTTGAGCTTTATATAATATATACACTCACTGGCCACTTTATTAGGTACACCTGTCCAACTGTGTGTTAAGACTTAATTTCTAATCAGCCAATCACATGGCGGCAACTCAGTGCATTTAGGCATGTAGACATGGTCAAGACAATCTCCTGCAGTTCAAACCGAGCATCAGTATGGGGAAGAAAGGTGATTTGAGTGCCTTTGAACGTGGCATGATTGTTGGTGCCAGAAGGGCTGGTCTGAGAATTTCAGAAACTGCTGATCTACTGGGATTTTCACGCACAACCATCTCTAGGGTTTACAGAGAATGGTCCGAAAAAGAAAAAAAATCCAGTGAGCGGCAGTTCTGTGGCCGGAAATGCCATGTTGATGCCAGAGGTCAGAGGAGAATGGGCAGACTGGTTCGAGCTGATAGAAAGGCAACAGTGACTCAAATTGCCACCCGTTACAACCAAGGTAGGCAGAAGAGCATCTCTGAATGCACAGTGCGTCGAACTTTGAGGCAGATGGGCTACAGCAGCAGAAGACCACACTGGGTACCACTCCTCTCAGCTAAGAACAGGAAACTGAGGCTACAATTTGCACAAGCTCATCGAAATTGGACAGTAGAAGATTGGAAAAACGTTGCCTGGTCTGATGAGTCTCGATTTCTGCTGCGACATTCGGATGGTAGGGTCAGAATTTGGCGTAAACAGCATGAAAGCATGGATCCATCCTGCCTTGTATCAACGGTTCAGGCTGGTGGTGGTGGTGTCATGGTGTGGGGAATTTTTTCTGGGCACTCTTTGGGCCCCTTGGTACCAATTGAGCATTGTTGCAACGCCACAGCCTACCTGAGTATTGTTGCTGACCATGTCCATCCCTTTATGACCACAATGTACCCAACATCTGATGACTACTTTCAGCAGGATAATGCGCCATGTCATAAAGCTCGAATCATCTCAGATTGGTTTCTTGAACATGACAATGAGTTTACTGTACTCAAATGGCCTCCTCAGTCACCAGATCTCAATCCAATAGAGCATCTTTGGGATGTGGTGGAACGGGAGATTCGCATCAGGGATGTGCAGCCGACAAATCTGCGCCAACTGTGTGATGCCATCATGTCAATATGGTCCAAAATCTCTGAGGAATGCTTCCAGCACCTTGTTGAATCTCTGCCACGAAGAATTGAGGCAGTTCTGAAGGCAAAAGGGGGTCCAACCCCTTACTAGCATGGTGTACCTAATAAAGTGGCCAGTGAGTGTATATATATATATATGTATATATATATATATATATATATATATATATATATATATATATATACACACACACACTGCTCAAAAAAATAAAGGGATTACTTAGGCCATGTGCACACGATGCAGATTTCCAGCGAATTTTACCACGCAGAAATGCTGCATATCCGCATTGTGATGTACCGTAGCATGTTAATCAATAGAAAAAAAAAACGCTGTGCAGACGCTGCGGATTTTTCCGCGTGGTTTTCTTGAGGTTCAAAATATGCAGCATGTCACTTCTTTTGTACGGTTTTCCACCTGCTCCATTCTCTAAATCCGCAGGGGGAAAAAGCATGGGAAAACCGCACAAAAACCACAAGAAAGCCGCAAAAAAACAGGAAGAAATCCGCAGGAAAAATG
This sequence comes from Dendrobates tinctorius, assembly GCF_039654945.1. Taxonomy (NCBI): domain Eukaryota; kingdom Metazoa; phylum Chordata; class Amphibia; order Anura; family Dendrobatidae; genus Dendrobates; species Dendrobates tinctorius. Next base: position 19,834,444 of record NW_027361808.1, on the reverse strand, counting down.
CAGGTCATTTGACCTGCGGATTTCTTCAATTCTGCGCGGAAAAATCCGCAGGGCAAAAAAGTACGTGTGCACTTAGCCTTAAACAACAGAACATAACTCCAAGTGAAATAAACTTCTGTGAAATCAAACTGTCCACTTAGGAAGCAACACTGATTGACAATCAATTTCACATGCTGTTGTGCAAATGTAATAGACAACAGATGGAAATTATTGTCAATTATCAAGACACACTCAATAAAGGAGTGGTTCTGCAGGTGGGGACCACAGACCACATCTCAGTACCAATGCTTTTTGGCTGATGTTTTGGTCACTTTTGAATGTTGGTTGTGCTTTCACACTTGTGGTAGAATGAGACGGACTCTACAACCCACACAAGTGGCTCAGGTATTGCAGCTCATCCAGGCACATCAATGCGAGCTGTGGCAAGAAGGTTTGCTGTGTCTGTCAATGTAGTGTTCAGAGGCTGGAGGCGCTACCAGGAGACAGGCCAGTACACCAGGAGACGTGGAGGGGGCCATAGGAGGGCAACAACATAGCAGCAGGACCGCTACCTCAGCCTTTGTGCAAGGAGGAACAGGAGGAGCACTGCCAGAGCCCTGCAAAATAATAATAATAATAATAATCTTTATTTATATAGCGCCAACATATTCTGCAGAGTTTTACAGTTTAACAGTTCCAAACATAAGTTATAAGTAACAATGTTAACAATACAATAATTAAAGCAAAATGAGATGACTCTGCTCGTGAGAGCTTACAATCTACAATGAGGTGGGGGAGATACAAAGTACAGGTGTGTATTTACAATGATGGTCCAGCCATCTTGAGGGAGTGAGGGATGGATGGAGATAGTGAATGGGCTACACACACACACATACACATAGAATGACTGTGATTAGTGAACTGCTCTGAACAAATGTGTTTTGAGGGAGTGCCTGAAACTATGCAAATTGTGGATAGTCCTAATTTCTTGGGGTAGAGCAATCCAGAGAGGATTGGCGCAGCGACCTCCAGCAGGCCACAAATGTACATGTGTCTGCACAAGTTGTTAGAAACCTACTCCATGAGGATGGTCTGAGTGCCCGACGTCCACAGATGAGAGATGTGCTCACAGCCCAACCCCATGCAGGACGCTTAGCATTTGCCACAGAACACCAGGATTGGCAAATTCGCCACTGGCGACCAGTTCTCTTCACAGATGAAAGCAGATTCACACCCAGCACCTGTGACAGACATGACAAAGTCTGGAGACGCGGCAGAGAGCGATCTGCTGGCTGCAACATCCTTCAGCATGACCGGTTTGGCAGTGGGTCAGTAATGGTGTGGGATGGCATTTCTTTGGAGGGCCGCACAGCCCTTCATGTGCTCACCAGAGGTAGCCTGACTGCCATTAGGTACCGAGATGAGATCCTCAGACCCCTTGTGAGGCCCTGGGTTCCTCCTAATGCAAGACAATGCCAGACCTCATGTGGCTGGAGTATGTCAGCAGTTCCTACAAGGTGAAGGCATTGAAGCTATGGACTGGCCCGCCCATTCCCCAGACCTGAATCCGATTAAGCACATCTGGGACATCATGTCTCGCTCCATCCACCAACATCACATTGCACCACAGACTGTCCAGGAGTTGGCGGATGCTTTAGTCCAGGTCTGGGAGGAGATCCCTCAGGAGACCATCCGCAGCCTCATCAGGAGCATGCACAGGCATTGTACAGAGGTCATACAGGCACATGGAGACCACACACACTGCTGAGCATCATTTCCTTGTCTTGAGGCATTTCCACTGAAGTTGGATCAGCCTTTAATTTGATTTTCCACTTTGATTTTGAGTATCCTTCCAAATCCAGACCTCCATGGGATATTAATTTTGATTTACAGTGATCATTTTTATGTTTTCCTGTTCTAAACGCATGCCACTATCTAATGAATAAAGAATTGCAGCTGCGATATTTCATTCAGTGATATCTACGATGTGGTATCTTAGTGTTTCCTTTATTTGAGCAGTATATACAGTATATATTAATATATATATATGTGGAGGAAACAGGACCCGTTCCTCCCACGTCACCAATGTGACGTAACTACACAGGCACAGCTCTCCGGTGCCCTCTTTGACTCTCACGTCAGTAAGGGAACTGCACCTAGAGCAAATGGCCGACGGGGAGGATGTCCTGTTACCCGCTGGGTATTCTAAGATTCGTGATCAGAGTAAAAGCATCAGCCCAAGATTAATTTTATGGTTTAATTGCCTTAAGGGCGCGCTAGATAATTACAGAAATATACAGTAAGCTATACAATGGAATTACAATGGATTTGTAGTCAGAGTAAAATATAACAATAAGGGTACAAGACTTAGAGATATTAAGCTGGAGGTCAATTTACCAGGTTGTAGGTTGCATGTGGGCGCCTGGAGCTCTGCAGTCCACAGGTACAAGAATCTTAGTTGCCGGACAGACCCCAAAGCATGGGCTGCTGCTCCCCTTGGCAGATCTGTCCCCAGTTCCCTCTTAGATCATCATCGTTTGGTTCTTCTGTGTGAGAGAGACTCTCTGCCATGGGCTACTAGTTCTTAAGCATGCTAGGTCCCTCCCCCTGTGTCAGAGGGTGGGCTAATAGACTCCACCCTTTAGCTCCCTGCAGAACTTATTCCCAATATCTAAGAAGGGGGGTAACTTTCAACAGCATGATTGGATCAGGACATGAGAGGTACCAGTGAATGCAGTTTGTTTTGTCTGTCGTGTGGAGAGCAAACATGGCCCCATTGGGTCGCTGTGGAGGGCCAATCTATGTATCCCAAGCCCCAGAACCCTCACCACCTCAGGAGTCACACTGCCAGATGCGCAATTTCCTCAGGGTCACTCGGATATTTTTCATGAGTCCATAATTCGAAAGATGTGCTCATAATCCAGGATCCTAGGATGGAGTCGGGGCAGCTGGGAAAGACAATGGATGTGTATTTCTGTTTCTAGCTGACAGGTATATTCTAATTGAAGCCCCCAGGCGCCTTCCTGCCCCATGCTGGCGTGCCTCCTACTCACACTTTGAAGTTCTGTTTTGGGCCTTATCTCATTATCATACTAAAAGGCCTTGCTATTCAACATTGGAGCCCTAAAGCCTGCTTTGCTCATCACAATATATATATATATATATATATATTGTGGTGTGACAGGTGATCGCGTGGTTAATGGGAGATATGTCACATGGAGGGATGCTCCCTGCGATGCAACCCGGAGTATTTTGCCTATAGTGTACATGAGCACTAAAGATGTCATTTAGTGCACTGGGTGCGGACTGTACTCCGTTTTGCCTGAAGATATGTGTATGTTCAGGACCTGTGGTGAAGTCCTGACCATGTGACCAGCTCATGTGATCCATACCTCACCTATAGGTGTGGTTACAGGGCTATGTAATTAAGGTGTTTAGCACATGTGAGGGAGACTGTGAGGGAGTCTGGCAGAGTGTGGACAGACTTCCATGTGTCCAGGTGGGACACTACAGAAAGTCGTCTGTGTTCCAAGGAAGGAGAAGCCTTCCTGTGTCTGCTGCTGCAGATAGAGCGCTGCTCTGGACATTGCCCTGGCCTGTGTGCACAGGACCTGAGGGAACACAGCCCAGCTAAGGACTGTTTATGTGCTGTCTCTGGTTTATGGAGTAATAAACCCTGTGAAATTTTAAAGGAACGTGCCTCATGTTTGTCTCCCGCTGCACCTAAGCGAGTCGAATCCTTACAATTGGTGACAGACTGCGGGCAGCGATTCCCAGGAGCACAGACGGTATGGAAAATCGTGAGTAATACTGACCGAGGTCAGAGAAAATGACTGTATGGAGATTTGTGGGATGCCTATGAGGAGAAGAGGTACCCGAGAACCTGTGTGGCTGACACCAGCAGGTAACGGACAGGAATCCGTGTTGCACTGACCAGAGTCAGTGAGAGACTGTGCATGTGTTTTTTTTTTTTTTCCTCGTTTCTCTGAAAAAAAAAAAAAAACCCCGAAAGTGCTTGATGTGGTGAGGGCGTCACGAAGGTCTCGCAGCGCGGGGACCTGGTGTATTTCCTTTTTGGGCTCTGCTATTTGAGCATTGGTAGCAGACGCTGTCTGTCTACACCATCCTGCTGCAGCTTTATTACATATATCTAAGCGGATACAGTAGTTGTGGCTTTACACAACTATAAAGGGTGAGTACCCTGTATTATGTCGTTATACCCATTATACCTGCACTGGTAAGGCCCTATGGGGGCGCTTTTGTGGGTTTTTTTTTCTTTTGAGGGCGACAAGTGGCTTCCGGTGGATCGGCGGGTCCACGAAGACGACGCAGCAGGAGCTGCAGAGACACCAGCAGCTGCTTGTGAGCCACGGCAGGAGCTGAGGCAGTGCCAGAAAGAAGTGGTGTCGTGCTTAAAGGGCCAGTACCAGCCTGAAGGAAAAAAAAAAAAACTGTACTGTGTGAACTGTGGCCTAAGAGGTTCTGCAGGACAGACATGGGGAGATCCCGAAAAGGGGTGGAGTCCCAAAAGGGGGCGATGGCCCAAATCGGGGTGGTAGCCCGAAAAGGGGTGGAGTCCCAAAAGGGGGCGGTGGCCCAAATTGGGGTGGTAACCCAAAAAGGGGTGGAGTCCCGGGAGGGGTCAGCAACCCAAAGCGAGGTGGTGGTCCAGAAAGGGGCCAAGTTTGAAGAAGTGACAGCACTGGGTGACTCAGTAGGTATGTCTGGAGTACCGCAGTGTATGTGCAGGTCTTTTTCAGAATGTGGAATATCCTTTCCGGGTAGTAATGATGGGCCACAGATGTGTACAGTGATGCTGCACCGGGAAGAAGCCTTTGGTCGGCTGGAATCAGAGAGTCAGGTGACTCTGACAGGAACTCCTCTCGTTTTCTCTCTGCCCGAGAAAAACGTCAGGGTGCGCTGTAAACACGGGGTCACGGTGAACTACGCAGTAGACAGAGTAGTGTTTGAGGGGACCAAGGGTGGTGAGTGCCAAGGTGGAGGGATACCACGGGACTTAGTCTATGCCTGGGAGAGGGGCCGGGACTTTGTTCTGTTTGATGACGTTTTGTCGGACGATGGAGATGCTTCGACTGTGGGGCCAGCGGACACTGAGATAGTGATGGCTCCTGACATGGACAGGTCAGAGGTAGAACTGACCAGAAGAAAAAGTACAACTGCCCAACTTAAGGACCTGACGTCTCGTGATATGACGGATGGTGGGCTGGGAGATGAGACGATTGTGAGAAGCTCGGTCAGTGAACCGACACTACAGTGCCCCTTCTGGCTGGATGGAGAACGGGTGATGGGATTGTTAGACCCTGGGAGTCCGGTATCTGTGCTAAAAACCACTCCTGGACGTTCTGTGTTGCTTGGGACGGTGACGAGAGTGAATGGCTTTGGTGGGGACGATAAAGAACTTTTGACAGCATACCTCTACATTGACACGACTGAGAGTTCCACGTACCATGTAGTGACAGTAGTCCCAGACTTACAGTATACTATGGTAATAGGGCGGGACATAGAAGCCCTGTGGGACTGGTGGACAAAAGGAGAAGTGTCTGTTGATATAATGCGTATGGGAGGTAATGGTGTGAAAAAAAGAGAGAAGAGCCAGCACTGCCAGTGGTCAGAACGCATAACATGAGGTGCATATGCACATATCTTACTGCATTCAAAATGAGACATTTAGCAAAATATTGATCAATATATTGAGCCACCCCGCCACGCCAAGGCAATCTCATATGGGGGGTCCTACTCTACATTTTTATTTATTCACTGTGCCATTGCGGCCTCCTAAATGTTTTAAAAGCAAGACCATATCAAATGCAATCCATACCTGAAGCATATCTGCATCACTCCCGTGCAGCCAGATGGAGCAGGTGCAGATGAAGGCCAACCAGGTCTGAACACAGACATCTCAGGTTTGACCTCCACACACTGCCTGTCCAGCTAACACAGATGAAGGGCAATGCAGGCTCAGACATTGATGCAAAAATAAATAAAGCCTGGGGCAGGGCGGGGCTGCCGTGAGTGTGCACAGCAGCCTAGATCAATCACAATAAACACAGAAAAGATGGCGAACATGACCTAGCGTGCACGGCAACAGTGGTGGTCAGCCACAAAACCAATTTGCAATAAAAAGAGAGAAGAGCCAGCACTGCCAGTGGTCAGAACGCATAACATGAGGTGCATATGCACATATCTTAGGCTGGTTTCACATTAGCGCATTTTCAGCGCGCGCACGGCCGGGGGTAGCTCCGCCCCCGATCCGGCTCTCTGCCCGGCGTGCCCGCCCCTTCCTTGTAGCGCCGCCTCCTAGCGGACAGCGGCGCCTGCGATCGGCGCACCCTATCTTTAGCATAGGGTGCACCGATCGTGCGCAGGCCGTGCGCTAGTTGCGCTTTGACCTGCGCTGCGCACTTTTGACGGTGCGCCGTGCGCGCCAAAATCAAACTTTTCGGATTTTGGCACGCACGGCGCACCGTCAAAAGTGCGCAGCGCAGGTCAAAGCGCAACTAGCGCACGGCCTGCGCACGATCGGCGCACCCTATGCTAAAGATAGGAGGCGGCGCTACAAGGAAGGGGCGGGCACGCCGGGCAGAGAGCCGCCTCGGGGGCGGAGCTACCCCCGGCCGTGCGCGCGCTGAAAATGCGCTAATGTGAAACCAGCCTTACTGCATTCAAAATGAGACATTTAGCAAAATATTGATCAATATATTGAGCCACCCCGCCATGCCAAGGCAATCTCATATGGGGGGTCCTACTCTACATTTTTATTTATTCACTGTGCCATTGCGGCCTCCTAAATGTTTTAAAAGCAAGACCATATCAAATGCAATCCATACCTGAAGCATATCTGCATCACTCCCGTGCAGCCAGATGGAGCAGGTGCAGATGAAGGCCAACCAGGTCTGAACAGGTCAAACCTGAGATGTCTGTGTTCAGACCTGGTTGGCCTTCATCTGCACCTGCTCCATCTGGCTGCACGGGAGTGATGCAGATATGCTTCAGGTATGGATTGCATTTGATATGGTCTTGCTTTTAAAACATTTAGGAGGCCGCAATGGCACAGTGAATAAATAAAAATGTAGAGTAGGACCCCCCATATGAGATTGCCGTGGCGGGGTGGCTCAATATATTGATCAATATTTTGCTAAATGTCTCATTTTGAATGCAGCAAGATATGTGCATATGCACCTCATGTTATGTGTTCTGACCACTGGCAGTGCTGGCTCTTCTCTCTTTTTATTGCAAAATGGTGTGAAAAGTCTGCCTCCTAAAGTTGACAGGCCTAAGTTAAGCCTGACCAGAGAGAACAGTGCGTCGGCCCTACTTACGGACATGATGTCACCTGACGGGTACCACAGGGGGACTGATAGTGGTGTGGTAATTAAAAAGAGTGGACCTGACACCCGAACAGAGAGCAACATGAGCGTTTCCCATACGGTGGGGTGTGACACAGGTACCAGGCGTGACTGTAATATGTTATTGCCAGTAGCAACCACTAGGGCTGAAGACAGTGTTTGTCAGACAGAAGCACAAACCCAGTGTAATGACAGTTTGCACCAGGTAGAAGCGCACCTACGAGACTTGGACCAAGGGCGCGAAGAGATGTGTCTGAAGGTGGCGAGTCTGGAAGTCGCCAACTCCGCGCAGGTGGAGCGGTTGCACCACCTAGAGTCCGAGCTCTTGGCAGGCAAGGCACTGAGACAAGTGACTGAGCACAGAGTGGATGAGCTGGCGAAGGAAGTCTCTGAGCTCAGAGGTCACCTGTCAGCGTGTAAAACCATGAACAAGACCCTGTTGGAAGATATGGAGATGCTCAGAGAGGCCCAAGAGAAGCATCAACAGGAGATTCTCAGGAGAGAGGATGAGCGTCGCTACCTGGCAGAGGAGCGAGAAAGTTCTGCAAGAACTCAGTGGAGTAGTAAAAGGTCTTCTGCAGGAGAAGTGGATGGGCGAAGACGTACAGCGGCCGTGCCCGACTGATAACAAGGCAGAGCTGCCAAAGCCCATCTTGGAAGACTGTAAATCTCAGGAAGATGTGAGCCAAGGGCTGCACAAGACAGTCATCCGATCGTGACAGATATCTTGAGGGAAGTGTCCGTAGGGAACCCAGAGCCATCTGTCCAGGATGAGAGCAAGTCCACGACCTTCAAGGTTGTAATTGATGTACCAGAAGACATGCAGGAAGCCTGTGCTGAGGAAGGTGTGCATGAGACCTTTAAGAAGGCTATAGAAGCATGTAGTGTGTTCTGGGCACCAGAGACGAAGCAGCTGGTCATACTGTCATCTAAGGAAGTCACAAGGAAGCGGGTTACTATCCTGAGGGACATGCATCTACAATGCCTCCGCACAAGGCAGATGATCCTGTTGGAAAAAAAAGAAGCCGCTCGATGTCTAGAGTGTGCGAGGAAAGTTCAAAGTCAGCAGGGCATGGCAGAAGACATCATTCAAGTGCCCGGAGGTCTGGTGAGGAAAGTCATCGGAAGGTTTGGGAAAGTGATGCAGGACATGGTGAACAGGTCTGGCGTGATGAGAGTGAGGATTCCGGCTGATGACGAAGCCCAGGACAAGGATGAAGATGGGATGGTTCCATTCCTCATTGTTGGGTCCATGGAGAGCCTTGGGAATATCCGGATGCTCCTGGAGTATCGTGTGTCATACCTGAAAGAAGTAGAGCAGCTAAGACTTGAGAGGAAGCAGATCAGTAGAGAGCTGGAGGAAATGGAAAGAAGATGGCCGCCTCCTTCAACTCGCGGTATAGAAAGGCAAAGAGGTTCACTAAAGACTGGAAGTCCTCAAGCTGGAGAAAAGAGAGTACATAGAGATAAATGGAAGGGCTGCTCTCGGGACCTTATAGACCTTAGGAGAAATGGCCAACAGAGAGAGGACAATAGGTGGCCTGATGGAAGAGGAAGTACTGATGTCTCAGTTAGCTCAGAGCTGAGTGACCTAGGCGGGAGACCCTGTAGAAGAAGTGGTGACAAAGAGTCAGTCCAGACAAGAGGTATGGGGGCAAGGGAGTCGCAACACCATACTGACCGCCGGGGATGCGGGTGGTCTGACATGGGCCCATCTTTATCAAAGAACAAGACAGAGTCGGATAATGGACGCCTACTGAAGGGTTCACTAGCAGGGCGTGACTTTGATAGACGATTTGACTGGCAGAGACGACCGAGAAGGATCTCTGGTCAAGTAATAGAAAGTGCCAAGCCCCACGGCTTTAGGCAGAGGAGGGGGATATGTGGTGTGACAGGTGATCGCGTGGTTAATGGGAGATATGTCACATGGAGGGATGCTCCCTGCGATGCAACCCGGAGTATTTTGCCTATAGTGTACATGAGCACTAAAGATGTCATTTAGTGCACTGGGTGCGGACTATACTCCATTTTGCCTGAAGATATGTGTATGTTCAGGACCTGTGGTGAAGTCCTGACCATGTGACCAGCTCATGTGATCCATACCTCACCTATGGGTGTGGTTACAGGGCTATGTAATTAAGGTGTTTAGCACATGTGAGGGAGAATGTGAGGGAGTCTGGCAGAGTGTGGACAGACTTCCATGTGTCCAGGTGGGACACTACAGAAAGTCGTCTGTGTTCCAAGGAAGGAGAAGCCTTCCTGTGTCTGCGGCTGCAGATAGAGCGCTGCTCTGGACATTGCCCTGGCCTGTGTGCACAGGACCTGAGGGAACACAGCCCAGCTAAGGACTGTTTATGTGCTGTCTCTGGTTTATGGAGTAATAAACCCTGTGAAACTTTAAAGGAACGTGCCTCATGTTTGTATCCCGCTGCACCTAAGCGAGTCGAATCCTTACTATATATATATATATATATATATATATATATATATATATATATATATACACTAAATATCTACATACAGTCATGGTCAAAAGTGTTGACAACCTTGAAATTTTTCCAGAAAATGAAGCATTTTTTCCCAGAAAATTATTTCAATTACACATGTTTTGTTATTCACATTTATTGTCTATGTGTGTATTGGAGCAACACAAAATAATGAGAAAAAAAGGCAAATTGGACCTAATGTCACACAAAATCTCAAAAATGGGCGGGATAAAATTGTGCAAAATATGTGTAATTGCAACAATTAACTGGGAGAAATATTTTGTTTTCTGGAAAAATTTTAAGAGTGCCAACACTTTTGGCCATGAGACTACATAGTGCTTAGAAGGATACAGCTAGTCTGTCTTTAATCATGTGATGTCAGACCTAATGGAAAAGAGAAGATTTCACTGGGTAGAAAGGCAAAATTAGCAATTGTAATTACACAGTGCTATATAATATGACTGCAATATATTAAGAGGATAAAAACTGTGAGGAGAGTTACTTTTTTAAGCGCAGAATCAAATATTTTCTGTACTATAAATACATTAAAAATTGCTCTTCAAATCTGCACCAAAAGCCCATCAAATAAGTGTGGAAACGCATAAAAAAGTTCAAGACTGCAATGACCAGAGAAGATGGTTAGTCAGCAGTTTGGTGCCGGCACCTGCAGAAAGCGTTCTGAACCCTCCACAGTATTTATACTACATGTACACAGGGCCCTACAGACACAAAAAAGCAAGATGTCATATAATCTAGTGTTACAGAATGTATAATTGGTGGAGAAAGGTTGACCTTGATGGACCTAGGTCTTTTTCAACCTATGTAACTGTATTGCATCAGTATGTGATCAGTAATTCCTCACATTTTTAAAAAAGACTTTCTTATGCAATTCAATTCCCTCCCTAAAAGACTATTAGGCCGGAGTCACACTAACCTGCGCAAAATACGGTCCGTAGTTTACTTGCGTAATACGGATGAATGACCACTAAATAGTGCTCCGTAGGTCATCCGTAAGCAAGGTGAGGTCGCGTATTTTGCGCATGTGTGCATCCGTATGTAATCCGTGTGGCATCCATATGCAATCCGTATGGCGAGATTTTCTCGCAGCCTTGCAAAATGGACATTTAACGGTTTTGAGGCCTGCAAACAATTTAAATCATTAGCCTGCACCCTATTTAGACACTCAGAAACAGGTGGATGCCTACATTCTGTACATTTGTCACCTTGCTTTCACGAGGTGTGTTGGTGTTCTTTGTGCAGCATGGCAGAGGGTCTGCAATTCAATACAACTGAGCAGGTTCTCTTTACCTGGCTTTTGTCATGGCGCTTTGGTCAACCATATCATGTGATAGTGGATCCGCGGAGGAGGAGACGCATGTGGGTCCATCCACTTTTGAGGCAACGACTCACAAGAGGTCATTTTCACCGCCTCTATTCTTCTCTGCGGGAGCATCCAGATAAATTTTACCAGTACTGTCGCATGAGCATTTCTACATTTGATCGACTCTTGGAGACAGTGCGCCCTGGGATAACCTTTCAGGACACAAGGATGCGCAAAGCCTTATCTGCAGAGGAGCGACTTCTACTCACAATACGGTATGTACTACACAACCACATTCTCTATGTTCATAATGTGTGTGCTAATTTATGTTTGTTGGCCTTCTTGGACAAAGTTTAATGCCCTCATCTTACTCCAAATATGTTTCACCGGACACAGCAGAATGTTAGATCTAATATGTCCTGCATATCACTTAGTCATTGTGCCACCAAATATGTGTGTGTTCTTCTCTCTCATTTCCAAACAAGTTTGGTCGGCATATAACTGATTTTTTTTTTTTACTTTAGACATTCTAAACTTTACTATTTCTGTTGTTCTACAGCTTCCTGTCCACTGGCCAGTCTTACGCCGCCCTCCACCATGAGTTTCTCATTGGAAAGTCAACCATTTCAGGCATAGTGAGGTCTACATGTGCACAAATCTGGACAAGACTCCATCAAGTGGTCATGCCCGAGCCCAGGATGGAAGACTGGTTAAGGATATCAAGGGACTTTGAGGAGGACTGCCAGTTTCCAAATTGTATTGGGGCCCTGGATGGCAAACATATCAGGGTGCGTAAGCCGCCGAACTCAGGCTCCCAATTCTTCAATTATAAACAATACTTTTCTGTTGTATTGTTGGCTCTGGTAGACCCTCAATACAAGTTTATAATTGTTGACATTGGGGCCTATGGAAGGACGGGAGACTCTAGAGTCTTCAATACTTCCATAATGGGTCGGCGGCTACGCACTAACCAGTTGGATCTACCACCACCACGCCAGCTACCAGGCTCCCCCGAACAATCAGTCCCTTATGTCCTTGTGGCAGATGAGGCCTTTGCGCGATAACTGAATGTCATGAGGCCATATCCCCGGCGCAACCTTGACCACAGGCGCAGAATTTTTAACTTGCGCCTATCACGTGCTTGGCGACTGGTGGAGTGTTCCTTTGGGATTCTTTGTGCCAAATGGCGGGTACTCCAGTCTGCCATTCAGTTGAGTGAGCAAAATGTGAATGAAGTTGTGAAAGCCTGTGTTGTTCTGCATAACTTCACCAGGATACGTGATTGCTCCTCCTCTGATGGTGTTGTGCGTCGGCCGGACAATGTGCGCAGGGTGAGACCACCTATGAACCCTCAACCTAGACCGCTCCCTGGCCTAAAAGTGCGTGATATTTTCACTAATTACTTTATCTCACCTGAGGGGGCAACTTCTTGGCAAGAGCATGCTGTGTCTATGTTATATATTTAGACACACTTAAAGCAACAAATTATATTACTCAAGCCTTTATGATTCTATGAGTGTTTCATTGCATTGTTTGGTGTCTGTTAGTATGTTGTGAGGGATTGTGAGAAATCACACAGAGGCGTTAACTAGAGTAGACAAATTTTTAGTTTTGCCTTTTTTTTTTTTTTCGCTTAAAGGCAAACATAATTTTGCCTTAAGACAAATTTGGCAATGGTCAAAATGACCCTTTGTGCCTTCTTTAACTTGTTGTAAAATGAACATTACATAACAAAACAGCAACAAACATTAGGCAAAAACAACATTGCTGCATGACTACATTAACCTAGATTTGGCAACAAAAGGTGAGCTCCATCACCAAAATAAAGGCAACAAGATAACACTCACATTTCCTCATTATGTTATCCAATCATAGAAAGATTCCACCATGACAGGCAAGGCTACCTCACAGCTTTCACACAGATATTACCTGTCTGTAGAACAGACAATATTTAAGCATGCTATACTGGAAAGGATGAAAATACAAAACTCACTTGTTAAGACATAGAGAGAGCGTGATATTCTGAATGCTGGTCACCTAGAAATTTTGTACTAGAGATTGCTAACAAAAAAGGTGACTACTTAACTAAGGCGAGCACGCCTTTCCTAGGCGTTAGCAAGTGAGTAGTGTATTTTCATCCTTTCATTTTACAGCATAGCGCATTTAAATATTCTCTTTTCTACACACATGTAATATCTGTCTGAAAGGCGTGAGGTAGCGTTGCCTGTCATGATGGATTGTTTCATATGTTTGGAAAACATAATTTAACATTCACATTTTTAAACTATGTTCTAAATGTTGGTGAAGGAGAACACCTGTTTTTTCATTTATACTAGGAGCACCAGTTACATCTCACTGGACATCTCCACCCATCAGAATCATAAATCCTCATATGTTGGGGAAGGGGAACGTGGAAGAACAGCCTGTGGGTGCTGCTGGACATTGTGGCCAACATCGCCCTGTGTGGGGCCATACTGTTGCCCATGATGCTGAAATTGTCCAGCCTCCTGGGACTGTTGGGGATACTTGCCAGAGTAATGATGATGGTGAGGGGCTTCTTGTTGGCTCTGGTAGACCCGTGGCTCATACCCACCAAGATAGCCAGATCGTCCCGAACCAGGTTGGGACCAGCCTCCAACACTGGGCGGGTACAAGTGACCATATTGGTGGGGTTGGCTTGAAGACATTTGGGGCTGCGGAATAAACGGATGGGTAGGGGGAGGAAGGGGTTGAGGTGTTGGCCCACGTATTAGGGGCTGTTCAGACCCTGCTTGAGCAAGCATCTGTGTAGATGGTCTCATGCGCATTAAATTTCGTGGTGAGAGCTGCCACCTCTCCAGAAATTCAAAAACCTCATATGGGGTATTGGGGGGGTGCTTGCATCAAGCAGGATCTGAATACATCCCCTAATACGGAGCCTGACCTCACGGGTAAGGGCACGGAGATAAAGGGTGAGGCTACGTGCATAGGCCTCCTCCCCATCATCTGTAGTTACTCTGGACAAATAATTGAGCACCCCTGTGTCCACATTGGTCCTGCTCTCTTGAATAGTGACCTAGCGCCGCCTTCTTGTTCGCCGTGATGCTAGAGCAGCCTGTGGGGAGGACCTGATCTGGGCAGTTGGGCTGCTGCTCAAGTTGCCAGGCTCTTCCAGGATGGGTGAGGTGGCAGCAGCAGACCGTCCTGGTGGTGTGGTGTGTAGGCCAGCCATTGTGTGGTCTTGTGATGCCTCATCTTCAGCCATCCTTCTTGTAGGGGGAGAAGATGGGCCAGCCACCTCATCCCCTACCGGATCTATAATGGGCTCTGCCTCTGAGGCCGTTCCTCGATCCGTAAGGTTGGATTGAGTTCTGTTATGAAATAGAACAGAGGCAAAAATACATCAATATTTTTGTCCCTGTAAAGTATTTGTGTAATGTGGTGTGAGGTATGTACTTACGGTCTCAGATCCAGAATTGGGGAGAGGAAGTTCAGCTGGTCATAGTATATATATTTTCTTTTCACATGTCCAGCATCCCCACTCCTGGACCGCTGCTGGCGTTCCCGGCGGAACTGGTCCCGGATGCTTCGCCAGTGTTTCATCACATCTTCCACTGCAATGTGACAGGAAAGATTGTCAAAATCACATATTTGAGAGGTCACATTTTCTAACAGTAGTCTAGGCATGGGGCCTTCTGGGGTGTGCTTTCTACCCATGGTGGCATATGTAATTGGGCCGATACACAGGGTCTCATTAGCTACACTTAAACTAATTTTATTGGCTAGGAGGATGAGGAGCTTGTGGCCTAACCCCTAATTATGTCTGTGTGAAGCCACGTGTCACATCCAAATGTAATGGCCTCATGAGGCTAATAAAATTACATGCACAGAAAGGGGGGTGCTGATTGTAGAATCATTTTTTAGCGCGCGCTAAGGTTAATTATGTTTTTATGGTTGCACTTACGAATTTTATGCTGCTCATCACGTGGTCTGTCACCAAAGTCATGGTACATCTGGCGACAGATGCACCTCCATGACGCCTCCTTTCTTGTCCGGTTCGCATAATTTGCATCGCGTGGGTCCCATATTTCGGGACGCTCCTGCACCAGCACAACTAGCATCTCAACATTAATGTATGTGGACGCCATCCTGCTGCTGTACTCCGTGGAGGCGTACTTCCTGGATGTCTGGAGCGGTTTTTGAGCTCATTTGCATGTCTAGGCTTCCTGATGATGGATTGGCCCATCTCCTGTCACCAGCCAAAAGACCTGCGTATTGCTCGCAGGTCACACGTGTGTTCCATGTGTAATCCATATTTTTTTGCGCACCCATTGACTTGCATTGGCGTACTACGGGTGTAGTACGCTGACAATCGCAGCATGCTGCGATTGGCACGGAGCGTAGGATACGGATGAGAAATATACGCCTGGTGCGAGTGACCCCATAGAAAATCATTTGTCCGTGTCTAATGCGTGCTTTTAGCGCCTCTCACTCGGCCGTATTCCTCGCCAGTGTGACTCCGGCCGTAGAATTGTTGATCTGATGACATGCTGATTAACCCCTTCGCACCCAATCCTGTTTTTGCCTTCGTGACCGGGCCAATTTTTTCAATTCTGACCAGTGTCACTTTATGAGGTCATAACTCTAGAATGCTTCAACGGATCCTGCTGATTCTGACACTGTTTCTCGTGCCATATTGTACTTCATGATGGTGGTAAAATTTCTTAGATATGAACTGCGCTTATTTGTTAAAAAAAATCGAAATTTGGCAAAAATTTAGAAAATTTTGCAATTTTCAAGCTTTTCATTTTTATGCCCTTAAATCAGAGAGTGATATCGCACAAAATAGTTAATAAATAACATTTCCCACATATCTAGTTTACATCTGCACAATTTTGGAAGCATAATTTTTTTTTTTTTTTAGGAAGTTATAAGGGTTAAAACTTGACCAGCGGATTTCTCATTTTTACAACAAAATTTACAACACTTTTTTTGGGGACCACCTCACATTTCAAGTGAGTTTGGGGGGTCAATATTACAGAAAATACCCAAAAGTGACACCATTCTAAAAACTTCACCTCTCAATGTACTCAAAACCACATTCAAGAAATTTATTAACCCTTCAGGTGCTTCACATGAATGAATGGAACGTGGAAGGAAAAAATAAACATTTAACTTTTTTTCACAAACATTTTACTTCAGAACCATTTTTTTTTATTTTCACAAGTGTAAAAACAGAAAATGAACCACAAAATTTTTTTTGTGCAATTTCTCCCGAATACGCCAATATCCTGTATGTGGGGGTAAAACACTGAGCACACGGCAGAGCTCAGAACCGAAGGAGTGCCGCTTGACTTTTTCAATGCAGAATTGGCAGGAATTGAGATCGGATGCCATGTAATGTTTGGAGAGCCCCTGCTTTACCTAAACAGTGGAAACCCCCCACAAGTGACCCCATTTTGGAAACTAGACCCCTTAAAGAACTTATCTAGATGTGTTGTGAACACTTTAAACCCCCAAGTGCTTCACAGAAGTTTATAACGTAGAGCCATGAAAATAAAAAATCATTTTTTTTTCCACAAAATGACCTTTTAGCCCCCAATTTTTATTTTCACAAGGGTAACAGGAGAAATTGGACCCCAAAAGTTGTTCTCCAATTTGTCCTGAGTATGCTGATACCCCATATGTGGAAGAAAACTACTGTTTGGGCACACGTCGGGGCTCAGAAGGGAAGTAGTGACGTTCTGGAATGCAGACTTTGATGCAATGGTCTGCGGGTGTCATGTCGCGTTTGCAGAGCCCTGATGTACCTAAACAGTGGAAACCCCCCACAAATGACCACATTTTGGAAACTAGACCCCCAAGGAAGTTATCTAGATGTGTGGTGAGCACTTTGAACCCCAAGTGTTTCACTAAAGTTTATAATGTAGAGCCATGAAAATAAAAAATCATTTTTTTTCCACAAAAATGATCTTTTAGCCCCCAATTTTTATTTTCACAAGGGTAACAGGAGAAATTGGACCCTAAGAGTTGTTGTCCAATTTGTTCTGAGTACGCTGGTACCTCATATGTGGGAGAAAACTACTGTTTGGGCACACGTCGGGGCTCGGAAGGGAAGTAGTGACGTTCTGAAATGCAGACTTTGATGGAATGGTCTGCGGGCGTCATGTTGCGTTTACAGAGCCCCTGATGTACCTAAACAGTGGAAACCCCCAATTCTAATTCCAACCCTAACCCCAACACACCCCTAACCCTAATCCCAACCCTAACCACAAACCTAACACCAACACACCCCTAACCCTAACCCTCTAACCCTAGCCCTAACCCTAACCTGCATGCCTGCTTTTTTTTTTCTTTACTTTTTTTTTCTTTTTGTGACAAGATCGCTGCCCTGCGATCTGACTCATAGTAACACCACTTCTCCTCTGATCTCACACTGACAGATGATCAGAGGAGAAGCAGCGTTACTATGTGACAAGATCGCTGCCTGGCACATAGTAACGTGACTTCTCCTCTGATCTCACACTGACAGATGATCAGAGGTGAAGCAGCGTTACTGTGAGACAAGATCGCTGCCTGGCACAGCTGTGCCAGGCAGCGATCAGCTGTGCCAGGCAGCGATCTAGTCACACAGTAACGCTGCTTCACCTCTGATCATCTGTCAGTGTGAGATCAGAGGAGAAGTCGCATTACAATGAGTGAGATCGCCGGGAAACAAGCAGCTTTCCCAGCGAGCGCTCTCATTGGCAGCTGTGACGCTGACGTCATCAGGACCTGAACCAATCAGGTCTCGATGACGTCGGGGGTCCCAGCATGCATTGAGCACCGGGATCCCCGCGTTATAAGGTATGTGGAGGTCCCGGGGGGCACAAAACCGCCGACAGTAGATAAAC
Organism: Dendrobates tinctorius; assembly: GCF_039654945.1. Lineage (NCBI taxonomy): Eukaryota > Metazoa > Chordata > Amphibia > Anura > Dendrobatidae > Dendrobates > Dendrobates tinctorius. The sequence continues at coordinate 19,816,419 of NW_027361808.1, read as the reverse complement.
GTCGGCGCTGCACAAAGCCCAGCAAGCGCCAACGTTTATCTACTGTGGGCGGTCGGGAAGCGGTTAAATAGATCTGTTATACAGATTGCAATTCTTTAATATATATATGAGAGCACGCCCATACTTGAATCAATAGATTTACACATATTTTCTGCTATGTCACTACATCCTTTCAGCAGGGAAAGGGTGTCTTTTCACTGCAGTGACTGATGACTATATTGAAGGGCTGGCGGGCAATGCTTGACTTACCAGTTCAGAACTGTAGTTAACTATAGTGCCTTTTCACAGGTCGGTGTTTATTATGTTTTTTTGGGCTTCTGGCATAGTGAACAAGTTAAACATAACTTCTCAACAGAGGGCTTATTATAAAGGTGCATTACAGCATAGCGTAGCAACCTCCCATTCGTCCCAGAGATCATGTGTAACCAGCTGAGGGGGTTGTGGTCTGTTTCCACGGTGAATTGGCATCCGTACAAGTATGGCTGCAGACGCTGCAGGGCCCACACAATTGCCAGACATTCCTTCTCTATCGTGGAATAGGCCACTTCCCTCGGCAGGATCTTCCGGCTCAGGTACAGAACGGGGTGTTCATGGCCCGTAGTGTCAACCTGGCTGAGCACAGCACCGAGGTCGAAGTCGCTGGCGTCAGTCTGCACTACGAACGGCCACGTGAAGTCAGCTGCCTGTAGTACAGGAGAGCTAGAAAGGGCGGTCTTGAGCGCCTGGAAAGCTGCCTCGCAGGCGACTATCCAGTCGACTGCGACAGGCAGCTTCTTTTTATTGAGGTCTGTCAGGGGCTTGGCCAGGGCACTATAGTGTGGAACAAACCTCGTATAGTACCCGGCAGTCACCAAGAAGGACATCACCTGCTTCTTGGTCCTGGGGTTGGGCCAGGATGCGATGGCAATCCACCTTCCCGGGCTCTGGCTTCAGAGCTCCCCCATCTACCCGGTGTCCCAGGTAGTGGACCTCACTCATACCCAGCTGGCATTTTTCCGGCTTAATGGTCAAGCCTGCTCGCTGGATTCGCCCGAGCACCTGCGCCAGGTGCTCTAGGTGATCCTCCCAGGTGGGACTGAAGATGGCGATGTCATCTAGGTACGCAGTCACATACCCTTCCAGTCCCTCGAGCAGCGTGTTGACCATCCTCTGAAAAGTGGCAGGGGCATTCTTCATGCCGAATGGCATCACCGTGGAATTGTACAGTTCGAATGGGGTGATAAAGGCAGAGCGTTCCCGTGCCCCAGGGGTCAGGGGAATCAGCCAATACCCCCTGCTCAGATCCATGATGGTCAGGTACTTGGCCCCGGCCAGCTGATCGAGCGTCTTCCACACAGGGCAGCCAGACCACAGACCAGGACTTCACCAGCGCAATTCAATTCTAGAGGTTGTATACTCACTGCTATCAGCGCTGTCTTCACTCCTTATTTATGTGACCCTAGAGGTCCCTTTTCTGAAGCCCAACGCTGTACAGCTGCCTGTTCTAATTTTGGACGGCTCAGTCCACATATGCTTTCCAGACGCCAGCCATTTAACATTTCCACTGGCCATCCAGACTCTCTACTTTGTCCTTCTTTTGGCTACCATTGCAAGGATTTATTTATTTCAGTAAACGAGATTTTTCTGATGAAGGTCCTATGCTGGACTGAAAACGTTTAAACCTTTCTGTCTGGATGCACAAAATAAAAGTGTCTGAATATTTCACATATTGAGTGCCAAGATTCTTGTCATTTTTGATTGATGGGTTTGATACCCGACTTGAGCACCTACAACCAAACTATTCCTGAGTGCCGTGCTCTCTTTATAGGATACAGCTGATCGAGCAGGTCATCGATGCTCGGCATTGGGTACGCATTGGTGACCGTCGCAGCGTTGAGCCCCCGGTAGTCCATGCAGAACCACGTAGTTTGGTCCTTTTTAGGGACGAGGACTACAGGCGAAGCCCATGCGATGTTGGACACTTGGATCACCCCCAGCTTCAGCATCTCATCTATCTCTTCGCGCATGTGCTGATGCACCTCAAGAGAGACCCGATACGCTGAACGCCGGATCGGGGGGTGATTTCCGGTGTCCACGTTATGGACGGTTGTCTCAGTCATTCCGGGCAGGCTGCTGAACAGCTCCCGAAAGGGGTGTAGGATGACCCCCAGCTGGGAACGTTAGTCCTCCAAGAGCTGGTGGCCATCCCCCACATCCTCGATGGATCCACCCACCTTGGCTTGGGTGAGCAGATCCAAGAGGGTTTCTACCTCTCCTTCCTCAGGAAGGTTGCACACTGGGTGGGCACAAGCCTCCCGCTCATGATAGGCCTTCATCATGTTCACGTGGAAGGCCTTCCTCCTTCCACGGGCGTGGTCCAGGGTAACCAGATAGGTAACAGCGTTGAGCCGCTGGTGCACGAGGTATGGACCCTCCCAGGCCGCCTGAAGCTTGTTTTGAGGTACGGGGACCAGTACCCACACCTTTTGACCCACCTCATAGGTCTTCTCACAAGCATTCTGGTCGTACCACCGCTTCTGGTCAGCCTGGGCTTGGGCCATATTGTCATGCACCATCCGGAAGCGCACGACATACTCAATGACCGACGCTCCAGGGGTGGCCAAATCCCCTTCCCATGCTTCCTTTACTAGAGCAAGGGGCCCCCGTACACATCTCCCTTACAGGAGCTCAAAGGGGGAGAACCCCGTTGAGGCCTGTGGGACCTCCCGGTAGGCAAACAGCAGGTGTGGGAGATACCGCTCCCAGTCTCTCCCGTGGGAGTCGACCAACATCTTCAGCATCTGCTTTAAGGTGCCATTGAAGCGCTCACACAGGGCATTGGTCTGTGGGTGGTACGGGCTGGCTACCAGATGTTGCACCTGTACCTGCTTATAGAGAGACTCCATCAGCTGCGACATGAGCTGGGTCCCTCGGTCGTTGAGCATTTCCTGTGGAAACCCCACTCTGGAGAAAATCTCCAGTAAGGCAGTGGCCACTTTGTCAGCCCGAATGGACGACAAAGCTACCGCCTCCGGGTACCGGGTGGCATAGTCCACTACCATTAGTATGAAGCATTTCCCGGAGCGGCTGGGAATGGACAGAGGTCCAATGAGATCCACAGCCACCCTCGAGCAAGGCTCTTCGATGATGGGCAGAGTTACCAGTGGGGCTTTGGGGCGCCACCCCACCTTCCCCACCCTCTGACAGGTGTCACACGAATGGCAGTAGGCAATCACCTCAGTCCTCATTCCCGGCCAGTAGAAATGCTGAGCTAGCCTGGCCCTGGTTTTTGTGATCCCTAGGTGTCCAGCCATGGGAATCTCATGTACGATCCGCAACAATTCTGCCCTGAACGGATAGGGTACCACTAACTGTCGGTCCCTGGGCCACGCCTCTGGTGAACCCTGCTGGACCGTTATCCGGTACAGCTGTCCCTGGTCCCAGACCACTCACTTGCAGTCGGACTCCAGGGGAGGCTGTGCCGCCTGCTCCTTGAGAGCTTTCAGGCTAGTGTCCGCTTCCAACGCTGCCTGAAATCCCTGACTCAATGTGGCAAGAATTGACGAAACTGCCACATCCTCTGTCAGCTCCCCGGGATCTGTCTCCTGGCCGCTGTCTGACTCGGCAGCCACTTGGTCGGAGAGGGGGAAACCATTGGACCTCCGCGAGGCTCCTTGGGCTCCGGCGCTCCTACTCATGGTAACAGTGGCCACGACCGCTGAGACCACAGGTAGCGCCTGCTTCCCCTCGGCCTCCGACCAAGTCGCTGGGTCAGGCAGACTTCCCTGGCCTCCTGACATCCCGGATGTGGGGAATTCCTGCCCTGGGGTCTTACCTGGTGGCTCCTCTCCCGGGATGCCCCCTCTCCCCATGGCCTGTTCCTCTTTCTGCAGAGACCCTAGACTCAGCAGGCTGGATTCACTTAGGGGCCCTACACTGCCCATAGCAGCCCCTCCCTCCACCTCTGAGCTCTCCCCTGCAGTCTTCTCACCTGTCCTCACTGTGAGCCCTGTGTGTGTAGTGTCAGTGCATGTCTTACCATCAGGTTTCACTCCCTCCTCCACTGTTGGAGGCACATTCAAAACATTAACATTAGCATTCACAGCAGAGTCATGACATTCTTGGGGAGCCGGTCTTGGGGGTTCAGTGGCCACATACTGAGACACTAGCCGCCCCAAATCAGTCCCAAGCAACACATTGGCAGGAATATTTGGCATTACTCCCACCTCCCGCATTCCCCTCCTGGTGCCCCAGTCCAAAAACACCTTGGTGACGGGTAGCGCCGGTTCAACACCTCCAATTCCGTAGATAGAAAGGGTTTTCCCAGGCACCAAGTCTTGAGGGGACACCACCTCAGGTCGTACCAGGGTTCGTTCAGCGCCTGTGTCCCGCAGTCCCATGACCGCTGAGCGGCTGATGGTGGCGGGTTGGTAATCGTCCAGGGACCTCCCACCTCCCCCTGCCACATGCAAAACAGTGGACAGTTTCTGGGACAGGGATGGGGCCTTCTGGCACTGGGGACATGCAGCCTTAAAGTGTCCCGGCTGGTTGCAATGATGACAATGTCTGGGTTCTTCTCCTGGCCTGGAGAGGGCAGCAGGGGGGTACACCCCTTGCACTCTGGGGGCTGGGGCTACAGGGGCAGGATTGGGCTTACCCCCTCTCCAGGTGCTGCTGGCGGGCTTCTTTGTCTCGGACGCCCTGTTGGCATACTCGTCTGCCAGGGCGGCTGTAGCAGAAGCCCCCTTTGGTTTCCGGTCACGGAGGAACTGCTGGAGGTCCTCTGGGCAGTGCCACAAGAACTGCTCCATGACGAACAGTTCCTGGACCTCCTGGCGGGTGGTGAGCTCTAGACCCGAGGTCCAGTGCTCCGCAGCTCTCAGCAGTGCCCGCATTTGGTCGGTCCAGGTGTCCTTTGAGCCCCGCTGCAGGCTCCGGAACTTCCTGCGGTATGACTCCGGGGTGAGGTTGTAGTGCTGGATCAGGGCCCGCTTGATGCTGTTGTAGTCCTGCTCCTCCCCGGCAGGCAAGTCCCCCAAAACTTCCAGAGACTTACCCCTCAAACGGGGGGTCAGGTTCCTTGCCCACTGATCCAGGGCCAGATGGTGTTGGAGGCAGGTTCTCTCAAAGGAATCCAGGTCTCCATCCTTTTCAAGCAGGGGAAAGTCCTCCGCCCAGACCTTGGAAGCCTTGGTCCCGGTGGGGCTGGAGCGTCCAGCGGGAGCCCGTGCTGAGCCATCTCCAGTCGGTGCCGGCTCTCCACAGCTTAATGGCGCTCTGCAGCCTGCAGCACACATTCTATATGCTCACGCTCCGTGGCTTTCTCTGCCGCCACCAGTAGTCTGTCATGGGCGTCGTCGTTACCAGCCTCAAGCTGTGCCATAGCCACTTGGAAAAGGGCCTCTGATCTGGACAGGCTGGGGTGGGCAGGTGGTTGGCAGTCCACTGTGGGACTGAGCATGGGGGTCTAGCTCCTTGGGGAGCCCTGGCTGAGCTCCCCCTCGCCTTCATTGGTATTGTCCTCCACCACCTCCTCATAGACCATAGCATTGGCCTCCCCCTTTGCCTTAATCCTGGTGCCTTCCGCCATCTTGGGAACCTCTGGTTACTGACACAGCTGCAACCCTGACCTCGCACACACCTTATTATATTTGCACTCTGACCGTCTAGTGCTGGGCTGACCTTAAGTGAAAGTTACCACTGGTAGTCTCTAGTGTCTGGGAGTAGGGGTCCCACGCACACTATTACTCTGATCCCACCGCTGCCACCAATGTGGAGGAAACAGGACCCGTTTCTCCCACATCACCAATGTGATGTAATTACACAGGCGCAGCTCTCCGGCGCCCCCTTTGTCTCTCAGGTCAGTAAGGGAACTGCATCTAGAGCAAATGGCCACTGGGGATGATGTCTTGTTACCCGCTGGGTATTCTAAGATTCGTAATCAGAGTAAAAGCATCAGTCCAAGATTAATTTTATGGTTTAATTGCCTTAAGGGCGCGCTAGATAATTACAGAAATATACAGTAAGCTATACAATGGAATTAAAATGGATTTGCAGTCAGAGTAAAATATAACAATAAGGGTACAAGACTTAGAGATATTAAGCTGGAGGTCAATTTACCAGGTTGTAGGTTGCATGTGGGCGCCGGGAGCTCTGCAGTCCACAGGTACAAGAATCTTAGTTGCCAGACAGACCCCAAAGCATGGGCCGCTGCTCCCCTTGGCAGATCTGTCCCCAGTTCCTTCTTAGATCATCATTGTCTGGTTCTTCTGTGTGAGAGAGACTCTCTGCCATGGGCTGCTAGTTCTTAAGCATGCTAAGTCCCTCCCCCTGCGTCAGAGGGAGGGCTAATAATCTCCACCCTTTAGCTCCCTGCAGAACTTATTCCCAATATCTAAGAAGGGGGGTAACTTTCAACAGCATGATCGGATCAGGACATGAGAGGTACCAGTGAATGCTGTTTGTTTTGCCTGTCATGTGGAGAGCAAACATGGCCCCATTGGGTCGCTGTGGAGGGCCAATCTATGTATCTCAGGCTCCAGAACCTTCACCGCCTCAGGAGTCGCACTGCCAGATGCACGATTTCCTCAGGGTCACTCGGATATTTTTTATGAGTCCATAACTCGAAAGATGTGCTCATAATCCAGGATCCTAGGATGGAGTCGGGGCTGCTGGGCGAGACAATGGATGCGAATTTCTGTGTCTAGCTGACAGGTATATTCTAATTGAAGCCCCCAGGCGCCTTCCTGCCCCATGCTGGCGTGGCTCCTACTCACGCTTTGAAGTTCTGTTTTGGGCCTTATCTCATTATCATATTAAAAGGCCTTGCTATTCAACATTGGAGCCCTAAATCCTGCTTTGTTCATCACTATATATATATATATATATATATATATATATATATATATATATATATACACACAAAATATCTACATACAGTCATGGTCAAAAGTGACAACCTTGAAATTTTTCCAGAAAATGAAGCATTTTTTCCCAGAAAATTATTTCAATTACACATGTTTTGTTATTCACATTTATTGCCTATGTGTGTATTGGAGCAACACAAAATAATGAGAAAAAAAGGCAAATTGGACCTAATGTCACACAAAATCTCAAAAATATGACTGCAATATATTAAGAGGATAAAAACTGTGAGGAGAGTTACTTTTTTAAGCGCAGAATCAAATATTTTCTGTACTATAAAAACACATTAAAAATTGCTCTTCAAATCTACACCAAAAGCCCATCAAATAAGTGTGGAAACGCATAAAAATGTTCAGCAAGACTGCAATGACCAGAGAAGATGGTTAGTCAGCAGTTTGGTGCCGGCACCTGCAGAAAGCATTCTCAACTCTCCACAGTATTTATACTACATGAACACAGGGCCCTACAGACACAAAAAAGCAAGATGTCATATAATCTAGTGTTACAGAATGTATAATTGGTGGAGAAAGGTTGACCTTGATGGACCTAGGTCTTTTTCAACCTATGTAACTGTATTGCATCAGTATGTGATCAGTATTTCCTCACATTTTTAAAAAAGACTTTCTTTGGCAAGTTTCACACTAGTGTGGCGCCCCCAGGAGTATGGTCGCCACAGAGGCTTTGCCTTCCTCCAGGGGAGGGTAATGCCAGGCTTGGAGGCAATGATGGGTCTCTCTCGCAGTCAATCTTTGCATGCAACACAGTTCCACTCCAGGCCAGCAGGGGGAACTTTGAACCGGGATTAAGGGGAGAAGTGCTGTCTGAGGGCCAAGAGGAAGGAGTGGGTAGTTAGTCTGTGGAGGGTGAAGTGTGCAGACGTGTGGAAGGAGCGCTGAGATAGAGCCGAGAGGAAAGGCTTATCTCTGGAGAGAGCGCATGAACTGGAGCCTGGTCTTCACGGTTGTACGGATACTAACGGTCCTGCAACAGACACCAGAGGAGTAGGAGGCTGTAAATCCCCTACTCCCATCTAAGACTTGAGGGCACAACAGCAGCTTGGATAGTGAGCCAGGACTCAGGAGAGAGGAGTCCCTGAGATAGGCTACAGCTGTCTGCCGAGCAAGTGAGGTTCTTGAGAACATCTGACAGGAGGAACTCCAGTCTAACTCAGTACTAGGAGATCTTCACACTTAAAAGTGCTAGTAAGGAGACTGCACAGCCCATCTGCAGAGAGAGAATCCCTGAATTGCTTCCAGGCTAGCCTGCTCCAATACCATCTATAACCAGGAACCTGGACTGCAGTTATCAAGTAAAGGTACAGAAATTGCACCCTGCTGTGTCTTGTCTGCTTCCTACCTTTCCGGCACTGCTACATCCCTGTGCCAACCACATCTACACTGCCCTGGGACTATAGCTTCACCTGTGTTGAGCTTTTATATCTTTGCTGCACCATACCATCAGTCCCAGTGGATCTGCATGCAGCGTCGGCTTAACACCTCCCTTGCCGAGCACCACAGGTGGCGTCACGAACTATTCATCTAACAACATCCCACCATTCACATCTTTCTATTACTTGGGTGCCCAGGGCCACGGTCCGGGTCACTGCTGCTGTGACACATCTCACTGATACCAGCCTGGTACCGAGTACCCCACAGCCCTGGGAGGGCGACCCAATTTGGCATCACAAACAGGATTACGGAGCCCGGTAACCCCCGGGTCCTGTGTGCTATAGACTGTGTTTGTGTAAAAGATTATGTGTGAAATTGGCACCAATTGCCGCCATTGCCACGCTGTTTGGCGCGTGCGGGAAGAAGGGGCAGGCCTTCGTGGGCGGAGCCTGCCACATAGTGCGAAGAAGTGAAGTGCCACGCGGGAAGAGAGGACCGTGCGAGAAGAGGAGGAGCTGAGGCCTACAGCCCAGAGCATCGGGCCTGCGAAGCGGCCGCTGGTGAGCTCGCACAACCCCCGGCCCTAGCTAACGTTAACTAGGGGGGAGGAAGAGAATGTCCGCGCCACAAGACAATTCATCGGCGGATGCCACTGCCAACCCCGCAGCACCGCAAGGAGGAGCGCCTGCCGCAGCGGTCCCCATAATGCCGCTGTCCATGCCCTACATACCGGGAGCGGCCTGGATACCGCAGTACTCGGGTGAGTCGCATACCCTGAGTGAATTTAAAGAGAGACTGTGCAGTTTGTTTAAAGTCTACCCTCTGTCTGAGAACCAGAAAGTGAATATCCTGATTGGACAGTTAACGGGTGCAGCGCAGAGAGAAGTGAAAGCCTGGCAGGACACTGATAAAGAGACTGTTGCAAAGATCCTGGCCAAGCTGAGAAGCACCTTTTGACACCCGCACTGCAGCTGAAATCAAGATGAGGTTCTTTGGCTGTAAACAGAAGGCGCAGGACAGTATAAGGGACTATGCTCTCAACCTGCAGGAGGTGCTGCGAGCAGTTAAGCAAGTTGATCCTGACAGTGTGAAGGAGGAAGATAAGCTGTTAAAGGAGCAGTTCATTGAAGGACTTCTATCCAGTACCCACAGAGGACAGTTGCGTATCATAACCCTGCAAAACCCTGATCTGGACTTTGCTGATTTTAAGGACAGGGCTATTCGGGTACTGCACGAATCAACTGACAGTCGCCCAGTGTCCCCTAGGTGCCCAGCGATCACCTACCATCAGGAAGCAACATCTTTCCCTTCCACCCCTGTAGAGGCTGATGCACAGACTCTGGATAAAGATCCAACTGAGGAGCTGCGTCTTCAGGTCCAGGAGTTGACCAAAGGGATGGCTGCACTTACCAAAACTGTGCAGTCCCTGCAGGTGTCCTCCAAGGAAAACATCCAGCTTGCTTCCAGTCCAGAGGATGTCCCGTGGCTCCGGAGGAGGAGAGCCCCGCCTCTTCGAGGGAGGAACAACGATCGCTATGACCAGGACGGACGTCCCATCTGTCGTCGCTGCTACAAGGCCGGTCATCTTGCAAGATTTTGTCTTTTAAACGAGCAACCCCTGGGCAGAGGGCCAACCCCCAGGAGTAGGACCACAAGGCCCAAGGAACTGGCGAGCCAAGTATGTGGGAGGGAGACCGATCCTTCCTGTGGTGATTGACGGCATCCCCATGAATGCTTTGCTGAACACTGGCTCCCAGGTGACCACTATGCCGTACATTCTTTACAAGAGGTTTTGGGCTGATTCAGAACTTACCCGTGGCCCAACTGATGAACTGACAGTAGTTGCTAGTAATGGTCAGTCTTTACCGCAGATAGGATGCAAAGAAATTACTGTTAAAGTGGGTCGGGTAGAGCTAAAGTCTCAAGGTCTGATAGTTGTTGATATTGATCGATGTGAATGTAATCCCATGATGACTCTTGGTACAAATGTAATTGAAAACTGTCTGTCCGAGGTTATTGTCTTGTTGCAACAGGTGGCTGAGACTGCTGGTTCCAGTTAACAACGAGTCCTGCAGAAGGAGATCCGAGCCCTGATGCAAAGACAACAGGTAGAACTCTCTGGTGGCAGTGTCAGAGTGAGTGATCCCTTCCCCATTGCAATACCCCCCAGATGTGAAATGTTGGTTTGGTGTCGAGCAGCTATAGGTCTCAGAGGGAAGGTTTACCAGGCCTTGGTAGAGCCCGTATATTCTGATAGCCGGCCCACTGTCCTGACAGCCAGAGGGGTGGTTGATGTACGAAAGGGGAGAGTACCTGTACGCCTTTTGAATTGTGGGGAAGAGGAGGCCATGATACCTCGGTACGCCACAGTTGCTAAGCTGCTCACTGTCAATAGCAACTCTTTGCAGGCAGCAGAGCCCTTGGACTCATCCGATCAGGTGGGGGACAATGGCTCTGTGAAGCAGATGGAGGAGTGGTGCCAGCAACTGCAGGTGGGAACTGACTCTACACCTTCATACCAGAAAAATGGGGTTTACAGAGTGACACAAGAGTATGAGCGGGTATTCAGCAAACACCCACTAGATTTTGGGCAGGCAAAAGGAGTTCAGCATCATATCCCCACTGGAGACCATCCACCCATAAAGGAGAGGTACAGACCTATACCCCCAACACAATACCAATGTGCTAAAGAGTATGTTGAGAGAGATGAAGGAAACTGGGGTTATCAGAGACAGTTGCAGCTCCCATAGTTTTTGTAAAGAAAAAGGATGGTACCATGAGAATGTGTGTTGATTACAGGAAAACTAACAGCATTACAAATAAAGACGCCTACCCACTACCTAGAATTGAGGAATCATTAGCTGCACTTAAAAGTGCTAACTACTTTTCCACCTTAGATCTCACTTGTGGGTATTGGCAGGTTCCTGTGGCAGAGGCAGACAAGGAGAAAACAGCATTTACCACTCCAATGGGTCTCTGTGAGTTCAATTATATGCCATTCGGGCTCTGCACAGCTCCAGGAACATTTCAACGGCTGAAGAAGTGCTGCCTGGGAAACATGAACTTTGAGACGGTCCTGTTGTACCTGGATGATGTCATTGTTTTCTCCAAAACCTAGATAGTGACCCTGTAGTCCGCCTGGTGAAGGAGCTGCTGTCACAAGCTGACTCACACCCAGAGTCGGATGCTCCTGAAGAAACCCAGCAGTTGTGGAAGGAGAGAGGCCGGCTGTTCATCTATGAAGGAATACTGTGTCGGAGGAGTTCAATGCCCGCACTCATGAGCTGGTCTGGCAGGTGATAGTCCCAAAGAGAGAGGCATCAATGGTCCTGGAAGCATACCACAATGGAGCTGGACACTTTGGATGGAAGAAGTTGGAAGCCTTGCTCCGAGAGAGGTTCTACTGGGCTGGTATGAGGAAAGCCATTGAGAGGTGGTGCCAGGAGTGTGGAAAATGTAACCTGCGCAGAAAGGATCGAAACAGCCAGAGAGCTCCTCTACAGCCAATCATCACCAAACAGCCCCTTGAGTTGGTAGCCCTGGACCATGTGAAGCTGGTTCCAAGCCTGTCCGGCTACATCCATGCTCTTACCATTGTGGACCACTACTCAAGATTCCTGGTAGTTGTGCCTGTCAAAGATCAGACAGCCAGGACGGCAGCCAGAGCCTTCCAACAGCACTTCTGTAGACCACATGGATATCCTGAAAGAGTGCTTACAGGTCAAGGTCCAGCTTTCGAGGCAGAAGCGTTCCAGGAATTCTGTAACTTGTATGGTTATAAGAAGATCTGGACAACCCTGTACCACCCACAGACCAATGGCATGTGTGAGAAGATGAACCAGGTAGTGATTGACCTACTGAAGACGTTGCCCTTGGAGGAGAGGAATCTGTGGCCAGAGAAGTTGCCAGATCTGGTGGACCTCTACATCCATATTGCAGTGAATTCCAACAACTGTACCCCAGCCTACTTAATGAGAGCAAGACCTGGTAAACTCCCTATTGATCTGGACATGGGAGTCCTTACGCCCGAAGTAACGTCACCAGATGCTGACTGGGATACAGAAAGACAACAACAGTACAGAAGAGTTCAAGAATGTGTGGAAAAGAGTCTAGGCCAGGTAAGACAAAAGCAGGAGAAGCTTTACAATCAAAATGCACCTGCCGTTCCGTTGTCGCCGGGAAAACAAGTCTTAAAAAGGAAGAGAAGATTGCATAAATTGGATGATCAATGGGAAGCTGAACCTTATACTGTTCTGCCCTCAAACTTTGATAATACCAAGGTATGCCTTATTAGCAAAGATGGAAGAGAAACCTCAGCAGCAATATCAAGAGATCACCTGAAACTATGTCCTGACCTGCTGAAGAAAAGAGTGGAAGAACCCATAACATCCAACCCATAGAAGAAGAGGTCAGCACAATACTTGGGGAATTCCCTGCGAATTGGACTAAAGTAAATGATGCTATAGTGGTGCCGGTGTTGACATTTCCCCAATTGGTAGCACAGGAAGACGTGACTCAAGGAAATCCTGAGGATCAGGAAAGTCAGGCAGCAGATGCCACACCAGCAGTGGAGCCAGAGAACCCTCGCCCTGCTAGTGTATACAGTACATTACCCACTACACCAGTATTACGCAGGTCTACCCGCATTACACAAGTACAAAAAAGAATTCCAAGACAATAGTGCTTATCCTGATTAAATATATTACTTGTAATAAGCCAATTGTATGCACACCAATGGACAGATACAGGATAATTCGGAAAACTAAACAAATCAAACTACTCCATTCGGGTATTGGGATCCCACCCTTTCTTTTATATATATATATACATGTTCATATATATACATTTTTTTTGTATATGTTTTAATAATAAAATTTTGGATATCAGTTCGGTTTTTCGTAGTTTGATCCGCATTACACAAGGGATAGCACCCATCAGATATCGTATATGGATAAATGTAAATGTTGAAATTGTATGTGTATATATGTAACTGGTTTTCAAGTTTTGTGAATACAGGTAACCTGTAAGAGTTCCCTTTGGATTTGGCAGATTTATTTTATGGACATTGTACCACAAGACTTAGGTGTGGAAAAAAACTTTCCTGTATATAGTTCACCATTTGCCCAGGAATGGACCATGGACATAGATGCTTGGACTTATCATCATAGGACCATTTTTGAAGCTCTTGGTCTTTGTAACTTTTTCATTTTTTTAACCCTTGTACAATTATTATTGTCTAACTGTTTATATGTTTCATGTTTTTGTTCAGCCCAGGAGTGCTGACTTCCACTAGGGGGGAATGTGGCGCCCCCAGGAGTATGGTTGCCACAGTGGCTTTGCTTTCCTCCAGGGGAGGGTAATGCCAGGCTTGGAGGCAATGATGGGTCTCTCTCGCAGTCAATCTTTGCATGCAACACAGTTCCACTCCTGGCCAGCAGGGGGAACTCTGAACCGCGATTAAGGGGAGGAGTGCTCTCTGAGGGTCAAGAGGAAGGAGTGGGTAGTTAGTCTGCGGAAGGTGAAGTGTGCAGATGTGTGGAAGGAGCGCTGAGATAGAGCCGAGAGGAAAGGCTCATCTCTGGAGAGAGCGCATGAACTGGAGCCTGGTCTCCACGGTTGTACGGATACTAACGGTCCTGCAACAGACACCAGAGGAGTAGGAGGCTGTAAATACTCTACTCCCATCTAAGACTTGAGGGCACAACAGCAGCTTGGATAGTGAGCCAGGATTCAGGAGAGAGGAGTCCCCGGATAGGCTACAGCTGTCTGCCGTGCAAGTGAGGTTCTTAAGAACATCTGACAGGAGGAACTCCAGTGTAACTCAGTACTAGGAGATCTTCAAACTTAAAAGCACTAGTAAGGAGACTGCACAGCCCATCTGCAGAGAGAGAATCCCTGAATTGCTTCCAGGCTAGCCTGCTCCAATACCATCTGAACCAGGACCTTGGACTGCAGTTATCAAGTAAAGGTACAGAAATTGCACCCCACTGTGTCTTGTCTGCTTCCTACCTTTCCGGCACTGCTGCATCCCCATGCCAACCACATCTACACTGCCCTGGGACTATAGCTTCACCTGTGGGGAGCTTTTACATCTTTGCTGCACCATACCATCAGTCCCAGTGGATCAGCATGCAGCGTCGGCTTAACACCTCCCTTGCCAAGCACCACAGGTGGTGTCACGAACTATTTATCTAACAACATCCCACCATTCACATCTTCCTATTACTTGGGCGCCCAGGGCCACGGTCCGGGTCACTGCTGCTGTGACACATCCCACTGATACCGACCCGGTACAGAGTACCCCACAGCCCTGGGAGGGCGACCCACTAGCGTTTCTGCCATCTGCGCACAGCCGCCCAAAAGCCCAGCCCCCTGCCGCGCCCCCTCCTGACATCACCGCCTATTATTGCACATAGCCGCATGCGATCTGCGCACCCTATCTTTAATATAGGGTGCGCAGACCGCGCGCTGACCGTGCACTAGTAGAATTTTTGAGTGCGCTGCGCACTTTTGAAGGTGCGCCGAGTGCACCAAAATGCAACATGCTGCATTCGGCGCACACCTACAAAAGTGCGCAGCGCACTCAAAAATCCTACTAGCGCACGGTCTGCGCACCCAATATTAAAGATAGGGTGCGCAGATCGCATGCAGCCATGTGCGATAATAGGCGGTGATGTCAGGAGGGGGCGTGACAGGGGCGGGGCTTATCGGTGGCCGTGCACAGACGGCAGAAACGCTAGTGTGAAACTAGCCTTATACAATTCAATTCCCTCCCTAAAAGACTATTAGAATTGTTGATCTGATGACATGCTGATTCAATAGATCTGTTATACAGATTGCAATTCTTTAATATATATATGAGACCACGCCCATATTTGAATCAATAGATTTACACATACTTTCTGCTATGTCACTACATCCTTTCAGCAGGGAAAAGGTGTCTTCACTGCAATGACTGATGACTATATTGAAGGGCTGGCGGGCAATGCTTGACTTAGTTCAGAACTGTAGTTAACTATAGTGCCTTTTCACAGGTCGGTGTTTATTATGGTTTTTTGGGCTTCTGGCATAGTGAACAAGTTAAACATAACTTCTCAACAGAGGGCTTATTATAAAGGTGCATTACAGCATAGCAAACATCTCAGCTGATCTCAGCTTACGTTTCTGCTAAAACTGGAATATTGCAGAAAAACATACATGAATGAAAATCTGAGCTCAATTTTCTCCCCAAATGAACCCAGTTCTCAGACAGAAATCATCAGTGACTCTGAGTGATCCTTTGTAAACAGATGAATTTAAAGCAGGGATGCACAACCTTTTTTGGTAGAAGGGCTGCATTGTCATACTGAACTAGTCTGGGGTCCGCAACTAAAAATAAATTAAGGGTAATAATGGCATATTGAATGTATATAAATGGTACAAATTCTACTGCAGTACAAAACATGGATATTCCAGCTTCACAAACAAACAAAGCTTCTTTATTTGTGGGTAACTACAAAGTCGAAGACAGTGGTTGGAAGGTCAGAAAAATAGCATGGCTAAAACATCCAAAGCTAGGACATCTATGCGTTTCAAGTGCATTGCACCCTTAGTCATGATGTCAGTCTCAGAATGCTAGTCCGTTCCAGTGCACACAGCGGTAGCCTAATTCATTCACAATATTTAGTAATGCTCATGAAGTAGCATGTGTGAGAGGCTGCGGGAATGGTTCGCCTTCTCCAGCCTCTGATCCAGAGAGCACCTGGCTCCCTAAAAGATATAGAGGACGTTCTTGAAATTTAATTAAGGGGGACCCTGGGTGACCTTCTACCTTTGGTAAATATGTAACTCTATTATATATGTATAGCCATGAGATGCATCTCCTTTACCTGATCTTCTCTCTATACTTAAATCACATATCCTTATGAGAGTTTTTTTTTTTTTTTTTTTCCTTCTGAGGCGATCAGATATGGGAATACCAGTAATGTCTGTGCCTTACCAAACCCTTTGTGCATGATTTCGCTGCAAGCTTCATTTAGCATGTATTTAAACTTTGATATATGTGTTTTTACCATTAACTATTGTGTTATTATGTAATGTATTGTTTGCTTGCTCTAACAGCACTTTGTGTATTTTACATGCATTTTTCCCCACATGCTCCCTCATGTGCTTTTTTTATGGTAGTCATGCAATAGCTATCAATTTTTTCACCCAGCGTCAAGCTATTTTCCAATTTCTGTATGGTTTGCTGTTTCTCTTTTATTTTATGTTATTTTGGAGTTTCCATGGGTGCCAAATGTTCCCCATCATTGGCTAATTTAATGCTGAAATAAATGAGCCAAACTATAACCTAGTATGCACGCCGGCTAAGAGCACATTCACACTGTGGCCATTTAACAGACAAACCAGACAAACCCAAGAAGCAGAAAATGAGCATATACCATACAAATAAATAAGTAAACAGTAAATATCATAGGGTACACACTTAACACTATTTTGATAAAAAAAAAGCATAAAAGCCATTCACCATGACAAGGTGGACCACCTTTTATGAGCTAAGTATTTCATCTGTGTAGCTTCCCTTGGATGGGTGTATCAGTTGGGGTCTTTTTCTGCTCTACTCTTATTCACATTTATGTCGTATGATGAATGGTAAGGTTTTAATACTAAACATGTTACTACCATCCCGATGGGTACACCTTTTGTGGTGGGATGGCTTTTATGATTTTTTGATCAAAATGGTACACTTATTTATATGTACTTTAATGTGGACAATTTTTTTTTTTTTTTTGTATATATTCTTTATTTAGGAAATTTCAATAATATAACAGGAAAGGAAAATTCCATTTTCCAGAAATAGTAAAAGAAAGAATGAGATTAAAAAAACAAACAATCGTAATAAACCACAGCGATAACACTACAAGGCTGCGGATTTGTGAACCAAAAGGGTTGTAAGAAGAGTTTAAAAAACAAGGGGCAGTGATGGGGAGGGACAGGGGAAGAAAAGGGGAGGGTAAGGAGTCAGAAAATCCTGCTTAAAATATAGAGGTTAACTAAGCGATTTGGGAGATCAAGCTCAAATCAAGGCATGAACATTACAGAACAAGCTACCGTATATACTCGAATATAAGTCGAGATTTTCAGCCCAAAAAATTGGGCTGAAAGTCCCCCTCTCGACTTATATTCGAGTCATATACAAAGGGGTCGGAGGGGGCGGATGTGTCAGGTCATACTTACCCGTCCTGACGCTGTGTCTTGAGCCCCAGCTTCTCCCCGTGCTCTCTCTTCCTGCCTTCAGCGGTCACGTGGTGCCGCTCATTAAAACTCATCAATATGCGCATATTCATGAGTTTTAATGAGCGGCACCACGTGACCGCTGAAGGCAGGAAGAGAGAGCGCGGAGAAGCTGGGGGCTCAAGACAGCGTCAGGACGGGTAAGTACAGCGATACTCACCTGTCCTGCGTCCATGGCTGCTTGCTGCTGTCTGTCATCGGTCAGTGACTTCAGACAGCAGAGGGCGCGGTGACGTGGTTAATGCGCGCCGCGCCCCCTTCAGTCTGAATGTCACTGACTGATGACGTGCAGATAGCGGTGAGCAGCCATGGACGCAGGACAGGTGAGAATCTGACACCCAGCGATGGAGAGGTGAGTATGTCATTTTTTTTTATTTTTACATGCAGCAGCAGCAGCAGCGGCAGCACATGGGGGAATAATCTAAGGAGCTTCTTATGGGGGCAGCATATGGGGGAACAATATGGAACTTCTTGTGGGGGCAGTATATGGGGGAACAATATGGAGCTTCTTATGGGGGCAGCATATGGGGGAACAATATGGAGCTTCTTGTGGGGGCAGCATATGAGGGAACAATATATGGAGCTTCTTATGGGGGGGCAGCATATGGGGGAATAATCTGGAGCTTCTTGTGGGGGCAGCATATGAGGGAACAATCTATGGAGCTTCTTATGGGAGCAGCATATGGGGGAATAATCTATGGAGTTTCTTCTGAGGACACCATATGGGGGAATAATCTATGGAGCATTTCCCACCCTAGACTTATACTCGAGTCAATAAGTTCTCCCAGTTTTTTGTGGCAAAATTAGGGGGGTCGACTTATACTCGGATCGACTTATACTCGAGTATATACGGTATATGTAAAGAAAAAAAAATGAATAACAGAAGAAATTGGTAGAGGGACAGAAATTAAGGATTACTGGTTGTGCTTATTCAGTGATCCTCTGAGGCGTTCAACCAGGTTATCCATGCATTTAGAGTCTTTAAGGTTTTAGATCCTGAAAGTCTAATTTTCTTGTATATACCGATTTGGTTAGATTCTTTTATCCATTCTTTGCAGGACACAAACACAAAAGAAAAGGGAAAAATGATAGCCAAAATAAATAAGAACCTAACCCAAACACAGGAGATCCCAGATTTCATTAAAAAATGGGAATTAGAACTAAACACAAAATTTCTCCCAGAAGAAATTCATACAATCTTCAAAAACATACACTTCCTAACATCTTCAGTGAGATTCCAAGAACTTAATTACAAAATTATATCAAGATGGTATAAAACACCTGATATATTGAATAAAATAGACAGCTCAATCTCCCCTCTTTGTTGAAGATGCACCAGAGAGAAGGGTTCTCCATCTCACATTTGGCTGGAATGCCCAAAAATTAAAAGTTTCTGGGAGAGAGTTAGAGAGCATGTAAAGAAAACCTTAAACGTAGACATCCCATTTGTCATGATCCAGGATGGGGTTTCGCTTTGGCCCATCCTGGTCTGACTGGGGATTTATTGTTCCGCCTTTCCCTGGCAGAGGGCGGCTATTTAATGCTCACTTGACCTAGGTCCGGTGTCAGTTATACTCCTGCCCTCGGCTGAGTTAGTTGACCTTGTGCGTACTTGTGCCTGATAGCTTGCTTGTTTGGTTTTGATCCGGTTCTGTCCCTGTTTCGAGTTCTGCCTGTCCCTCTTGTACTGCGCTACCTCTCGTGTATGACTCTCTGCTTGTGACCCGACTTCTCTCTGCTCGTCCCCTTGGTACCGCGTCGCCCTCTTGTGTATGACCTTTGGCTTTGTCTGATCTCCCGTCTGTTTATCCCTCCTGTACCTCGCTGTCCATACTGTGAATGACCTCCATTTTGCCCGACTCTGAGTTTTCTGTCTTCTCTGAAAGCAGGACGCTAAGCCCCGCCCCCTTGCAGTCACATGACCGTAGGTCCCGTGCCGGCTTGCTAAACTTCATCACTCAGGTCCTGCGCACCTATACTTTCTGGCTGTCCTGGTCCCCAGGGGTCCCTACAGTGCGGGTGAGTCCCTGCTCAGCGGAGGCTGTACGCCAGCGCTGTCAGGATCCTCATATTATAACTGACCGATACCATTTTTTTTTCTCTGCTCCCTTCTCCTGTGTGTGTGATGGATCCTATGCACGCTCTTTCTGAGCAGGTTAAACACCTGACCCAGATGTTTCAGGAACTCCTTGGAGAACGAGTCCTGGCTCAGTCTCAGCAGCTGATCGCTGACACTGTGCAGGGGTTTTTTTCATTGGGCGCTCGGGATATTACATTAGTTTAACCTGAGTCTCCAGTGAAGTTACCGGATACCTTTTCTGGAGATAAAAGAGTTCAGAGTTTTCAAGGAGGGCTGTAAGCTTTTTTTTTTTCCTTAAGACCACACTCTTCTGGGGATGAAAGTCAGAGAGTGGGGGTCAATATGTCTCTGTTAAGGGGAGCCCCCCCAAGCTTAAGCTTTCTCCCTTCCGACCACGGCCCCATAGCTTATGACAGTAGATGCAATTTTTTTAAGGCCCTGGGGCATATTTATGATGAGCCTGATCGTATGCGTATGGCTGAGGACATGGTGATGAGTGTGTGCCGGGGAAGCACTCAGCCGAGTGGTTTTGTTCAGAATTCAGACACTGGGCTGCTGAGGTCTGTTGGAATGATGCCGCCCTCCGGGGTTTGTTCCGTAGAGGCCTGCCTGAATATCTGAAAGATGCCTTGCCTCTCCACCCTCCGCCTGATTCCCTGGAGGAGGCTATGACACAGGCCGTCCGAATGGATCGTCAGCTACGGGCGAGGGGAGTGATGCAAAGTGAAAGACCATTATTCTCCCAAGGAAGGGGAGCCAGTCCTATATTGGAGATCACGGAGATGGGAACCATCGACCTCAAAGAAAATGAAAGGAGACAACGGCGCGTGGGAAAAGGCTGTTTTCACTGTGGCGATTCTGGACATTGGAGAAAGGTTTGCCCCTCCCGTCCACTAACCAAGCGACTGAGCCCGGGTGATTGTCGTGGAGGTCACCCAGGCTCTCAGGTACCCTTTTCTGCCTTCTCTAAAATGTTGTTGCAAGTGGAACTTTGTTGTGGGAGTGTCTCCACATCCACTTCTGCCTTCGTGGATTGTGGATCAGCATTGAACTTTATTGACTCTGATTTGGTATCCAGGTGTAAGTTAGGGACAGTTAGGTTGGAGACTCCTATTCACATTGTGGCCATTAATAAAACACAACTGGTAAAGAATGACATTATGTTTCGTACTGAAGAGTTTCTCTTTAAAGTGAGTTCCTTGCACCAGGAACGTATTTCATGTTTTGTGATGGACAACCTGCCAGCGGGACTGGTGTTGGGGTTCCCCTGGTTACAATTGCATAATCCTGTAATTAATTGGGAATGTCGGGACATTGTTAAATGGGGCCCCTATTGTTCTGCCTGATAGACTATACGGACGTTTTCTCCGAAAAAGAGGCTGAGGTTTTACCACCACACCGCCCATTTGATTGTGCCATTGACCTGGTTCCAGGTCCTAAATTGCCCAAGGCCCGCTTGTATAACCTTTCGAGGCCAGAACGGGCTGCGATGAAGGAGTATATTTCCGAGAGCCTCCGTAAGGGACACATTCGTCCTTCTGTTTCTCCTGTGGCGGCGGGGTTCTTTTTTGTAAAGAAAAAAGACAATGGTTTACACCCATGCCTCAATTTTCGTGAGTTAAATAAGATAACTGTGAGGAATACGTATCCCCTTCCACTTATTCCTGATTTATACAACCAATTGTCTGGAGCTAAGTGGTTTTCAAAATTAGATCTACGGGGAGTGTATAACCTTATCCGAGTCCGAGACGGAGATGAATGGAAAACCGCTTTTCTCACTACTGAAGGGTTGTTTGAAAATCTGGTTGTGCCTTTCGGCTTGACCAATACTCCAGCAGTCTTCCAAAACTTCATAAATCACGTGTTCTCTGATTTTATTGGACGTTTTTTGGTGGTATATTTGTATGACATATTGATCTATTCTCCTGATAAACAGACTCACATTGGTCATGTTCTGGCAGTTCTCCAAAGGCTCCGGGAGAACTGTCTCTTTGCTAAACTGGAAAAATGTTTGTTTTTTGTTCAGGAACTGTCGTTTCTGGGGTTCATCGTGTCTGCTGAAGGGTATCGCATGGATCCTAATAAGGTGCAGGCCATTGTCGAGTGGGTTCAACCTTGTGATTTGAAGGCTCTGCAACGTTTCCTAGAATTCGCCAATTACTATCGCAAATTTATAAAGGGGTTCTCACAGGTGGTTAAACCCCTCACAGACATGACTCAAAAGGGGGCCGATATCAAGAATTGGTCAACCGCAGCGGTAGCAGCATTTCAGTTTTTGAAAACATGTTTCATGTCGGCCCCGGTTCTTGTTCAACCGGACCCGTCGGAACCATTTATTGTTGAGGTAGATGCCTCAGAGGTGGGGGCGGTATTGTCCTAGGGACCCCCCCACTTTGACCAATTTAAGACCTTGCGTTTTTTTCTCAAAGAAATTCTCTCCTGCGGAGAGAAACTATGATGTGGGAAATCGAGAACTTCTGGCCGTTAAGTTGGCCTTTGAAGAATGGAGGCATTTTTTGGAGGGGGCTGTCCATCCTATAACCATAATTATGGACCACAAAAACCTAGCTTATATTGAGTCAGCTAAGAGGTTGACTCATAGACAGGCTAGATGGTCACTTTTTTTTTCCCGATTCAACTTCTCGATCACTTTTCGGCCAGGGTCCAAAAATGTCAGAGTGGATGCTTTGTCACGCAGTTTAGATTCTGTGTCCCCCCCGGAACCTCCATCTTCCATTCTTCAGGCTCGGGTGGTGATGGCAGGTATTTCGAATATGTTGGAACGAGAGATTCGGGAAGCTCAGTCTCTTGCACCACCGGCTAAGCCGGTGGACAAACTTTTTGTGCCAGCTCAGCTTCGCCTTAAAGTCTTCTGGGAGTTCCACGACTCAGTTCTGGGTGGACATCCAGGGATCTCGGCTACCCAGAAGGCCATTGCTAGAGTATTCTGGTGGTCTGCTTTAGCCTCTGATGTTGGGGAATATGTGTCTGCTTGTGATGTTTGTGCCCGTGCAAAACCCCCCCCAACCGGCTGGCTGGGGAATTGGTACCACTGCCAATTCCTGAGAGACCATGGATGCATTTGTCCATGGATTTCATCACCATCCTTCCCCCCCTCCAAGGGTAATACCGTCATCTGGGTTGTGGTGGACAGGTTTAGTAAGCAGGCACATTTTGTACCTTTGGCAGCTCTACCTAATGCGGAAACATTGTTCAGATTGTTTAAGCATGTGGTGCGGTTGCATGGGGTACCCTTGAATATGGTGTCTGATAGAGGAGTGCAATTTGTTTCCAGATTTTGGAGGGCTTTTTGTAAAAGGTTGGGTATTGGTCTGTCCTTTTCATCCGCTTATCATTCAGAGACTAATGGGCAGACTGAGCGGACCAATCAGTCGCTGGAGCAAATTCTACGTTGCTTGACCTCAGACCGACAAGATGATTGGTGTTCTGTGTTACCGGTGGCTGAGTTTGCATTTAACAACTGCGTTAACCAGTCTACGGGTACATCTCCCTTTTTCTGCAATTATGGGTTCCATCCTTATTTTGGAGAATTTTCCCGTTTGAATTCTGGGTGTCCTGGGGCGGATGAGACGATCCAGCGGTTGGGGGAGGTATGGCGAGAGGTCCAGAGTAACATTACGAAGGCCCAGGACAAATTTAAATTTTTTGTGGACAAAAAACGATCCGCGGGACCGATGTTTCAGATTGGGGATAAGGTATGGTTGTCCACCAAGAATATAAGACTCAAGGTCCCCTCTGCGAAGCTTGGACCCAAGTTTATCGGTCCTTATGAAATTACCGAGGCAGTTAACCCGGTGGCTTTTCGGTTGCGTCTCCCGCGATCTCTGCGGATCCCAAATGTTTTTCATAAGGCCCTTTTGAAACCTGTGAGGTCCGCTGGGGAGGGATCATTATCTTCCCCGGTTTTGGTAGACGGGCAGTCAGAGTACGATGTGGAACGGATTGTCGACTCCAGGTTGGTCCATCGTGCCCTTCAATATCTGGTACATTGGAAAGGCTACGGTCCTGAGGAACGCTCGTGGGTTCCTGCTCGATCGGTTCATGCGGATCGGTTGGTCGGGGCATTTCACGCCAAGTACCCTGAGAGACCTGGGGGTCCAGTGGCCCCCACTGAGAGGAGGGTACTGTCCTGATCCAGGATGGGGTTTCGCTTTGGCCTGTCCTGGTCTGACTGGGGATTTATTGTTCCGCCTCTCCCTGGTAGAGGCGGCTAATTAATGCTCACTTGACCTTGGTCCGGTGTCAGTTATACTCCTGCCCTCGGCTGAGTTAGTTGACCTTGTACGTACGTGTGCCTTGTGCCCGATATCTTGCTTGCTTGTTTAGTTTTGATCCGGTTCTGTCCCTGTTTCGAGTTCTGCCTGTCCCTCTTGTACTGCGCTACCTCTCGTGTATGACTCTCTGCTTGTGACCCAACCTCTCTGCTCGTCCCCTTGGTACCGCGTCGCCCTCTTGAGTATGACCTTTGGCTTTGTCTGACCTCCCGTCTGTTTATCCCTCCTGTACCTCGCTGTCCGTACTGTGAATGACCTCCGTTTTGCCCGACTCTGAGTTTTCTGTCTTCTCTGAAAGCAGGATGCTAAGCCCCGCCCCCTTGCAGTCACATGACTGTAGGTCCCGTGCCGGCTGGCTAAACTTCACTCAGGTCCTGTGCACCTATACTTTCTGGCTGTCCTCTTCCCCAGGGGTCCCTACAGTGCGGGTGAGTTCCTGCTCAGCGGAGGCTGTACGCCGGCGCTATCAGGATCCTGATACCATTAACGTCAAATTTCATTCTATTCAATCTGGATCCTTCAAATTTACACTTTAAAAAAGGCTCACTGATACCTCACCTGCTCAATGTAGCTAAAATAGCTATCGCAAGACACTGGAAAGATGTAGAGACCCCTACCTGCAAAGAATGGATAAAAGAATCCAACCAAATCGGTATATACGAGACAATCTCTTTATCAACTGTGTTAAGACAAGAGGAACGGCACGTTTATAGATGACCTGTTTTTCATTTGGGAATCTGATGTGACTGCAGTACACACCTTTATTAACTACATTAATTGTAACCCAAATTGCGCTTCACTCACAACTAGCAAAAACACTCTATTGAGTTTTTGGATCTCAAACTTACAGGCATTGAAAACACCCTCATCTTTATCTCTTCTAGATCTCTACATACAGAAAAATTACTGCAGGTAACACCATATTACATGCGAATAGACATCACTTGAAATATACCATTAAAACCACACATGTAGGAGAATTTACAGGAGCTAAACACAACTGTAGCACAGATCATGCCTATTAAATGAGATGACACAAATCCAGGCCAGATTAAAAGACAGGGGCTATACAAATTGATAAACAATACAGCCAAAAAGTTGTTATAAGAAGCCAGGTTTTAAACTTTCTAATCCTCCACATCTCAATAATCTGGATCAAATTCCATTAACATTGGTATTGCAATTCAGTAGGCAATTTCCTGGCATAAGAGATATATTTTTAAAAACATTTCATCTTGAAAACAAATTAACAAACAGCCAATATATTGGATGGGGGTGTTGGGTGGTCTCCAAACAAGCTCCATCCTTGGGCCTAACCCTATCACCCAGTTTTCTAAACACAAGCCGTATTAAAACTAACGCGCTATCCACACAGTACTTTTTAAAATGCTCTTTGCACTCTTGCAAAACATGTAATTATACAAAAAAATGTAATACTTTCATCAATTCATCAGATAACGACGATCAATTTCATATCAAAACTTTTTGCAATTGTAGTTACGATTACGTAGTATACATGCATCACTGAATGCGTCATTTTTACACTTAAATATGTGGGTTGCACAATGCTTCATTTGAAAACTAATATTAGAGAGCATCGTTGATTCCATGGTGCTGTCCATGAGAAGGGGATACATACAAAATGCAAATATATATTATGGTTAAAAAACTAACAATGATGGACTGGTACAGAAAGGAGAAGGCCCTGCCCTTGCAGGCTTACATTCTACAGCATTATGGAGAAGGCTGGTTGAAGCAGCTTCAGTGTTGGTGAGGCTGGTTTCACATTAGCGCTTTTTAAGCGCACGCACGGCTGGGGGTAGCTCCGCCCCCGAGCCGGCTCTCTGCCCGGCGTGCCCGCCCTTTGCTTGTAGCGCCGCCTCCTAGCGCACAGCGGCGCCTGCGATCGGCGCACCCTATCTTTAGCATAGGGTGCGCAGATTGTGCGCAGGCCGTGCGCTAGTTGCGCTTTGACCTGCGCTGCGCACTTTTGACGGTGCGCCGTGCGCGCCAAAATCAAACTTTTCGGATTTCGGCGTGCTCGGCGCACCGTCAAAAGTGCGCAGCGCAGGTCAAAGCGCAACTAGCGCACGGCCTGCGCACGATCTGCGCACCCTATGCTAAAGATAGGGTGCGCCGATCGCAGGCGCCGCTGTGCGCTAGGAGGCGGCGCTACAAGCAAGGGGCGGGCACGCCGGGCAGAGAGCCGGCTCGGGGGCGGAGCTACCCCCGGCTGTGCGTGCGCTTAAAAAGCGCTAATGTGAAACCAGCCTGAGGCTGCAGGGGGTCATTGTAGGCTGCAAACTTTCTTGAAGAGATAGGTTTTCAAGTTCCATCTGAAACTTCTGAGTGTGACAGATAATTAGATGTGTTGCGGCACGAAATACCAAAGCATGGGGAAAACTCTGGAGAAGTCTTGTAGGGGACTGGGTGAGTAACGTATGAGTGTGGAGGAGAGAAAGTGGTCTTGGGAGGACGGGAGGTTGACTGTTGGAAGCTATCGGAAGATTAGTTTGGAAATATATGGAAGAGACAGATTATGGATATCTTTGTAGGTCAGTGCTAGCAGTTTGAACTGGATATGTTGGGGAATTGGGAGCCAATGAATGATATGCAGAGGGTAGAGGTGGATTAGTCTAGCAGCAGAGTTAAGGGTGGTCTGGACAGGTGTGAGAGTGTTAGCAGGGAGACCTCAGAGGAGGATGTTGCAGTAGTCGAGGTAGGAGATGGTGTGGGCCTGCACTAACATTTTAGTACATTGAGGGTTGAGGAAAGGCCGGATTCTGGAAATAATTTTGAGTTGGAGGTGGCAGGAGGTGACAAGAGGTTAGATGTGTGGTTTGAAGGACTGGGCAGAGTCAAAGGTTACTCTGAGGCATTGGACTTATGGTACTGCGGAGAGACTGGTATCATTAATTGTGATAGATCTTTTAGGGGGGGTTAGGTGGGATGGAGGAAGGATGATGAGCTCAGTTTTGGCTACATAGAGTTTTAGGAAGCGAGAGAAGGAGAATGAGGATATGACTGATATATACCCTGGGATTTAGGACAACAGAGTGGTGATGTCTGGGCCAGAGAGGTAGATCTGAGTATCTGAGTGTGTAGGTGGTAATGGAAATCATGGGACTTTGTGAGTTTTCCCGGGCCAAAGGTATATATTGAAAAGAGTAGGGATCCCAGGACAGAGCCTTGTGGTACACCAACAGAGAGAGGGCAGGATGAGGAGCTATAGTGGGAGATGCTAAATGTACATTTAGAAAGGTATGATGAGATCCAATAGAGTGCAAGGTTTTTGACATCTAGCAAAGTGAGGATTTGTAGTATGAGGGAATGGTCGACTGTGTCCAAGGAAAGGACAGATCTAGAAGGAGGAGTATAGAAAATTGTCTGTTAGCTTTGGCAGTTTTTAAGTCATCATTAGTGATTTTGGTCAGAGCAGTTTCAGTGGAGTGGTGAGGACGGAAGCCGTTTTGTAGTTTAAAGTTAAAGAGTGAGTTAGATGTGAGGTGGGAGGAAAGTTCAGCATGGACATGCTGGTCGAGGAATTTGGAGGTGAATGGTAGCAGCGATATGGGACAACAGCTGGATGTAGAGGTTGGGTTGAGGGAAGGTTTCTTCATGGTTTCTACGACATAGAAAATAACAGCAAAAACATGTCACAAGCCTCTAAACATTTCTTAAATGAGCATAAAGATGATACACAATTTCTAAAGATATACGACTTTTTTTCTGTATCAAAAAGGAATCTTACAGTACAAACAAAATGGATGGGATTTGTAGAGATCTCATCCCCTGATGTCATGAGCGTGTTTTGTGATCCATAGTAAATTTACAGTTACTAAACATGTGTACAGAGGGGGAGGGAAAGCATAAAGCATATTGAAGCTCCACATACAGTTGTGTGAAAAAGTGTTTGCCCCATCCTGATTTCCTATTCTTTTGCATGTTTGTCACACTTAAATGGTTCAGATCACCAAACATATTTAAATATTAGACAAAGATAACATAAGTAAACACACAATGTAGTTTTTTAAATAAAGGTCTTTATTATTAAGGGGAAAAAGAAATCCAAACCTACAGGGTCCTGTATGAAACAGTGATTGCCCCCCCCCCCCCATAAAACATAAATCAACTGTGGTTTATCACATCTTTGTGAAGTTTAGTTCAAATTCCCTAGCGATACTCAGGCATGATTACTGCCACACCTGTTCTCAATCAAGAAATCACTGAAATATGACCTGACTGACAAATTTGCCACACAACTGTAGAACATATAATTTCATAAACTTGTGACACTGGCCAGAAGGCATGGTGCTGGAAGTTCCAGAGTATTAGATTATATTAAAATAAATGAATACATTTTTTGACTCATTGCTTCCCTGCAATATACTAAGCTTGTATTGTGCCATTGTTTGCACCTGGAATATTACTGCCTAAAGGAAAGGAAAGGAAAGTACATACTAGGTGAACTGATGAAGTGGGAACAATGTTAAGATGGAGAAACTGTATGTACCACAGCGATTTATCCATCTTGAGACTGTGTAGAAGTCACAGGATGGTGCTCTGTAGTTGAGTGAGTGGTCACAGAGTGTTTGGTGTGTGAGCTGTGAGACAGATACAGCTCTGCCTCTTCGGAAGTGTAGATTAGATGCACAAGGAGAGGGAGAGCTGGCAGAAAGTAAAAAAATAAATCAGAAGGATGGCTGCACGGGGCTGAAGGGGGGCTAAAATAAAAACAAATAAATGTAACAGGGGGCATAGGGTCTTATTACATGGATAGCCAGATCATTTAAAAAAAAAAATAATGCAGAGAAAACCCCTTTAAATCCAGAAAATTAGTTTGTAAATTTTCCTTAAACTTTATATGTACTTAAAACTTTCTCAGATATCATAGCAAAGTTGAGATTAGCAGAAGTTAGATCTGTATGTCTAAGGTCTTTCATTTATGTCCAGATGCTGTTTTCACTTAAAGATCAGCACTTTACTACATTAGAATGTTAACACATTGTACTTTTTCTGCATTATTACTTATGGATATGGCCTAAAT
This sequence comes from Dendrobates tinctorius, assembly GCF_039654945.1. Classification (NCBI taxonomy): domain Eukaryota; kingdom Metazoa; phylum Chordata; class Amphibia; order Anura; family Dendrobatidae; genus Dendrobates; species Dendrobates tinctorius. Next base: position 19,787,433 of record NW_027361808.1, on the reverse strand, counting down.
ATGCTTCCATGCATGATCTCTATATTCCTAAGGAAAATATCAGATACCATTTGCAAAAAATTGGTGTTATACAGTCTTGTGCTATAGAGACCTACAGGTGCACAATTACAGCTCCGTATTTGCGCACTTGTGCATTAAATCAATTTGCAATTAAAAAAATGTTATCATGTAAACAATTACTTCCATAGGTTCATTATTATGGGGCTAGCAAGTGCATACTTTTTTACTACACATCAAGCCACATACCACATTCATAAAATTGTTATTATTCAGTAACTTATTCAGAAAGCCATCAATAGGTAAGTATCATACCTTTGCGCTAATGAGCATGCAGAAAAAGGGAACGTTAAAGTAGCACACAATACAGGTCTCAGCAATAAGTATATGCACAAAATTGAAAAAGCAATATAAATCACAGTGAAAAACAGTAACAAAAAGTATAATAAATTGCAACACCTGAGGTTAAGGTCAAATCAAGCTGCAAATAGTAGTTAAAAATGAGAATGAGGGTTTTAAGGGTGAATCAAATCGGGCTGGCTTCCATTATTGATTGCCATTTTTTAATTACCATTTGCAGCTTGATTTGACCTTTACCCTAGGTGCTGCAATATTTTACACATTTTATAACTGTTTTTCACTGTGATTTATATTGCTTTTTCAATTTTGTGCATACACTTATTGCTGTGACCTGTATTGTTTGCTCTTTTAACTTTCCCATTTTTGCATACTCATTACCTATTGACTGTTTTCTGAATATGCTCTTATGCTTGCACACAGTTGACAGGGTGTGCATTTACCTTTTTGCAGCTTTTGCTTTTTTTCCCCCATTGTCTATTTTCTGAACAGTGATTGAGTAGGTGTTTACCAATAGTGTTTGTCTCGATTATTCAGTAACTTATTAGTTATATATATGAAAAATGTATCCAATCAAAAATTGCCTTGGGATATTTTTGACCTGACAGTGGACATATAGAACGAAAGGAAACATAATTAAGTTGCATAATTGATAAATAATAATGCCCCAAACTTCTTTTGTTATATGTGGCACTATTTTTTGCATTCCATGCTTTGTTAATATTGGTCTAATCTGCACAAGATAACATATAATTCTCACAGTTCAAACTGAATGCAAGCAGAATCCCAATAAAAAAACATGGACAAGGTTTAGGAACCTTTGACTTTTCAGAATCAATGCAAAAAGTTGTACTTAAACGGTCTTTCTATTAACTTCATATGGTGGGTGGTAAGTAGAGGATTAATGGGGTGTAATTGGTGAATCAAGGGACCCCATCCTCCATTCTATATTGTTGTAAGGTAATTGGGAAATTGTATGAAGCCACAAGTATAAGTGGAATCTGGTGTTTGGTGCCTAGGGTGAGTAATGATGAGAGTCAATGAGCGACTCTGCCTCTGCCAGGTTATTTATATACAGGACTGGGCAGATAACTGGAGCTATGGCCCTGGTGAGGGAAAGACTAGTTAAAACTCTGTATGGTGCTATGGGAAATCATTCAAATAAACTGCGGCTACATACAGACCTTTTGTAGCATGACAGTTCCAATTTCAATTGCTGGATTGCGAGAATACATTAGGATGCATATACATATGGCACTATCTTTAAAAGAGCTGTAGGCCAAGCAAGCTGTCATCCCTGACCTTACCATTAATGCTTAGAGGACCTTTCACCATTTTACCATGTTCAGCTGGCTGTTATGAAGATTTTTCGTAATAAATCTAAAAATCTGCTTATATGTGTTTGTAATATAGAGTGTGTGTCAATATACGTGCCTACAGTCGCCTTCTTCGAGATCCAGTGACTTTCTCCTCCTCTTCTCAGTGATGTCATCACTCATCAGACTATCCAGCTCACTTTATGCTTTGTGCTCTCTTTAACAATGTAAGGGTTCATTCAGACATCCGTAACAATCATGGACCACTAATACACTTGACCCAAACATTACAGCGGTCAAATTTGGGTCTTGAGGCCCCTGGTCATTCCAAGCATTGCAGTTGAATATTAGACCAAAATCAACAGACATCTGCATGAGCCCTATGTTTATGTAGACTTGCTCTTACGCTTCATAAGCTTACATTGTGAAAGCCACTTCCAGGTCACACAGAGCGCAGTGTGACCCAGAGAATCTGAAGAGCGGTGATGTCCCTCAGAAGAGGAGTAGAACGATGCTGGATTCCAGAAAAGGCGGTGGTTGGTGAGTAGCACACACATTACACTACATATTCACAGATTTATTAAATAAAATCTTCATGGGAGTGTTTCTTTAAGTAGTAACTGCAGAGCTGAATAAAACATATTTTTTTTAGTTTTAAAATTCACATAATTGTTGTGGAGATATTGGCTTGTAAAATGTATATGCTAATTTACTATTTAACTAAGGGGACATTAATAGAGGTGTTTGTAATTACACCCAACTCTTCTTTACTTCCTACCCCCTTACTTGTGATCACAGTAGGAACCGTTAGTAAGGTCAGTGAGCTATGAGACATGTAATGTTTTACCAAGCCCGTTTTGTCATTATCTGGGGGTGTTTTCTTTTTCCCCCCTGTATGATACCTTCTGCTTATGATTGGTCAATGTCATGCAGGGGAAAAATTAAATGCCTCCTGTGAAAAAGTTCTGCTATCGCTACTTTGGTTGGAGGATTTAGCATCAGAGATGAGAAATTGGAAAAGTAGAAATTACATTTTTCTCCGCTCTGTGGCCACTATTCTAGGATGTGGTCACTTTAATATGCAGAAACTGGTAAAAGGTCCTCTTTAACCCATTTAGCATGTTGAAACTCCAAGTATTAGAAGTAGGTATCCAGTTGATCTTAGGTGCATTAGTTCCAATGGAGAACTAATGCACCTATCTTCAAAAAGGGGAAGAAGGTGGACACAGGGAACTATAGGCTGGTGGGTCTGACTTCTATACCAGGAAAGATCTTTGAACAAATTATTAAACAACATGTATGTAAGTACCTGGGTAAGAATGAAGTGACTAACCAGAGTCAGCATGGGTTTATAACTAATAAGTCATGTCAGACTAACTTAATTTCCTACTATGACAGAATCACTGACTGGGTGTATCAGGGAAATGCTGTAGATATAGTATATCTTGACTTAAATAAAGCATTTGACAAAGTATCTCACACCCTCCTTATTGAAAAAATGACCAAGTATGGAATGGACAAGGCAACTGTTAGGTGGATTCATAACTGTCTTAGTGATCGGACCCAAAGAGTGGTCATAAATGGCTGCACATCCAGTTGGAAGAATGTCTCAAGTGGGGTACCACAGGGTTCTGTCCTGGGTCCTGTATTGTTCAAGATCTTTATCAATGATTTAGATGAAGGAATTGACGATACTCTGATTAAGTTTGCTGATGACACAAAGCAAGGAGAGATAACTAATACTAGAGAATAGAGAGAGGATTCAAAAAGATATACATAAACTGGAGCAGTGGGCAGCAACTAACAAAATGGTATTTAACAGGGAAAAATGTAAAGTACTACATCTGGGCAATAATAATGAAAAAAGCATATAAAGAATGGGAGGAATAGGGCTAAGCAACAGCACATGTGAAAAAGACTTCTGTATACTAATAGATCACAAACTGAACATGAGTCAACAGTGTGATGCAGCAGCAAAAAAGGCAAATGCAATTCTGGGATGTATTAAAAGAAGCATACAGGCTAGATACTATGAAGTCATTATTGCTCTCTACTCCTCTTTGGTTAGACCTCATCTGGAATACTGTGTCCAGTTTTGGGCACCACATTTTAAAAAAGACATCAACAAACTGGAGCAAGTTCAGAGAAGAGCTACCAGAATGGTGACCGGTCTGCAAACCATGTCCTATGAGGAACGGTTACAGGATTTGGGAATGTTTAGTTTGCAAAAAAAAAAGATTGAGAGGTGACTTAATGGCTGTCTACAAATATCTCAAGGGCTGTCACATTGTAGAAGGATCATCTTTATTCTCATTTGCACACGGAAATACTAGAAGCAATGGGATGAAACTGAATGGGAGGAGGAACAGATTAGATATTAGAAAAAACCTTATTGACAGGGTGATCAATGAGTGTAATTGGCTGCCATGAGAGGTGGTGAGTTCTCCTTCCATGGAGGTCTTCAAACAGAGGCTGGAAAGACATCTGTCTGGGATGATTTAGTGAATCCTGCTTTGAGCAGGGGTTTGGACCAGATGATCCAGGAGGTCCCTTCCAACTCTACGATTCTATGAGTAGTTTTGTCCTTATTTACATCAAATGACTATTCGTATCTCATAAGATAAAGGCATATAAATGCAATATGCAATCACTTTATAGTCATGAGGCTTTGATCTCTGGGATCCTTGCTGGTCTTAAAAATGTAGGGACCGAATCGCTGATTCAGTATTGTGGTGCCTTGGTTTGTTCTTGCACCGTGTCATTCCAAGTTACCCTCTGTGCATGTAACTGCAGCCCATCACTTGAACTGAGCTGCGTTGCAGTTCCTCTGAGGGTCACTGGTGCACTGTTGTACAATAAGAGACTGTACATGTAATTCTCAGGAATGATAATGGTACCAGAGGTCAGACGCCTACAGATATCAAAGTAATGGCATGTCCTTGATTCATCACTTCATCGCTTCATTACATGGTAAAACCCTTTTAAAGGGAACCTGTCACATCCCAAAAGGATATGTGACAGGGTCACTGGCGCCATAGGTGAGGGGAGATATGTATCTCAAAGGTTATTATCCTGCGTGATGTGAAAGCTATAAGTTTTCTTCCAGCATGATATGTGCTGAGAGTAAACCAGTTGTTACCAGGATTTGGCTTTCATGGTGAGTAGATCAGAGCTAGGCGGGACGCCTACTCAATAAATTTTTACCTCAAGGGTGTGGGTGGATGGAGTTACAGTAATTGTCCAGCCACTGTTTATTTTTCTGTCGGTTGTGTTTGGAGGAAGGAAGCCTCCAGGCTGAAGCTCCAGTGAGAGCTACGGTGTGTGTTTGTCCCATACTGGGAACAACTTTGTGTAGACTATTTTCATTTGTGCAAGAACATCTGTGTTTTTGTTACTATTTTTGCTTTATGGTTTATGAAGCAATAAACCACACAGACTTTAACCCCTTTACCCCAAGGGTGGTTTGCATGTTAATGACCAGGCCAATTTTTACAATTCTGACCACTGTCCCTTTATGAGGTAATAACTCTGGAACACTTCCATGGATCCTGGTGATTATGACAGTGTCTTCTCATGACATATTGTACTTCATGGTAGTGGTAAAATTTATTTGATATGACTTGCGTTTATTTGTGAAAAAAAACAGAAATTTGGCAAAAATTTTGAAAATTTTGCAATTTTCTAACTTTGACTTTTCATGCCCTTAAATCACAGAGATATGTCACATAAAATACTTAATAAGTAACATTTCCCACATGTTTACTTTACATCAGCACAATTTTGGAACCAAAATTTGTTTGTTAGGAAGCTATAAGGGTTAAAAGTTAAACCGCGATTTCTCATTTTTACAACACCATTTTTTTTATAGGGACCACATCACATTTGAAGTCACTTTGCGGGGTCTATATGATAGAAAATACCAAAAAGTGACACCATTCTAAAAACTTCACCCCTCAAGGTGCCCAAAACCACATTCAAGAAGTTTATTAACCCTTCAGGTGCTTCACATGAATTTTTTGAATGTTTAAAAAAAAAAAATGAACATTTAATTTTTTTTCACACAAAAGTTGTTGTGCAATTTGTCCTGAGTACACTAATACCTTATACGTGGAGGTAAACCACTGTTTGGGCGCACGGCAGAGCTTGGAAGGGAAGGAGCGCCGTTTGACTTTTTCATGGCAAAATTGGCTGGCATTAAGATCGGATGCCATGTCGCGTTTGGAGAGCACCTGATGTGCCTAAACAGTGGAAACCCCCCACAAGTGACTCCATTTTGGAAACTAGACCCCCTAATGAACTTATCTAAATGTGTGGTGAGAAAGTGCTTCAAAGACGTTTATAACGTAGAGCCGTAAAAATAAAAATCATAAAAATGATTTTTCACCTCCAATTTTTTATTTTCCCAATGGTAACAGAAGAAATTGGACCCCAAGAGTTATTGTATAATTTGTCTTGAGTACACTGATACTCCATATGTGGGGGTAAACCACTGTTTGGGCGCATAGAAGAACTCAAAAGGGAAGGAGCGCCAGATTTTACTGTTATGGTTTGCAGGTGCCATGACCCACTGGGAGAGCCCATGAGGTGCCAAAACAGCAGAAACTCCCATAAGTGACAATATTTTACAAACTACACCTCTCAATGAATTCATCTAGGGGTGCAGTGACCATATTGACACCATGGGTGTGTCACAGAATTTTATACCATTGGGCAGCCATGTCGAGATACTTGGGGGGAACAGAATGCTATTTGCCTATTCAGGTGAATGGGTCTTTGCACATGTCAGTGTGTTTCCATGGACCGTGTGTCCGTGGGCAAAACACGCTGACATGTCCATTTTATAATGTCAGCACGGGCCACAAAACATCCAGCACACGTGCATACGCATAACACACATGGATGTCATCCATGTGACACACATCGATGCCTGGGAAGAAGCGTTCCAATAAGCGCTGTTCCCCAGTGCAAGCTGCTGAACATGGCTCTCATCATTCTCCCCTGCTTGTGCCGATCGCCGACAGAGCAGGGGAGAATGATGAGTGCCGTGTTCAGAACCTGGCGCCAAGGAACAGCGTTTACTGTAACGCTTCTTCCCCGGCGCCCGTCCTTGTGGTACTTTTGCGGCACACGCATGCCACACGTGTGCCGCAAGTATTACACACATGACACAGATCTCCAGTACCAGAAATATCAGGATGTGTGAAAGAGGTGTTATAGCGGGTTTTTCTGTTTGGCAGCTGTCACACACTAAAAGACGCTCTTTATTGCAAAAAATAGTTTTTGCATCACCACATTTTGAGAGCTATAATTTTTCCATGTTTTGGCCCACAGAGTAATGTGAGGTCTTGCTTTCTGTGGGATGAGTTGACGTTTTTATTGGTACCATTTTTGTGCACATGATATTTTTTGATCGCTTTTTATTCTGATTTTTGGGAGACTGAGCAAAAACCAGCAATTCATGAATTTCTTTTTTTTTGGGGGGGGCCTTTATACCGTTCCGCATGTGGTAAAATTGAAAAGGTAGTTTTATTCTTCGGGTTAGTACGATTACAGCGATACCTCATTTATATCTTTTTTTTATGTTATGGCGCTTTTATACAATAAAACTATTTTTATATAAAAAATAATTATTTTTGCATCACTTTATTCTGAGAGCTATAACTTTTTTATTTTTCCAGTCATGGAGCTGTATGGAGGCTTGTTTTTTGTGAGACAAGATGACTTTTCAGCGGTACCATGTTCATTTATATCCGTCTTGTTGATTGCATGTTATTCCACTTTTTGTTCGGCGGTATGATGATAAAACATTGTTTTTTGCCTTGTTTAAAGGGGTTCACTAAAGGGGTTAACTAGTGGGACAATTTTATAGGTTGAGTCATTACAAACGTGCTGATCCCAAATATGTGTACTTTTATTGTTTAGATTTTTGTAATTCAAATATTTATTTAGTGATAGAATAAATGTTTATTTTTCTATTATTATTTTTTATTTATATTTTTACAATTATTAAAAAAATTTTTTTTACTTCATTCTATCTTTTACACTTTGTCACACTATGGGACAATCATTTTGTGCAGGCTGATTGCTTCTGAAGCAGCATCTGCATGCTATAGAAGCTGTCAGCGCTGCAATCCGTACACACTGACCTGATAGACTTCCTGACAGAAGTTTCTCAGCTCTGGTAACCCAGATGTCGTCATTACAAAATCAGTTTACTATAACAGTGATTAGGACCCCGAGGGGTCTCCAATCCAAAGGCAGAGGGGCTGTCAGCCCTCTGCCTGCTCCCGGAATGCTGCGATCATGTTAGATCGCAGCATTCCAGGGGTTAAAGTTCCAGGAGCGGTCGCACAGCTCTCCAGCGCCCCCTTGGTCTCTCAGGTCAGTAAGGAAACTGTGTTATGAATGAGTGCCGGGTGTCAGCTGTGAGAATGAGTTGACACCCGGCCGCGATAGGCCGCACACCACCCATGTGCAAGGCCAATCACTTTGACGTACTATTCCGTCCATGGAAAGTAAAGCCCAGGTCACATGAACGGAATAGTATGTCGGATGGCAGAGAGGGGTTAGCATAAAGTGTTCCTGTGTCTACCTCGGGGTGCAACTGAGTGAGCCGACCTTCCACAGCTATTAACCTACAGATATAGGGTTAATCTGCAGGTTAATAGCTAGCTTCTGGTAAAAAATATACTTTATTCCTCTTGGCTGCCTCCATCAGCCGCCAGTCATTCTGTACTGAGTTGTAACTAAAGCCATGCCAGCAGAACCTCTGTTATGAATAGGTCACTGAGGAGGATGGCAGGAACAGGCTAAGCCACCAGAAAACCAGAGAGGTTGGTAACTATGCGGATTGCAGACCCCTGATCCCATCCACACAACTAGCAGTAGCCGTGGAGCGTACCTACGATGCCCTAGACGCCTCAGCACAGCCGGAGAGCTAACTAAGCCTAAGGGTGTGTGCACACGCTGCGGATTCTGCTGCGATTCCGCAGCAGTTTTGGTTGTTGCGAGTCCGCAGCAGTTTTTGCTGCGGTGTACAGTACCATTATTCCCTATGGGAATAAAAAACCGCAGTGCAGATGGTGTGTTTTTTTCCGTGCGGTTTTTCTGCGGTTTTGAAACCTGTCAATGGTTTGTTAACATGTCAATTCTTTCTGCGGATTCCGCTGCGGTTTGCCATCTCCTCCATTGAGGAGATGAAAAACTGCAGGGCAAAACCGCACTGCAATCTGCAGCATGTGCACGTACCCTAAAGCAAGAAAGGTGAAATCTAAACAGCCCCAGAGCAGACCCCAAAAGGAATAGATAGCCCCCAAATATATATTGTCGGTGAGACAAGATGAAACACAAACGCAGGCAGAAAAATAGACTGAGCAAATGATGGGGTTAAAACTGACTAGATAGGATAGGAAAGGAAAGACACTGTCTGCAATCACACAAAAACCCTGAAAAATCCAACAAGTCTGATGTACAATGTGACTAACGCACACTCTGTGCCATCAATACGTCATGATCCCACCACTGACACGGGTATGTCAGCGGACGGAGGGATGCGACACACTGCTGGCACATGGCTATCACAGGCACAGTGGGGGCTTATCTTAGTTATCCCGCCACTGGTACCATGTGGCAAACATATACAGCAAGCTAATCAGGGGGGTATTTTGGATGTCCCATCACTGCTAACAACCTTCCAAGAACTGCGGGGATTTATGTATATCCCACTTTCTCAGTTCCACTTTGGAACTCGCAGCTCTCCGGTGCCCCCTTACCCTCAGGTCAGTCAGGGAACTGCACCTAGGATAATTAGTCGCTGGATGGGCTGCCTGTTGTGCACGGGCAATTAGACTACTGCAGTAAGGGAATAATCGATGCTTTGGCCGTGGCCATTCATTCAGCATTTAAGACCCTTCTGTACTGCCAACTAGCCCAACCAACCGAACACACCACGCTGCCACCAGCCACGATTCACTTAATCAAACAATTAAGAGGGTCCATGGCAAACCCCCAAATTATTAGCGATTATCTAAAAAAGGCGCATAGTTCGTTTCTTAGAGCATGGAGACAAACTGATAATTTTATCATTTATTCCCAAAAAAGTGGGCAGTGATTACACAGATAAAAGTCATTGCAAAGTTGAGACATTAAATATGTACAATGCAAATATATAAACATAACGGATGAAAAAGCAGAAATTACACTTACAGTTGCTTATGGTTCTTTAGGCAAGCCATGTGGCTGGGGGGAGGGGCGGCCGGACATCTCCAGACATTTGGTGATCTTTCTAGCATCAGAACTCCAGTTTCAACTGAGGTATTTCAAGGAAGGGATATCTTATAGCCTAGGGTTGGTTACATCACATAAGGGGCAGTCTGCAGAAGTTCAGCCCCCCTTTCTCCAAGTTTCCTTTTACCTAAAAAACGTATAATAACCATATCTTAACGAGGGAAGCTCATATAGACACGCCAAGGGTCTCATTGGTTGTAGTTTATCGAATACAATAAAACAGCATCAAACATGCCATAATTAAGACACTCCATTTGGGAGCAATCCATATCTCAATTTCTGGAGGGGTTAGAGCTGTGAAAATTAGAGGTTAGAAAGCTGGTTTCGTGCCTGTGGAGGACACAACACAGGACCCGTTCCTCCCACGTCACCAATGTGATGTAACTACACAGGCACAGCTCTCCAGCGCCCCCTTGGTCTCTCAGGTCAGTAAGGAAACTGTGTTATGAATGAGTCACCGGAGGAGGAGAAAAAAAAATACAAGCTAAGTCCAGAAAACCGGAGAGGTTGGTAGCTATCGGATTGCAGATCCCTGATCCTATACACCACAACTAACAGTAGCCGTGGGGGATTCCTACGGTGCCCTAGACCCCTCGTCACAGCCGGAGAACTACATAAGCCTAAAGAAGGAAAGGGGAAATCTAAACTGCCCCAGAGCAGACCCCAAAGCAAAAGACAGCCCCCAACATGTATTGTCGGTGAAAAACAGATGAAAACACAAACACAGACAGAAAGACAGGCTGAGCAAACAATGGGGCCCAACTAACTAGATACGACAGGACAGAAAAGATGCTGGCTGCAATCTGCAAAAAACCCTACCAAAAATGTCCCAACCGTCTGATAGGGAAAAAGGCCCTGAAGTCGCTAGACTTCAAAATGACTATATCAGCACTCAGGTATATTCTGAAAACAGAGCAAAGAGATGAATTGATCAGAGACAAAAATGGAATTCAGCCAGTCTCAACCAGGACTGGCTAAATACAAACACTAAGGAAACCAGACAAAATCTCATGGAATAATAGCAGGGCAAAAACTTAGCTTTTAGTAGACAGGAACTAAGCTGGATGCAAGAGCTCAGAGCAGAAAGGATCACCAGCAGCCCTGCAGGGCGTCGGCTGCCTTATATCCACTCAGAAATTCCAGATGTCCAATCACACTCTGCCTGTTCAGATGACAGTTTCTTCCCATCCCAATCAATTTCACTACCTCTCTTCACCAGCAGAGGGAGTTCATCAGACATCAAAGGTGAAGGGGAGAATGAACTCACAACAGTACCTTCCCCTTGAGGAGGGGTCACCGAACCCTCATCCATGCCACCAGGGCGATCAGGATGGGCCCGATGAAAAGCATGAACCAATCTTTCGGCATGAATATCGGATGCAGGGATCCAAGAATTATCCTCCTGGCCATAACCCTTCCATTTAACCAAATACTGGAGTCTCCGTCTAGCCAGACGAGAATCCAGTATCTTCTTAACCTCATATTCCACATTACCTTCAACCAATACAGGGTCAGGAGGTGCCACCACAGGAACTACTGGCTCAACAAACCTCTTTAACAGAGACTTATGAAATAAAACATCTCAAATACGACTCCAAAGTCTGGTTTGTTCTCTCCGTCTGCCCATTGGTCTGAGGGTGAAACGCAGAGGAGAAGGACAACTGAATTCGCAGCTTGGAACAGAAAGTCCTCCAAAATCTAGAAACAAACTGAACTCCTCTGTCAGATACAATGTTCTCAGGAATCCCGTGCAAGCGCACCACCTGTTGCAAAAACAAAGGCACCAACCCTGAGGAAGATGGCAACTTAGGGAGTGGTACAAGATGGACCATCTTAGAGAATCTATCACAAATCACCCAAATAACAGTCATTCTCTGAGAGACAGGCATATTAGAGATAAAATCCATTGAAATATGGGTCCATGGCCTCCTGGGCACCGGCAAAGGCATCAACATCCCACTAGAGCGAGAACAAGGTTTAGACCGGGAGCAAGTCCCACAGGACTGCACAAAATTCCTGACATCACGAGACAAGGCAGGCCACCAAAAAGACTGACTCACCAAATCTCTAGTACCAAAAATACCTGGATGACCAGCCAATGCGGAGCAATGAACCTCAGACATCACTCTCTTCCTCCACTGGTCAGGAACATTCAATTTTCCAATGGGACAACGCTCAGGTTTGTCCTCCTGAAACTCTTCCAGAACACGTCTCAAATCGGGTGAGATAGCAGAAAGAACTACCCCCTCACCTAAGATGGTAGCAGGCTTGGTCACAATAGGAGAATCAGCAAAGAAACTCCTAGAGAGGGCGTCTGCCTTGACATTCTTAGTGCCCGGAAGAAAAGAGACCACAAAATCAAAACGTGTGAAAAACAAGGCCCACCTAGCCTGTCTAGGATTCAAGCGTTTGGCCGACAACAGGTAAATCAAATTCTTGTGGTCAGTAAGGACCACAACTTGATGTTTAGCTCCCTACAACTAATGTCTCCACTCCTCAAATGCACATTTCATGGCTAACAGTTCCCGATTCCCCACATCATAGTTACGTTCGGATGGGGAGAACTTTCGGGAAAAGAAAGCACAGGGATTCATTTTAGATGTTACAGGATCCTTTTGGGACAAAACAGCTCCTGCACCAATCTCAGAAGCATCCACCTCTACCTGAAACGGGAGTGAGACATCAGGTTGCCGCAAAACCGGAGCAGAAGTGAACCTTCGCTTCAGCTCCTGAAAAGAAGAAACAGCCTCCGGAGACCAATTCAGCACATCAGCCCCCTTCCTAGTCAAATCAGTCAATAGTTTGGCAATACCAGAAAAATTAGCTATAAATTTATGATAAAAATTAGCAAAACCCAAAAACTTCTGGAGGGCCTTCAAAGAAGTGGGCTGAAAACAATCATAAATGGCCTGTACCTTGGCCAGGTCCATTTCAATAGTTGACAGAGACAAAATAAATCCCAAAAATGAAGTCCTCTGTAAACCAAAAAGGCATTTCGATCCCTTGACATACAGGGAGTTCTCCCTCAAAATCCGGAACACAGTCCGAACATGTTCCACATGAGAGTCCCAATCCTTGGAAAAGATCAAAATATCATCCAGATAGATGATCAAAAATGTATCCAAAAAGTCTCGGGAAAATATCATTCATGAAGCACTGGAAGACAGAAGGGGCATTAGTGAGCCCAAAAGGCATCACCAGGTACTCAAAATGTCCCTCTGGGGTATTAAATGCCGTCTTCCATTCATCCCCCCTGCTTAATGCGAATAAGATTATACGCCCCCCTGAGGTCAAGCTTGGTAAACCAGCAAGCACCTTTAACTCTGGAGAATAGATGAGAAATCAGGGGTAATGGATACTGATATTTAACAGTAATTTTGTTGAGGGAACAATAGTCAATACAAGGCCTTAATGAACCATCTTTCTTGGCCACAAAAAAACCCCCAGCACCTAAGGGTGAAGAGGATGGTCTAATATGACCCTTCTCCAACGACTCCTTAACCCCTTCATGACCCAGCCTATTTTGACCTTAATGACCTGGCCATTTTTTGCAATTCTGACCAATGTCCCTTTATGAGGTAATAACTCAGGAACGCTTCAACGCATCCTAGCGATTCCGCGATTGTTTTTTCGTGACATTTTGGGCTTCATGGTAGTGGTATATTTAGGTCAATAATTTTTGCGTTTATTTGTGAAAAAAATGGAAATTTGGCAAAAATTTTGAAAATTTTGCAATTTTCAAATTTTGAATTTTTATTCTGTTAAACCAGAGAGTTATGTGACACAAAATAGTTAATAAATAACATTTCCCACATGTCTACTTTACATCAGCACAATTTTGGAAACAACATTTTTTTTCGTTAGGAAGTTATAAGGGTTAAAAGTTGACCAGCAATTTCTCATTTTTACAACAAAATTTACAAAACCATTTTTTTTAGGGACCACCTCACATTTGAAGTCACTTTGAGGGGTCTATATGGCAGAAAATACCCAAAAGTGTCACCATTCTAAAACTGCACCCCTCAAGCTACTCAAAACTATATTCAAGAAGATTATTAACCCTTCAGGTGCTTCACAGGAACTAAAGCAACATGGAATGAAAAAATGGACATTTTAATTTTTCCAACCAAAATTTTATTTTAGCATCAGTTTTTTCATTTTCACATGGGTAACAGGATAAAATGTATCCTAAAATTTGTTGGGCAATTTCTCCTGAGTACACTGATACCTCATATGTGGTCATAAACCACTGTTTGGGCGCACGGCAGGGCTCAGAAGGCAAGGAGCGCCATTTTACTTTTTGAATGTAAAATATGCTTGAATGTTTAGCGGTTGCCATGTCTTGTTTTAAGAGTACCTGTGTGCCTAAACATTGGAGCTCCCCCACAAGTGAGCCCATTTTGGAAACTAGACCCTCCAAAGAACTTATCTAGATGCATAGTATGCACTTTGAACCCCCAGGTGCTTCACAAATTGTTCTGTAAAAAAAAAAAGTACTTTTTTTTTCACAAAAATTTTATTTGGCCTCAGTTTTTTCATTGTCACATGGGCAACAGGATAAAATGGATCCTAAAATTTGTTGGGCAATTTCTCCTGAGTACATCAATATCTCATATGTGGTCATAAACCACTGTTTGGGCGCACCGCAAGGCCCGGAAGGGAAGGAGCGCCATGTGACTTTTTGATTGGAAAATTAGCTCCAATCGTTAGCGGACACCATGTCGCATTTGGAGAGCCCCTGTGTGCCTAAACATTGGAGCTCCCCCACAAGTGACCCCATTTTGGAAACTAGACCCCTGAAGGAACTTATCTAGATGTGTGGTGAGCACTTTGAACCCCCAAGTGCTTCACAGAAGTTTATAACGCAGAGCAGTGAAAATAAAAAAATAATTTTTTTTCCTCAAAAATGATTTTTTAGCCCGCTATTTTTTATTTTCCCAAGGGTAACAGGATAAATTGGACCCCAAAAGTTGTTGTCCAGTTTGTCCTGAGTACACTGGTACCCCATATGTGGGGGAAAACCACTGTTTGAGCGCGCGGCATGACTCAGAAGGGAAGGAGCGTCATTTGACTTTTTGAATGGAAAATTAGCTCCAATCGTTAGCGGACACCATGTTGTGTTTGCAGAGCCCCTGTGTGCGTAAACTTTGGAGCTCCCCCACAAATGACCCCATTTTGGAAACTAGACCCCCTAAGGAACTTATCTAGATGCATAGTGAGCACTTTGAACCCCCAGGTGCTACACAGAAGTTTATAACGCAGAGCCGTTAAAATAAAAATATTTTTTTCCCTCAAAAAATAAATTTTTAGCCTGCTATTTTTTATTTTCACAAAGGTAACAGGATAAATTGGACCCCAAAAGTTGTTGTCCAGCTTGTCCTGAGTACGCTGGTACCACATATGTGGGGGGGACCACTGTTTGGGCACACGTTGGGGCTCAGAAGGGAAGTAGTGACGTTTTGGAATGCCGACTTGATGGAATGGTCTGTGGGCGTCATGTTATGTTTGCAGAGCCCCTAATGTACCTAAACAGTGGAAACCCCCCACAAGGGACCCCATTTTGGAAACTATATCACCTAAGGAACTAATCTAGATGTGAGGTCAGCACTTTGAACCCCCAAGTGCTTCACAGAAGTTTATAACGCAGAGCTGTGAAAATAAAAAAATATTTTTTTTTCCTCAAAAAGTGATTTTTAGCCCACTATTTTTTATTTTCCCAAGGGTAACAGGATAAATTGGACCCCAAAAGTTGTTGTCCAGTTTGTCCTGAGTATTCTGGTACCCCATATATGGGGGGGGACCACTGTTCGGGGACACGTTGGGGCTCAGAATGGAAGTAGTGACGTTTTGAAATGCCGACTTGATGGAATGGTCTGTGGGCGTCATGTTACGTTTGCAGAGCCCCTGATGTACCTAAACAGTGGAAACCCCCCACAAGTGACCCCATTTTGGAAACTAGACCCCCCAAGGAACTTATCTAGATGTGTGGTGAGCACGTTGAACCCCCAAGTGCTTCACAGAAGTTTATAACGCAGAACCGTGAAAATAAAAAATCTTTTTTTTCCACAAAAATAATTATTTTAGCCCCCATTTTTTATTTTCCCAAGGGTAACAGGAGAAATTAGACCCCTAAAGTTGTTGTGCAATTTTTCCTGAGTACCCTGATACCCCATAAGTGGGGGTACACCACTGTTTGGGCACACGTCGGGGTTCGAAATGGAGGGAGCACCGTTTGACTTTTTGAACGCAAAATTGGCTGGAATAAATGGTGGCTCCATGTCGCGTTTGGAGAGCCCCTGATGTGCCTAAACAGTGGAAACCCCTCAATTCTATCTCCAACCCTAACGCCAACACACCCCTAACCCTAATCCCAACACACCCCTAACGAAATCCCAACTCTAACCCTAACCACAAGCCTAACCGTAATCCCAACCCCAACCCTAATCCCAATTCCAACCCTAACCCTAAATTCAACCCTAACCCTTAGTCCAACCCTAACCCTTAGTCCAACCCTAACCCTTAGTCCAACCCTAACCCCTAGTCCAACCCTAACCCCTAGTCCAACCCTAACCCCTAGTCCAACCCTAACCCCTAGTCCAACCCTAACCCCTAGTCCAACCCTAACCCCTAGTCCAACCCTAACCCCTAGTCCAACCCTAACCCCTAGTCCAACCCTAACCCCTAGTCCAACCCTAACCCTTAGTCCAACCCTAACCCTAGCCCTAACCCTAGCCCTAACCCTAGCCCTGGACCTAACCCTAATGGAAAAAAAAAAAAATATTTTATTATTTGTCCCTACCTATGGGGGTGATAAAGGGGGCGGTGATTTACTTTTTATTTATTTTGATCACTATGAAAGTTTATCATGGTGATCAAAATAAATGAATCTGCAGCGTTGCAGATTCGATTCGGCGCACTGCGCATGCGCCCGCCATCTTGCAAGATGGCGGCGCCCATGACGCTGGACGGCAGGACACCGGGACGGATAGCGGGAGATTGGAGGCACAAAGGAGGGTGAGGGGGTGATCGGAGGGTGAGAGGGGATGATCGGAGGGCTGGGGGGGCGGAGAGAAGGCGGGGGGGGCAGATCATGACGGCGGCTGCCGATCGGTGCCGTCAGAAGGTGGCGGCAGCCGATCGGTGCCGTCAGTCGGTGTGGGGGGGGTCGGGTCTCTGTGTCCAGCCATGTCCGATGCTATTTCAGCATCGGCCATGGCTGGATTGTAATATTTCACCAATTTTCATTGGTGAAATATTACAATCGCTCTGATTGGCAGTTTCACTTTTAACAGCCAATCAGAGCGATCGTAGGCACGTGGGGGCTAAGCCACACCCCCAGGTGTTAACTCTGAAGGGTCCTTTGTGTGCGGGTCGGGTGACCTTTCAGTGACCCCGGTCACCCGACCCGCAGGGGGGCTATTTATAGCATGACGCCTACGTAGGCGTCATAGGTCGTTTGGGCACTGCTTTTCATGACGCCTACGTAGGCGTCATAGGTCGTGAAGGGGTTAATATAGGATTGCATAGCCTCGTGCTCAGGTACAGATAAATTGAAAAGTCGACCCTTGGGAAATTTACACCCAGGGCTCAGCTCAATTGCACAGTCATAACTCCTATGAGGAGGCAAAGACGCAGACTCATTCTCACTAAATACATCATAAAAATCAGCCAAATAGTCAGGAACATCATGCGACTGGGGAGAGATGGAGAAAATAGGAGCGTCACTAAGGGCACACCGACAACCCCAACTCACCACAGACACAGATTTCCAATCCAAAACTGGATTATGGATTTGCAACCAGGGAAACCCCAGAACGATGGTATCATGCAAATTATACATCAAAAATCTGCAATTTTCTTGATGGTCTGGGGCGACCCGTATTACCACCTGGGTCCAAAACTCAGGTTTATTCTTCGCCAAAGGAGTAGCATCAATACCCCTCAAAGGGATAGGCATCCGCAGAGGTGTCATAGGAAACCCACAACGTTTAGCAAAATCCAAGTCCATCAGGTTCAGCGCTGCTCCCGAATCCACAAAAGCCTTAGCGGAAAATGTGGACAGGGAGCAGATTAGAGTAATTGCCAAAAGAAACTTAGGTTGAACACCACCCACAGCAAATGTGTGTGCAAAACGTTTCTCTCGTTTAGGGCAGACAGAAATAATATGAGAGGTGTTATGATTGAGTCACCGTAGGAGGCAAAAACAGAAATGCTAGCTAAGTCCAGAAAACCAGAGAAGTTGGCAACTATCAGATTGCAGACCCCTGAACCTATCAACAACAACTAGCAGTAGCCGTGGGGGGTTCCTACGATGACCTAGACCCCTCGATCACAGCCGGAGAGATACATAGGCCTAAAGAAGGAAAGAGGAAATCTAACTGCCCCAGAGCAGACCCCAAAGCAATAGGCAGCCCCCCACATATAATGACGGTGAAGCAAGATGAAAACACTTACACAGACAGAAAGACAGGCTGAGCAAAGACGGGGCCCAAAAACTACCTAGATAGGAACGGATAGGAAGGCTGCTGTCTGCAATCTGCCAAAACCCTATCAGAGACAAAAGCCAACAAGCTGATATAAAAATGGCCCTGAAGCAACTAAGCTTCAAAAACTAAATCAGCACTCAGGTACTTTCAGAAGACAGAGCTCACGGAACACTGCACACTCCAGCAGGGAGTGGCAGAATCCAAAAAGCAAGAAAAACAAAAACAAATCTTACATGCAAAAAGGCAAAACAGAAAACTTAGCTTTAGGAGAGCAGGAATCAGACTGGTGTCCAAGAGTCCACAGAGAAATCACCCGCAGGGCAGAAAGGGCGTAGGCTGCCTTAAATCCAGTCAGTGACTCCACTCAGCCAATCGTCTTCATTAGTCCCAGGTGCCTGATAATCAGGCTCACTACCTTCCTTCACTAGAATAGAGAGTTCACCAGGCCTCAGTGACGGAGGGGAAAATGAACTCACAACAGTACCCCCCCTTGAGGAGGGGTCACCGAACCCTCAACAACGCTACCAGGCAAATCAGGGTGAGCCCGATGAAAGGCACGCACCAATCTTTTGGCATGAATATCAGAGGCAGAGACCCAGGAATTATCCTCCTGACCATAACCCTTCCACTTAACCAAATACTGGAGTCTCCGTCTAGCCAGACGGGAATCCAGAATTTTCTCTACCTCATATTCCAAGTTACCTTCAACCAATACAGGGTCCGGAGGTGCCACCTCAGGCACAACTGGCTCAACAAACCTCTTCAACAAGGACTTATGGAACACATTATGGATCTTAAATGTTACAGGAAGAGCCAAACGAAAAGAGACCGGATTAATAATCTCCAAAATCTTGTAAGGTCCAATAAATCTAGGCTTAAACTTTGGAGAAGCCACCTTCATAGAGATATTCTTTGATGACAACCACACCATATCACCAATCTTAAACTGGGGACCAATGGTCCTATGTCGATTGGAAAACCGCTGGGCCTTTTCCTGGGAGAGAGAGAACTTATCCACCACTTGGTCCCAGATCTGGTGCATTCTCTCCACCACAGTGTCAACACCTGGGCAGGCAGAGGGCTCCACCTGCCCTGAAGAAAATCGAGGATGAAACCCAAAGTTACAAAAAAAAGGTGACATCAAAGTGGCAGAACTAGCTCTATTATTTAAAGCAAATTTGGCCAAGGGCAAAAATGAAACCCAATCATCCTGATCAGCAGAAATAAAACATCTCAAATTCGACTCCAAGGTCTGGTTTGTTCTCTCTGTCTGCCCATTGGTCTGAGGGTGAAAAGCAGAGGAGAAGGACAACTGAATTCCCAACTTGGAACAGAACGTCCTCCAAAATTTAGACAGAAATTGAACTCCTCTGTCAGATACAATGTTCTCAGGAATCCCGTGCAAGCGAACCACCTGTTGCAAAAACAGGGGCACCAACTCAGAGGAAGATGGCAACTTAGGGAGTGGTACAAGATGAACCATCTTAGAGAACCTATCACAAATCACCCAAATAACAGTCATTCTTTGAGAGACCGGCATATCAGAGATGAAATCCATTGAAATATGGGTCCATGGCCTCCTGGGGACCGGCAAAGGCATCAACAACCCACTAGAGCGAGAACAAGATTTAGACCGGGAGCAAGTCCCACAGGACTGCACAAAATTCCTGACATCATGAGACAAGGTGGGCCACCAAAAAGAGCGACTCACCAGATCTCTAGTATCAAAAATACCCGGATGACCAGCCAATGCAGAGCAATGAACTTCAGACATCACTCTCTTCTTCCACTGGTCAGGAACATGCAACTTTCCACTGGGGCAACGCTCAGGTTTGTCCTCCTGGAACTCTTGCAGAGCAAGTCTCAAATCGGGCGAGATGGCAGAAAGAACTACCCCTTCGCCTAAGATGGTAGCAGGCTTGGTCACCACAGGAGAATCAGCAAAGAAACTCCTAGAGAGGGCGTCTGCCTTGACATTCTTAGTTCCAGGAAGGAAAGAGACCACATAATCAAAACGTGTAAAAAACAAGGCCCACCTAGCCTGTCTAGGGTTCAAGCGTTTAGCCGACTCCAGGTAAATCAAATTTTTATGGTCAGTGAGGACCACAACTTGATGTTTGGCTCCCTCCAACCAATGTCTCCACTCCTCAAATACCCATTTCATGGCCAACAGTTCCCGATTCCCCACATCATAGTTACGTTCAGATGAAGAGAACTTTGGGGAAAAGAAAGCACAGGGATATATTTTAGATGTTCCCGGATCCTTTTGGGACAACACTGCTCCTGCACCAATCTCAGAAGCATCCACCTCTACCTGAAACGGGAGTGAGACATCAGGTTGCCGCAGAACCGGGGCGGAGGTAAATCTACGCTTCAGCTCCTGAAAGGAAGCAACAGCCTCCGGAGACCAATTCAACACATCCGCACCCTTCCTGGTCAGATCAGACAATGGTTTGGCAATACTAGAAAATTTTGCTATAAATTTCCGATAAAAATTAGCAAAACCCAAAAACTTCTGGAGGGCCTTCAAAGAAGTGGGCTGAACCCAATCATAAATGGCCTGTACCTTGGCCGGGTCCATTTCAATAGTTGACGGAGACAAAATAAATCCCAAAAAAGAAATCCTCTGTACTCCAAAAAGGCATTTTGATCCTTTGACATACAGAGAATTCTCTCTCAAGATCCGGAACACACTCCGAATATGTTCCACATGAGCATCCCAATCCTTGGAGAAGATCAAAATATCGTCCAGATAGATAATCAAAAATTTATCGACAAAGTCTCGGAAAATGTCGTTCATGAAGCACTGGAAGACAGAAGGGGCATTAGTGAGCCCAAAAGGCATCACCAGGTACTCAAAATGTCTCTCCGGAGTATTAAACGCCATCTTCCATTCATCCCCCTGCTTAATGCGGATAAGATTATACGCCCCCTGAGGTCAAGCTTGGTAAACCAGCAAGCACCTCTGACTCTAGAGAATAGAGCCAAAATCAGGGGTAACGGATACTGATATTTAATAGTAATTTTATTGAGGGCACGATAATCAATACACGGCCTTAAAGAACCATCCTTCTTGGCCACAAAAAAAATACCGGCACCTAAGGGTGAAGAGGATGGTCTAATATGACCCTTCTTCAATGTCTCCTTGATATAGGACCGCATAGCCTCGTGCTCGGGTACAGATAAATTGAAGAGCCGACCCTTAGGAAATTTACACCCCGGGCTTAGTTCAATTGCACAGTCATAACTCCTATGAGGAGGCAAGGACGCAAACTCATTCTCACTAAATACATCATAGAAGTCCGCCAAATAGTCAGGAACCTCATGCGACTGAGGAGAGGTGGAAAAACCGGAGCCTCACTAAAGGTACACCGGCAACCCCAACTCACCACAGACACAGACTTCCAATCCAAAACTGGATTATGAATCTGCAACCAGGGAAACCCCAGAACAACGGCATCATGCAGACCATGCAACACCAAAAATCTGCAATTTTCTTGGTGGTCTGGGGCGACCCGCATGACCAACTGGGTCCAAAACTGAGGTTTATTTTTAGCCAGAGGGGTAGCATCAATCCCCCTCAAAGGGATAGGCGTCTGCAGAGGTGTCAACGAGGTGACAATGTTTAGCAAAATCCAAGTCCATTAGGTTTAGCGCTGCTCCCGAATCCACAAAAGCCTTGGCGGAAAATGTGGACAGGGAACAGATCAGAGTAATTGCCAAAAGAAATTTATGCTGAACCCCACCAACAGAAAACGTGTGTGCAAAGCGTTTCTCACGTTTAGGACAAACAGAAATAATATGTGAGGCATCTCCACAGAAAAAACACAGCTTATTGCGCCTTCTGAATTCCTGACGTTGCGCCTTAGACAAAACTCTATCACATTGCATAGGTTCAGACGTCTGTTCAACCGGTGGCAACACCTCTCGTGTAATCCTGCGTTCACGTAAACGCCGATCAACCTGAATGGCTAAAGACATAGAATCGTCCAGACCAGAGGGAACAGGAAATCCCACCATAGTATCTTTTACGGCTTCTGACAAACCCTTCCGAAAGAGAGCAGCCAAGGCACTATCATTCCAGGTAGTAAGGACCGCCCACTTTCGGAATTTTTGACAGTACAACTCTGCAGAATCCTGACCCTGGCTCAATGCCAACAGGGCCTTTTCAGACAGATCAATAGCATTAGGTTCATCATACAATAACCCCAAGGCCTGAAAAAATGCGTTCACATCAGTCAGAATAGAATCATCAGGTTTCAAAGAAAACGCCCAATCCTGGAGATCGCAGCGCAGCAAAGAGATGACAATTTTAACCTGCTGCGCGGAGCTCCCCGATGAGTTAGGCTTCAAGGCAAAAATAATTTACAATTATTCTTAAAATTCAGAAATTTAGACCGATCCTCAAAAAACACATCAGGAGTAGGGATCTTTGGTTCAGCAGCATGTGAATGAGCAAGATAGGTGTAAATTCCCCGCACTTCAGCAGTAAGCTGCTCCACACGATCAGACAATTGCTTAATCTCCATTGAGAAAAAATTCCCCCTACGGCCTCAGAGAATTAGAGGAAAAAATATACACACAAAAAAAAAAAATTCTGACACTTTTTTTTTTTTACAATTCTCTCCTGCTATTGAGCACCCTAGAATCTGCAGTATGGCTGGTGATTCTGTTATGAATGAGTCACCGGAGGAGGAGAAAACAAAAATACAAGCTAAATACAGAAAACCGGAGAGGTTGGTAGCTATCGGATTGCAGACCCCTGATCCTATACACCACAACTAACAGTAGCCGTGGGGGGTTCCTACGGTGCCCTAGACCCCTCGTCACAGCCGGAGAACTACATAAGCCTAAAGAAGGAAAGGGGAAATCTAAACTGCCCCAGAGCAGACCCCAAAGCAAAAGACAGCCCCCAATATGTATTGTCGGTGAAAAACAGATGAAAACACAAACACAGACAGAAAGACAGGCTGAGCAAACGATGGGGCCCAACTAACTAGATAGGACAGGACAGAAAAGATGCTGGCTGCAATCCGCAAAAAACCCTTCCAAAAATGTCCCAACCGTCTGATAGGGAAAAAGGCCCTGAAGTCGCTAGATTTCAAAATGACTATATCAGCACTCAGGTATATTCTGAAAACAGAGCAAAGAGATGAACTAATCAGAGACAAAAATGTAATTCAGCCAGTCCCAACCAGGACTGGCTGAATACAAACACTAAGGAAACCAGACAAAATCTCATGGAATAATAGCAGGGCAAAAACTTAGCTTTTAGTAGACAGGAACTAAGCTGGATGCAAGAGCACAGAGCAGAAAGGATCACCAGCAGCCCTGCAGGGCGTCGGCTGCCTTATATCCACTCATAAATTCCAGATGTCCAATCACACTCTGCCTGTTCAGATGACAGTTTGTTCCCATCCCAATCAATTTCACTACCTCTCTTCACCAGCAGAGGGAGTTCATCAGACATCAAAGGTGAAGGGGAGAATGGACTCACAACAGAACTGCACCTAGAGCAAATGGCCGCCGGGGAGGATGTCTTGTTACCCGCTGGGTATTCTAAGATTCGTGATCAGAGTAAAAGCATCAGCCCAAGACTAATTTTATAGTTTAATTGCCTTAAGGGCGCACTAGATAATTACAGAAATATACAGAAAGCTATACAATGGAATTACAGTGGATTTGCAGTCAGAGTAAAATATAACCATAAAGGTACAAGACTTAGAGATATTAAGCTGGAGGTCAATTTACCAGATTGTAGGTTGCATGTGGGTGCCGGGAGCTCTGCAGTCCACAGGTACAAGAATCTTAGTTGCCGGACAGACCCCCAAAGCACGGGCCGCTGCTCCCCTTGGCAGGTCTGTCCCCAGTTCCTTCTTAGATCACCATCGTCTGGTTCTTCTGTGTCAGAGACTTTCTGCCATGGGCTGCTAGTTCTTAAACACGCTAAGTTCCTCCCCCTGTGTCAGAGGG
This sequence comes from Dendrobates tinctorius, assembly GCF_039654945.1. NCBI lineage: Eukaryota > Metazoa > Chordata > Amphibia > Anura > Dendrobatidae > Dendrobates > Dendrobates tinctorius. The sequence goes on along the minus strand of NW_027361808.1, from coordinate 19,763,018 downwards.
TGGGCTAATAGTCTCCACCCTTTAGCTCTCTGCAGAACTTATGCCCAATATCTAAGAAAGGGGGTAACTTTCAACAGCATGATCGGATCAGGACATGAGAGGTACCAGTGAATGCGGTTTGCTTTGCCTGTCGTGTGGAGAGCAAACATGGCCCCATTGGGTCGCTGTGGAGGGCCAATCTATGTATCTCAGGTTCCAGAACCCTCAACGACTCAGGAGTCACACTGCCAGATGCGTGATTTCCTCAGGGTCACTCAGATATTTTTCATGAGTCCATAACTCAAAAGATGTGCTCATAATCCATGATCCTAGGATGGAGCCGGAGAGGCTGGGAGAGACAATAGATGTGTATTTCTGTGTCTAGCTGGCAGGTACCTTCTAATTGAAGCCCTCAAGCATCTTCCTGCCCCATGCTAGCGTGGCTCCTTACCTAAGCTTTGAAGTTCTGTTTAGGGCCTTATCTCATTATCATGCTAAAAGGCCTTGCTATTCAGCATTGGAATACTAAATCCTGCTTTCTTCAATATGCTTACAGGCCCTGGGGGGGTAGGAGCAGTTAACTTCTTCATCACACCTCCCTGCTTTAGAGGGTGCTAGGGGGTATCACATTCCTGTGTTCCCCCATGCGCCCTTCCGCACCCTCTCCTTGCCGGGACAACCCATCAGCGTTACCATGGTCCCTGCCTCTTTTGTGGCAAATGGTGAAGTGATACTGTTGGAGAGCGAGGCTCCAGTGTAGCAGCCTCCCATTCGTCCCAGAAACTGTGTGTAACCAGCTGAGGGGGTTGTGGTCTGTTTCCATGGTGAATTGGCGTCCGCTCAAGTATGGCTGCAGACGCTGCAGGGCCCACACAATTGCCAGACATTCCTTCTCCATCGTGGAATAGGCCACTTCCCTTGGCAGGAGCTTCCGGCTCAGGTACAGAACGGGGTGTTCATGGCCTGTAGTGTCTACCTGGCTGAGCACAGCACCGAGGCCGAAGTCACTGGCGGCGGTCTGCACTACGAACGGCTGCGTGAAGTTGGCTGCCTGTAGTACAGGAGAGCTAGAAAGGGCTGTCTTGAGCGCCTGGAAAGCTGTCTCGCATGCGACTATCCAGTTGCCTGCGACGGGCAGCCTCTTCTTGGTGAGGTCCGTCAGGGGCTTGGCCAGGGCACTATAGTGTGGAACAAACCTCGTATAATACCCGGCAGTCCCCAAGAAGGACATCACCTGCTTCTTGGTCCTGGGGGTGGGCCAGGATGCGATGGCATCCACCTTCCCGGGCTCTGGCTTCAGAGCTCCCCCATCTACCCGGTGTCCCAGGTAGTGGACCTCACATACCCAGCTGGCATTTTTCCGGCTTAATGGTCAAGCCTGCTCGCTGGATCCGCCCGAGCACCTGCGCCAGGTGCTCTAGGTGATCTTCCCAGGTGAGACTGAAGATGGCAATGTCGTCTAGGTACGCGGTTGCATACCCTTCCAGTTCCTCAAGTAGTGTGTTGACCATCCTCTGAAAACTGGCAGGGGCATTTTTCATGCCAAATGGCATCACCGTGGATTAGTACAGTCCGAATGGGGTGATAAAGGCAGAGCATTCCCGTGCCCCAGGGGTCACTGCCAATACCCCCTGCTCAGATCCATGGTCAGGTACTTGGCCCCGGCCAGCTGATCGAGCAGGTTATCGATGCGCGGCATTGGGTACGCATCGGTGACCGTCACAGCGCTGAGCCCCCGGTAGTCCGCGCAGAACCGCATAGTTCGGGCCTTTTTAGGGATGAGGACTACAGTTGAAGCCCACGCGCTGTTGGACACTTGGATCACCCCCAGCTTCAGCATCTCGTCTATCTCTTGGCACATGTGCTGCTGCACCTCAAGAGAGACCCGATACGCTGAACGCCGGATCGGGGGGTGATTGCCGGTGTCCACGTCATGGACGGCTGTCTCAGTCCTTCCAAGCAGGCTGCTGAACAGCTCCCGAAAGGGGTGTAGGGTGACCCCCAGCTGGGAACGTGGGTCCTCCAAGAGATGGTGGCCAACCCCCACATCATCGATGGATCCACCCGCCTTGGCTTGGGTGAGCAGATCCAGGAGGGTTTCTACCTCTCCTTCCTCGGGAAGGTTGCACACTGGGTGGGCACAAGCCTCCCGCTCATGATGGGCCTTCATCATGTTCACGTGGAAGGCCTTCCTCCTTCCACGGGCGTGGTCCAGGGTGACCAGATAGGTGACAGCGTTGACCCGCTGGTGCACAAGGTATGGACCCTCCCAGGCCGCCTGAAGCTTGTTTTGAGGTATTGGGACCAGTACCCACACCTTTTGACCCACCTCGTAGGTTGCTCACAAGCATTCTGGTCTTACCACCACTTCTGGTCAGCCTGAGCTTGGGCCATATTGTCATGCACCAGCCGTGTCAAGGCCATCATTCTGTCCCAGAAGCGCACGACATACTCAATGACCGACACTCCAGGGGTGGCTAAATCCCCTTCCCATGCTTCCTTCACCAGAGCGAGGGGCCCCCGTACACGTCGCCCATACAGGAGCTCAAAGGGTGAGAACCCCGTTGAGGCCTGTGGGACCTCCCGGTAGGCAAACAGCAGGTGTGGGAGATACCGCTCCCAGTCTCTCCCGTGGGAGTCGACCAACATCTTCAGCATCTGCTTTAAGGTGCCATTGAACCGCTCACACAGGCCAATGGTCTGTGGGTGGTACGGGCTGGCTACCAGATGTTGCACCTGTACCTGCTTACAGAGAGACTCCATCACCTGCGACATGAACTGGGTCCCTCGGTCGGTGAGCATTTCCTGGGGAAACCCCACTCTGGAAAAAATCTTCAGTAAGGCAGTGGCCACTTTGTCGGCCCAAATGGACGACAAAGCTACCGCCTCCGGGTACCGGGTTGCATAGTCCACTACCGTTAGTATGAAGCATTTCCCGAAGTGGCTGGGAGTGGACAGAGGTCCAATGAGATCCACAGCCACCCTCGAGAAAGGCTCTTCGATGATGGGCAGAGTTACCAGTGGGGCTTTGGGGCGCCGCCCCACCTTCCCCACCCTCTGACAGGTGTCACACGAACGGCAGTAGGCAATCACCTCGGTCCTCATTCCCGGCCAGTAGAAATCCTGAGCTAGCCTGGCCTTGGTTTTGGTGATCCCTAGGTGTCCGGCCATGGGAATCTCGTGTGCGATCCGCAACAATTCTGCCCTGAACGGATAGGGTACCACTAACTGTCGGTCCCTGGGCCACACCTCCGGTGAACCAGGCTGGACCTTTACCCGGTACAGCCGTCCCTGTTCCCAGACCACTCAATCAAGGTCGGACTCCACGGGAGGCTGTGCCGCCTGCTCCTTGAGAGCTTTCAGGCTAGTGTCAGCTTCCAACGCAGCCTGAAATCCCTGACTCGATGTGGCAAGAATTGACGAAACGGCCACATCCTCTGTCAGCTCCCCGGGATCTGTCTCCTGGCCGCTGTCTGACTCGGCAGCCACTTGGTCGGAGAGGGGGAAACCGTCGGACCTCCGCGAGGCTCCTTGGGCTCCGGCGCTCCTACTCCTGGTAACAGCGGCCACGCCCGCTGAGACCACAGGTAGCGCCTGCTTCCCCTCGGCCTCCGACCAAGTCGCCGGGTCAGGCAGACTTCCCTGGCCTCCTGACATCCCGGATGCGGAGAACTCCTGCCCTGGGGTCTTACCTGGTGGCTCCTCTCCCAGGACGCCCCCTCCCCCCATGGCCTGATCCTCTTTCTGCAGAGGCCCTAGACTCAGCAGGCTGGATTCACTTAGCGGCCCTACACTGCCCATAGCAGCCCCTCCCTCCACCTCTGAGCTCTCCCCTGCAGTCTTCTCACCTGTCCTCACTGTGAGCCCTGTGTGTGTAGTGTCATTGCATGGTTTACCATCAGGTTTCACTCCCTCCTCCACTGTTGGAGGCACATTCAACACATTAACATTAGCAATCACAGTAGAGTCATGACATTCTTGGGGAGCCGGACTTGGGGGTTCAGTGGCCACATACTGAGACACTAGCCTCCCCAAATCAGTCCCAAGCAAAACATTGGCAGGAAAATTTGGAGTTACTCCCACCTCCACTGTTGGAGGCCCATTCAACACATTAACTTTCGCAGTCACAGTAGGATCATGACATTCTTGGGGAGCTGGACTTGGGGGTTCAGTGGCCACATACTGAGACACTAGCCGCCCCAAATTGGTCCCAAGCAACACATTGGCATGAATATTTGGCATTACTCCCACCTCCCGCATTCCCCTCTCCAAAACACCATGGCGAAGGGCAGCGCCGGTTCAACACCTCCAATTCCGGAGATGGAAAGGGTCTTCCCAGGCACCAAGTCTTGAGGGGACACCACCTCAGGACATACCAGGGTTTGTTCAGCGCCTGTGTCCCGCAGTCCCAAGACCGGTGAGCGGCGGATGGTGACGGGTTGGTAATTTTCCAGGGACCTCCCACCACCCCCTCCCACACACAAAATGGTGGACAGTTTCTGGGACAGGGATGGGGCCTTATGGTGCTGGGGACATGCAGCCTTAAAGTGTCCCGGCTGGTTGCAATGATGACAACGTCTGGGTTCTGCTCCTGGCCAGGAGAGGACAGCAGGGGGGTACACCCCTTGAACGCTGTGGGGACAGGGGCAGGATTAGGCTTACCCCCTCTCCAGGTGCTGCTGGCAGGCTTCTTTGGCTCAGAGGCCCTGTTGGCACACTCATCTGCCAGGGCGGCTGTAGTAGAAGCCCCCTTTGGTTTCCGGTCACGGAGGAACTGCTGGAGGTCCTCTGGGCAGTGCCACAAGAACTGCTCCATGACGAACAGTTCCTGGACCTCCTGGTGGGTGGTGAGCTCTAGACCCGAGGTCCAGTGCTCCGCAGCTCTCAGCAGTGCCCACATGTGGTCAGTCCAGGTGTCCTTTGAGCCCCTCTGCAGGCTCCGGAAGTTCCTGCGGTACGACTCCAGGGTGAGGTTGTAGTGCTGGATCAGGGCCAGCTTGATGCTGTTGTAGTCCTGCTCCTCCCCGGCAGGTAAGTCCCCCAAAACTTCCAGGGACTTACCCCTCAAATGGGGGGTCAGGTACCTTGCCCACTGATCCAGGGCCAGATGGTGTTGGAGGCAGGTTCTCTCAAAGGCCATCAGAAAGGAATCCAGGTCTCCATCCTTTCCAAGCAGGGGGAAGTCCTCCGCCCGGACCTTGGAAGCCTTATTGTATTTGCACTCTGACCGTCTAGTGCTGGGCTGACCTTAGGACCCCACCAGTGAAAGTTACTGCTGGTAGTCTTTAGTGTCTGGGAGAAGGGGTCCCACGCACACTATTACTCTGATCCCACCGCTGCCACCAATGTGGGGGACACAACACAGGACCTGCTCCTCCCATGTCACCAATGTGCCGTAACTACACAGGCACAGCTCTCCGGCGCCCCCTTGGTCTTTCAGGTCAGTAGGGGAACTGCACCCTGAGCAAATGGCCGCTGGGGAGGATGTCCTGTTACCCGCTATTCTAAGATTCGTGATCAGAGTAAAAGCATCAGCCCAAGATTAATTTTATAGTTTAATTGCCTTAAGGGTGAACTAGATAATTACAGAAATATACAGAAAGCTATACACTGGAATTACAGTGGATTTGCAGTCAGAGTAAAATATAACAAAAAGGGTACAAGACTTAGAGATATTAAGCTCGAGGTCATTTTACCAGATTGTAGGGTGCATGTGGGTGCCGGGAGCTCTGCAGTCCACAGGTACAAGAATCTTAGTTGCCAGACAGACCCCCAAAGCACGGGCCGCTGCTCCCCTTGGCAGGTCTGTCCCCAGTTCCTTCTTAGATCACCATCGTCTTGGTTCTTCTGTGTGAGTGTCTGTCTCTGCCATGGGCTGCTAGTTCTTAACCATGCTAGGTTCCTCCCCCTGTGTCAGAGGGTCCGCTAATAATCTCCACTAGAGTTGAGCGAAACGGGTCGAAAAATTTCAAAAGTCGCCGACTTTTGGCAAAGTCGGGTTTCATGAAACGAAACCCGACCCTAGGATGAGGTCGGCCAAGAGGTCGGCGACTTACGCGCCAAAGTCGCGTTTCAAAAGTTTGTTTTGCGCTCTTTTTCAGCCAATCAGGATCCACGGACACTGTGGGCAACGTGATGACATAGGCACGGGTCACCACCATCTTTCAGAAGGGCATGCAAGTGATTGGCTTGCTTTGGTGGGCGTCACAGGGGGTATAAAAGGGCGTGCATCTTACTTCTGCCGATCTTAGCATAGGGAGAGGTTGCTGCTGATTCTGTAGTGAGAGCGTTAGGCAGGGAAGAAAAAAAAAACTGCTTCTGCTGCTCGCGATTTTGCCTGTACAACACACCAGTCACTGTGTGTGCAGTGCAAGGGGAGGCTATATAGTGGTGTTGGTTGTTGGGCTGCCTTCTAAGGCTTCCTGACCGCTGCATTGCTGTTTAACCACTGCTCTGCAAACTGCTTTTTTAAAAGCAATCCAATCTCCCTTATCCTCTAGTCACTTTTGTCACAGCTGTGCCATCGAGCCTGTGACATAGCGCTCAGATATCAGTGGGCCTCACACAATCCAAAAGTGTCCAGTGTCCACAAGTGTCTGCAAAAATTCAAAATCTCCCTTATCCTCTAATCACTTTTGTCACAGCTGTGCCATCGAGCCTGTGACATAGCGCTCAGATATCAGTGGGCCTCACACAATCCAAAAGTGTCCAGTATCCACAAGTGTCTGCAGAAATTCAAAATCTCCCTTATCCTCTCGTCACTTTTGTCACAGCTGTGCCATCGAGCCTGTGACATAGCGCTCAGATATCAGTGGGCGTCACACAATCCAAAAGTGTCCAGTGTCCACAAGTGTCTGCAGAAATTCAAAATCTCCCTTATCCTCTCGTCACTTTTGTCACAGCTGTGCCATCGAGCCTGTGACATAGCGCTCAGATATCAGTGGGCCTCACACAATCCAAAAGTGTCCAGTGTCCACAAGAGTCTGCAGAAATTCAAAATCTCCCTTATCCTCTCGTCACTTTTGTCACAGCTGTGCCATCGAGCCTGTGACATAGCGCTCAGATATCAGTGGGCCTCACACAACCCAAAAGTGTCCAGTGTCCACAAGTGTCTGCAGAAATTCAAAATCTCCCTTATCCTCTCGTCACTTTTGTCACAGCTGTGCCATCGAGCCTGTGACATAGCGCTCAGATATCAGTGGGCTTCACACAATCTAAAAGTGTCCAGTGTCCACAAGTGTCTGCAGAAATTCAAAATCTCCCTTATCCTCTCGTCACTTTTGTCACAGCTGTGCCATCGAGCCTGTGACATAGCACTCAGATATCAGTGGGCCTCACACAATCCAAAAGTGTCCAGTGTCCACAAGTGTCTGCAGAAATTCAAAATCTCCCTTATCCTCTAGTCACTTTTGTCACAGCTGTGCCATCGAGCCTGTGACATAGCGCTCAGATATCAGTGGGCATCACACAATCCAAAAGTGTCCAGTGTCCACAAGTGTCTGCAGAAATTCAAAATCTCCCTTATCCTCTCGTCACTTTTGTCACAGCTGTGCCATCGAGCCTGTGACATAGCGCTCAGATATCAGTGGGCCTCACACAATCCAAAAGTGTCCAGTGTCCACAAGTGTCTGCAGAAATTCAAAATCTCCCTTATCCTCTCGTCACTTTTGTCACAGCTGTGCCATCGAGCCTGTGACATAGCGCTCAGATATCAGTGGGCCTCACACAATCCAAAAGTGTCCAGTGTCCACAAGTGTCTGCAGAAATTCAAAATCTCACTTATCCTCTAGTCACTTTTGTCACAGCTGTGCCATCGAGCCTGTGACATAGCGCTCAGATATTCAGTGGGCCTCACAATCCAAAAGTGTCCAGTGTCCACTAGTGTGTGCAGAAATTCAAAATCTCACTTATCCTCTAGTCACTTTTGTCACAGCTGTGCCATCGAGCCTGTGACATAGCGCTCAGATATTCAGTGGGCCTCACAATCCAAAAGTGTCCAGTGTCCACTAGTGTGTGCAGAAATTCAAAATCTCACTTATCCTCTAGTCACTTTTGGCACAGCTGTGCCATCGAGCCTGTGACATAGCGCTCAGATATTCAGTGGGCCTCACACAATGCAAAAGTGTCCAGTGTCCACTAGTGTGTGCAGAAATTCAAAATCTCCCCTGTCCTATAGACACCTTGTACCTTGTTTTACATTACTATATAGTTTGTTGGATTTTGTCTACATTTCTACAAAAAATGAGGAAGTCTGGTGGAAGAGGCCGTGGAATTGGGCGGGGGTTGGCAGCTGGTAATGATGGTGTTGGTGGTGGATCTGATGGTAGTGGCAAGAGCAAAATAGGACCGAATGCAGGAGGTGTTGAGCCTGCGTCATCATCTGGCTACATAAGGCTTCGAAGGCTTAGTTTTCTAGGAGTTGGCAAACCGCTTTTATAGCCAGAGCATCAGGAAAAAGTTTTGTCTTACATTGCTGACTCAGCCTCCAGCTCTATCGCCTCCTCTTCTTCAGTTATAAAAAGTAAAAGCACTGAGTCGTCATTGGAGGCTCATGTTCATGAACCACACCTTTCCTTGTGTCCTTCACCCCAACCAAGATTGAAGGATGACGCAGGCCATACTACTGATTACTCCATGGAGCTGTTTTCACATACCATGCCTGGATTATCAAGTCAAATGGTGAATTACCCAGGCCAAGATGAATCTGACATGGAGTGCACTGATGCACAGCCGCTGATGGATGATTCTGCTGGTACATTCACTCAGAGCACTACATTGTCCTCGCAGTGTACACAGCCAGATTCTGACCCTGATGAGACTCAGGTGCCCCTTCCCGCACACTATACCACCATACACGGTGACACAGAGGAAGGTGCACATGACATTGAAGAGGAGGTGATGGATGACCTAGTTGTTGACCCAGATTGGCATCCATTGGGGGAAGAGGGTGCTGCTTACAATAGCTCAGATGTGGAGCATCCACAGCAGACATCGACATCGCAACAGCTGTTATCTGGCAGGCCTGGAGCACTCCAAAGACAGGTTCCAAAAATCAAAAGAGTTGCTGGACAGCTTGTCCAGAGGGTCAAAAGATCACAGCGTGCTAGGCCGCAAAATGTCTGCCAAAGTAGGAAGAGTGCAGTGTGGCACTTTTTTGAACAAAATCCTCATGATCAGGCCAAGGTTATCTGTAAGAAGTGCGCAAAGACCTTTAGCCGAGGGAAAAATCTGAAAAATTTGAATACCAGTTGCATGCTTAGACATTTAACCAGCATGCACTTGCAAGCATGGACACAACACCAAACCTCAAGTGCCACATGTGCAACTAATCACAACGAAGGTAGTCAGCAACGCTACATTGTTTCCCCCACTGTAAGCCCACCGGTTAGCACAGCAGCAAATGTTGAGGTGTCGTTGCAAGGCCACAGCAGTCAGGGAATCCCACTGTTATATCAACGAAAGACTGATTCTAGGCCATCAGAAAGAACACCAACTCCATCACCATCATCAACCCTCTCTCAGTCCGCCCTGTCCACCGCTACTTCCACCATATGCAGCTCTCAAGTCCAGCTCACCCTCCCAGACACTATGAGTAGGTCAAGAAAGTACTCAGTCTCTCATCCGCGTACACTGGGTTTGAACGCCCACATTGCCAAACTAATCTCGTTTGAGCTGATGCCCTTTCGATTGGTGGAAAGCGCAGCTTTCCGCGAACTCATGGCCTATGCAGTACCACGCTATGACCTACCCAGTTGCCACTTCTTCTCTTGCAAAGCCATCCCAGCCCTCCACCATCATGTGAAAGACCGCATTGTCCATGCACTCAAGCAGTCAGTGAGCGGAAAGGTGCACCTCACAACTGATGCATGGTCCAGTCGGCATGGCCAGGGCCGTTACGTGTCCATCACTGCGCATTGGGTTAATGTGGTGGATGCAGGGTCCACAGGGGACAGCGGTGGTGGGACAGTGCTGCCTAGCCCACGGTATAGGAAACAGTTGGCTGTAGGCGTTCGACCCTCATCCTCCTCCTCCAGAAGCGAAAGCTCGTCCACAGAGCGCAGTTGTACGAGCACTCCATCTGCAGCTGCCACTGTTGCACACGAGGTGTCCCCCTATCGAGCAGCTAGTGGAAAGCGTCAGCAGGCTGTGTTGCAGATGACGTGTTTGGGCGACAGACACACCGCCGAGGTGCTGGCCGAGTACTTGAAGCGACAAACTGAGTCATGGCTGGGCAGTGTACATCTTGAGGCAGGCAAGGTAGTTAGTGATAACGGCCATAATTTTGTGGCAGCCATAGCCCTTTCAAAACTCAGCCACATACCTTGCTTGGCTCACACCTTGAACCTGGTGGTGCAGTGCTTCCTCAAAAATTATCCGGAGTTAACAGCCCTGCTCCAGAAGGTGCGAAGACTGTGCGCGCACATCCGCCGGTCGCCTGTACACTCCGTTCGTATGCAGAAGCTGCAGCGATTGCTCCACCTTCCCATCCACCGCCTCATTATCGACATTGCAACAAGGTGGAACTCCACCCTGCACATGGTGGAGCGGCTGTGCGAGCAGAGGCAGGCCATAATGCATTTGTGGGAGGATACACGGCCAGGCACTTTGAGAGCAGACATGGAGTTGACAGGTGTGCAGTGGTCGAAGCTGAAAGACCTCTGTAAAGTCCTTCAGTGTTTTGAGGAATGCACACGGCTGGTAAGCGCAGACGACGCCATCCTAAGCATGAGCATCCCACTTATGCGTCTGCTCATGCAAACTTTGACGCACCTTAAGGAGCAGGCTTCTGCAGCCAATGTTGATGAGGAGGAAGAGGAGGAGGGAATCCTTGATGACATTCAGCCATTGTCTGCTCAGAGACCTCTCCTGGACGAGGTGGAGGAAGAAGAGGAGGATGATGGGGATGATTACTTAGGGGAGGAGGATGCATCTCGTGGGGCAAGTGAAAATGTTGGCGTGCCAAGGTCTGGTACAGGGTTTGTGCGTAACTGGAGGGATGTGGATTTTCCAGAAAGTGCTCCTCCACCCAGCACTCTCAGTGCATCATTGACACCGGGAACATTGGCCCACATGTCAGATTATGCCTTGCAGATTCTAAAAAGGGACCCCCGCATTGCCAAAATGATGAACGATGACAACTACTGGTTGGCCAGCATCCTGGATCCACGCTATAAAGGCAAATTACAAAACATCATGCCACAGGACAACCTTGACCTAATATTGGCTAATAAACAAGCAACTCTGGTAAATCGGTTGCTTGAGGCATTCCCAGCACACAGCAGCGGTGATGGTTCTCACACGAGCCGTATGGGCCGGGTGCAGCTTGGCAGAAGTGTTCGTGGTGCACACAGCAGAAGTGGCGTTGGAGACAGGGGTTTCATGACAATGTTGTGGACTGATTTTTCAAGTACCGCTCACACAACTGGTAATACTGCATCGATGGAAAGTGACAGGAGACAGCAGTTGTCAACTATGGTTACAAACTACTTTTCCTCCCATATCGATGTTCTACCACACAGGTCATTCCCCTTTGACTATTGGGCCGCTAAACTGGACACCTGGCCTGAATTGGCACAATATGCCTTACAGGAGCTCGCTTGCCCAGCTGCAAGTGTGCTATCGGAAAGAGTCTTCAGTGCAGCTGGATCAATCCTGACAGAAAAAAGGACCCGTCTGTCAACCCAAAATGTGGATGATCTAACCTTCATTAAAATGAACCACGCATGGGTTTCCAAGGATTTTGTCCCACCTTCCCCTGATGACACATAGGGTGACAGAAAAATGGCTTGCTTTGGTCCACCTCTTCCTGGGACTTGACCTATTTCACCTTTTGCATCAGCTGAATGTCCAACATCAACATATGCCACTTTCTAAAACTCCCTAACTGTGCTGCCTCCCCCCCCCCATGGCCGGGGTCACCACCTAGCGCACGACACCGTGCGAGTGTCGTTGCCCTGGACAGGTGGGTAGGCCGACTCTTGGGCGCGGGCACTGGCACAGGGTCCCTCATAGTGCAATCAAGTGTCTCTGACGGTGGTGATGCACACCCGCCGTCAGACACACCGCCGTACTATGAGGGGCCCAGTGCCAGTACTGACGCCCACAAGTGGGCCCCCCTTGCTTGGGCAGGGCCCCAGCATTTGCAATCTTTACCTCTCCTTGCTCCTCCGCTGTGGAGTCTGGGCCGTCAAATCCATACTGTGCCTGACACCGTCTGAGCCTGCCTCCTGATGTATAGACATATATTTTAAATGTGTACGCTATCCATACATATTATCCGGGGATACGGTACCCTTTCTAACCTTTGTGCAATCACGTGCAATCCATACTGGGCCTAGCATCGTCTGTGCCTGCCTCCTGATGTATAGACATATATTTTGAATGTGTACGCTATCCATACATGTTATCCGGGGATACGGTACCCTTTCTAACCTTTGTGCAATCACGTGCAATCCATACTATGCCTAACACCGTCTGAGCCTGCCTCCTGATGTATAGACATATATTTTGAATGTGTACGCTATCCATACATGTTATCCGGGGATACGGTACCCTTTCTAACCTTTGTGCAATCACGTGCAATCCATACTATGCCTAACACCGTCTGAGCCTGCCTCCTGATGTATAGACATATATTTTGAATGTGTACGCTATCCATACATGTTATCCGGGGATACGGTACCCTTTCTAACGTTTGTGCAATCACGTGCAATCCATACTATGCCTAACACCGTCTGACCCTGCCTCCTGATGTATAGACATATATTTTGAATGTGTACGCTATCCATACATGTTATCCGGGGATACGGTACCTTTTCTAACCTTTGTGCAATCACGTGTAATCCATACTGGGCCTAACACCGTCTGAGCCTGCCTCCTGATGTATAGACATATATTTTGAATGTGTACGCTATCCATACATGTTATCCGGGGATACGGTACCCTTTCTCACCTTTGTGCAATCACGTGTAATCCATACTGGGCGTGAGAACGGCTGGCGAGCTGTTAAGCAAGCTACAGCACCTGTGGTTTGCACACGTAAGTTTTTCATTTTTTCAGGAATGACGGTTAGGCCTAATTCAGGAACTGCGGTTGACCTGCACTTACTGGGAAATCATCGTTCGCGGGTAATAATTGTAATCACAGATCCCGATCACTAACGTTGTTCAGCGGGTTATCTGCACCTGTAAGCGACAAACGCTGGCCTTTTCAGTGTAGCGCACATGCAGCCACGGACATGTAAGGGCATGACACACCAGTTATTGGCCAATCTCATGTGCCAGAGCCTCACGTGTCCCTCTAGTAAGCCGGACTCGGACCGCGGGGCATGACGGAGTCTCGTTCGTTAACGGAATTAAGCTTGCAATGTGTGCATCTTTTCTGTAGCTGGCATGGTTGAGGTTTCCCAGGTGGAGTCGAATTTAACCGTAGGCTCCACTCCTGGTGGTGCCCTTCTGGACATTCCTTTAAGGTTCAGCTTTGCAACCATACTGCCCACGTAAAACAAACACTTTGCCTTCATGAACGCTGTTTGGAGGGTCATGACTCGTGGGAATAACGCCGCCCAATCAGTTAACCTGCTAGAGAGATCCTTCGTTGCTCCCAAGCATGACATCACACTCCCTAGGAGGAAGGTAATGCCACTGTGGCGACCGTACTCCTGGGGGCGACACAAGTGCACTGATGCCCAGCCACTGCTCGATGAATCTGCTGGTACATTGACCCAGACCACTACATTCCCCTCGCACGCTACACGGCCTGAATCTGACCCTGATGAAACTCAGGTTACCCTTCCCATATACAGTTCCATCTTACACGGTGACAAAGAGGAAGCTGCAGATGAAAGTGCAGGTTCGGCCCACCCGCCATCAGACACACCACCGTACTATCAGGGGCCCTGTGCCAGTGCCGTCGCCAATGAGTGGGCCCCCCCTGCTTGCTCAGGATCACAGCACTTGCAAGGTTGAAATACTGTGCAGTGAGATGGAAGATGGGGACGACGAGGAGTCGAGACTAGTACAGGGATTCCCTAGCGAGGAGACTTATTTGATTGTTTTCAATGTTGGGACAGCAATTTTTGGGGAGCACTATACTCTGGAGAATGATAGATGGGGCCCACCATACACTGGAACATTCCAAAGGTGGACATCAGACACTGGAGCAGCATTTACAGGGCCCATTATACACTAGAGCATTAGAAATGGGGCCCATTATGTTTGGAGCATTATTTGGGCCCAGAAGACAGTGGAGCTTCATCCATGGGGACCAACATATACTGTAGCATTATGTGGAGCTCATCATATACTGTTTCAAACATTATATGGGACCAATGATTCTGTATGGAGAAATAGATGGGCCTCGTCATGAGATGTAAAAAGTGAAGTATTTTTCATTGTACTATACCGCTATTTCTCTGCCGTATCGGAGCATCATGAGTTGTGGTATGTGTTGAAGGGGCGCTCTTTCGCCCAGGGCACATGAAAATCTGGAGCCAGCCCTACCCCCCCACAACTTTAGCCAAATAACCCCCATTTTTCAGTGCGTAACTAGTATTATGAAGTAAATTAAGGTTGACAAGCTTAAGTAATAAGAATTGATGCTTTTGGCATTCAAATGGGCACTGTAGGTGTGTTTCCTGTCCTCCTCTCACTGCCGACTTTTATTCCCCATTGACTTACATTGGGTTTCGGGACGACCCCGACTTTTCCCTATAATCGGCCGATCTTGCTCGACCTGACTTTTCGAAAAGTCGGGTTTCACGAAACGAAACTCGACCCTAAAAAACCAAAAGTCGCTCAACTCTAATCTCCACCCTTTAGCTCTCTGCAGAACTTATTCCCAATATCTAAGAAAGGGGGTAACTTTCAACAGCATGATCGGATCAGGACATGAGAGGTACCAGTGATTGCGGTTTGTTTTGCCTGTCGCGTGGAGAGCAAACATGGCCCCATTGGGTTGCTGTGGAGGGCCAATCTATGTATCTCAGGTCCCAGAACCCTCACTGACTCAGGAGTCACACTGCCAGATGCGTGATTTCCTCAGGGTCACTCAGATATTTTTCATGAGTCCATAACTCGAAAGATGTGCTCATTATCCATGATCCTAGGATGGAGCCGGAGAGGCTGGGAGAGACAAAGGATGTGTATTTCTGTGTCTAGCTGGCAGGTACCTTCTAATTGAAGCCCTCAGGCATCTGCTTTCTTCAATATGCTTACAGGCCCTGGGGGGGTAGGAGCAGTTAACTCCTTCATCACAATGCCCTTTGCAGAAATGTAATTATTTTATCTGTGGCACGAGTGAAGTGCACGCTAGAGCTTCTTTTAATATTTCCTATACCTGTATCCAGCTTCTTGGCCAGGACAAAGAAATCCTTTCCCTTAACTAATTAACATTCCTTTCTGTGGAGAGGGGCTAAATGCTCGTAGAGGAAGTGTCCTATTACCAATGCGAACACAGAGCTGTTAAGGAGTGGGAATCAAAAGAAGCGGGCTGCAGCTGTATGGCAAGTAGCTTTCTCATAGCATGGAAAATTCTGCAAGGTTCCAGCAGAATCAAAGGTTACTTAACATACATATCTTGCAGTACTTTACACCTCCCCCTTTTAGAGGGTGCTAAGGAGGCCGGGCCTGTCGGCCCGCATCTGTGCGCACATCAGAGGGTCCGTCCTCGAAGGACAGCACCTGTTTCTTGGTCCTGGGGGTGGGCCAGGACACGATTGCGTCCACCTTTTCCGGCTCCGGACTCATGGAACCCCCGCCTACTCGGTGCCACAAGTAGTGGACCTCGCTCATGCCCATCTGGCACTTTCCCGGCTTGATAGTCAGGCCTGCTTGGTGAAGACGCTTGAGCACCTCCTGGAGATGCTGAAGGTGTTCCTCCCAGGTGGAACTGAAGATGGCGATGTCCAAGTACGCCACTGCTTACTCCTGCAGTCCCCGGAGCAAGTGGTTGACCATCCGCTGGAAAGTGGCAGGGGCATTTTTCATGCCGAAGGGCATGACTGTGGACTCGTACAGCCCAAAGGGGGTGATAAAGGCAAATTTCTCCTGCGCCTCAGGGCTCAGGGGAATCTGCCAGTATCACTGACTCAAATCCATGATGGATATGTACTTTGCTTTTGCCAACAGCTCAAGCAGATCCTCGATGCGCGGCATCGGGTGGGCATCAGAGGTTGTGATAGCGTTGACCCCCTGTAGTGCACGCAGAACTGGGTGGTTCGATCCTTTGTAGGCACGAGGACTACAGGTGAGGCCCACGCGCTTTTGGACCATCGAATCACCCCCAGCCTTAACATCTCATCGATCTCTTGGCACATGACTTGTTGTACTGCCTCAGAGATCCGATAAAGTGTTCGCCGTAGTGGGGCGTGATTCCCGGTGTCCACCTCATGAACTGCTAACTCCGTCCTCCCAGGTCGATTGGTGAACACGGCCCGGAAGAGGTCCAGGGTGGCCAACAACTGCGACTGCTGAGTTACAGTTAACAAATCACTTATCTCCATGTCCTCAATGGACCCATTGGTCTTGGCTTGGGCCAGCATGTCCAGGAGGGGATCTTCCTCCCCATCCTCGGGCAGGTTGCAGACCGGTAGGACACAAGCTTCATGTTCGTGGTGCGCCTTCAGCATGTTCACGTGAAAGGCCTTGCGCCTACCCCGAGCATGGTCAAGCGTGACCACGTAGGTGACCGGTTGAACTGTTGGTGGAAGATGTATGGGCCTTCCCAGGCTGCCTGAAGCTTATCCGTTGGTACGGGGACCAGCACCCACACCTTTTGACCCACCTGGTAGGTCCGCTCCTGGGCGTTCTGGTCGTACCAGTGCTTCTGGTCAGCCTGAGCCTGCGTCATGTTGTCATGCACCAACTGCGTCAAGGTCTGCATCTTGCCACGGAAGCACATGACATAATCCACGATGGACACTTCTGTGGGGTTTGGCTCATCTTCCCAGGATTCTCTTATCAACCCAAGGGGTCCCCAGACTCGCCTGCCATACAGGAGCTCGAAGGGGGAGTACCCGGTCGAGGCCTGTGGAACTTCTCTGTAAGCGAACAGCAGGTGTGGGAGGTACCACTCCCTGTCGCGCCCTTGGGTCTCAACCAGCATGCGGAGCATCTGTTTGAGGGTACCGTTGAAGCGTTCACACAAACCATTGGTCTGTGGGTGATATGCATTCGATACCAGGTGCTTCACCTGAATTTTTTCACAGAGAGCCTCCATTAGGCGAGACATGAATTGGGTCCCTTGATCGGTAAGCATCTCCCTGGGAAATCCTACCCTTGAAAAGATGGTCACCAGTGCGTCAGCCACCTTATCTGCCCTGGTTGAAGACATAGCTACTGCCTCTGGGTACCGGGTAGCATAGTCTACCACAGTGAGAATGTATTGCTTTCCAGAGCTGCTGGGGATGGCCAGCGGGCCTTCAATGTCCACCACGATCTCTGGAAAGGCTCCTGTTATGAATGAGTCACCGAGGAGGAAAAAGCAAAAAGCAAGCTAAGCCCAGAAAACCGCAGAGGTTGGTAACTAGCAGATTGCAGACCCCTGATCCTATCCACAACAACTAGCAGTAGCCGTGGAGCGTGCCTACGGTGGTCCTAGACGCCTCGTCACGGCTGGAGAACTAAATAAGCCTAAAGAAAGAAAGGGGAAATCTAAACTGCCCCAGAGCAGACCCCAAAGCAAAGACAGCCCCCAACATGTATTGTCGGTGAAACAATATGAAAACACAGACACAGGTAGAAAGATAGCAAACGATGGGGCCCTCGCTAACTAGAAAGGACAGGAAAGAAAAGCTGCTGTCTGCAATCACTCAAAAAACCCTGCCAAAAAGAATGTCCAACACGTCTGATAGAAAAAGGCCCTGAAGTCGCTAGACTTCAAAATACTATATCAGCACTCAGGTATATTCTGAAGACAGAGCAAAAGAGATCAACTGATCAGAGACAAAATGGGGATTCAGCCCAGTCCCAGCCAGGGCTGGCTGAACACAAAAACTAAGTAAACCAGACAAAAACTCATATGAACAATAGCAGAGAAAACTTAGCTTTAGGAAGGCAGGAACCAAACTGGAAACCAGGAGCCACAGTAAGGAAAAATCACCAGCAAGAAACTAGGGAGTCGGCTGCCTTAAATCCAATCAGAAACTCCTGATGTCCAATCGCAGTCCTCCTCCTCAGGTGGCCAGTCTCTGCCATTTAGATCAGCTTCATTACCTCCCTTCACCAACAGAGGGAGTCCAGATAGAGAACTCACTACTCCTCTGTCAGCACAGCCAGCTCCATAACCCTCACCAGAAGCCAGAGGCAAACCCGAAAATGAGCTCACAACAGGCTCTTCTATCACCAGCAAAGGAATAAGGGGAGCCTTAAGAGCAGGCCCCACCTTACCCACTTTTTGACATGTGTTACAGGAGTGGCAGTATTGTGTTAGATCTGTCCCCATCTTGGGCCAATAGAAGTGTTGAGACAGCCGTGCCTTTGTTTTGCTGATCCCCAAGTGTCCAGCGAGTGGAATCTCATGGGCAATCTGCAACAACTCAGTTCTGAACTGGAGGGGGACGACCAGCTGTCTTTCCCTCAACCACTCCTTTTGGGAATCTCCGGGTACTGTCTCCCAGTACAACTTTCCTCATTCCCAGAACACCATCTCCTTATCAGACTTGGAGGTGGATCTCGGCGAGATCTCTCAATTTCTCCAGGCTCGCATCTGAGTGCAGAGCAGCCTGGAACTCCTTGCTGGAGGCTGCCAGAAGTGACGTCAGAGTCCCTTCCTTACTGGGACCCTCTGGAACCTGCTCTGGGTTCACCTATGGTTCAGTCTCTCCTGTAGCAGAAGAGGGTCCAGAAGACAGGGCGCTACCTGCGATCTGGGCACTCTAACTGCGTGTGACAGCTGTTATGTATGCTGTCTGCTGTCTCCCTGGGGATTTCTACAGATCCACCAGTCAGAGCTGCTATGGGCTCTACCTCCCCATCCACCCCCAACACTTCAGGAGCAGTGCTACTTATCGGCCAGTTACCTTCCTCGGTGGCACAGGTCAGTTGCATGGCATTACCTTCATCATGGTTCCCATGCACCTTCCCATTTCCTTGAGCACCGTTGCTTACTCCTGCCAGGGGTTCCTCAGCCATCTCACTCTGCAGAGCGACGGGACTGAGCACTTCGGTACCCGTGGACCTATCTACCATTTCAAAGAAATGGTTAACAGGTTCAGTCGGCACAGATACATCATCATCATCATTCCTAGGAAAAGAATGGTTATCAGATTTCTTTGGTACAGTTACAGCACCATCAGCATCATTCCTGGGGAGAAAATGGTTATTAGTTGCATCATTACTCATCAAGGCATTAGCAGGTAACAAATTCAGTTTCCCATCATCATTATCAACATCAGGGTCAATGTTACCCTTATTATCAGATTGGGGAGGGGTGTCAGGGACGTAGTATGCAACCATCCTCCCCAAGTCAGTCCCCAGCAAAACATCAGTGGGCAGGTTTTCAGTCACTCCCACTTCCCTCATCCCACTCCCAGCACCCCAATCAAGGAATACCCGGGCCACTGGCAAGGTACCCCCGATCCCGGTGACAGTCAGGGTTTTCCCCTCAACAAACTCTTCAGGGGCCGCCAGTCCAGGACGGATAAGGGTTCGTTCAGCCCCGGTGTCCTTGAGGCCTGTAGCAAGACGGGCCCCCACCTGGACAGGTTGAATTTTGTCGTCAATCCTCCCAACCACACCTCCCACCAAAAGAACAGAGGCGTTGGGCCCAGAGGCCTTGGCTGGGGGGTTCTTCGGCTTTTCCGGACAGGTGAAATGGAGGTGACCAGTCCGATCGCAGTTGTAACACTTGCGACTGTCAGTAGTAGGCCTAGCGTTGGCAACAGGTACAGGGCCTCCGGAGTGATGGCTAGCTGGGGCACTGGGGTTGGTTGCAGGCTTACCCCCTCTCCAGCTGGTGGTGACTGGCCTCCGCGTCTCTGGCTACTGGTTGGCATCATAGTTGTCGGCGATCTGCGCCGCTTTGTCCACATTCGTTGGTTCGCGGTCCAGGATGAACTGTCAGACCTCAGCTGGGCAGAGATGCAGGAACTGGTCTTTGATCATCAGGTCCCATAGCTGCTCAAAGGAATCAATGGACAGTCCATGGATCCACTGGTCAAAGTGGGTCCTGAGTCCTTGCACCATCATCACATTGGACCTTATCCAGCTGGTACTGTCTGCAGGTTTTCTCAAAGGCTCGCTGTTATGCGAGGCTTAGGTCGAAGGAGGCTGACAAAACCCGGGCCCCTGCGGAGTCCCTCAAACTAGGGAAAACCCTGTCTGACCCTCAACCCAGGGTTTTTGCTAAAGGTGCAAATGCCTGAGCCTCCAGCCTCTCCTTATCTCCTGCTCAGCCCTAAGCTGAACCCTCCACCCTCCACCAAGTGAGTTGTCAAACCACCAAAACCCACACAGTAATGACAGACAGGGAGAACTCAAACCACACCGCGCCGCAACCACACAGGACAATACTATAATGTGAACAGGGCAAAACAAAGCACAAATATAGGAAGACGAAAAGGTAACAACGGATCATACGACACCAGCTATGAATTTCTCTCTCCAACACCTCCACTCCAGACCGGAACCACTTGGCACAAAACACAAGCTATAATCGGCGACGCCCACAGGCCAGCACGACTATTTAAAGACCGTGGGCATGACCAAACATCCCACCTGATTTCCAGCTAGATTAACCCCAGATAACCTGAGTAAAATCAAGCCGGCGCCACTGAGGCTATAGTGGACGGAGATGGAACTACCGCTGCCTGCCGGACGCTGTGGTGTGAACAGCGTCCGACATGACACTCGCAGAAATGTGTCCAAGTCCCCGTCCTTTTCCATCATGGGAAAATGCTCTGGGTTTTGGAGTCTGGACACTGCTGGGCTCACTGCTTCGGGCTGTGGGGGCATTCCCCCCTCGCTGGAGTACCTCAAGTTCATGGGCCCTCTGCGCTTGGCTCTCTCAGCCTCCCTTTCGGCTCTCTGGGACTCCCACTCGGCTTGGACCTCCTGCCGGTATAGCTGGATCAGCCTCACCCGCCCTTCACTGTCTTCGGCGGGGAGTTCGTCCAAGGCCGCTTGCAGGTAGGGGTCCAACCTGTCCGGATTGTATGTAGGCCCAGCGCTCAGGAGTGGAGCCTCTGCTGCAGCCCCATTGTTACTTGAGCCCGCTTCTGCGTTCGCTGGGCTCTGGTCATTTTCCCATTGAACCAGAGCCGCGATCAGTTGGGTTTTGTTTTTGTTCGTGATGTCGATCCGCCACACCCCGCAGAGGGCAATAAGAGCGTCTTTCCTTTGCTGCTTATACCACTCTGCTCCCATGGTAGCCATGGTTGCCAAATAAAAGAAAAGAAAAACAAAGAGAGGGGAGGGTGTTATGAATGATTCACTGTTGAGGAAAAACAAAAACAAGCTAAGCCACAGAAAACCAGAGAGGTTGGTAACTAAGCGGATTGCAGACCCCTGATCCTATCCACACAACTAGCAGTAGCCGTGGAGCGTACCTACGATGATCCTAGACGCCTCGTCACAGCGGGAGAACTAAATAAGCCTAAAGCAAGAAAAGGGGAAATCTAAACTGCCCCAGAGCAGACCCCAAAGCAATAGACAGCCCCCAAACATGTATTGTCGGTGAGACAAGATGAAAACACAAACACAGATAGAAAAATAGGCTGAGCAATCGATGGGGCCCACACTAGCTAGAAAGGACAGGAAAGGAAAGATGCTGTCTGCAATCACGCACAAAACCCTGCCAAAAAATGTCCAACACTTTCTGATAGCAAAAACCCTGTAGTCGCTAGACTTCAATTCCCTATATCAGCACTCTGGTATATTCTGAAGACAGAGCAAAAAGAGACCACTCTGATCAGGGACAAAAAGCAAACTGGCATAAACAGAGACATAAGAATGGAAATTCAGCACAGCCCCAGCAGGGGCTGGCTGACCACAAAAACTGAGTAAACCAGACCAAATCTCATGTGAAAAAATAGCAGAGCAAACTTAGCTTGAGAAGGCAGGAACAGAACTGGAAACATGAACCTCATTGGCAGGAAAAAATCACCAGCTCAAAATTAGGGAGTCGGCTGTCTTAAATCCAGTCAGAGACTCCTGATGTCCACTCACAGTCCTCCTCAGGTGGCAGGTTTCTGCCATTTAGATCAGCTTCATTACCTACTGACACCACAAGAGGGAGCCCGGATGGAGAACTCACGACTTCTCTGTCAACACAGCCAGCTCCACCACCCTCACCAGAAGCCAGAGGTAAACCAGAAAATGAGTTCACAACAGGAGGCAATACTCGCACGTACACAAAAATGTCTCAGGACTAATAACCACTGAGTCCGTTCTCCAAAACCTATGATGCAGGAACCGTGCAGGTCTTTAGTGAGACGAATGACTGCTCAAACCAAATCACTAATGCTCTATGATAATCCCCCCACTGCTACCAAATTGTGATGACGAACGCACACCCTGTGCCACCAATACGTCACGATCCCACCACTGACACGGGTATGTCAGCGGACGGAGGGATGCGACATACTGCCAGCACACAGCTATCACAGGCACAGCGGGGGCTTATCTTAGTTATCCCGCCACTGGTACTATGTGGCAAACATACAGCAAGCTAATCAGGGGGGTATTTTGGATTTCCCATCACTGCTAACAACCTTCCAAGAACTGCGGGGATTTATGTATATCCCACTTTCTCAGTTCCACTTTGGAACTCGCAGCTCTCCGGCGCCCCCCTTACCCTCAGGTCAGTCAGGGAACTGCACCTAGGATAATTAGTCGCCGGATGGGCTGCTGTTATGAATGGGTCACCGTGGAGGAAAAAACCTAAACAAGCTAAGTCCCAGAAAAACCAGAGAGGTTGGTAACTATGCAGATTGCAGATCCCTGATCCTAACCACACAACTAGCTGCAGCCGTGGAGCATACCTACGATGAACCTAGACGCCTCGTCACGGCCGGAGGACTAAATAAGCCTAAAGCAAGAAAAGGGAAAAACTAACTGCCCCAGAGCAGACCCCAAAGGAATAGACAGCCCCCACATGTATTGGCAGTGAGACAAGATGAAAACACAAACACAAGCAGGAAAATAGGCTGAGCAAACGATGGGGCCCAAACTAACTAGAAAGGAAAGGAAAGAAAAGACACTGTCTGCAATCTGCCCAAAACCCTACAAAATAATGTCCAACACTTCTGATAACAAAATTAACCCTGAAGTGACTAGACTTCTCCCACTATATCAGCACTCTGAAATATTCTGAGACAGAGCAAAAAGAGGCCAATCTAATAAGGGACAAAAAGCAAATTGTCAAATACAGATAAATAAGAGGGGAAATTCAGCACAGCCCCAGCTGGGGCTGGCTGACCACACAAAAAACTGAATAGAACAACAAAATCAAGTGTGAACATTAGCAGAAAAACTTAGCTTGAGCTGACTGGAACAGAGCTGAGAACCAAGACCTGACAAGCAGAAGGAATCACCAGCACCAGAGCAGGGCGTCGGCTGTCTTAAATCCAATCTGAGATTCCTGAGGTCCAATTGTCATCCTCATTATCAGGTGGCAGATCTCTACTAATTAAATTAGCCTCACTACCTCCTATTACCACCAGAGGGAGCCTGGAAGGAGAACTCACAACTGGTAGACCAGAAAATGAACTCACAACAGTACCCCCCTTGAGGAGGGGTCACCGAACCCTCATCCACGCCACCAGGCAGATCAGGATGGGCCTGGTGAAAAGCACGAACCAATCTATTGGCATGAATATCAGAGGCAGAGACCCAAGAATTACCCTCCTGGCCATAACCCTTCCATTTGACCAAATACTGGAGTCTCCGTCTAACCAAACGAGAATCCAATATTTTCTCTACCTCATATTCCGCATTGCCTTAACCAACACAGGGTCAGGAGGTGCTTCCATAGGAACCACTGGCTCAACAAACCTCTTCAACAGAGATTTGTGAAATACGCTATGGATCTTGAACGTAACTGGAAGAGCCAATCGAAAAGAAACAGGATTAAGAATCTCCAAAATCTTATAAGGTCCAATAAATCTTGGCTTAAATTTTGGAGATGCAACCTTCATAGGAATATTCTTAGACTACAACCAAACCATATCACCCACTTTAAACCGGGGACCAATGGTCCTATGCCGGTTGGAAAATCGCTGGGCCTTTTCCTGAGAGAGTGACAACTTATCTACCACTTGGTCCCATATCTGCTGCATTCTCTCAACCACAGTGTCCACACCTGGGCAGGACGAAGATTCCACTTGCCCTGAAGAGAATTGAGGATGAAACCAAAAATTACAGAAAAAGGGCGACATCAAACTGACAGAACTAGCTCTATTGTTCGGCCAAGGGCAAAAAAGAGACCCAATCATCCTGATCAGCAGATATAAAACATCTTAAATAAGACTCCAAGGTCTGGTTTGTTCTCTCAGTCTGTCCATTGGTCTGGGGATGAAACGCAGAGGAGAAGGATAACTGAATTCCCAGACTGGAACAAAAGGCTTTCCAGAATCTGGAAACAAACTGAACTCTTCTGTCGGACACAATGTTCTCAGGAATCCCATGTAACCGAACCACCTGTTGTAAAAACAAGGGACACCAACTCAGCGGAAGATGGCAACTTTGGGAGTGGTACAAGATGGACCATCTTCAAAAATCTATTGCAAATCACCCAGATAAGTCATTCTCTGAAAGACAGGAAGATCAGAAATAAAATCCATTGAGATATGGGTCCATGGCCTCTTGGGCACCGGCAGGGGCATCAGCAACCCGCTAGAACGAAAACAGGGTTTAGACCGAGAACAAGTATCACAGGACTGTACAAAAATCCTGACATCACGAGATAAGGCAGGCCACCAAAAAGACAGACTCACCAAATCTCTGGTACCAAAAATACCTGGATGACCAGCCAATGCGGAGCAATGAATTTCAGACATCACTCTCTTTCTCCACTGGTCAGGAACATACAATTTTCCCATAGGGCAACGCTCAGGTTTATCCTCCTGAAATTCCTCCAGGGAGCGTCTCAAACTGGGCGAAATGGCAGAAAGAACTACCCCCTCACCTAGGATGTGTCATGATCCAGTGTGGATCTGACAGTTTAAATGGATAAGTGAACTTTTTTTCCTTTGGCTAGGTGCCAAAGTGATGTGATTGCCCCCGGTGGCCATTAGAATTATTACACGTGGTGTCGTTCATTCTAAGTTGCCCCGGTGGTGGCAACTTTAGTTTCTTTGGTTTAGTGCACGTAATTATAAATCAGGTGTGAGGCTCTATAAAAGAGAGCCAGGTGTGTTCAATCACTGTTGGTGATATTGTGTGTTAGTCATTCACAAGGAAGCCTGGGTGAAGGAAGGAGCTGAACATGAGTCCTGCGCAGGCCAGCCAGAGGGGACGAATGGCAGCTATGTGGTCTGCAGGAAGGGCTGGCATGGCGTGGTGGAGTCACAGTTTATGGTAACGGCAGGAAGTGCTGGCATGGCTTGGTGGAGTGGCGACGATGGTGAGAGTTGGTTGCTGAAAACTGGACTCAAGCATGCTGGACTTTTTCGCGGAAGCTGGACTCATCTTTGGGACTCTGTTTACTGGACAGCTGCAACTGGTGGTGGACTCTGCTCCAAGGCTGCACTATGGTGAAGGATCCAGTTATGATGATGATCCGGGTGGAGGAGAAGATGCACACAGGTGGTGGGCTCTGTTGCTAGGAACGTACGCAACAGAGCAAAGCTAAGTGGTGTTCCCCGTGTATTGTCATTTTCCCTTATGTGTGTTTAGTGCAGTGGTGGGATTAGTTTCCGCACCGACCAATTCCCTAGTGAGGGTTTAGGTGCAGGGTGAATCAGGGTTTGAGGTAGGCGTGCGTTGCCCGGTGCGGAACCGGCATAGGGAACGTAAGGAGTGCAGGGACACTGGCTCAGGGGAGTACAGGAGGTCTCCACGTCCCTATTCCCTATCGCAGGGCCCCCAATGTTATTGTTACCCAGGTTTCCCCTTTATTATTTAAATTCGCCTTACTGGAGGCGGGGTTTCCAGACTACTGTATATATAATGTGTATTACCTAAATTCGCCAGATGGAGGCGGTGTATCCAGCTGCACATTTTATTATTTAAATTTGCCCTACTGGAGGCGGTGTATCCAGGGTCACGCATGTCATGGGTTCGCCTTGCGGTACTCGCTGCATCCAGGCACACGTGACAGGATGGTAGTAGGCTCGGTCACATTAAGAGAATCGGCAAAGAAACTCCTAGAAAGGGCGTCTGCCTTAACATTCTTAGTGCCTGGAAGAAAAGAGACCACAAAATTAAAACGCGTGAAAAACAAGGCCCACCTAGCCTGTCTAGGATTCAAGCGTTTGGCCGACTCCAGATAAATCAAATTCTTGTGATCAGTGAGGACCACAAATTGATGTCTAGCTCCCTCCAACCAATGTCTCCACTCCTCAAATGCCCATTTCATGGCCAACAATTTCCCGATTCCCCACGTCATAGTTGCGTTCAGATGGGGAGAACTTTCGAGAAAAGAAGGCACAGGGATTCATCTTAGAAGTCACAGGGTCTTTTTGGGACAAAACAGCTCCTGCACCAATCTCAGAAGCATCTACCTCCACCTGAAATGGAAGTGAGACATCAGGTTGCCGCAAAACCGGAGCTGAAGTAAATCTCCGCTTCAGCTCCTGAAATGCCGAGACAGCCTCAGGAGACCAATTCAGCACATCAGCGCCCTTCTTGGTCAGATCAGTCAGTGGTTTGACAATACCAGAAAAATTACCTATAAATTTACGATAGAAATTAGCAAAACCCAAAAACTTCTGGAGGGCCTTCAAAGAAGTAGGCTGAACCCAATCATAAATGGCCTGTACCTTGGCCGGGTCCATTTCAAAAGTCGATGGAGACAAGATAAATCCCAAAAATGAAATCCTCTGTACACCAAAGAGGCATTTTGATCCCTTAACAAACAGGGAATTCTCCCTCAAAATCCGGAACACAGTCCGGACGTGTTCCACATGAGAATCCCAATCACTAGAAAAAATCAAAATATCATCCAGATAGATGATCAAAAACTTATCTACAAGGTCACGGAAAATATCATTCATAAAGAACTGGAAGACAGAAGGGGCATTAGTGAGCCCAAAGGGCATCACCAGGTACTCAAAATGTCCCTCCGGAGTATTAAACGCCATCTTCCATTCATCCCCGTGCTTGATGCGAACAAGATTATACGCCCCCTGAGGTCAAGCTTAGTAAACCAGCAGGCACTCTTAACTCTGGAGAATAAAACAGACATCAGAGGTAATGGGTACTGATATTTAACCGTCATCTTGTTAAGGGAACGATAATCAATACACGGTCTTAATGAACCATCTTTCTTGGCCACAAAAAACAAACCAGCACCTAAAGGTGACGAGGATGGTCTAATATGACCCTTCTCCAACGACTCCTTAATATAGGATCGCATAGCATCATGTTCGGGTACTGATAAGTTGAAAAGCCGACCCTTGGGAAATTTACACCCAGGCATCAACTCAATTGCACAGTCATAACTCCTATGAGGAGGCAAAGATGCAGACTTGCTCTCACTACTAAATACATCAGAAAAATCGTGCAGATAATCAGGAATATCATGAGACTGAGGAGAGGTGGAGAAAACAGGAGCGTCCCTAAGAACACACTGACAACCCCAACGCACCACAGACCCAGATTACCACTCCAAAACTGGATTATGAGTTTGCAACCAGGGAAAACCCAGAACAATAGTATCATGTAAATTATGCAGCACCAAAAATTTACAATTTTCTTGGTGGTCTGGGGTAACTCGCATTATCACCTGGGTCCAAAACTGAGGTTTATTCTCCGCCAAAGGAGTAGCATCAATACCCCTCAAAGGTAGAGGCGTCTGCAGAGGCGTCATGGAAAAACCACAACATTTAGCAAAGTCCAAATCCATCAGGTTCAACGCTGCTCCTGAATCCACAAAAGCCTTAGTGGAAAACATGGATAAGGAGCAGATCAGAGTAATTGCCAAAAGGAACTTAGGTTGTACACTGCCCACAGCAAATGTGTGTGCAAAACGTTTCTCTCGTTTGGCAATTAGAAATAGTATGAGAGGCAGACAGAAATAGTATGAGAGGCATCTTCACAGAAAAAACACAGCTTATTACGCCTTCTAAACTCCTGACATTGCGCCCTAGACAAAACCCCATCACATTGCATAGGTTCAGACGTTTGTTCAAAAGGTGGCAGTGCCTCCCGTGTAGTTTTACGTTCGCGTAAACGACAATGAACTTGAATGGCTAATGACATAGAATCATCCAGACCAGAGGGAACAGGAAATCCCACCATAACATCTTTTACAGTCTCTGATAAACCCTTCCGAAAGAGAGCTGCCAAGGCACCATCATTCCATGTAGTAAGGACCGCCCACTTTTGGAATTTTTGACATTATAACTCTGCAGACTCCTGACCCTGGTTTAATGCCAACAGGGTTCTCTCAGCTTGATCAACAGCATTAGGTTCATCATACAACAACCCCAAGGCTTGAAAAAATGCATCCACATTAGTCAGAATAGGATTTTCAGGTGTCAGAGAAAAAGCCCAATCCTGGGGATCGCCGCGCAGCAAGGAGATGACAATTTTAACCTGCTGCCCAGAGCTCCCCGATGAGTTAGGCTTCAAGGCAAGAAATAATTTACAATTATTCTTAAAATTCAGAAATTTAGACTGATCCCCAGAAAACACATCAGGAGTAGGGATCTTAGGTACAGCAGCATGTGACTGAATGAGGTAGGTGGAAATTCCCTGCACGTCAGCAGCAAGTTGCTCCACACGATCAGACAATTGCTTAATCTCCATTAGGGAAAAAAAAAAAATCCTCCTACGGCCCCAGAGAAAAGAGGAAAAAATACATATAAAAGAAAAATTCTGACACTTTTTTTTTCTTTTTTTTCACAACTTTTCCTGCTTTTGAGTACCCTAGAATCTGCGGTATGGCTGGTGATTCTGTTTTGAATGGTTCACCGAGGAGGCAAAAACCTAATCAAGCTAAGCCCCCCAAAAAACAGAGCGGTTGTTAACTATGCAGATTGCAGATCCCTGATCCTAACCACACAACTAGCAGCAGCCGTGGAGCGTACCTACAATGAACCTAGATGCCTCGTCATGGCCGGAGGACTAAATAAGCCTAATGCAAGAAAAGGGGAAAACTAACTGCCCCAGAGCAGACCCCAAAGGAATAGACAGCCCCCACACATGTACTGACGGTGAGACAAGATGAAAACACAAACACAGGCAGGAAAATAGGCTGAGCAAACGATGGGGCCCAAACTAACTAGAAAGGAAAGGAAAGACACTGTCTGCAATCTGCCCAAAACCCTACAAAATAATGTCCAACACTTCTGATAACA
This sequence comes from Dendrobates tinctorius, assembly GCF_039654945.1. Taxonomy (NCBI): domain Eukaryota; kingdom Metazoa; phylum Chordata; class Amphibia; order Anura; family Dendrobatidae; genus Dendrobates; species Dendrobates tinctorius. The sequence continues at coordinate 19,733,581 of NW_027361808.1, read as the reverse complement.
AAATTAACCCTGAAGTCACTAGACTTCTCCCACTATATCAGCACTCTGAAATATTCTGAGACAGAACAAAAAGAGGCCAATCTAATAAGGGACAAAAAACAAATTGGCAAATACAGATAAATAAGAGTGGAAATTCATCACAGCCCCAGCAGGGGCTGGCTGACCACACAAAAAAACTGAATAGAACAACAAAATCAAGTGTGAACATTAGCAGAAAAACTTAGCTTGAGCTGACTAGAACAGAGCTGAGAACCAAGACCTGACAAGCAGAAGGAATCACCAGCACCAGAGCAGGGCGTTGGCTGTCTTAAATCCAATCTGAGATTCCTGAGGTCCAATCGTCATCCTCATTATCAGATGGCAGATCTCTACTAATTACATTTGCCTCACTACTTCCTGTTACCACCAGAGGGAGCCTGGAAGGAGAACTCACAACTGGTAGACCAGAAAATGAACTCGCAACAGGCTTCCTGTTGTGCACGGGCAATTAGACTACTGCAGTATGGGAATTATCGATGCTTTGGCCGCAGCCACTCATTCAGCATCTAAGACCTTTCTGTACTGCCAACTAACCCAACCACATGAACACACCACATTGCCACCATTCACTTAATTAAACAATTAATTAAGAGGGTCCGTGGCAACCCCCCAAATTAGTAGCGATTATCTAAAAAAGGCGCATAGTTCGTTCCTTAGAGCATGGAGACAAACTGATAATTTAACCATTTATTCCCAAAAAGGTGGGCAGTGATTACACAGATAAAAGTTGTTACAAAATTGAGACATTAAATATGTACAATGCAAATATATAAACATAACAGGGATGAAAAAGCAGAAATTACACTTATAGTTGCTTATGGTTCTTTAGGCAAGCCATGTGGCTGGGGGAGGGGCGGACGGACATCTCCAGACATTTGGTGATCTTTCTAGCATCAGAACTCCAGCTTCAACTGAGGTAGTTCAAGGAAGGGATATCTTATAGCCTAGGGTTGGGCACATCACGAAAGGGGCAGTCTGCAGAAGTTCAGCCCCCCTTTCTCCAAGTTGCCATTTAAGTAAAAAACTTATAATAACCATATCTTAATGAGGGAAGCTCGTATAGACATGCTGAGGGTCTCATTGGTTGTAGTTTATCGAATACAATAAAACAACATCAAACATGCCATAATTAAGACACTCCATTTGGGAGCAATCCATATCTCAGTTTCTGGAGGGGTTAGAGCCGTGAAAATTAGAGGTTACAAAGCTGGTTTCGTGCCCTTCGCAGAAATGTAATTATTATATCTTTGGCACGAGCGAAATGCACGCTAGAACTTCTTTTAATATTTCCTATACCTGTGTCCAGCTTCTTGGCCAGGACAAAGAAGCCCTTTCCCTTAACTAATTAACATTCCTTTCTGTGGAGAGGGGCCAAATGCTCGTAGAGGAAGTGTCCTATTACCAATGCGGACACAGAGCTGTTAAGGAGGGGGAAACAAAAGGAGGAGGACTGCAGCTGTATGGCAAGTAGCTTTCTCATAGCATGGAAAATTCTGGAAGGTTCCAGCAGAATCAAATGTTACTTAACATACATATCTTGCAGTACATTACATACAAAAAACACTGAAGTCACATGACTTCTCCCCTACTATATCAGCACTCTGGTATGAACAAGAAGCAAAGTAAAAGAGACCAATATAGGAGACTGAACAAACTGACACAGGCTGTAACATATGGATCGGTGATCCAGCAGAGCCCCCAGAGGAGCAAGCTGAACCCACACAGCAAGCAGAGAGAGACAAAAACAGATCAGATGCAAAGGATTAGCAAATGAGCACTTAGCTGAACAATGTAGGATCAGGGCAGGAGACATAAGACCTCAGAATGCTCAGGAAGGCAATCACCAGCAGGGATTGAAGGAAGTCTCCAGACTTAAATACTCCAATCAGTAACCCCAGACCTCCAATCATCATCATCATCATCATCATCATCAGGTGGCAGACCTCTGTCAATCTGGCCAGCTCCACTACCTCCAGTAACCACCGGAGGGAGCAGGGGGAGCTTTGTTTCAGAAGACTGAGCCAGGGAATTCACAACAGTACCCCTCCCTTGAGAAGGTGTCACCGAACCCTCATCCACGCCACCAGGCCGATCAGGATGGGCCCGGTGAAAGGTGCAAATCAATCTCTTGGCATGGATGTCAGCAGCAGAGACCCAAGAATTATCCTCCTGGCCCTATCCCTTCCACTTGACCAAGTACTGAAGTCTCCATCTAGCCAGACGAGAATCCAATATCTTCTCTACCTCATACAAATTACCCTTAACCAGTACAGGGTCAGGGGGCGCCGCCATGGGAGCTACTGCCTCCACAAACCTTTTCAACAAAGATTTATGAAAAACGTTATGAATCTTAAATGTAACTGGAAGAGCCAAATGGAAAGAAGCGGGGTTAAGGATTTCCAAAATCTTATAAGGTCCAATAAACCTTGGCTTGAATTTTGGAGATGCAACCTTCATGGGAATATTTTTTGAGGACAACCAAATCATATCACCCACTTTAAACCGGGGACCAATGGTCCTATGCTGGTTGGAAAACCATTGGGCCTTTTCATGAGAGTGGGACAATTTATCTACTACTTGGTCCCAAATCTGCTGCACTCTCTCTACCACAGTGTCCACACCTGGGCAGGCAGAAGCTTCCACCTGCCCCGAAGAAAATCGAGGATGAAACCCAAAGTTACAAGAGAAAGGAGACATCAAAGTGGCAGAACTAGCCCTATTGTTTAGTGCGAATTCGGCCAATGGCAAAAATGAGACCCAATCATCCTGATCAGCAGATATGAAACATCTCAAATAGGACTCCAAAGTCTGGTTTGTTCTCTCAGTCTGCCCATTGGTCTGAGGATGAAATGCAGAGGAGAAAGACTACTAAATTCCCAGTTTGGAACAAAAAGCTCTCCAAAATCTGGAAAAAAACTGGACTCCTCTGTCTGACACAATGTTCTCAGGAATCCCGTGCAGACGAACCACTTGTTGTAAAAACACGGGCACCAACTCAGAAGAAGTTGGCAACTTTGGGAGTGGTACAAGATGGACCATCTTAGAAAATCTATCACAGATCACCCAAATAAAGGTACTGTCACACTTAGCGATGTACCAGCGATCCCGACCAGCGATATGACGCGGTCAGGATGGCTGGTACATCGCTAAATGGTCGCTAGTGAGCTGCCACACAGGCAGATCTCACCAGCGACATCGCTGGGGTCGGGGGTCGCTACTTACCTGTCACACCAGGCGATCCTGCGTCCTCCCACCCGGTCCAGCCTGTTCTCGCGTGATCAGCGATAACCAGCGGGGGAGTGTGTTGTAGGTAAGTGTCACACATAGCGATATCGCTAGCAATATCGCTATAATGTCACAAGTTATAGCGATATTGCTAGCGATATCTCTTAGTGTGACATGCCCTTAACAGTCATTCTCTGAGAGACAGGGAGATCAGAGATAAAATCCATTGAGGTATGGGTCCACAGCCTCCTGGGCACTAGCACGAGAACAGGGCTTGGACTGAGAACAAGTCCCACAGGACTGCACAAAATTCCTGACATCACGAGATAAGGCAGGCCACCAAAAAGACCGACTCACCAAATCTCTGGTACCAAAGATACCTGGATGACAAGCCAACGCAGAGCAATGAATTTCAGACATTGCTCTTTTCCTCCACTGGTCAGGGACATACAATTTTCCCATAGGGCATCGTTCAGGTTTATCCTCCTGAAATTTCTCCAGGGCACGTCTCAAATCAGGAGAGCTGGCGGAAAGAACTACACCCTCATTTAGAATGGTAGTAGGCTTAGTCTCATCAAGAGAATCCGCAAAGAAACTCCTGGAAAGGGCGTCCGCATTAAAACATTCTTAGTGCCCGGAAGAAAAGAGACCACAAAATTAAAACGCATGAAAAACAAGGCCCACCTAGCCTGTCTAGGATTCAAGTGTTTGGCTGATTCAAGATAAATCAAATTCTTGTGGTCGGTGAGGACCACAACTTGATGTCTAGCTCCCTCCAGCCAATGTCTCCACTCTTCAAATGCCAATTTCATGGCCAACAATTCCCAATTCCCCACGTCATAGTTACGTTCAGATGGGGAAAATTTTTGAGAAAAGAAAGCATAGCGATTCATCTTAGAAGTTACCAGATCTCTTTGGGACAAAACGGCTCCTGCACCAATCTCAGATGCATCCATCTCCACCTGAAATGGGAGTGAGACATCAGGTTGCCGTAGAACCGGAAGAGCAGTGAATCTCCGCTTAAGCTCCTGAAATGCCGAGACTGCCTCTGGAGACCAATTCACCACATCGGCGCCCTTTTTGGTCAAATCAGTCAGTGGTTTAACCATACCAGAAAAATTACTTATAAATTTACTGTAGAAATTAGAAAAACCCAAAAACTTCTGGAGAGCCTTCAAAGAAGTGGGCTGAACCCAATCATAAATGGCCTGTACCTTGGCGGGGTCCTTTTCAATAGCAGACCGGGACAAAATGAATCCCAAAAATGAAATCCTCTGTACGCCAAAGAGCCACTTCGATCCCTTAACATACAGAGTATCTTCCCTCAAAATCCGGAACAAAGTCCGGACATGTTCCACATGAGAATCCCAATCACTGGAAAAGATCAAAATATCATCCAGATAAATGATCAAAAACTTATCCACAAAGTCCCAGAAAATATCATTCATAAAAGATTGGAAGACGGAAGGGGCATTAGAGAGCCCAAAAGGCATCACCAGGTACTCAAAATGTCCCTCCGGGGTATTAAACGCCATCTTCCATTCATCCCCATGCCTGATGCGAATAAGATTATGTGACCCTGAGGTCAAGTTTCGTAAACCAACAGGCACTCTTAACTCTGGAAAATAAATCAGAAATCAGGGGTAACGGGTACTAATATTTAACAGTGATTTTGTTAAGGGAATGATAGACAATACATGGCCTTAATGAGCCATATTTCTTGGCCACAAAAAAAACAGCACCTAAAGGTGATGAGGATGGTCTGATATGACCCTTCTCCAATGACTCGTTGATATAAGATCGCATAGCATCATGTTCAGGTACCGATAAGTTGAAAAGCCGACCTGTTATGATGAGTCACCGAAGGAGGAAAAAACAAAAACCAGCAAGTCCAGAAAAACCAGAGAGGTTGGCAGCTATCGGATTGCAGACCCCTGAACCTATCCACAACAACTAGCAGTAGCCGTGGGGGGTTCCTACGGTGCCCTAGACCCCTCGATCACAGCCGGAGAGCTACATAGCCTAAAGACAGAAAGGGGAAAAACTAAACTGCCCCAGAGCAGACCCCAAAGCAATAGGCAGCCCCCAACATATAATGACGGTGAAGCAAGATGAAAACACTAACACAGATAGAAAGATAGGTTGAGCAAATGATGGGGCCCAAGCTAACTACATAGGACAGGATAGGAAAGCTGCTGTCTGCCATCCGCAAAAACACTATCAAAATGAGCCAACCGACTGATAGGAAAAACAGGCCCTGAAGTCGCTAGGCTTCAAAAGACTATATCAGCACTCAGGTATATTCTGAAGACAGAGCAAAAGATCAACAGATCAGAGACAAAAATGGAATTCAGCTCACCCCTGGCCGGGGATGGCAGAACTCCCAAAAAACAAGGCAAAACAAAAACAAAACTGAAAAGTACAAAGCAGAGCAGAAAAACTTAGCTTTGAAATGCAGGAATCAGACTGGTCTCCAAGAATCCAGCAGGAAAATCACCAGCCAGGAAGAAGGGCGTCGGCAGCCTTATATCCAGTCCTCAATTCCAGCCACCCAGTTATCATCTAGCTGCCCAGGTGTTTGGTAATCAGTCTCACTACCTTCCTTCACCAGAGGAGGGAGTTCATCAGACCTCAATGGTGAAGGGAAAAATGAACTCACAACAGTACCTCCCCCTTGAGGAGGGGTCACCGAACCCTCATCCATGCCACCAGGGCGATCCGGGTGAGCCCGATGAAAGGCTCGCACCAATCTTTCGACATGACCTCCTGACCATAACCCTTCCACTTAACCAAATACTGGAGTCTCCGTCTAGCCAGACGGGAATCCAGTATGTTCTCTACCTCATATTCCATGTTACCTTCAACCAATATAGGGTCAGGAGGTGCCACCACAGGAACTACTGGTTCAACAAACCTCTTCAACAAGGACTTATGAAACACATTATGAATTTTAAATGTGACAGGAAGAGCCAACCGAAAAGAGACCGGATTAATAATCTCCAAAATCTTGTAAGGTCCAATAAAGCTAGGCTTAAACTTAGGAGAAGCCAGCTTCATAGCGATATTTTTTGATGACAACCAAACCATATCACCCACCTTAAACTGGGGACCAACGGTCCAACGCCGGTTGGAAAACCGCTGGGCCTTTTCCTGGGAGAGAGACAACTTATCGACTACTTGGTCCCAGATCTGGTGCATTCTCTCCACCACAGTGTCAACACCTGGGCCGGCAGAAGGCTCCACCTGCCCTGAAGAAAATCGAGGGTGAAAACCAAAGTTACAAAAAAAAGATGACATCAAAGTGGCAGAACTAGCTCTATTATTTAAAGCAAATTCGGCCAAGGGCAAAAATGAAACCCAATCATCCTGATCAGCAGAAATAAAACATCTCAAATACGACTCCAAAGTCTGGTTTGTTCTCTCCGTCTGCCCAGTGGTCTGAGGGTGAAACACAGAGGAGAAGGACAACTGAATTCCCAGCTTGGAACAGAAAGTCCTCCAAAATCTAGACACAAACTGAACTCCTCTGTCAGATACAATGTTCTCAGGAATCCCGTGCAAGCGATCCACCTGTTGCAAAAACAAGGGCACCAACTCAGAGGAAGATGGCAACTTAGGGAGTGGTACAAGATGGACCATCTTAGAGAATCTATCACAAATCACCCAAATAACAGTCATTCTCTGAGAGACAGGCATATCAGAGATAAAATCCATTGAAATATGGGTCCATGGCCTCCTGGGCACCGGCAAAGGCATCAACAACCCACTAGAGCGAGAACAAGGTTTAGACCGGGAGCAAGTCCCACAGGACTGCACAAAATTCCTGACATCACGAGACAAGGCGGGCCACCAAAAAGACCGACTCACCAGATCTCTAGTACCAAAAATACCTGGATGACCAGCCAATGCAGAGCAATGAACTTCAGACATCACTCTCTTCCTCCACTGGTCAGGAACATACAACTTTCCACTGGGACAACGCTCAGGTTTGTCCTCCTGAAACTCTTTCAGAGCACGTCTCAAATCGGGCGAGATGGCAGAAAGAACTACCCCCTCGCCTAAGATGGTAGCAGGCTTAGTCACAACAGGAGAATCAGCAAGGAAACTCCTAGAGGGCGTCTGCCTTGACATTCTTAGTGCCCGGAAGAAAAGAGACCACAAAATCAAAACGTGTGGAAAACAAGGCCCACCTAGCCTGTCTAGGATTCAAGTGCTTGGCCGACTCCAGGTAAATCAAATTCTTGTGGTCAGTAAGGACCACGACTTGGTGTTTGGCTCCCTCCAACCAATGTCTCCACTCCTCAAATGCCCATTTCATGGCCAACAGTTCCCGATTCCCCACATCATAGTTACGTTCGGATGGGGAGAACTTTCGGGAAAAGAAAGCACAAGGATTCATTTTAGATGTCACAGGATCTTTTTGGGACAACACCACTCCTGCACCAATCTCAGAAGCGTCCACCTCCACCTGAAACGGGAGTGAGACATCAGGTTGCCGCAAAACCGGAGCAGAAGTGAATCTTCGCTTCAGTTCCTGAAAGGAAGAAACAGCCTCCGGAGACCAATTCAGCACATCAGCACCCTTCCTAGTCAAATCCGTCAATGGCTTGGCAATACCAGAAAAATTAGCTATAAATTTCCGATAAAAATTAGCAAAACCCAAAAACTTCTGGAGGGCCTTCAAAGAAGTGGGCTGAACCCAATCATAAATGGCCTGTACCTTGGCCGGGTCCATTTCAATAGTTGACGGAGACAAAATAAATCCCAAAAATGAAACCCTCTGTACCCCAAAAAGGCATTTTGATCCCTTGACATACAGGGAATTCTCCCTCAAAATCCGGAGCACAGTCCGAACATGTTCCACTTGAGAGTCCCAATTCTTGGAGAAGATCAAAATATCATCCAGATAGATAATCAAAAATTTATCCACAAAGTCTTGGAATATATCGTTCATGAAGCAATGGAAGACAGAAGGGGCATTAGTGAGCCCAAAAGGCATCACCAGGTACTCAAAATGTCCCTCCGTAGTATTAAACGCCGTCTTCCATTCATCCCCATGCTTAATGCGAATAAGATTATATGCCCCACTGAGGTCAAGCTTGGTAAACCAGCAAGCACCTTTAACTCTGGAGAATAGATCAGAAATCAGGGGTAACGGATACTGATATTTAACAGTAATTTTGTTGAGGGCACGATAGTCAATACAAGGCCTTAATGAACCATCCTTTTTAGCCACGAAAAAAAACCCAGCACTCAAGGGTGAAGAGGATGGTCTAATATGACCCTTCTCCAATGCCTTCTTAATATAGGATCGCATAGCCTCGTGCTCGGGTACAGATAAATTGAAAAGCCGACCCTTGGGGAATTTACACCCCGGGTTCAGCTCAATTGCACAGTCATAACTCCTATGAGGAGGCAAAGACGCAGACTCATTCTCACTAAATACATCATAAAAGTCAGCCAAATAGTCAGGAACATCATGCGACTGGGGAGAGGTGGAGAAAACAGGAGCATCACTAAGGGCACACCGACAACCCCAACTCACCACAGACAAAGATTTCCAATCCAGAACTGGATTATGGATTTGCAACCAGGGAAACCCCAGAACAATGGTATCATGCAAATTATGCAACACCAAAAATCTGCAATTTTCTTGATGGTCTGGGGCGACCCGCATTACCATCTGGGTCCAAAACTGAGGTTTATTCTTCGCCAAAGGAGTAGCATCAATACCCCTCAAAGGGATAGGCGTCCGCAGAGGTGTCATAGGAAATCCACAATGTTTAGCAAAATCCAAGTCCAGGTTCAGAGCTGCTTCTGAATCCACAAAAGCCTTGGCGGAAAATGTGGACAGGGAGCAGATCAGAGTAATTGCCAGAAGAAACTTAGGTTGAACACCACCCACAGAAAACGTGTGTGCAAAGCGTTTCTCTCGTTTAGGACAGACAGAAATAATATGCGAGGCATCTCCACAGAAAAAACACAACTTATTACGCCTTCTGAACTCCTGACGTTGCACCCTAGACAAAACTCTATCACATTGCATAGGTTCAGACATTTGTTCAACAGGTGGCAACATCTTTAGTGTAGTTTTGCGTTCATGTAAACGCCGATCCACCTGAATGGCTAATGACATAGAATCGTCAAGACCAGAGGGAACAGGAAATCCCACCATAGTATCTTTTACAGTTTCTGACAAACCCTTCCGAAAGAGGGCTGCCAAGGCACCATCATTCCAGGTAGTAAGGACCGCCCACTTTCAGAATTTTTGACAGTACTACTCTGCCGAATCCCGACCCTGGCTTAATGCCAACAGGGTCTTTTCAGCCTGATCAATAGCATTAGGTTCATCATACAACAACCCCAAGGCTTGAAAAAATGCGTTCACATTATTCAGAATAGGATCATCAGGTTTCAAAGAAAATGCCCAATCCTGGGGATCGCCGCGCAACAAAGAGATGACAATTTTAACCTGCTGCGCGGAGTTCCCCGACGAGTTAGGCTTCAAGGCAAAAAATAATTTACAATTATTCTTGAAATTCAAGAATTTAGACCGATCCCCAAAAAACACATCAGGAGTAGGAATCTTTGGTTCAGCAGCATGTGAATGAGCAAGATAGGCGGAAATTCCCCTCACTTCAGCAGCGAGCTGCTCCACACGATCAGACAATTGCTTCATCTCCATTGAGAGAAAAATTCCCCCTACGGCCTCAGAGATATAGAGGAAAAAAATATGCACACAAAAAAAAAAAAAAAAATTCTGACACTTTTTTTTTTTTTTCCCTTTCTTTTTTTTTTTTTTTTTTTTTTTTTTTTACAATTCTCCCCTGCTATTGAGTACCCTAGGATCTGCGGTATGGCTGGTGATTCTGTTATGATGAGTCACCGAAGGAGGAAAAAACAAAATACCAGCTAAGTCCAGGAAAACCAGAGAGGTTGGCAGCTATCGGATTGCAGACCCCTGAACCTATCCACAACAACTAGCAGTAGCTGTGGGGGGTTCCTACGGTGCCCTAGACCCCTCGATCACAGCCGGAGAGCTACATAGCCTAAAGACAGAAAGGGGAAAAACTAAACTGCCCCAGAGCAGACCCCAAAGCAATAGGCAGCCTTCAACATATAATGACGGTGAAGCAAGATGAAAACTCTAACACAGATAGAAAGATAGGTTGAGCAAATGATGGGGCCCAAGCTAACTACATAGGACAGGATAGGAAAGCTGCTGTCTGCCATCCGCAAAAACCCTATCAAAATGAGCCAACCAACTGATAGGAAAAACAGGCCCTGAAGTCACTAGGCTTCAAAAGACTATATCAGCACTCCGGTATATTCTGAAGACAGAGCAAAAGATCAACAGATCAGAGACAAAAATGGAATTCAGCTCACCCCCGGCCGGGGATGGCAGAACTCCCAAAAAACAAGGCAAAACAAAAACAAAACTGAAGAGTACAAAGCAGAGCAGAAAAACTTAGCTTTGAGACGCAGGAATCAGACTGGTCTCCAAGAATCCAGCAGGAAAATCACCAGCCAGGAAGAAGGGCGTCGGCAGCCTTATATCCAGTCCTCAATTCCAGCCACCCAGTTATCATCTAGCTGCCCAGGTGTTTGGTAATCAGTCTCACTACCTTCCTTCACCAGAGGAGGGAGTTCATCATACCTCAATGGTGAAGGGAAAAATGAATTCACAACACCGACCCTTGGGAAATTTACACCCGGGCATTAACTCAATTGCACAGTCATAACTCTTATGAGGAGGCAAAGACGCAGACTTACTCTCACTAAATACATGTTATGATTCCACCACACGGCGGGGAAAGAAGGTGACACTGAGCTCCACCCCCCCGCTGACCCTACCTACTTGCCGGTCCCACCCTAGCCGGTGGGCGACAACTGGGCGGTGGTCCCTTACTCGGCGTAAGTGCAGGGAGCTAAAGTGAGGGTAAAACGAGGGTGGAATTAATGCAGGACAACCTAAGGGAGACAAGCAGCAGCAAGGAGGACTACAAGAGTGATACTAAAGAGAGAACGAACCTGGAGGGTTAATCCACGAAACCCAAAACTAACACACCAAACAGTACTAAACTTTCAGCGAAGACAAAGCGGAAGCTAGAGTCCAGAGGTACTCAGACGAAAGAGAGACCGGGAGGCTGTCAGAGGTTGTACCGGGCAGCGCAGTGGAGAAGGCAGGAATCCGTACCACAAAAGAATCACCGGCAAGGAGTGAAAGCCCTGAGGAGTGCTAAATAGGAAGAAGGCGGGACATACGAACAGGAAACAGTGAAGCAGCCAATCACCAGAACGGGGAAGAATGATGGACGAAAAAGAACTAGTTGATCAGAAACTGAACATTCCGACTGGCTGTGTGGCACAGCCAGTAAGGCAGCGAAACTTGCTGTGGAACCCAGACTAGACCCCGGTACGAATCCTGACATTACCCCCTCCTTTATGAGGGGCCTCCGGACCCTCACCCGGGGAAGGCTTCTCAGGAAAATCGACATGGAACCTCCTACACAACCTGGGGGCATGAACCTTGGAATGAGACACCCACGACCTCTCCTCAGGGCCATACCCCTTCCAGTCCACCAGGTACTGCAGGACCCCACGAACCTTCCTGGAGTCCAAGATCTTTCTTACCTCAAACTCGGGGTGACCAAGTACAACAACAGGAGCAGGAGGTGTGTCAGCAGGACAAACTGTGGAGGTACATAAGGTTTTAGGAGAGAAACATGGAATACCCTATGCACTCTCATCGCCTGGGGGAGGTCCAATTTGACAGAAACAGAGTTGATTATCTGAGATATTTTAAAGTGCCCAATGTACCGGGGAGCCAGTTTACCAGAGGGGACTCTCAGTTTCAGATTTTTAGTAGAAAGCCACACTTTCTGCCCAACTTCAAAGGAAGGACTTCTCCTCCGCTTCCTATTAGCAAAGCGGCACTGTGACTCATGAGCCTTTTTGATGTTGCTTTGGACCTGCTCCCAAACCGACCGCAGATCAGAGGAAACAATCTCTATCTCAGGACTGTCCGAGGGGTCCTCAGAGAAAGAGCTGGATTTAGGGTGAAATCCCATGTTGCAGAAGAAGGGAGACATCCCTGTGGAAGAGTTCACCCTATTATTTATGGCAAACTCTGCCAAGGCAATAAAAGATGCCCAGGTCTCTTGCTTATCAGCCACATAGCAACGTAAGAATTGTTCAAGGGCTTGATTGGCCCGTTCTGTCTGCCCATTGGTCTCCGGGTGAAAGGCCGATGAGAAAGCAAGGGAAACGCCAATTTTACTACAGAAAGCTCTCCAGAATTTGGAGACAAATTGGGTACCCCTATCTGAGACAATATTAGAAGGCATTCCATGCAGCCGCACCACATGATTTAGAAGCAAGGGGACCAATTGCTTGGCGGATGGTAATTTGGGTAAAGGAATAAAGTGCGCCATCTTACTAAAGCGATCTACCACAACCCACAAGGTAGTCATTCCCAGGGAGGGAGGTAAATCAGTAACAAAGTCCATGGACAGATGGGTCCATGGCTTGGAGGGAACAGGTAGAGGACATAGTTCTCCCAAAGGCCGTGAGCGGTTAACCTTAGACCGGGCACAAATGTCACACGCCTTGACATAGGCAGTGGCATCCCGGCGTAAAGTCGGCCACCAAAAATTTCTGGAGATTGACTCCATAGTACCCGAAATACCAGGGTGACCTGAAAGAGGAGAGTTGTGGTATTCATTCAGCAGTCTCAAACGCAAATGACAGGGAACGAACCATTTATTATCAGGAGAGCCGGACGGAGACAAATGTTGAAATTGTTTAACTTCAGCAAACAAATCAGAGGTATTAGCAGCCAAAAACACTTTCTCAGGTAAAATGGGAACAGGTGGGATGTTTGACGGTTGTTCAGGCAAGAAGCTTCTAGATAGCGCGTCTGCTCTGGCGTTTTTGCAGCCGGGTCTGAAAGAAATCACAAAATTAAAACGTGAAAAGAACAACGCCCACCTTGCCTGTCTTGGATTTAGCCGTTTGGCCATTTTGAGATATTCAAGATTCTTATGGTCGGTGAGGACAGTAACAGGATGTTTGGCCCCCTCCAGGAAATGCCGCCATTCCTCAAAGGCCAACTTTATAGCGAGCAGTTCCCTGTTCCCAATATCATAGTTTTTTTCCGCTGGGGAAAACTTCTTTGAGAAGAATGCACAGGGTTTCAAATGAGTCAAAGACGAAGTCCCCTGTGAAAGTACTGCCCCCACCCCCACTTCCGAGGCGTCAACCTCAACAACGAAGGGTCTCTCCTGATCGGGCTGGGTAAGAACAGGAGCAGTGGCAAAGCTCTCCTTAAGAACCGTGAAGGCGTCCACTGCATCCTTACTCCAGTTTACCAAGTCGGAACCTTTCACAGTAAGATCTGTGAGAGGTTTCACCACAATAGAGAAGTTTTTTATAAACTTGCGGTAAAAGTTGGCAAACCCCAGAAATCTTTGAAGAGCTTTCAAAGATGCAGGACGAGCCCAATTAAGAACCGCTTTTACCTTCTCCGGCTCCATTGTGATGGCCTGGGGTGTCAAAATATGACCCAAAAAAGATAGACTTTGGACCCCGAAAATACACTTTTCTTGCTTGGCGAAAAGTTGGTTATTGCGGAGTACCTGGAGTACATCCCTTACATGATTCAAATGTGAGTCCCAGTCAGGAGAGAACACCAAAATATCATCCAGATAGACAATTACATAGCGGCCAATAGCATGTTGGAAAATATCATTGGTGAAATTTTGAAAAATCGCCGGAGCATTGCACAGCCCAAAGGGCATAACCAGACACTCGAAGTGGCCCTCGGGGGTATTGAAGGCGGTCTTCCACTCGTCGCCAGCCTTTACACGAATGAGATTATACGCCCCTCTCAGGTCCAACTTTGAGAACCATCGAGCCCCCTGAACCTGGTTAAACAGGTCTGGAATCAACGGTAGTGGATATTGGTTATGACAGTTATCTCATTAAGACCTCGGTAATCTACACACGGCCTGAGGCCTCCATCCTTTTTACTGACAAAAAAGAAACCTGCGGCCAGGGGTGAGGTGGACGGACGAATATGCCCCTTTCTTAGAGCCTCTTGTACATACTCACGTAAAGCTTCTCTTTCAGGGGGAGATAAATTGTATAAGCGTCCCTTAGGGAATTTACAATTGGGAACCAAATTGATAGTACAGTCATAAGAGCGATGAGGTGGCAACCGCTCAGACTCCTTCATAGAAAAGACATCTGCGAATTGGCCCAAAAGACTCTGAAGAGAAGCTTATACGGAGACGATACCACAAACGTGTGTTAACAGGCATTTCTGTGAACAATCTGCACCCCACTTCTCTAATTCACCAGAAACCCAGTTAATGTTGGGATTATGGAGCTGGAGCCATGGGAGCCCCAGTATGACACTAGTTGGGAGGTCATGCATAACCAAAAATGACAGTTGTTCCACATGCAGTACACCAACCTGAAATGATAGCAATGGAGTACAGAGACTAATCTCCCCATTAGCTAGTGGGGTGTTATCAATACCAACTAATTTAGTGGGGTGAGCGAGTGGAATTAAAGAAATACCCAAAGAGACAGCAAACTCATAACACATAAAATTAGCAGTAGCCCCTGAATCAATCATGGCCACTCCTTCTCCCTTAGTGCCAATTTCTATCGCTTTCTCCTCCTCTAAGAGTCTCTTAGAACTTAAAGGAATTACCTGTCCACCCACAGGCCTAGGTGGTGTATTCCGAGAAGATTCTTGTGGAGTGCAAGGGCGCCGCGGGCAATCCTTTATCCAGTGCCGAGGATCCCCGCAGTAAAAACATGTTCCAAGTGCGTGGCGTGGACGGCAAGGACTAGGTTCTGTGGTAGCTTGCATGGCTCCCACTTCCATGGGTTCGGCAGCTGGCAGACACTGAACAGCCGGAGTGACCCTAGAGAAAACGGAAACCTGCGCTGCTGCCTGCTCCGATCTCCTCGCCCTTAACCTGCGATCAATTCTGACCATTAAGGCCATCAGCTCCTCTAGAGACTGGGGCAGGGTGTAATGTACCAGTTCATCCTTTAGGGCTGGAGAAAGGCCCCGCTGAAATTGATTCCGTAGGGCGGGATCATTCCAACGGGTAGCTAAGCTCCATCTACGAAACTGGGTGCAATAAATCTCTACCTCCTGATCACCCTGGAACAGGGAGGTGAGATTTGCCTCGGCCAGAGCTACTTGGTCAGGCTCATCATAAATATTCCCTAAGGCTTGAAAGAAGTCGTCTACTGAAACACGGAGATTTGAATCTGGCGGCAGAGAGAAGGCCCACTCTTGGGGCCCCTCCCGTAAGCGAGAGATTATGATACGGACTCTTTGAGCTGGATGACCAGAAGAAAGAGGTCGTAATTGAAAATATAATTTACAATTTTCTCTAAAAGAAACAAATTGGCTTCTATCTCCGAAAAATGGCTCGGGTAAGTTAACTCTAGGCTCAGAATTAGTTGTCCCTGCCACGGCAGCTGCTTGAATTTGCTCCTGACTCTGGACCTGCGCAGCAAGATCTTGCACCAGCTGAGTAAGACCCTGCATCTGATTGACTAAGGAGGTCATAGCGTCCATTTGGGGGGCTGGTGATTATGTTATGATTCCACCACACGGCGGGGAAAGAAGGTGCCACTGAGCTCCACCCCCCCGCTGACCCTACCTACTTGCCGGTCCCACCCTAGCCGGTGGGCGACAACTGGGCGGCGGTCCCTTCCTCGGCATAAGTGCAGGGAGCTACAGTGAGGGTAAACCGAGGGTGGAATTAATGCTGGACAACCTAAGGGAGACAAGCAGCAGCAAGGAGGACTACAAGAGTGATACTAAAGAGAGAACGAACCTGGAGGGTTAATCCACGAAACCCAAAACTAACACACCAAACAGTACTAAACTTTCAGCGAAGACAAAGCGGAAGCTAGAGTCCAGAGGTACTCAGACAAAAGAGAGACCGGGAGGCTGTCAGAGGTTGTACCGGGCAGCGCAGTGGAGAAGGCAGGAATCCGTACCACAAAAGAATCACCGGCAAGGAGTGAAAGCCCTGAGGAGTGCTAAACAGGAAGAAGGCGGGACATACGAACAGGAAACAGTGAAGCAGCCAATCACCAGAACGGGGAAGAATGATGGACGAAAAAGAACTAGTTGATCAGAAACTGAATATTCTGACTGGCTGTGTGGCACAGCCAGTAAGGCAGCGAAACTTGCTGTGGAACCCAGACTAGACCCCGGTACGAATCCTGACAATACATCAGAAAAATCAGCCAAATAGTCAGGAATATCATGAGACTGGGGAGAGGTGGAGAAAGCAGGAGTGTCACTAAGAACACATTGACAACCCCAACTCACCACAGACACAGATTTCCAATCCAAAACAGGATTATGTGTTTGCAACCAAGGAAAACCCAGAATAGTATCATGCAAATTGTGCAACACCAAAAATTTACAATTCCCTTGGTGGTCCGAGGCGACCTACATTATCACCTGGGGCCAAAACTGGGGTTTATTCTCCACCAAAGGAGTAGCATCAATACCCCTCAAAGGGATAGGAGTCCGCAGGGGTATCATGGGAAAACCACAACGCTTGGCAAAGTCAAAATTCATCAGATTCAAAGCTGCTCCTGAATCAACAAAAGCCTTAGTGGAAAATGTAGACAAGGAGCAGATCAAGGTAATTGCCAAAAGGAACTTAGGCTGTACACTGCCCACCGCAAATGCGTGAGCAAAACGCTTTTCTCATTTAGGGCAGACAGAAATAGTATGAGAGGCGTCCCCACAAACAAACACAACTTATTACGCCTTCTAAACTCCTGTTGTTGTGCCCTAGACAAAACCCTATTGCATGGGTTCAGAAGTTCGTTCGAAATGCTGCACTGCCTCTCGTGTAGTTTTATGTTCATGTAAACGCCGACCATTTTGAATGGCCAATGACATAGAGTCGTCAAGACCAGAAGGGACAGGAAATCCCACCATAACATACTTTACAGTTTCTGCCAGATCTTTCCGAAAGAGAGCTGCTAGGGCATCATCATTCCATTTAGTAAGGACCGCCCACTTTTGGAATTTTTGACAATATAACTGCAGAATCCTGACCCTGGTTCAATGCCAATAAGGTTTTCTCAGCTTGATCAATAGCATTAGGTTCATCATACAACAACCCCAAGGCTTGAAAAAATGCATGCACATTAGCCAGAATAGGATCTCCGGGTGTCAAAGAAAAAGCCCAATCCTGGGGATTGCCATGCAGCAGGGAGATGACAATTTTAACCTGCTGCCCAGAGCTCCCCGATGAGTTAGGTTTCAAAGCAAAAAATAGTTTACAATTATTCTTAAAATTCAAAAATTTAGACCGATCCCCAGAAAACACATCAGGAGTAGGGATTTTTGGTTCAACAGCAGATGATTGAGCGAGATGGGCAGAAATTCCCCGCAATTCAGCAGCGAGCTGCTCAACACGATCGGACAATTGCTTAGTCTCCATTTAGACAAAAAATCCTCCTACGGCCCCAGAGAAAAAGAGGAAAAAATATGCAAAAAAAATTCTGACACTTTTTTTTTTTTTTTACAATTCTTTCCTTCTTTGGAGTACCCTAGAGTCTACAGTAAGGCTGGTGATTCTGTTAATGAATGGGCCACCGAGGAGGATGGCAGGAACAGGCTAAGCCACCAGAAAATCAGAGAGGTTGGTAACTAAGCGGATGTTAGGAACGGCGGAACGCACTAAATAAAAACAAATAATAAAGTGCATTCGCCGCTCGGGGTCCACAGTGCAGTAGGTGTGAACACTGCTGCTAAGTAGTGACAGACGAGCAATATGGCGGAAATGTGCACGCAGGTTGAACTTCACCCAAGTGCGGTAAGCAATCTCTGTTTGCTCACAGAGATGTTAGCAGAGGTAAACACTAAAATGCTGAGCCTGTTAGTGTCACAGGTCTCAGGTAAATGCACACACGGTATCTGGTCACAGGAGCAGGACCCAAGACAGAGGAGCTGCGTCCATGTAGACCTACCGTGCGTGCGGCGTCGCTACTGCAGACCCCAAGGCGGGCTGCAACTGCAGCACGGCATAGAACACTGCCGCTAGTTGAGAAAGCAAGGAAGCAGGTGCAGTGTCGGACACTAGCACTGTGGATGATGCTGTAGTGGCTTGAGGCTTGCCAAGCGCTGGCACTGACTCTAATCTAAATCCCTGTACACATTCGTAATATCAGAGGAAGGGGATCTTAATGAGTCATTCGCAGGTTCATACATCCATCATCATTCACACAGTAGCAACTAGAGACTATACTAGCGCATGGCCGTACGGTCATGCGCGCTTTTTATAGCCGGGACCTTCCGGAAGCTTCCAGATCTCTGAAATGGACCAATGAGATCTGGAGCAGGACCTGGGCACATGACTCCCAATCTCCAATGGGAGATCGTCTCGTGAGCATGCCCAGTAGGAGAACAGAGGGACTTAATCTCTGGAGCGATCTGCTGCAAAGCAATCTCCTCTGCAATAGATAGACAGCAGGAGACCACAGAATGTGAGGCTTTGGATTCCTGCAGAGCAGATGCAGAAACCTGACGCCTAACATTACCCCCCCTCCTAGGGCCCCCTCCCCTCTGAGCCTTCCAATCCACCATCTTGTGCCCATCAGAGGCATAGGCCTCAGACTCATCCGAAGGCAAGTCTGATGTCTCGGCAGGTGACACGGAAAACCGGGACACGTGGAAGGTATCAGAGGCGGCAAGATCGCCAGGTTTAAGAAGGGACACGTGGGAGACAATGGGAGCGGATAAATCACCAGGAGCAGAAGTAGAAGTAGAACGCTGCAGTGTGTCGGTGGGCGTCATCACTCTCTGTTTAAGGAAGCTATTCCGAGCACAAGAGGCACATGCCCGAATATATTTTTTAGTGTCCCGAGCCCTGTGCGGCCACCAATAAGACCCTGCCAGGAGTTTTGTGATCTGCATGTAGCCACAGTGACCACCCACCCAGGACGCGTGTGCCCACGCGAGAACCTTCGGCCAAAAGTGAGGGGGGACAAAGGTCTTGCCCGGCGGCACAGAGTTTGGCCATTGCGGGGCCCCGTTATCCTGGGGAACAGAGTGCTGACAGTGGTAACCGCGAGTGGGACTTAGTGCCGGACACGCCTCAAGGCTGGAGCGAGGCACCTCCATGGGCTCTGGGAGTGAACACTCTGGCTCAGTTAATTCTGGAGGTTCAAAAAGGTTGGGAGCCGAAGTAACCTTCCGTCTGGTTTGAGCACGCTCCAGCCCGCGCTCTGAAAAGCAGAGATCAATGCGGGTGGCAATGACAATCAGCTCCTCCAGACTTACAGGAACCTCTCTGGTAGACAGAGCATCCGTAACATGCTCCGCTAAACCTCTCCAAAACACAGGGATGAGGGCTTTATCAGACCACTCCAGTTCGGAAGCCAGTGTCCGGAAACGAACGGCATACTGGCTAACTGAGAGAGATCCCTGAGATAATGCAAGTAGCTGAAGAGAGGTATCGTGCGTGACCCGTGGTCCCAGGAAGACCTGCTTGATAGATGTTAAGAACTGAGCAGCGGTCCGAACCTCTGGGTCACCACTCTCCCATAGTGGCGTGACCCACTCCAACGCCCTGCCCGACAGTAGGGAAACAATAAACCCCACCTTAGCCCGTTCCGTAGGGAAGCGCGCAGCCAGTAACTCCAGCTGGATAGAGCACTGGCTCACGAAACCCCTACAGGAGGCACAATCGCCAGAAAATTTATTGGGGAACGGGAGGTGGGAAACTGTCGGCGCAGGGGAGGACGTGGACATACGTGAAACCGCCTCTGTGATTGCCTGTACAGCAGCCTCAGTAGACTTCGCAGCTGAGATAGCACTCTCAATAGTAGCCAACCGGCCCTCTAGCTGCTGAATGTACTGTAGGAGTTGCTGCTGATCTGCCATTACTAGCCAGACCCTGGCACTAGTATATTGTTAGGAACGGTGGAACGCACTAAATAAAAATAAACAAAAAAGTGCGTTCGCCGCTCGGGGTCCACCGTGCAGTAGGTGTGAACACTGCTGCTAAGTAGTGACAGATGAGCAATATGGCCGAAATGCGCACGCGGTTTGAACGTCACCCAAGTGCGGTAAGCAATCTCTGTTTGCTCACAGAGATGTCAGCAGAGGTAAACACTAAAAGGCTGAGCCTGTTAGTGTCACAGGTCTCAGGTTAATGTACACACGGTATCTGATCACAGGAGCAGGACCCAAGACAGTGGAGCTGCGTCCGTCTAGACCTACCATGCGTGCGGCGTCGCTACTGCAGACGCCAAAGAGGGCTGCAACTGCAGCGTGGCGTAGAACACTGCCGCTAGTCGACAAAGCAAGGAAGCAGGCGCAATGTTGGACGCTAGCACTGTGGATGATGCTGTAGTGGCTTGAGGTTTGCCACGCGCTGGCACTGACTCTAATCTAAGTCCCTGTACACATTCGTAATATCAGAGGAAGGGGATCTTAATGAGTCATTCGCAGGTTCATACATCCATCATCAGTCACACAGTAGCAACTAGAGACTATACTAGCGCATGGCCGAATGGTCATGCATGCTTTTTATAGCCGGGACCTTCCGGAAGCTTCCAGACCTCCGAGATGGACCAATGAGATCTGGAGCAGGACCTGGGCACATGACTCCCAATCTCCAATGGGAGATCGTCTCGTGAGCATGCCCAGTAGGAGAACAGAGGGACTTAGTCTTTGGAGCGATCTGCTGCAAAGCAATCTCCTCTGCAATAGATAGACGGCAGGAGACCGCAGAATGTGAGGTTCTGGATTCCTGCAGAGCAGATGCTAGCCAACGGGCATTTCCAACACATGTTTTTCACATGAAAAGTAATATTGCAAAAGAAGTATTAGTTTACTTACAGTATTTTTCTAGTGAATCATGTAAAAAAAGACATATTTAGCAGACATACTGTAAGGGTTTGCGGATCACACCAAATATAAAATAATGAGAAGGTGCGATCGTAAGCCCGGGGTGATGGAGGAGCCGCAGCTAATAAACAATGGCAGAGTGATGCTGCGTGCAAGTACCGTAAACACATGGAGTTAAATGCCACTCCGTGTGGAAAGTGTGCAAAAGTACACTTCACAGAGTGGTACAATAATGGAGCACTCGAAGCTATACCCGGTTAGACTTCACAGGAGTATAGTAAGTAATGACGCTAGTTGGGGTCCATATAGCTGCCCCCAGGAAAGTCTAGGCTGGTGGTTGAGCTTGCTCTGACACTCAGTTGTGCTAAACAACACATGCGACTTAGGACGCCTGGAGTCAGATGCTAAGCCAAGCAGGAGCTCCCACCCTACACTGCCTGCCTAGACACACAATCACCTTGCTAGAGGTGGCACACGTGCATACAGAGTGGTAGCGTACCCACTGACACATATCAAGCATAGAGGACCTTAGTGCACCAACGTGCCCCTCAAAGACTCTTTTACATGCTCCGCTTAAGTCCAGTCAGACAGGACCTTTCTCGTGGACCAATCCGGAACTGCCACATCACCTGAGCAGCTGACAACTGAACACCAATGAGAGGTCGCCACCTCACGAGCATGCTCAGTAGAGCGATTTCTGGACTTAGCCTCCGGAGTGTCTATTAGCTGCTGCTTATTACAGGTTACCATAGCTTTGGCTGGAAGGCCAGCAGGAACCAAGCGAACTGCACTGGTCTGAGCAAGAGGCTGAGACCGATGTCTTTGCTGAGCAACCTCCACTGTGGCAGGAGCAGAATGGGAGACTGCAGAGGCAGGTAAGGCTTGGGATCTATCCTGTGCAACGGGAGAATCCTGATGCCTAACATATACAGTCTGTTAAAAGTAGAAATCTCTTAAATCTGATCATTGTGCAGAGCTCCACAGCAATAAGTAAAATTATCATAGTGGTATTCCATTATTGCCATCTGCTTGGATTATTAAGCAGCCCAACCATGCTAGGACTGTGCTGTATCTCTCCATACTTGTGTGGTGAGAGCGTTTGACTTACTTTTTTTGTGTTAAGTTTTGTTCTGAAAATATAGGAATTAGCAACTCTTAGATCAATGGAAATACATGTACATTTTAGAGGATAATATCATAATGCATGGTGTGGTTGTGTGTTACTGGTTATCTGCAAAGGTCTGTCTCCTCATTTGGCACAGTAGGTGTTAGCGTGGTTGGTCTGGAGCCGGAATCTCCAGGAGTGGACCCTCTGGGCCGTGGCACCGAGGGGCCCTGGGTGAGCTGCCAGGTGGAACCGACCCCTATACAGGGACCGTTAGGAGCAGGCCCAGGGGTTCGAGTACCACGGTAGCCGGTACCGAGAGGGGCGGCTCAGGATGGACTGGAGTAGGAGTGTGGGACTGAAGTGTAGATGACAGGACAGAGCTGGAACACAGGAGACAGGAGTGGAGTAAGACTGTAGACTGGAACGTGGAGGAATGGCTGGAGCAGGAACACTGGAGACAGGATTAGAGGAGGACAGAAGGACTGGAGCAGGATAGAACTGGAACACCAGAGGCAGGACTGGAGTAGGACAGAAGGACTGGAGCAGGATGGAACAGGAACACCGGAGGCAGGACTGGAGTAGGACGGAAGGACTGGAGCAGGATGGTACAGGAACACAGGAGGCAGGACTGGAGTACAGCAGGGGACACGGATAGCAGGACTGCGAGGCTGCTGCAGAGAGCACACGAGAACGGGACTGTGAGACAGCAGAGAGCACACAAGAAGCGGGGCCCAGTGTGCTAGGAAACACAACGGTCAGGTGCCTCCCTCAGGTGGAAGCGGCCTGATATGCCTCTGTCTGGCTTGCCATTGGTCAGGGGGTGCTTCCGGGTCAGGGCATAGCCGGAGCACAAAAAGCAGAAGGGAGGCGCGGCCGCGGCCTATGGCGCATGTGCATTGCATGCAGAGGCACTGTCGGCCATGCGCCTGTCAGAGGTGACCTCCGTGGCTGTCGGGCGGCGAGGGGCTGCGGCGTGGGAGTGGAGGCCAGGTGAGTATGTCGGAACGACGTGACAGTAGGCATTGTGACCCACCATGTTAATGTTGGAATTTCCATTGTTCCCTACATGGCCACCACCATCACTCTTCCAGCTCATTTCCATCATTCCTTTCATTCTGAAGATAGCGCATACCATGGCATACAAGGTCCATGTAGGCCAAAATGTTGGTGCATCTCAAATATCCTGTTATCTTTCCCATAAAAAACGTTTCTGTTACATTCACTTAGACATTTGCATTTTTATCACTATTTTGGCTGATATTATTTGTGTCATCTCTTGAAATAAAGAGCATTTTTCTGCAACTTTACATTAAAGGATTGTGTCTGTTACCACACGAAAACTGATTTTTCTCCCAGAGTGTCAGCCATAACCTAATACTGTGCATTCTTCCTGCATGTTAGCAATGGCTATAGCTGAAATAGCAAGTTGCGTAACTGAAGTAGGAGAACTGTATACAAATTCATAGCAATGTAAGTAGTGCGTGTTCTTATAGTACATATCATAATATACTATAGCCTTTGACTCCAATTCTACCAGATAAAGCATCATATTTTTTTTTCAGAAAACACAATGTTCTCCAAACCTTAATCTGTTTCGTATGGTTGAATGTGATTATTTTAGGCATATTTAAAGTCCAGATTACAATTTATGATATCTCTGGCTCACATATTAAGCTTCCTGTCTTCACAATTTATCTTCACTTGCTACTTTTTCCTGCCTTTTGCTTCAGTCCAACTTTCTGAAGTCTTGCACAAGCATTAGTCTAGGCTTCTAAATCACATCTGTCACAACCTTAGTAAATCTAATTTTAAACCATTGTGTTATAAGATGATGTCCATTTAATGTTACAGGACACAGTACTATTAAAATCTTTTAGGCAAGTGTGGAAAAATGCTGCAAAATAAGAACACTCAAAACAAGACCTGTTAATAGTTTTATTTTTTATCAATGAACAAAAGAGAAATATAAATTAAATCAATATTTGGTGTGATTACTCTTTGCCTTTAAAAGAGGATCAATTTTTCTAGGTACACTTGCGCAAATTTATTGAAGGAACTCGGCAGGGAAGTTGTTCCAAACAACTTGGATAATTAACCACAGATCTTCTGTGAATGTAGGCTTGCACAAATTCTTCATGTAATCCCAGACAGACTTGATGATGAGATGTGGGTTCTGTGGAGGCCAAATCATCTCTTCCAAGACTTCTTGCTCTTTACTCTGAAGATAGTTCTTAATGACATTAGCTATATGTTTTAGGATCATTGTCCAGCTGTAGAATAAATCTGAAGCAACGATTCATTGGTCTGCCAAGAAAACTTAGTGCAGCAAATGACACACAAGCCATGCTTCCCTTTGAAATTAGGAGAAGTCCAGCAGTGCCATCACCTCATCTACAGTTTAGAGAAAAAACTATACATTTGACATGGAATCAAGGCCAAGTGACTCAACTATGCCCAAAAATATAGGAATTAAAGTGCACAAAAATGGCAGCAAGCGATCTGGACTGATGAGTAAAAATTGGAAATATTTTGCTGTGAGAAAAGGCAGTTTGTTTGCTGAAGAGCAATGCAGTAATGAGTAGCCAAAAATGAAGAATGGTGGAGGTTCTTTGCAAGTTTGAGGACTGCATTTCAGCAGATGTAGACGTCCTCAATGCTGAGAAATACAGTCAGATACGTATCCATTATTCATTATAATCAGGGAGGTGTCTTGTGCTTCCAAATTTGTTTTCCAGCAGGACAATAGCCTCAAACATACAGCCAATGTCATCAAGAACTATTTTCAGAGTAAAAAAGAAAAATGAATCCAGGAAGTGATAATATGACCCCCACAGAACAATAACCTTAACACCATTGAATCTGTCTGGGATTACATGTATAAGAAAGTGACAGAGTCCGTCATGTGTCCCCCTCTTGGACACTGTACACATGTATCACGTGCAGCACCTTGTCATTTACTAATGTTAATGTAATGTTGCTGTATTGTTTATGTACTGCAATGTGAATGTATTTGATGTGTTATGTATACAAGTAGGGATAGAATAGAAGACAGCATAGGACAATAGTGGGATTAGAATAGAGTGGACAAACTAGAGATAGGGAATAGGAGTTTTAGCTTAGGTTTAGTCGGCATAGGGGTTTTCCAGACGGGGAGGAGTTTACAGTGTAGTGTAGTGCAGAGCAATAGTATATAGTGCAGACACATCCTGGTTAGTGAGCAGAGCCCAGGCAGCCTTGCCCAGGGCAAGAAGCAGTGTAGAGCAGATACAGCAGTGAGAAAAGACAGTCTGACAGCCATGGGGGTAAAGCTGCTAAGGCAGGAAGGGACCTCAGGCTGAGTGTCATGCATGCGGTCACCAGCTTAGACTGAACCATTCCGAAGAGGATCCGAAGCATACAGCAGGGACTAGGGGGCAGCTGAGTCGGCGAACCCGTTAACCTATTATTCGAAGCCGGACCAGGGGAATGGCAGAAAGCTCGTGGGCCTAAAGGCACTAAAGGGACAGGCATTGTCCAAAAGAGCAGTGATTGCTGAAAAGAGACAGGGATTGTCTAGAAAAGGCAGGGGATTGCCAGAAGTGAGGCAGTAATTGCCAAAAGCATGGCAGGGAATTCCAGAAGGAACAAAGGGTGCTGGGAAGGCAGGGAAGAGCAGAGATTGCTAAGACAGGACAGAGATTGTCCAGGAACAGCAAAGATTGCTAGGACGATAGGAAAAGCAGGAGAGATACCACTCTGTGTACACTGCGCTGCATATGTGATGGATACCCTACTGCTAAGTAAAGTTGACTGTTGAAAAAGGATATTGTCTCTGAAATGGTTTGAGTAGCTCATGGATATGGAGCCGGAGTGACAGAAGCCGAGGGGACTGTGACAACTAATGTGTCTTGTTGCGCACATTATGCACATTGCAGAAGGGACATTATATTTCATTTATGGGGTGCCAGGGTGTGGGAACACTACAGTTTGTTGCCGCAACTACCACCCTGGGCGCCTTACACATGATTAGTCAGGAGTTGGAGAAGGCAATCTGTGGTTTTCCAAAAATCTTGGAAGACTCTCTGCTGACTTCCTTCAAAAACTGTATGATGCTTTGATGCTATTTTGATGGCAAAATGGGTTCACACAAAATATTTATTTGATTTAGATTTATCTCTTGTTCATTCATTTTGCATTTTGTTAATTGATCAAAATAAACTATTAACACTTCTATTTTGTAAAGTATTCTTTCTTTGCAGAATTTTTCCCATATCTGGATAAAGCTTTTGCACAGTACTTGTATATTATACGTTATTTCATTATGTTAAAGTTAACCTGTCAGCAGGATTTTGCTCAGTAAACTACTGACATCGTCAGGTTGGCGCCATTATACTGATTGAAATGATACCTTGGTTGATGAAATCCGTCTTGTGGTTTTAGTTTAATCTTTATTTTCAATTTTGAGTTAATAATATGCTCGTGCTCCATGATGGGCCTGTGGGTAGTCTTCATGTGGTGCTCTGCTTACATTTTCATCTGTATGGCTTATGACAGGTCACTGATCCTTCACTGACCAGCCCCCTATTTTAAATACTGCATAAACTATTGTGGGGCTAGAAAAAAAGGTAACTTCATCAAAATGGAGACGGCGACGTCTGTGCTGTGGCATGATACATGGCTATACGAGTTTATACTTTATGCCTAATCGTGCCTTTATGCCTTATACCTATACTATTGTGAGGTAAAAATAAAAAAAATTATCTATATCAAAATGGTGGCAGTGGCGCATGCGCAGTAGCAGCTACAGTTGTGGCCAAAAGTATTGACACCCCTGCAATTCTGTCAGATAATACTCAGTTTCTTCCTGATAATGATTGCAAACACAAATTCTTTGGTATTATTATCTTCATTTAATTTGTCTTAAATGAAAAAACACAAAAGAGAATGAAGCAAAAAGCAAAACATTGATCATTTCACACAAAACTCCAAAAATGGGCCAGACAAAGTATTGGCACCCTCAGTCTAATACTTGGTTGCACAACCTTTAGCCAAAATAACTGCGACCAACCGCTTCCGGTAACCATCAATGAGTTTCTTACAATGCTCTGCTGGAATTTTAGCCCATTCTTCTTTGGCAAACTGCTCCAGGTCCCTGATATTTGAAGGGTGCCTTCTCCAAACTGCCATTTTTAGATCTCTCCACAGGTGTTCTATGAGATTCAGGTCTGGACTCATTGCTGGCCACCTTAGAAGTCTCCAGTGCTTTCTCTCAAACCATTTTCTAGTGCTTTTTGAAGTGTGTTTTGGGTCATTGTCCTGCTGGAAGACCCATGACCTCTGAGGGAGACCCAGCTTTCTCACACTGGGCCCTACATTATGCTGCAAAATTTGTTGGTAGTCTTCAGACTTCATAATGCCATGCACACGGTCAAGCAGTCCAGTGCCAGAGGCAGCAAAGCAACCCAAAACATCAGGGAACCTCCGCCATGTTTGACTATAGGGACCGTGTTCTTTTCTTTGAATGCCTCTTTTTTTTCTCCTGTAAACTCTATGTTGATGCCTTTGCCCAAAAAGCTCTACTTTTGTCTCATCTGACCAGAGAACATTCTTCCAAAACGTTTTAGGCTTTTTCAGGTAAGTTTTGGCAAACTCCAGCCTGGCTTTTTTATGTCTCGGGGTAAGAAGTGGGGTCTTCCTGGGTCTCCTACCATACAGTCCCTTTTCATTCAGATGCCGACGGATAGTACGGGTTGACACTGTTGTACCCTCGGACTGCAGGGCAGCTTGAACTTGTTTGGATGTTAGTCGAGGTTCTTTATCCAACATCCGCACAATCTTGCGTTGAAATCTCTTGTAAATTTTTCATTTCCGTCCACATCTAGGGAGGTTAGCCACAGTGCCATGGGCTTTAAACTTCTTGATGGCACTGTGCACGGTAGACACAGGAACATTCAGGTCTTTGGAGATGAACTTGTAGCCTTGAGATTGCTCATGCTTCCTCACAATTTGGTTTCTCAAGTCCTCAGACAGTTTTTTGGCCTTCTTTCTTTTCTCCATGCTTAATATGGTACACACAGGACAGAGGTTGAGTCAACTTTAATCCATGTCAACTGGCTGCAAGTGTGATTTAGTTATTGCCAACACCTGTTAGGTGCCACAGGTAAGTTACAGGTGCTGTTAATTACACAAATTAGAGAAGCATCACATGATTTTTCGAACAGTGCCAATACTTTTGTCCACCCTCTTTTTTTATGTTTGGTGTGGAATTATATCCAATTTGGCTTTAGGACAATTCTTTTTGTGTTTTTTTTCATTTAAGACAAATTAAATGAAGATAATAATACCAAAGAATTTGTGTTTGCAACCATTTTCAGGAAGAAACTGAGTATTATCTGACAGAATTGCAGGGGTGTCAATACTTTTGGCCACAACTGTACAAAGCTCCAAGACATAGAACACCCAGGAAAGAATCTATCCCCACCTCCCAACCTCCAAATTGGAGATCGAGTACTCGTACTAGACCAACGCCCCCAAAACAAATTCGAGCCATGCTGGGAAGAGAGTCCCTATCGAGTCCTACGCCGTATAAACCCTGAAGGACCTGTGTACGAAATACGACCCGAGAAAGACAGAATGCTGCCCACTCGCATTGTGCACCGTAATATGTTACGCCCATGTACTTCTACCGACCCGGTACAACCTGAACCTACTCCTCAGGTCTCTGAACCCTTGCCAGGGTTCTGGGACCCGGACGATGAAGAAGACTTCTCCACAATATCCAGGGGCTCTCCACTCAATGACAACCCAACTGACACAATTAGCCTGCCTGAACTAGCTAGCCCACCACCGTCCACCACCCCAGAAGACTCCACCCTAGTCAAACTAAGACGCTCTGAGCGGTCAACAGCTGGCAAACCCCCCCGAACGATATGAACAGGACCAGTTCATATGGCAACAAAAACTGACTTCTCCGCAGACCAACCCAAGTATACTGAGGCCCTCGCCCGAGGACTGGCGAGCATACAGGATGGGAGAGTGTAGGGAGGGCCCCCGCACAGTGTCCGAGCCGGAACCAAGGGGACCGCCATCTAGGTTCCTAAGGGAACTGTACCCGGGGACCGGAGGAGGAGAGTGGACTGCTAGGAGTGGCAGGACAGTAATGGGAGGGGCGAGAATAAAAGGGACAGGGAGCGCGCAGGGGAGTCAGTTGGCGGAACGGCAGACACAAAGCAAGAGACTGTGGGAGTTTGAGAGAGTCAGAGGTGACAGACGGTGACCAGAGAGGAGACCAGCGGCAGAGGAGATTTAAAGTGGCCTGCGGAGAGGAAGCGCCGAACTTACCGACAAGAGACTGCCGCTTCACTCCAATCCGGGGTCACGACCTGCCCACGGTCCTCCGCAGCCATTGTCGCTGTGCTCCAGCCCGTTGCGGCCTGTCCGCCGCCTCTCGCGGACACTGCCGCTTCACTCCAGCCCGCGGCAGCGGCCTGCCCGATGCTGCCCCGCTTCAGTCCACGGCTGCAGCCTGTTCATCATCGCTTGCAACTGACATCACCCCACTGCAGTCGGCAGTTGGGGCCAGCTCCTTGCCTACAGAGAAACTCTTTGCCCAGGCCCAGGCCGTGCATGTGGCCTGCCAACGGCCACTCCTGGTAACTGCGACACAACCCTGCTTGGGGACTGGAGTCTCATTGAACTCGCTAACTAGCGGAACCCCGCTGTTTCTACAGGGGGTTACCTCATCAAAGGACTCCCTCAGGGCCTGTTGTGCCCCAACTTCTCCTGGACGCTGGGGCGCCCGAAGACTACAACAGATCTTCAGCAGCTGGGCCCAGCGGCTGCGCCGCCGAAGCAGCTTCATCAGAGACGCCGAGGGACATTAGGACGGATAAGTGACACTATAGGAAATAAGGACCCGTAGTCGGCCATATTGTGGCCCTATAGTAACCGGCCTTTGCCGGGTTAGTCGTGTTCTCTTTAAAAGTGTTTTGTTTGTGCTAAGTCCCTGCGAGGACAATAGCTGTTACTTTGTTTTGGTTGCTTAGTATAGCCCTAGCGGCTTAAATTTATAAAAGTTTCTCCCCAAAGTACAACTCCAGGATTGATATTCATGCAAATTTATTCACCACAAATCAAATTTTTTAGAAAAATTTGGTGAAGTCGTCAAATTCAAATTTCCAAGGATCCACTCATATCTACTGGTGGTACAGTATTAAGTGTTTGTAGGCAACAATGAAGCAGGGTGGAGGTAATTTGCAAGATTGGGGCTGCATTTCAGCTAATGTATTTGGGATTTAGTCAAGATTAATGATATCCTTAAGGCTAAGTGCAGACGACCACATGTTTTCTCTTCTAAGAGAATCACATCGATTATGCAAATCACACCTTGATCAAACTATGATCAGAGTGTAAGCATTGTATGATTCAATCCTCTTGGAGGAGGATGCTGTTGGTCGAAAGAAATCGGACTGCACTCAGATGTCATCCGAGTGAAGTCCGATGGTTTCCACGGACTCATTGATTTGCATGGCCAAGTGCGATCTGAATTTTGGATCAAACTTGGGCATGCAGCAAATTTTTTTCCTCGGACCTTGCTGATCCAGAGGAAAAAAACATGTGCACAGCCCCATAGAATCGAGTGTGATCCGATGTATTATAGCAAGGTTCCCCAACTCCAGTCCTCAAGGCCCACCAACAGGTCATGTTTTCAGGATTTCCTTAGTATTGCTCAGGTGATAATTGCTTCACCTGTGCAATACAAAGTAAATCCTGAAAACATGATCTGTTGGTGGGCCTTGAGGACTGGAGTTGGGGAACCCTGTATTATAGAATCATAGAATGGTAGAGTTGGAAGGGACCTCCTGGGCCATCTGGTCCAACCACCTGCTCAAAGCAGGATTCACTAAATCATCCCAGACAGATGTCTGTCCAGCCTCTGTTTGAAGACTTCTATTGAAGGAGAACTCACCACCTCTCGTGGCAGCCTGTTCCACTCATTGATCACTCTGTCAAAAATACCACAAAAATAAAGCAAATGCAATAGGAATTTATCAAAGCATTATATCTACCTCAAAATGATATAAATGAAAGCTTTCCATGCAGAAACAAAGCCTTCACCTATCACCATTCGCCAAAATATAAAATGTAATGATAAATAAAAAATTTTCATTTTTGGTATACAGTAAACATGGCTGGTCATTTTTACCACACAAGGACGGTGTTACAACAAAATCCAAAAAACAATTGAGCAATTGAATTTTCTTGAACAATTTTACGCATTTGGAATTTTTTTCCCCAGTTTTCAATACATCACATGGCAAAATGGAAGGTGTCACACTCAAAAGTATCACTTCTGTTGCAGAAAAAAGCCCTCAAATGACTATGAGGATGTAAAAATAAAAAAGTTATGGCTCCTGAAAAAAGGAATGGAAAATTCAAATATGCCAAAACGGAAAATTTTCATGTCGAGAAGGGCTTCAAAAGACTCGGAGACTTTAGATTTTTTGTTAAAAGGAAACTATTTTTGCCTTCTTTGAATCCAGTCAACGATGCAGAAACAGTCAATATTCCTGAAACACAAAATAGCAGCTAGAGGAAGGTCTGGAACAAAATAAAAACTGCATGCACAAGCGGGATGAAACGTAAAGCACAAAATTAGCATTTGGAAACCACTTCAGAGCTGAACTTTGCAATGCAAGATCAATCAACAATAAAACAGCTACCATACATGACCTAATGGAATGCCATGATATTACTTTTATAACCGAAACATGGCACACTGGAGATGTATTCTCCATACCGGAAGCTGTAATACCAAGGAATCACTTAGTACCCTACACTGCGAGAGCAAGAGATGAAAGAGAGGTGGGGTACGTAACTGTTTGAAATACATTTTAAAGATAAAAATGCTACCCTGTGATGCAACCAAATGTATGCGTGCTCAAATTTCAGCACGTGATAGATCAACATTTCTCAAAGAATATGCAGAACTGGTGTCCATTTTAACTCTAGAACATCAAAGGTGGATGATACTTGGAGTCTTCAGTGCTTGAATAGATAACTGCCTGTCACAATTTGAAAAAAAAAATGCTTTTTACAATGGGCAGTCCTCAAGGTCACTTACATGAAGGGTCACACTTGGAACTTCATATGCTACACAGGGGTGGAGATGTCATACATACTGTAGCTGTAAACCCAGTCACATAGCCTGATCTTTACACTATCAATTTATTAAACAACCACTTAGCTGTACCAAAACAATGAAACCAGAAAATACTGGATTCTTAAAAAATATTATCCTCCCAGATATTAGGAACAACCTTAGTTTCAAGAGACAGATGTACTCTTTTTCAGACAATTCCTAGTGCAGCAATACAAGTCTGTGTCTGTGCTTTTGATGTTGCTCCCTGAGGCACCAAAAATGTCACCCCAAAAAGACCATGTAATTTGAACACTCCATTAGGAAGCTTAAGAAAGGAGATTAAAGCTTGAACATCAGTGCCCATACGCAAATTCCCAGAGGTCAAAAGAAAATTGAAACTACCAATCAACCATATAAAATAAGGCGAGGTTCACATTAGCGTTTGAGTCTGCAGCGTATCATCCGCATGCGCAAACGCGTGCAAAAATTCATGCAAAACACATGTTTATGCATGACGGAAAAAACGCTGAGTGTGCATGCATTTTTGCATGCGTTTGCGTTGTTCATGCGCATGCGGTCGATATGACATCAGACAAAAATGGGCGTGTCTCGTGGGATTTCTATTTACATTTTGAAGAACGCTTGTATATCGAACGCATGTGTACGCATGTCCTTGCGTACCAATGCTTTGCCATAGACAGTAATGCATTTTTTATGCACTCATCCGCTTGCGCATGACTGCGCATATTTGACAGATTTTTGTTGCCTCAAAAAATGCAACATGTTGCGTTCGCTGCGCACTGTGGAACGACGCATGCGGACGCAAAAGCATGCGACCACATGCAAACTCATGTCCCTGCGTACACCATGTTAAATATATATACGCATGATGCATGCGGCTCTATGTGGATCAAATGCTGTGCACATGACGCGCCTGAGGGGCCGTGGGATACTCGGCACCGGGCCCGTTACCTTCAATGGGAGATGTCACAGTGGCGGTGACCCGGTCTGTGGCCCCAAGTGGTCATGTAAAAGGGGTAGAATTGAATGGGGATAAAGTTTATGTAGTGATTCGTGACGCCAGTTGGAGTGTTCGACTGTAGTGTAGCCGGCACTGCAGATGATCCCCGGGGGAGTAGATGGTGATGGCAGTGCAGATGTGAAAACCCTCTCCAACCAGGGCAGGACCCCCAGAGATTGTGATGAAAGTAGAAGGCACGGAGTAATAAAGCAGGAGACAAGGAAAGTCACTTTCTCATTTACTGTAGTTCAGGTGCAGTTCAGAGAAGATATTGCCACTCTCACCAGGTGACAGTCTGCTCTGGAGAATGGGAGTTATCTTTCCTTGCTGTAACTCAGTGTAACCTCCTGCTATTCTAATCCATTCTGAGACCAAGGCTTTATGGAGTTTAGAACTTCCCAGTATTGCCTCTACTCACTGTGTATTTCGCCTTCAGCAACTTGCAGTTTGAATCCTTTGTGACGCAGCTCAAGTTCCCACTTGCACTATCCTTCAATGATTCCAGTTTATTGCAGTATTTCTGAGGGAAAACACTTTTCTGCTGGTTGTGTAATCCCACGCAGTCTCTCAGCTTACCACCCAGCTCTGAAAGCATGGATGATCTAGGGGTTGATTCCCTGCTTTTTAGCTCTCACTCCTGGATCAGCCACATGTCATCATGGCGCCCAAGCATACTTCCTCCTTCTTGTTCACTGAGAACAACAACTCGGCCTCTCCCCCTCCCAGTTAGGGTATGTCTGCAAAGCTCTCAGCTTCAGACAAGTGGGGGAGTGAGGCAAATTGTGTGTGTGTGTGTCTAGCAGAGAAAGCATAACTCCCATTGCTTACAAAACACATACAGAACAGTACATATTTAACCCTTTTGTGGCGATAAAGATACAGGGCACCACACACACAGACGCAAATGTGAAACCAGCCTAATCCTGCTTTCTGTCACAAGAGATAGCAAATGCAAACAACAGGCGAGCACAAGTGTCCCACACAATAAATGTGTTCTGAAATATAGAATACCGAATATCTACTGTTCCATCATGTGAACACTGAAAAATTAGCTCTATACTTCATAAACAAAGTTTCTACTATCTGGTCAGGCATCCAGAACAGACCAAAAAAATACATCAATCGAAATGTTAAAACTTTAACTCTATGGTTGAAATTTGATCTGCTAGGTGAATCACAGA
This sequence comes from Dendrobates tinctorius, assembly GCF_039654945.1. NCBI lineage: Eukaryota > Metazoa > Chordata > Amphibia > Anura > Dendrobatidae > Dendrobates > Dendrobates tinctorius. The sequence goes on along the minus strand of NW_027361808.1, from coordinate 19,698,973 downwards.
TCTCAACCATCCTTCAGTGTCTCCACAGAGCAACACACAAACTGGACCATAGCACATCTTCACTCCTGCTGAAATGTCCTAACCTGCTTATTCCAGAAATCAAGAATATAGTTAACCTTTTATGCAATTTGTGCTTTTCCCTAGTCTATTGAAAGAAGCAGTTAACAAACCTCTCATAAAGAAACCTTCCACGGACCCAGATACTCTGAGTAGCTATAGGTCGATCTCTAACTTGCACTTCCTATTGAGAGTTATAGCAGAGGCTGTTGCTATCCAATTATATACCAAACTGTCAGGTGACTGAGTCTATGAACCTTTCCGGTCTGGATTCAGGAAAAACATAGCACCGAATCAGTACTCAGAAAAGTACTATGTAATCTGCTCATGGCAAGAGAAATGGTGAGTGTGTTAGATGCTGGAAGGAATGCGGGATGCAGTGACAAACAGGAGGCAGAGCAAGAGTTAACAGGCACTTTATGCAAAGTAGTGTACAGTCAATACTCCACTCCAGGAGTTTGCAGTAATGATACAGTAGGAATGCAGGAAGGGGAACGGAGGATAAAATAATGTTAACAAGAAATAGCACAAAACTATTCAAATCAGTCTGTAGCTTCCGGACGGATGAGGTTGAAAGATCCCACGATGGCGACGCAGGTGCCGCAAGACGTCTCTGAATCAATCCCGGATGAAGTTAAGGCACTGTCTCTGTATCGCAACGGCGTGGCTTGGCTCATCCCTACGTAATCCCTCAGTTCTGGAACATGGTGTTATGTGACAGATAGGAGTTGGCTCAGCAAGTGTGAAACAGAGTCCCGGGCTGGAGGCTACAACAGGACCCTGTAGACAGGCGTGCACTCTAGGGTCGGCATGGTATGGCACGTCAGTAGCCGTCAGGGGTGCTGACCAGTCAGGACTCTCGGGTGCCGGAGTTTGCGAGGATCTCAGTCTTGTAGGTGCACAAGTAGTGCGCGCAGGGGCAGACAGATTGCAGAGTAAGCCCACTGGTTGGTCAGAAGCAACGGAGACTGAGTCAACCTACTCCTTCAGCATGTACTGTCTTCCCACCAGAAGCCTCGTTCTCACGTGCTCCACTCCTTTTATCTCCACCCCGCCCCTATAGTCAAGTGCAAAGGTCTCCATTGGTCAGAAAGTCCTACAGGAAGCCTGTCCCCTGAAAACAGCCCCAATAGTTCCAACCTGGGCACGCAAGAAGCTGCCCTAGCCTGGTCCATCCTCCTACAAGTGTACATCCTAATAATCTTAGCTGTTTCTCACAGTTGGCCATGACATCCTGATATACAGACTTAAGGAATTTTGTGGTATTGAAAGCACAGTTCTTCACTGGTTCAGTTCCTTCCTGGTTGAAATGCCACAAAGTGTATCTACTGGCTTCTCATCCTCCATCCCAGGTTCCTCAAAATATGGGCACATAGATGAGGGCTCAGTTCTTTCACCAATGCTGTTTGCCATTTACATGCTATCATTAGAAAAATAATTGCTATGTCAATGATACTCAATTATACCTGACATTCAAACCAGGAGTCAGTGACTCATTTTCTGTAATAATTTTCTCCTTAGCCAAACTACAAGAATGGATGGATGAATAACTGACAGCAAAATGGCAATCTTGAAACCAAATACCTCTATCTCTTGTAAACACATACCTTCTACATGAAAACCAGAAGGTTTTTATCTTTGCATAAATAAGTCACTGGACTAGTTAAACCTAGATTGTTATTTGCTAGAGAGTTTAGATTTCTCTGTGCATTGATTCTTACATGCACTAACTGTCATGAAAGACGTTTTGGGATAGTTCAACCCTTTCTTGTCTTATTTATATGAGAAATTCTTATATGAATGAATGTTTTTCTGGCTCATATGTATTGTTACATCTACCTGTCTATCCATTATAATACTACAGAGCAACATATTTTTCCTGAGACATTTTGCCTAAATTGGTATACAAGAATATTTAAGGTATATCTAATCCCTGTGTTTGCAGTTCTTCTTTGCATTTTGTGTTTCCCAAGAAATTTTAATCTGAGTGTACTATTTGTTTAATAAAGATTAATATTATTTTTTTAAAAAACATATGGCATTTGCTTCCTTATGTTTGTAGGTTAATATTATAACCCAGCTATTTGAAAGATTTCTGAAGTTGCACCCTCTTTACTGACCTCTGAGATCAGCAGGCATGAATAAAATGTCTATACCTAGATTTCTGTATTCAACTTTTTTGAGGCAGAGCCATTTATTATGCAGGCCCGCTTAATTTATGTCTTAAAGGGGGGGGATCATTTTTGATACAGGGCACTGTAGGTTTGGATTTCTTTTTCCCTTAATAATAAAGACCTTAACTAAAAAACTGCATTTTATGTTTACTTGTGTTATTGTCTAATATTTACATTTGTTTGGTGATCTGAATCATTTAACTGTGACAAACATGCAAAAGAATAGGAAATCAGTAAGGGGGCAAACACTTTTTCACACAACTGTATGTGGCGTTATCCAGGCATTACATGCATGGCCTGTTCTCTGTTTGTCTTTGCATTTTAAGGTGCTTTCAAGACGCTGGCAATTTTAATTTTGGCTATGGTCTAAGGGGTAAGGTTTCTCCTTGTGGAGATTTACACACCAGCTCTGGCTTGTCAAGGTAAGGAGGCTTATTCGCCGTGCCTCTCACCTCTCACCTAGCCAAATCTGTTCTCATACTTTGCACTAACGAGGGCCAATAGCCCAAAACACCGTGTTTACAAATTGAGATTCTGATTTGGCTTTAATCCTAAGTCATATTGCAAGACTTGTTTAAAGAGTAGATTGTGACTTGTAGGATTGCTACTTCCAACAGGTGGCGCTATAGAGTTCAAATCTTCTTTCTCTCTGAAGTGGATATTAATTTTCCCAGAGGAGCATTGCACGGCGAATAAGCCTCCTTACCTTGACAAGCCAGAGCTGGTAAGTCACTCTCCACAAGGAGAAACCTTACCCCTTAGACCCCAGTCCAGAGCCTCACACCAAGCCAAATCAGTTCTCATACTTTGCACTGATGAGGGCCAAATAGCCCGAAACACCGTGTCTACAAATTGAGATTCTGATTTGGCTTTAATCCTAAGTCATATTGCAAGACTTGTTAAAGGATCGATTGTGATTTGTAGGATCGCTACTTCCAACAGGTGGTGCTATAGAGTTCAAGTCCTCTTTCTCTCTGAAGAGGCAATTTGCATATTAATTTTGGCTAGTTTTGAACTTCTGGAATGTAATTTCTTTAAAATATTATCTTATTTACAAACCATTATATCTTCCCCTCTTTTCAATATGTCTGAATCATATTTTTGTGCTTCAGACTCAGGATCGATGGCATCATTATCATGAAGCGTTGAGACAAGAATTACAATTTTCTTTTTGCACGGTACATAGGAAATTATTATTATTTATTTATTTATATAGCACCATTGATTCCATGGTGCTGTACATGAGACGGGGTAACATACAAAGTACAGACATCACTTACATTAAACAAATTAACAATCACAGACTGATATAGAGGGGAGAGAGGACCCTGCCCTTTCGTTCGGGCTTACATTCTACAGGATGATGGGGAAGGAGACAGTAGGTTGGGGGGTTGCAGCAGCTCCAGTGAGGGTGAGGCGGTAGCTCCAGTAGTGGTGAGGAGGCAATGGGGATCAATGCAGGCTGTAAGCTTTCCTGAAGAGATGGGTTTTCAAGTTCCGTCTGAAGGATCTGATTGTGGTTGATAATCGGACGTGTTGGGGAAAGAATTCCAAAGGCTGAAGGATATTCGGGAGAAGTCTTGGAGGCGGTTGGGTGAGGAGCGAATAAGTGTGGAGGAGAGAAGGAGGTCTTGGGAGGACCGGAGATTATGTGAGGGAAGGTATCGGGAGATTAGTTCAGAGACATATGAGGGAGACAGGTTATAGATGGCCTTGTAGGTCAGTATTAGTAATTTGAATTGGATATGCTGAGGGAATGGGAACCAGTGAAGAGATTTGCAGAGGGAGAAGCGGAGGAGTAGGGAGGAGAGAGATGAGTTAGTCGGGCGGCAGAGTTAAGGATGGACTGGAGAGGTGTGAGGATGTTAGCAGGGAGGCCACAGAAAAGGATGTTGCAATAGTCGAGGTGGGAGATGATGAGGGCATGTACAAGCATTTTAGTAGAATGAATGTTGAATAAGGGACGGATTCTGGAAATATTTTTGAGCTGGAGGCGACAGGAGGTGGAGAGAGCTTGGATGTGCAGTTTGAAGGACAGGGCAGAGTTAAGCGTTACTCCAAAGCAGCGGACCTCTGGTACGGGGGAAAGTGTGATGTCATCAATTATTATAGATAGGTCGGGTAAGGATGATCTGTGAGATGGGGGAAAGATGATAAGTTCAGATTTGTCGACATTGAGTTTGAGGAAGTGAGAGGAGAAGAAGGAGGATATGGCTGATAGTCACTCCGGGATTCTGGACAGCAGAGAGGTGACGTCTGGGCCAGAGAGGTATATCTGAGTATCATCGGCATTAAGGTGGTACTGGAATCCATGGGACTTTATGAGTTGCCCCAGGCCAAGTGTATAGATTGAGAAGAGTAGGGGTCCTAGAATAGAGCCTTTGGGTACTCCAGCAGAGAGAGGGTAGGATGAGGAGGTAGTGTGGGAGTGGGAGACGCTGAATGTGCGGTTGGAAGAGATCCAGGATAGGGCAAGATCTTTGATGCCAAAGGAGGAGAGGATCTGTAGTAGGAGGCAGTGGTCAACTGTGTCGAAAGCAGAGGACAGGTCTAAAAGGAGGAGTATAGAGTATTGTCAGTTAGCTTTGGCTGTAAGTAGGTCGTTGGTAATTTTGGTCAGGGCTCTATCAGTGGAATGATGGGGACAAAAACCAGATTGTAGATTGTCAAAGAGCAAGTTAGATGAGAGGTGGGAAGAAAGTTCAGCGTGGACATGCTGTTCCAGGAGTTTAGAAGCGAATGGGAGCAGCGATATTGGGCGATAGCTGGACATGGCTATTGGGTCGACGGTCAGATTTTTAAGGATAGGCGTGATTGTGGCGTGCTTGAAAGCAGAAGGGAAGGTACCGGAAGTTAGTGAAGGGTTGAAGAGGTGGGTTAGAGATGGGATAAGAGTGGTGGTGATGTTGGGGAGGAGATGGGATGGGATAGGGTCAAGTGCACAAGTGGTGAGGTGCGATTTGGAGAGAAGATGAGCAAGCTCCCCTTCAGTGATGTTAGGTAGGGAGGTTATGGAGTTTGGGCATTGGTCTGGCTTGCAAAGGGGTTGTGGTGGTTGAGCAATAAAGACTTGCCGTGTTTGGTCTATCTTGTTTTTGAAGTGTGCGGCAAAGTCCTCGACAGAGATTAGGGAAGTCGGAGGGGGCAGTGGTGGGCAGAGGAGGGAGTTAAAAGTATTGAACAACTGCTTGGGGTTGTGGGATAAAGAAGATACAAGGGATGTCAAGTAGGCCTGTTTAGCAGAGGTGAAGGCAGATTTGAATGTGAGTGTTGCTTGTTTGAGTGCAGTGAAGTCGCCTTGCGAATGTTTTCTTCCAGCCCTGTTCTGCAATTCTGGATGCTTGCCAGAGCTTTTTAGTGATGTTATTGTGCCAGGGTTGTCTATTGATTCATTGCACTCTGTTATGCATGGCAGGGGCGACCGAGTCGATGGCTGATGCAAGAGTGGCATTGTAGAAACTAGTGGCAGTGTCATGGAGTGAAGCTATGGAGGACAGTGGTAGAATAGAGTCAGAGAGTGTGCGAGTGTCTAGATGTGTAAGGTTTTTGCGGGGGTGTGCATGTTGCTGGACATGGGTGACAGGTGAGGAGGACAGTGATGAGAAAGTGAGTAGATGGTGGTCAGATAGAGGGGGAGGGGAGGTTGTGATGTTAGATAGGGAGCAGAGACAGGTGAAGACCAGGTCTAATGTGTGTCCATCTGTGTGGGTGGCTGAGGAGCACCACTGAGTAAGTCCAAAAGATGAAGTAAGGGACAGGAGTTTGGAGGTTGCTGTCTGGTGGGTGTCAATGGGAATGTTGAAGTCACCCATGACAATGGTGGGAATGTCATCAGAGAGAAAGTGAAGGAGCCAGGTGGAGAATTGGTCAATAAAGGCAGTGGTCGGGCCCGGAGGTCGGTATATGACGGCCACTTGGAGGTTGGAGGGGGAGTAGATGCGGACAGAGTGGACTTCAAAAGATTGGGATTGAGTTGAAGGTGCAGTTGGAAGAAAGGAGAAGGCCCACTCCTCCACCATGTCTTTTGCCAGGGCGAGAAGTGTGGGTGAAGTGGAGGCCACTGTAACATAGCGCAGCAGGGGAGGCGGTGTCGGAGGGAGTCAGCCATGTTTCTGTGAGGCCAAGGAAGGAGAAATTACAAGACGTAAAGAGGTCGTGAATAACATGGAGTTTATTGCGGACAGAGCAAGCATTCCAGAGTGATCCAGAGAGTGGGAGCAGGGTGGTGGTTGTCAAGGGCAC